>NC_047085.1:195354729-195984729 GCF_902459505.1 Geotrypetes seraphini
GCCAAAGGTATTGGGGTTGCTGCAGAGGTAGTGGGTAGAGAGAAGGGGCTAGGGCAAAATTCGGTGCTCTTTCCACTGTAGGCTCAGGCTCTCTACGCAGCTGCTTTCAATAGGGGATTAATGCAGGCCCACTGAGGGGTTGGGGGTGGGGGTAGGGGTCTAGCCTCCAAGGGAGGCCCAGGGTTATTGCTCAAGTGGAAACCAACTATTTTGGAGGATTTCCAGGGGAAGAGTTGACACTTAACTGGTTACAATAACTGTATAAATAGGAGCGCATAAAACACACTCCTATATTTATGCAGTCCTTCATAGTTGGTTAAGTGTCAAAAATCACATTTAACTAGCTATGGTTTTTGCCAGCCATAGATTCAAGCATCATTTACCTAGAACTTGTCATAATCTCTTTCAGATAACTTACCTCCCCTCTTTTTACTAAACTGCGATAGCGGTTTTTAGCGCAGGGGACCGCGCTGAATGCTCTGCGCTGCTCCTGACGCTCATAGAGTTCCTATGAGCGTTGGGAGCTGCGCACAGCATTCAGCGCAGCTCCCTGCCCTAAAAAACGCTATCATGGTTAGTTAAAAAGGGGGGGGGGGTGTGGTAATGTCTGGGAGAACGGCCTGCAATGCAGTTCCACTACTTCTTTTTAGACTTCATTACCAGAGCAGTAAAGGTGCTCCTGGCAGGCTGCAAGAAAGGAGAAAAGTAGTACGCGGGCCTGGGGCAGAGCAGACAACATCCACTCTACTCCTAAATCCAACTCCTCTTCTCCTGTTGTGCTTAACTTTGGCTGATCCCCTCCTTTGGCTTCACAGTACCACTTCCTTTTTGTCTGTACACGAAACCCTTTCATTTTCAGAGCAGGTGGATGTCTCAAAATGTCCAAATCATGATTTTTGAAAGGCAGAATGTGGACGTTATACCCTGCAGTCCATCTAAATAGCAAGGGGGCATGCTGGAGGCATGTTTTGAGTGGGACTAGGGCATGTCCAAAATTAGGATGCCTTTCAGTGATAATGGAATGAGAAGAAATGTCCAAGGCAAAAAAGGATGTCTTTATCTATGTTTCATTTTTTTAAAAGAAATTTTTAATATGCTTTCACAAGATAACTCTTGATTAGAAGATATTGAAATGATTAAACAATTCCTTGATTAGCATAATTTATACATTCAAAGAAATAAGGGGTCCTGTTATTAAGGCGTGCTAACTGATTTAGCGCATGCTAATCGATTTAGCACGCACTAAAGATTAGCACGTGCTAAATGCTAAGATGCCCATAAAATATAACATAATATAACATTCTGCTTATATACCGTAGGACCGTGAAGCTCTATGCGGTTTTACAAAAGAGAAAGTTGTTACAATTGAATAGAACAACTTAGCATTGAATAGATTAGCATGTAGCGGGTGCTAAATCGGTTAGTGCGCCTTAATAAAAGGACCCCTAAGGTACAAATGAAAGGAAAAAAAATAAAAAATAATTTTTCAAGTTAAAAAAAAGAAAATGAAAGAGAGAAATGTATAAGAAATTTCCTATTTTCTTTTCTTTTTTCCAACTTGAAAAATGATTTTTTATTTTTTTTTCCTTTCATTTGTACCTTAGGGGTCCTTTTATTAAGGCGCACTAACCGATTTAGCACGCGCTACATGCTAATCTATTCAATGCTAAGTTGTTCTATTCAATTGTAACAACTTTCTCTTTTGTAAACCGCATAGAGCTTCACGGTCCTACGGAATATAAGCAGAATGTTATATTATGTTATATTTTACTAGTATTTTAGCCCGTTACATTAACGGGTGCTAGAATATATGTCTGTCTGTCTTTCTTTCTGTGTGTCTCTCCCTCCCGTTGTTTTTCTTTTTGTCTGTCTCTCTCCCTGGCCCCCTTTGTCTGTCTTTCTGTGTCTTTCTCTGCCCCTGTGCCTTTCTTCTTTTCTTTCTGTCTGCCTTCCTCTCACTGTCTGGCTTTCTTTCTATGTGCAGCAGCCACAGCAGCATTCCCTCCCCCTCCATGTCTCTGTGCAGTAGCATTCCCTCCTCGCCACTACTTCCCTGTACAGCAGCATTTAGATCCCCACCTTCCCAGTGCAGCAGCCATAGAAGCACCAGCATTCCCTCCCACCCCACACCACTTCCCTGTACAGCAGCAGCGTTTCCCTTACCTCCCTTTCCCATCTTGACTGCTCCCTTAGTCTCTTGCCGCCCCCACCCTTCCCTTCCCGCGGTCCAACCATCTGCTGATTCCAGCAGCGTGTACAGCATTCTACACACGCTGCTTTGGGGCCTTTTACTGCCTTGATTTACTCTGGCACGTCCCTGACATCATCAGAGATGCGGCAGAGCAAATCAGGGCAGTAAAAGGCCCCGAAGCAGCGTGTGTAGAGTGCTGCACACGCTGCTGGAATCAGCTGGTTTTGAGTTGGGACCGCGGCATCCCTTCGCGGCTGGAGTGTTTTGGGCTTCCCCTCCCGCCCCGCGAGGTGTCACCACGGCTCCTCTGGATCCCGCCAGCGTCGGAAGCCTTCTCAGATGCTGGTGCGGCTGGTGAGAGGAGCCGACACGGAGAGCAGGAAGTCCAGCGCTGGCGGCGAGTGGTAGGTGCTGGAAAGTAAGGCTGGGGACTCGCGCATGCGCACTCCTGCAAGGCCACGGACCTACATCTCACAGATCAGGGAAAACGGAAGCACGCAGTTGAGTGCGCATGCGCGGCTAGCGTTTTATTATATAGGATGGGCGTCTTAGCATTTAGCACGTGCTAATCTTTAGTGCTTGCTAAATCGATTAGCACGCCTTAATAACAGGAATAAGTCCTCAAAAATCTAGATCTGTTTCAAACATTTCCAGGATATAAAAGGTGCCCAGAACAGCTGACTACTGGAGGGATTGAGGGTTCCAGGTCAGTTAATTCCCAGTCACTTTGTCCCAAAGGGAGACTGGGAACGAGGCATGACTCCTCCTTAATCTCCTAGGGCTCCTTTTACTAAGCCACGCCAGCGGTTTCAATGCACTCTCCGGATTAGTGCACGCTTGCCGAAAATCTACTGCCTGCTCAAAAGGAGGTGGTAGCGGCTAGCGCACGCGGCAAATTATGCGCAGGCTATTCCACGTGGTAAGGCCCTAGTACGGCTTTGTAAAAAGGAGCCCCTAGTGGTTACTGACCCCCTAAGAAGTGAAAGTGACAGTGGATGCCAGGTGCTATGACAGCTTCAGGTAGTATGACCATTTTTAATAGAGCAGCATGCAAGTGTAAGGTGTAGCCTAGTGCTCAGTGCTCTGGACTTTGAACAATGGAACCTAGGTGTTACTCCCTCACAAAACTCTTTTATTTCTGCACAAATGTTTGAGCCCTCCTGGAACACAGAAATATCTACTAGACCTGAATTTATTGTCAAATATGTTTATTGAGCCCAACAAGAGCAGCAAACAGAAAACCTAGCAATACAGTAAAACCAGCTCAAAGTTTCAACAAATAACAAACCACCCTCCCCCCCACCCTCCCCCCAACCACCCCCACCCCAGTCCTCCTTCAAGCCACCGTGGAGAAATGTACCCAAAAGAAAAGAGAGAAGAAGAAGTATGCATGTTATACCTGAATTTATAAGACACCCGATGGCTATTGCAATGGTGTTCCTTTAGGTACAGTAGGTTTCCATCTGTCCCTGGTGGGCTTACAGTAACATATAAAGGAATTAAGGTGGGTTTTATACCAGAGTCCTGCTGTTTAAAGTCCACTGTACTACCTACTAGGCTGCCTCTCTGCTCTGCATGGACATCTGTGTGGCCATTTCTGTACAAATGATGCCTGATGATTTTGTCACTGCTTTTATTGCATTATTTTTGATTTTTCATTTTGGGAAATGACTGTTCATTTTGGATGGTTTTTCAGCATAAGAATGCCCTTCCGTATTTTCAAACTGGAAATCCAGAAGTTTTTTCCTATTCATAAATGGCCCTGAGATAGATTTTTTTTTTTGGGGGGGGGGAGGGGCAGGAACATTATGAGCCGGACGTCCTAATGCTGACTTGGATGTTCTTTCAAAACTGTCCCTCTGTGTGTATTACAACCGATTCACCTTATCAAATTAATATACAGGTTTATTTTCTCTTGGTTGCTTACAATGCTATCAGTGTGATTGCATTTGAGAAGGTGCAGAAATGTATTTATTTTCTGCATATCCTACAATTCTATGTTTCCACAACAGCAGGGACTATGTATCAACAGAGTCAGAAAAATTATTGAATAGCAAAATAGAGACTGACTCCCTCAATAAAGCCAACATATGAGAAGGACAAGCACTGCTATCTTCAGAGCTCAGAGACTTGTAACTCTGAAGAGGGGAATTAATCCTCTCTTAGGATAAGAGTTTTTCATCCAATCATAGCTAGAGATGCAGTGAACAAGTCCAACTTAAGAAGGCAATTGTTTGTAATACTTGCAACGCTAATATATGAGTAAATTCTTTTTGTCTCAAAAATTAGGAGATTGCATTCAGGTTGTACAGAGAGTGAACTTATCTTATAAGCATGAAGATATATTCAGGGTCCCGACGTGGCCCCGTTTGGCCTTAATGGCGAAATCGAATGGGCTGCTTTTCTTTGACAACAGCTGTTTGTGCAGTGCGTTTGACAGTTTTTTCATGCATCAGCTGTGAACTGTTGACGTCATCACGTCCGTGCGCTCGGAGCACCCCTCCCCCTCCTGCTTTTAAATATCGGAGCGGGAGGCGGCGTTCCTTGTTGCACAGAAGTTTTCTATTGTTTGACTGGTATGTATGCTTTTTGTGCCTTTCATGTACTTCAGCCGTTAATTTTTATGAAAATTGCACAGGTCCAGCAGCTTTTTGAGTGTCGGTGGCTGTATCTGTAGCATTGCAATTTGTTTATTGGTTTTTGTATTTCAGACCGTAGTTTGAACTCAGTGTGACTCTTTTGCAAGCATTTTTCAGTGTGTGGCGGGGTCTCCTGAAGCAGACGCCGAAACGGGGCCGCGTCGGGACCCTGAATATATCTTCATGCTTATAAGATAAGTTCACTCTCTGTACAACCTGAATGCAATCTCCTAATTTTTGAGACAAAAAGAATTTACTCATATATTAGCGTTGCAAATATTACAAACAATTGCCTTCTTAAGTTGGACTTGTTCACTGCATCTCTAGCTATGATTGGATGAAAAACTCTTATCCTAAGAGAGGATTAATTTCCCCTCTTCAGAGTTACAAGTCTCTGAGCTCTGAAGATAGCAGTGCTTGTCCTTCTCATATGTTGGCTTTATTGAGGGAGTCAGTCTCTATTTTGCTATCCTACAATTCTATGCAGATTACAAATTATTCAGGTACTCAAGCATTTTTCCCTATCTGTCCCGGCGGGCTCACACTTTATCTAATGCGCCTGGGGCACTGGGGGATTAAGTGAATTGCCCATGGTCACAAAGAGCAGTGCAGGATTTGAACCCACATCCCCAGGGTGCTGTAGCTGTAGCTCTAACCACTGCACCACACACTCCCAAACATAGACCAAGCCATGTCAATGTACATTAGGATTTTGTGAAAATATCACTGATACAGATTTTTTTTAATTTTCTTAAATTCAATATGATGTTACTGTATATTTAAATCAAGCAAGTCTTCTGATTTATCATACTGTTCAATTTTATTGTGGCATAAACTGTTCCTTCATTAGATTCATTCAGCATTGTGCCACAGATAGGTTAGAACAGATATGAAGCAACCTCCTAATGGTTTCAACAGTACTGCCATATGGGAATTTAAAGTTCTGCAGACTTATTTTCACTGTTATTTAGGTTCATATTATCATTATTTTGATTACACTATGCAGCAGAGGTTTGGGGGCATTAATTGTAGTGGGTGTTCTATAGTGATTTGGGGTCACTGAATTCAAAACTGACCTTAATTTTTTGGTATAACCCTCTGATTTTTGGCAAAAGAGCATTACACTGCAAAAATTAACATTTTCGCTATATTTTCTAATGCTTGGAGTAAATGTTACAACAATCTCTGAAATATTAAAACCGTTTGCCTCAAATTAGATTTTTAAACTAAAGTCAGAAAAGTGTATGGATAGCATTGAATAATGTAATTGAGAATTTTCTGGGGAATAGGAAGGCACCAAACTATGTCACTAAAAATTCATTTTCTCCACTTGCATCTGGATTTTCCCCCCGATAATCTTGGTAGTGTTCGTGATGAGAACAGGAAAGGTTTCACCAGGACATTGCTACAATGAAGAAACGATATCAGGGCAGAGGGAATTCATCAATGCTGGCTGACTATTGTCGGACATTAATTAGAGATGCTCCTAATCTTATTTATAAATGCACTTCAACAGCAAAACGATTCTAGAACATAATATTTATGGAAACTCTTAAAATCGGCATAATGCATTACATTATGACTTCTCATGCTATAAATATTTGCGATTTGCTCAAAAACTACACGTGATAGGAGAAAACTGAGGCTATTTTCATAAAGTAAACCTCATTTTCTTCTTGCCCCAGAAAAAAAGTTAAAATTTGTTGCACAGTGTTATTGCTCCTCGTGTATGAGAAGAAAGGAAAAGATTCTATAAGTAATAGCAGGTTTGCCATACACACAAATAAAAAAAGAAAAAGATCATAGCTTAACAATCTGTCTTTCCCCAGAGGCAAAGAATAGGAGGAGACCTTTAACGAAGCAGGTCCAGCATTTGCAAAGTGTGCCGGCCCTGAGGCCACTGACCCATGTGTTAAGGGATAAGCAGCTAGTGGATGGATACAGAAGCAAGAGGCCCAGGGTTCAACTCTGGCTTCTCCACAGACCCTTTTTAGGACCTCACTGCCTTGTGTACAACTTAAACTGTCAGCCTTGGGCAGGGAAATAACTCAGCTTCAGCCTGGACTTAGAAGTAATAAAGTTCAAATCCAAAACTAATCATGCCATCTGGGACCAGACTTGCATTTGCTGTGATTTGAAAAAAAATTCCAAGCTAGCAAACAGAGCTAAGCAAATATTTGATAATGATGGGCTTCTACCATCTACACACAAGGGGTTAATGCCCTTGTTTGACCTCAAGTGAAACAGCTGCAGGTGACATCCGATTTTTCAGCCCTTCTGCCTATCAGCAGAACAAATGCAGCAAGGAAAGACCAAGTCACGGGCTTGAGCTGAAGGCGCCAGGACAGGCAGGGGGTATAAAAACAAATGATTGCATTTACATTTGCGATTTCTTCCATCAGCCTCTTAGCATAAACCATTTTTTTATATGTAATACATTTTTTTTATATGTAATACATTTTTTCAGAGATTTTACAGACAAAGATGAAAACTTTATAGAGAAAGAAGAATGAGGGAGAAACACCGACTCACAAACCCACCTAAAATGCTCTGCTGCTGCTGAAATCTTACTTATCTACATTTTCAGTTTCTGCAGTAACCCTCAAGAGACCTGATGTGATGCAATGCCTACTCCTCTGTGATCATGGCTAAGTGGATGTGAGCACTTTCCACATGCCACAGAGGACAGCTTGGCCAGCTAACTGCTGCTGGTGGCCAAGGAGACTGGGTTTTCCTAGAACGTTGTTTTTGTTGGGGGAGGGGAAACACTTGCTGATTTAAAGAGGAAAAAAAGCAACCATTCATTCTGCATTTGGCAAATATATCTATGCTAGCCAGATGCACAAGCAGGTGCTGACCAGCATTCTAAAGTAGCCAACATTTCTTCAGCTAATGAACATTCACATAGAGCAAGGGTCGGCAACCTTTTTAAAGCAAAGAACCATTTTGACCCAAGATTTACAAAGAGCCACAATGGGTAGAAAAGGGGGTTTGAGTTATTCCAGGTCTCTTACTCTCTTCCCTCCCTAAGGTCTAGCTTCTCTCCCCTCCAACTCCTTTCAGGTCTCTGCACCTCTTATCCCTCCCTCCTTCCCCCTCCCCACAACCCATAACCAAGGCCCTCTCACTTCTTCAGACCCCGACCCTTTGGTCTCCCTCCCAACCCACAATTCTTCCTTCCTCCACGGACCTACCTAGGTACTGGGTCCAACAGGGAGATCTTTGGGGCTGGAGCATGGCCCTCTTATAGTAGCTCAACCCTACAATACCCCTGCCCCCTCCACTCTACCATATATAGGTAGGGTCCCCGGGCCTACCAAGGTATCTGGTGGTCTAGCGTGGGTCTTCATGGCTACCACAAACACATGTACTTTATAAAAAAATATATATAATTATATATAACGTGCAAATGATGATAAAGACTTTCATATGATGACATATACTTGAAGAGAAGGCACAAAAAGTGTGCACTATACCAAGAATTAATGAAATGGAAATAGCTATAAACTGAGCTGAATGTGTTGGTAAAAAGATCAGCAGCTAGTATATGGGAAAAAAAGAAAAATAGAGATGAAACAATAAATTGTACAAAACCATGGGGTCCTTTTAATAAGGCGTGCTAGCCGTTTTAGCGTGCACTAAATATTAGCAAGTGCTAAAAGCTAACGCGTCCATAAATTATAATGGACGCGTTAGCATTTAGCGTGCGCTAAAACAGCTAGTGTGCCTTAGTAAAAGGACCCCATATTAGGAGTATGGAAAATATATAAAGAAAAAATGTGTGTATCAAAAATGTGTGACGGACAGAAGTGCTAAATACAGTATATGCACCTGGATGTTAAGAATAGCATTACAGAATGAAATGCAAATAAATATAAAGTCCATGTATTTGTGGTAGCCATTGTTTTTAGTTTGACCTATAAGTTTGATATTCTGTACCTGTTACTTTTGACGCAGTTTAGGTTGTTTTACTTAATTCATAGAATATAGTTTTTAAATGCACATCATTTTCTATGTATGTTATTTTTGTTGTTTTATTTTAAATGTTTTTAGACTCCTGGCATCCCTTTGGCCAAAACACTTGTTGAATCACTTATTGAATGGATTGTTTTGAGCCTATTCTGATGACAGTTTGTGAAGAAAATCGAGAGAAAATAGATGGCACTGTTATGGCCCAAATCCTCGACATTGGGCTTAAGAAAAGTGTTGAAGATATGCTAAGAGTCCTGAAACCTATTTCTGAAGTTGTAAACAAAATACAAAAAATAGTTGTTTTATTACTGGTGCTGTTGAAATTTGGAAGGAACTGAGTGAGCACTCAAAAACAGAACCGCACAATGACAAAATTAAACTACAAAGTTCCAAAACAATAACATAAAATATATAGTCTCACAACTCCAAGAATTAAGAAATTCTAGCAATGACCTCAGCAGTGCTGCTACTGGATTCAAGCTTTTTCCAAACAGACTAGTGCACCAACATCGTCATTGGTCAAGATCTTAATATATTAGCATATTAAATTGCTCTTTTCTCATTTATAGTAGAACTTCTTTATTTCAAAATTTATTTATTTAGCTTTTAGAGTAGTGCTATTCATCTTTTAATTCAACAGCAGAAACTACCCCTGCCATGAATTCAATAGGGGTACCATATGGCTCCAGAAAAAGGAGGATGGATTGAGAAAGCTGGGTTTTACTTACATTGAACGCAATGGAAGTAAAACCTGGATGTCTCAATTCGTCCTCCTTTTTTGTGGAGCCATATGGTAACCCTAGGTAATAGCTGCCGTACCTGTGCTGCTATTTATAATAAGGCTGGATTTTTTTTATTGTAAGTGATCATGTTGATGGCCAGGGCCGGATTAACCAATAGGCCAAGTAGGCACATGCTTAGGGCTGAAGTTGTCAGGGAGGGCCCAATGAAACAGAGGACTCGGTTTGTTTGGTTTTTTCCCTTGGCAACGTGAGCCCCCCAGGGAAAGATCGGCAGCGCTGGGCCCCCCCTGGAAATATCGGCAGTGCTGGCCCCCCCCCCAGGAGATCAACAACACCGCCCTCCTCCAGTATCGCCATCAATCAATCTGAATAAGTGACGTTGGAGGGGGTGGACTGGCAGATGCACAGAGTTGCTGCAAGGTCCCGTGATGACTGCGTCTGTCGGCTCTGCTCAGGGAAGAGGTAAGTGACGTTGGAGGGGTTGGACCGGCAGACGCAGTCATCACGGGCCTTGCAGCAACTCTTTGCATCTGCCGGTCCACCCCCTCTGACGTCTCTTATACAGGTTGGTTGATGGCGATGCAGGGAGAGAGCGGTGTTGTCGATCTTCGGGGGGGCCCAGTGCTGCTGATCTTTCCAGGGGGGGCCCAGCACTGCCGATCTTTTCCGGGGGGGGGGGGCAGCACTGCCGATCTCTCCCAGGGGCCTGCGTTGCCAAGGAAAAAAAAACACTGAGTCCTCTGTTTCTTCAGTGGGCCCCCTCTCACCTAGAAGGGTGGTGGAGGGAGAGAAAGGGGGCAGGGTGGTGGTGGAAGGAGAGAAAGGGGCAGATGCTGATGGAATTGGTGTGCAGGGGAAGGGGAGAGATATAAGGGAAAGGATACTGGATGGAATTGGGTTGGAGGGAAAGAAAGGGGGCTGATGCTGATGAAAGTGGGGGGGGGAAGGGAGAGGAGAGAGTGAAATTCCAGACCATGGGGGTGTGGGTGTGGGAAAGGGAAGGGAAGAAGAGGAGAGGAGAGAGATACCAGACCATTGGAGGAGGGAATGGAAGAAGATGGATTCCAGCCCAATGGGAGTGAAGGGAAAGATGGAAGGGGGAGGCATACAGTTTCTGGAAGTGGCACAGAAGGACAGAAGATGAAAGGAAGAGAGTGACAAGAAGATGAGGATAGCTGAAACCAGACAAGACAAAGGTAGAAAAAATTTTTCTTTTTATTTATTTTTTTGCTTTAGGGGACATGCATTGCTGTTTCTGTGGTGTTGCATTGTATGCAAAGTCCAGCGTCTTGGTGGTTTTATTTAACCTTTGTCTACGTATTTCTATTTATCCCCCCGTTTACAAAACTGTAGAGCCTTTTTTTAGTGCTGGCTGTGGCTAAAAATCATACAACAGTTTTGTAAAAGGGGGGGAGAGGTTAGTTTGTGATTACTTATTCCATACTCGTCGAAGGTGTTTTCTGTGTTCTGTTTGGCATGGTTCTTGGGAGCACCTTGAATTAACCTGATTTGAATCTCCTTATTTTCTGCCAATCTTCTTTGTTTCACGTTGGATTCTTTGGTGGACTGCTTACCTTGTTGTTTCGTTGCAAATTAACATACATGAAGTGGAACATACTAGAGGAGTTACAGATTTGGTTGTTTATCCATACATATGGGTGAGGCAGTTGAGAGGCGTTGTAAAGCACAGTTACTTACCGTAACAGGTGTTATCCAGGGACAGCAGGCAGATATTCCCACACATGGGTGACGTCACCGACGGAGCCCCGCAGCGGACAGCCTCGAAAGCATCTTGCTTGAAGATCTCGAGCTTTCGATTGCTGCATCGCGCATGCGCGCGTGCCTTCCCGCCCAAACTAGGGGGCGCATCTCCTGAGAGGATCCTCAGTTCAGATACCAAGCTAAGAAGCCAACCAGGGGAGGTGGGAGGGTTGTGGGAATATCTGCCTGCTGTCCCTGGATAACACCTGTTACGGTAAGTAACTGTGCTTTATCCCAGGACAAGCAGGCAGCATATTCCCACACATGGGTGACCTCCAAGCTAAATCAAAAGGGAGGAGGGAAGTTGGCAATTTAAGAAAAAAGATTCTGTAAAACAGATTGGCCAAAATGGCCATCCCTCCTGGATAAAGTATCCAGACAATAATGAGAAGTAAAAGTGTGAACCGAGGACCAAGTGGCAGCTTTACAAATTTCCTCAATAGGAGTTGATCTGAGGAAAGCAACAGAAGCCGCCATAGCCCTGACCTTATGGCCCGTTACTCGACTCTGTAGAGGAAGACCAGCCTGAGCATAACAGAAAGAAATACACGCAGCCATCCAGTTGGAGATAGTACGCTTCGAGACGGGATGACCCAATCTATTTGGATCAAAAGAAATAAAAAGTTGAGGAGAATTTCTGTGAGGTTGAGTACGTTGAAGATAGAAAGCCAACGCACGTTTACAATCCAAAGTATGCAAACCCGCCTCACCAGGGTGAGAATGTGGTTTAGGAAAAAATACCGGTAGAACAATAGATTGATTGATATGAAAATCAGACACTACCTTAGGTAAGAATTTGGGATGTGTACGGAGTACCACCTTGTCATGGTGAAAAACAGTAAAAGGTGGATCCGAAACCAAAGCTTGTAACTCACTAACTCGACGAGCTGAAGTGAGAGCAATCAAGAAAACAGTTTTCCAAGTAAGATATCGAAAATGAGCCAAGTCAATAGGTTCAAAAGGAGGCTTCATCAATTGAGCCAAGACCACATTAAGATCCCATACCACAGGAGGTGGTTTGACAGGTGGATGGAGATTAAAAAGACCCTTCATAAAACGAGAAACTAGAGGGTGTGCCGAAAGTGATTTCCCCTCTAAAGGCTGATGAAAGGCAGCAATTGCACTAAGATGAACTCTAATAGATGTGGATTGAAGACCTGACTGGGATAGATGAAGTAAATAATCCAAAACGGAAGCCAAAGAAGAAGAAGTTGGCTGAAGATTATGAGTGGAACACCAAGAAGAGAATCTGGTCCACTTTTGACTATAACATTGACGAGTGGACGGTTTTCTGGAAGCCAGAAATACATCCTGAACAGACTGAGAAAATTCAGCAGAATCCATCAGGTAGAAAGGAACCATGCTGTCAAATGAAGAGACTGCAGGTTTGGATGAAGTAAGGATCCCTGACTCTGAGTGAGCAGAGAAGGAAAAACTGGCAGAAGAAGAGGTTCCTTGATGCTGAGTTGCAGAAGAAGAGAGAACCAATGTTGTCGGGGCCACCGAGGTGCTATGAGAATCATTGTGGCATGATCCGACTTCAACTTGACAAGAGTTTTGAGAATCAGAGGAAAAGGAGGAAAGGCGTAAAGGAACTGATTCCTCCAGTCTAGTAGAAAAGCATCCGCCTCGAGACGAAGAGGGGAGAAGATGCGGGAACAAAACAGAGGAAGTTTGAAGTTGTTGGGTGACGCAAAAAGATCCACCCGAGGAGTCCCCCATCGATTGAATACTTGACGAAGTGTGGGGGAGTTGATCATCCATTCGTGAGGTTGAAGCAGACGACTCAATTTGTCTGCAAGGCAATTCTGAATACCCTGAATATAAACGGCTCGAAGAAAGATGTTGTGTGAAATCGCCCAATGCCACAACTTCAGAGCTTCCTGACACAGAGGATGGGAACCCGTCCCGCCCTGTTTGTTGACATAATACATTGCTACTTGATTGTCCGTCCGAACAAGGACTACTTGGTCGTGAAGGATGTGAAGGAAAGCTTTGAGAGCAAGAAATATCGCTCTGAGTTCCAACAGATTGATATGACATCGACGATCTGTGGCCGTCCATAATCCTTGCGTACGGAGACCATCTACGTGGGCTCCCCATGCGTACTCGGACGAATCTGTTGTGAGAACTTTCTGATGAGGGAGATGGTGAAACAGCAAACCTCTGGAAAGATTTGAAGAGAGCATCCACCAGCGGAGAGACTTCTTTAAAGAAGGTGTCACCGTTATATGGCGAGAAGGTGGATCTAGAGCTTGTTGCCATTGGGATGCCAGAGTCCACTGAGGGATGCGAAGATGTAGTCTTGCTAAAGGAGTCACATGTACTGTAGATGCCATGTGACCGAGAAGGACCATCATTTGACGCGCCCTGATAGTTGATAGGGAAGCTACATGATGACAAAGGTTTAAGAGAGTATTCTGTCGGTTGAGAGGAAGAAAAGCTCTCATGCGGACAGAATCCAACACCGCCCCAATAAATTGGATCGATCGAGTTGGAACTAACTGAGATTTTGGAAAGTTGATATGGAACCCCAGACTTTGAAGAAAAGAAATAGTCTGAAGGGTCGCTTGCGTAACCCCTGTAAGAGAAGGAGCTTTTATAAGCCAATCGTCGAGGTAAGGAAAAACTTGCAATCCCTGGGCTCGAAGGGCCGCGGCTACCACAACCAGACACTTGGTGAAAACCCGAGGGGAGGTTGCTAAGCCAAATGGAAGAACCCTGTATTGAAGGTGAAGGTTCCCCACCTTGAACCTGAGATATTTGCGAAAGTTTGGATGAATAGGAATGTGAGTATAAGCCTCTTTGAGATCCAGTGAGCACATCCAATCCCCTTGATCCATGAGGGAGTACAGAATTGGGAGAGAGAGCATGCAAAATTTTTCTTTGACTAGAAATTTGTTGAGAGCTCGGAGATCCAGAATAGGTCGCAAATCCCCCGTCTTCTTTGGAACCAGGAAGTATCTGGAATAAAACCCCTGGTTGTGTTCGAGAGGAGGAATTTCCTCCACTGCTCGAAGGTGAAGAAGAGCCCGAGCCTCCCGAAGAAGAAGGGGAAGTTGCGAGGAACTGGAAAGACACTCTCTTGGAGGGTGATCTGGAGGCACCTGAAGCAGGCGCAGAGAGTATCCCTCGCGGATGATCGTAAGGACCCAAAGGTCCGATGTAATGGTTTCCCAGACAGATGAAAAAAGGGAAAGGCGACCTCCGATGGGTAGGGAGGAATTTGGATGTAAAGAGGTTGGAATGCTCATCACTGGACCGTCAAAAAGACGGAGCTGTTTTGGTTGGAGCAGGTGTCTGGGGCTTTTGAGGACGTTGTTGTTGTGGCCGTCTAGGTGGAGGCCTAGAAAAAGCCGGTGTGGACTTCATGGGGTAACGACGAGCTGGAGGTCTGTAAGCTCTAGTCACAGAAGGTTTTGGTTTCGGACGAAGCAGAGAGGCGAAGGAGCGCTCATGCTCAGAAAGCCTTTTAGTAGCTGCTTCAATAGAGTCATCAAAGAGCTCAGAACCTTGACACGGCAGGTTTGCTAAACGATCTTGTAAATTGGGATCCATATCTACAATCCTGAGCCATGCAAGACGTCTCATAGCCACTGCAAATGCCGAGACTCTGGAGGATAGCTCAAAAGCATCGTAAGATGCCTGCAACATGAATAGACGTAACTGAGATAGAGATTGAATAATATGTTTATATTCAGAAAGGCGTTCTTTGGGCCAGTCTGGGCAAAACGATGACAACTGCTTCAAAAAATGGTTAAAATATGAAGTAAAGACATAGTTGTAATTCAAAATTCTATTTGTCATCATAGAATTTTGATAAAGTCTGCGCCCAAACTTGTCCATAGTTCGCCCTTCGCGTCCTGGTGGAACTGTTGCAGACACCTTAGATGGGTGAGCCTTCTTCAGGGAGGATTCCACCACTAGAGATTGATGAGAAAGTTGAGATTTCTCAAACCCTTTACATGGAACAGTACGATACCAAGACTCCAGCTTCGATGGAATAGCTGTCACAGAATAAGGAGTCTCCATGTTACGTAGAAACGTCTGCTTCAGCACCGGTGTCATGGGTAGACGTAAAGTCTCCTTAGGAGGATGAGAAAGTTCCATATCCGCCAGATATTCAGGCGTGTATTTTGAATCGGAACGTAAATCAATATTAAGAGCCTGTCCCATGTCGAAGACAAATTTAGCAAAGGAAGCAGACTTCGAGGTCGAGGCTTCCTCAGGAGAAACAGAACGAGAACGATGTGTCACTGAAAAAGATGGAGAAGCCTCGCGTGAATACTGAGATACAGGCTCAGATTCAAGATGTAAAGTGATGGAAGATGCTCCACTGCCTGTCAGAGGAGGAGTGGCTGAATGTTTCCGCTTAAGGCTCCGAGTCGGAGAGGTGCGCGGAGTACGAGGCTTAGTAAGAGGAGATTTTTCTCGAGACAAATGCCTCGAAGGTGGTGTCCTCGACCTCGAATGCCTCGATGAAATTGAAGAGGCAATGGTAGTATGAGCTTTGGAAGTAAGATCAGAATGCTTCGAGCTCTTTGTAGAGGTAAGCTTCGAAGATCGAGACCTGTGCTTGGATCGAGGTAATGCTTGTTTAGCCCCATGTTCAGATGAGGAGTCCGACGAGGAAACCCTGGATCGAGACCTTCGACGAGGAGATCGTCGAGAAGGTGCAGATTTTTGCTCAGGCTGGAGTTGCGCAGACAGAGTCGAGGCCGGTACCAACTGAGCCACTATTGAGGAAATTTGCGTAGTCAGAATTGACTTCAGCATATCCTCAAACATGGGGACGGAGACCAAAGGACTCGGAGTCACAGGAGGTCTCGTGCGTTCCAAGGAGGGCGACCTCGATCGAGAGTATTCCCTGGACTTGGAAGCACGTTTTGAAGGTCTGGAAGACGGAGTCAAACCTGGGGCCCCAGGTTGAATGGAGGTAGACTCTGTCGGCTTCTTAGGAATGGTACCTGAAAAGGAAGCAGGAGACTTACCCCCCAATCCAGGCTTCGAGGACATCGTCGAGGCCTTCGAGGCCGAGGACCCGGAGGTCTTCGAGGCCGAGGCCTGTCGAGGAGGCGAGGTCGAGGTTTTAGTACTCGAGGTTGGACCCGGAGTCGAGGATTTTACAGATGCCTCGACCGAGGCCACAGCTTTTTCAGGCTCCATACGAGGAAAAAGCTCCAAAAACCTGTCGCAGCGGCGTTTAAAAGCACGAGGTTGAAGAGTGAGGCAGCGAAGACAATCTTCAGGGCGATGAGTCGACCCGAGACAGATCATACACCGACTATGTGGATCAGTGATGGAAATAGTCCTACCGCACTGATAACACCTTTTAAACCCGGTAACAGGCCGGGACATAGATAGGACAAAGTCTGTGTCGAGAACGGAGAAGAGAGGCCTAGGCCTCAATCTTCCAACCCGACGCTAAAGAAAAACAAAAAGATGGTTTTTTTTTTTTTTATATATATAGAAATAAAATAGAATTAGAATAGAAACACAGCGACCGAAAACAATAAAAAGTACTCAGCCGCGGTGAAGAGAAGGCACAACGCTACGGGAACCAAGTCGACAAGTCTTCTCGGCTCCGCGGAAAACGTTGAACTGAGGATCCTCTCAGGAGATGCGCCCCCTAGTTTGGGCGGGAAGGCACGCGCGCATGCGCGATGCAGCAATCGAAAGCTCGAGATCTTCAAGCAAGATGCTTTCGAGGCTGTCCGCTGCGGGGCTCCGTCGGTGACGTCACCCATGTGTGGGAATATGCTGCCTGCTTGTCCTGGGATAAACTTGGTTATTAATATAGACTTATATTTCGGATAGTATTATTGCTTTACAAATATTTGAACACTTTTATATGTGCATGGAAAGGGTTCAGAGTTAAAGTCCTGGGTAAGTAGGTGGGAAGGGAAGGAAGGGGGATTTGTTCAGAGATGTTTGGGGCTTGCATAGAAGAAAAACTGTGCACTGGTATGCTAATCTTTGTTTGTTTTGAATTTTTTTTAAAAAAAGAAATACATGGTGGCAGGACTTGGGCGGGGTAGAGCCGGGGCATGGGCAGGGCCAGGGGGGCCCAGTGTACTTGGGTGCCTAGGGGCCCTCGAAGAATTAATCCTGCCCTGTTGATGGCAATACACGGACTGAATTTTCTTTGTATCACTGCCACATTAGCATGAGGCTTTTTTTCTTCACATTATTTTTGTTGAAGTGGCATTGGTTGGTTTCTTTTAGCAACAGTATTGACTGAGATTCTTTTGATAGTTTCTGTGCTCCTAGTTGGTTTTATGTGCAAAACTAACCCATTGGGAAATTGGGAGACTGGGCATTAGAAATGGCAGATGAAATTTAATATGGACAAATGCCAAGTGACACTGCACCACTAGATGTGGCAGGAAATCCCCACAGAATCAATCACATCACCAAAACAAAGTGGAAAGGTCGCAATGATCCAGTAGGGGGTCTTTATTGTCAGTAACATAAAAACATTCAGCGACTCAACGCTGCATGCATTTCGGAATATACTATATATGCTGCTTGTACGCATCTATCTCTGCCACTGATTGCAAAAGCCTGTGTGCCCTTGAACTCAGCATATTTAACAATATAAAGATTAAACACAGTATGAAGGAACTGCACTTCAAGAGTGGTGATTTTTTTTCCCCCTCCACAGGAAAAGAGCTGTTTAAAGAACTGAACTCCCCAGTTGAGTCTCTCACTTCATTCTTCAAACAACTGACGTGATGTGTACCTAAACATGGAGTGTTGAGCTGTTATGGAGAGCGGCCCTTTCTATTTTCAGATTTTGCTGCTTTGAGTCTAATCCGACCTTGAAAGAGACTTGAAAGGGTCTGACTCTTTCCTGTGGGCCCTCCCACGCCTTACAGAGAGCTCCACTATTGATAGCAGCACGCGTTAATTGCTTTCAGCCAGTGTGGACAGATTTTAAGCATATATACCTGCAGGTGTGACCAGCTGTCAGTCCAGTTACAAACAATATGTATATCTAAAGGAATCCCACCAATTCTTTGACATGAAAATAGCTTCTGTAGTAGCACTTGCATTTATAAATAACCAGGAGACAGTGTCAAAAGAAATCTTTACTGGCAGTATTCTAAGCTGTGCCAAACCACAAAACAGATTAATTTGGGTGATAATAAGGGTACAGGCAAAGAAGACAGAGTAATGTCAGGAAAAGTATACTATAACATTTAAAAATAATGGAATTGATATTTAGCATGATTTAAGCAAGTGCTTAACCACACTGAGCAGTCTAGCTGCTGATATTTAGTGGCACTTAACTGAAAGTGCTGCTAAATATTATTTCTAACTGCCCAGGTGGAATCTGGGAGTAGTTGAGGAGAGGCCAGCTGTTATTGCAGGGGCGGAGTCAGAGAGGAGCCACCATGGGCCATATTCGGTGCCAGTGCTCGCATGAGAAAGCAGCAAATTGGGCCACCCAAAACTTTCTCTGCATAGCTAGGCAGCAGTCGACACTAAATATTGGCTGGCATGCATATAACTCCCAAGTTGCTAATCTGACCCCATGCCCTAAGAGGGTCCTACCCAGTTAAAATCCTCCCATTTTACAAAAGCCCTCCTTCATCATTCTGATTCTCCCTCTCCTCAGTTCCAATCCTCCCAATCTTACAACACTTCCCAGTTCTGATTATCACCTCCCCCCCCACCCCCCGGTCACAAGTCCCTCCCTAATCCCCATGGAAGGAATGCTGGCAAGACTCTTCTCACCCACTCCACAGACCTCTTGCTATCTCCAAGACTTAACAAGAGGTGATCTCTGATAGTCTGATGGGATAGGACAGGAGCAGTCCCCTTCTACTCCCACCTCATGCAGCTCTGGGTTCAAAATGGCAGTGATGACCCCTATTGGTGGTCCAATGGTACTACCAACAGAGATCAATCTTCCAAATAAGGGCAGTTTGCATTGCACTGGAAAGTGAGCCTCCCTTTTATCCATGGATCACACAGGGTAGCAAGCATGTAAACATCTGCCTTAGTGAGGGGCTTCAACTTATTATGCATTTTTTGCTGCAAGGAATCCACCAGCACTGTCAACCTCTCTTTCTGTCAGAAACCTTCTAACTTTACATCAAGGATATTCACATTTGGGATGACAATGACCAGGGTGGACCTTTTGGAACTTCCTTCCTTCATGCCATCCATGAGGAAGTGCAGGACTTCTATGATCTATGTTATACTTGTCTAGTCCTGAAGCTTTAGGAGGCTTTCAGTGTTGATTTCAGTTTGTGGACAATACTCGTAGTTACTTTCATGTAATTCTAAAAGAAGTCTTCACTTTAAATAGTTCTATACCAGTTTTCACCTAAACAAATTAAAAAGTTCTAAGAAAGTGAATACTGCGATAAAATTGTGTTTGTGTACTTTCGTATTTTACAAATAACTGTATTATTATAAATGCATCATTGTATCTCAATAATATTGTAAAATGTAATGATAGCAATCACGTAAATGCAATGTGCTGCAAAAAAAAAAAAAAAAAAGGAAAAACTGTCTTGCAGCCATACAATGCTTGTAGGGGCCCTAGCAGACCTCAGGTGTACAGATTAGTAAGTTCCATGATGTACTGACGAGGGTTAAAAGATAGAAAAGAAAAGATAGGGTTAAATGCCCATTTCTCTCAATGCAGGCAGGTAAATAATGGAGTGCTCCAGGGATCTGTTCTGGAACCAGTGTTATTTAACATATTTATAAATGATCTGAAAATGGGAATGAGTGAGGTGATTAAATTTGCAGATAGTACAAAACTATTCAAAGCTGATAAATTGTAGGACGACCTTAGGAAATTGGGAAACTGGGCATTTGAAATTTCAGATGAATTTTTTTTTCCAAAACTGTTTATTAAAGCAAGCAAAATACAGATAAACCAGCACATACAACATTTTCCAATATACTCAAATGTAAACAGCGAACAGTGAAAACATGTGATGACAATCAAAGTCCAGGCTTGGTTCTTATAACCCAGACTCGGCTAATCCCCCCCCCCCCCCCCGACTGACAATCTGCCCTACTCCTTCCCTCCCCCTCCCCTTCCCCTTCCCCTCCCCCCCACCCCCTATCCCTTCCTCATGCAACTGGCAAAAAGGGTACCACTGGCTTCCACAACCGGTTGGCCACTTGACTTTTAATCAAAGGGAGTAAGGTGTCCAAATAAGATGCCCAAACAGACAAGAAAATCTCGCTCCGATGTCAAGAGAACTGAGCTGACATAGATTCCCACACCATTAAAAGATGGAACTTATTACGCCAATACCATATGGTGCGTGGGGAGTCCTGAAGTCAGTGATTCATGATGCACTTCTTCCCCGCAACATATCCCTTGCAGATAAGCAGACTATCGCCTGCCAAAAGCCCTTCCAAATGACCCTGAGCCAGGAAAAGAATCCCCTCGACCTGTGAGGGGAGAGTATAGCCCTCCAGGGTTTGTAAATAGCATCTAACCTCCTGCCAAAAGCCAACAATAGCTGTACAAGACCACAGGCCATGCGCTAAAGTGTTATCAACCTGGTGACATTTGAGACAAGTAGGGGTAAGGGCACCCCCAAAGTGAAAGGCCTGGTTTTGAGAAATATAACCTCTATGAACCACCCGAAATTGGCATTCCTGGAGCTCAGCGCTCTGCACCACCCGGGGGATCTGTTGTACCAGAGGAGGCAAGGACGCCACCCGAGGGTGACAGCCCAGGTCCCGAGTCCACAGGGACATGAGCTGGTGATAGTCCCATCTAGGCTGCAAAGCCACCAGCCAGCAATGATACTGAGACACCGAGAGCCAATCCCAGTGAACATCAAAAAAGAAGTTCTGCAAGGTGGTAGGGAAAGCTTGATGCAAAGGTTCCTAGGTAAGGAAGCAACATAGTGGGAGAGCTGCCTGTACGCAAAATGATCTGAAGCACTCAGGGACCAGGACACCTGATGAGCCAGGAAAGGAGAAAGGGTACCGTCTGCTGTAAGAAAGTGCCCCACATTAAATAGTCCCTTCTGAACCCATTATTTAAAGACAATATTAACCTGGCCAGGGCTGAAAGCCGCATTGCCCACCAATGGCAACAGAACCGAACTGAAAGACAAGTGGCCCCAAAACCCCGCAAGACACCGCCAAGCCCAACGAAGTGGTCCAACCAAACAGCTACGGGAGCCGGGGCCCAACTGCTGCTTCCCATCCCAATGTAACAGATAGGGCAGAGCCCATGGAAAAAAAATAATCCGCCTCCAACGCTACATCGTATACTGAGAATCCGTAAAAAGTCAGTCCTGTAGGTGCCGAAACAGACAAGCTAAATTATAGAGGTGAACTGAAGGAAACCCTAGGCCAGGCAGATGAAATTTAATATGGACAAATACCAAATGAAACTGCACCACTAGATGTAGCAAGAAATCCCCATAGAATCAATCAAATCACCAAAACAAAGTGGAAAGGTCGAGATGTTCCAGTAGGGGTCTTCATGCTGTATGCATTTCGGTATTCAGGGTACCTTCCTCAGGAGTCTTGAAATTTGTTTTTTGTTGTTTTCTTTTTTAAGTTCAGAAAAGTTGTATTAAATTTTTTTGGGTTACAAAACATGAAAATTTGTGTGGCATCATAATAAAGATATACAAATCAGATTATTAAAAAGAAATACTGTACAATGCCTCTGTAAAGACTTGTAGAGAGGGAAAAGGGAAGGAAGAAGGAAATAGACAGAAAATAGGCAAAACATAAAGACCTGAGTATAATACTAGAATGAACTGGTAACATCTATATGTCACATAGTGGAACGTAGCATGGTGTTACTTCAAACAAAAATTACAAGGTAGCAGTAGGCTTTCTCAGTCATACAATGTCAAAAATTTGCAATCGAGTAATGATCAAGAAACCCTAGGTCATGGGGAATCAACATGTAGGATCTTTCCGCTGCAATGCACTCAAATTTAACTGTCATGCAGACTGCGTTCCACCACGTATTGTACTCTACTGCCTCTAAAGTTTTCCAATTGGAAAGGATGAGCTTTATAGCTATAAGGACGAGTATATGCATCAAGTTGTCAGATTCCTTTGGTAATGACAATGAAATTTGTTGTTTAAAAACCAAATGGTTATGTTTGAAAGGTACATTTTGGGAAAAAAATGTTGCCTCTCTTATAAAGAAGATTTAGACTGTCTCTAAATATAGCAGTGCAATTAAATTTTCTGGCTCACTATTGCAGAGGACTTTACTGAGTTTTTAGGTTACTGACAATAAAGACCCCAACTGGAACATCTCGACCTTCCCACTTTGTTTTGGTGATTTGATCAAATACCAAGTGATACATATTGGAAAGAAATATGCTAAATTGTAGTTGCTCAATGCTAGGTTCTACTTTAGGAGTCAGCACCCATGAAAAAGATCTAGATGTCATTGTAAACCAGGGGTGCCCAAAAGGTAGATTGTGATTGACCAGTAGATCACAAAGGCAACGTGAGTCGATTGCAGAGCTCATCCCGGACTCCACAATAGGCTCGTATTGCCTTTGCGTTCTCCCTGCTTCCCTGATGCCGTAAGGCCAGCAGCAACTGCAGAAGCACCAGGCACACCAGCCTCCACCCCTCCCCCCCCCCCGACGTCAATTCTGATTTCGGAGAAGAAGTTTCGGGTCAGTCAATTGCTGCCTGACTGGCCTGGAACTTCCTCTCTGTCAGAATTGACGCTGGGGGGAGGAAGGCTGGTGGGCCCAGCGCTTCTGCAGTCGCTGCTGGCCTGTTGTGGCATGGGGGAACAGGGAGAACTCTGCGGCAATGGCGGCATGGGGGCCTGTTCCCAGACAACGGCAGTGGCTGGGGAGAAAGAAAGGACAGACAGAGAGAAAGAAAGGGGAGGCAGAAGAAAGGGGAGGCAGAAAGAAAGACAGACAGAAAGAAAGAAATACAGACAGAAAGACAGGGAGACAGCAACGAAAAAGAATACAATGTCCAGCAACAATAGCACTTAGTACACCAATAAGACACAGGACTGTCCAATCATCCATGTAACCTGCTTGTTTCTCTTGTTGACTCCCTAAAAAAATGATTAAAAAAAAGAAAGACAGGGAGACAGAACAGGGACACAGAAAGACAGGGAGACAGAAAGACAGACAGGTAGACAGAAAGACAGGGACACAGAAGACAGGGAGACAGAGAGAAAGAAAGAAAGGGGGCAGGGAGACAGAAAGAAAGAAAGAAAGAAAGGGGGCAGGGAAACAATGAAAGACAGACAGAGGGAGAAAGAAAGAAAGGGGGGCAGGGAGAGAGAAAGCACAGTTACTTACCGTAACAGGTGTTATCCAGGGACAGCAGGCAGATATTCTTTACGCATGGGTGACGTCACCGACGGAGCCCTCGGTACGGACCTTTTTACTAGAAAGTTCTAGTTGGCCGCACCGCGCGTGCGCGAGTGCCTTCCCGCCCGATGGAGGAGTGCGTGGTCCCCAGTTAGGATAAGCCAGCTAAGAAGCCAACCCGGGGAGGTGGGTGGGACGTAAGAATATCTGCCTGCTGTCCCTGGATAACACCTGTTACGGTAAGTAACTGTGCTTTATCCCAGGACAAGCAGGCAGCATATTCTTTACGCATGGGTGACCTCCAAGCTAACAAAGAGGGAGGAGGGATGGTTGGCCATTAGGAAAATAAATTTTGTAACACAGATTGGCCGAAGTGTCCATCCCGTCTGGAGAAGGCATCCAGACAGTAGTGAGTAGTGAACGTGTGAACTGAGGACCAAGTGGCAGCCTTGCAGATTTCCTCGATGGGCGTGGAACGGAGGAAAGCCACAGAAGCAGCCATAGCTCTGACCCTGTGGGCCGTGACAGCACCTTCCAGTGAGAGACCGGCCCGAGCATAACAGAACGCAATACAGGCAGCAAGCCAGTTGGAAAGCGTCCGTTTAGAGACAGGACGACCTAGACGGTTAGGATCGAAGGTCAGAAAGAGCTGAGGGGACGAGCGGTGAGCCCTGGTACGGTCAAGGTAGTATGCAAGGGCACGCTTACAATCCACCGTGTGCAACGCCTGTTCCCCAGGATGAGAATGGGGTTTGGGGAAAAAAACGGGTAACACAATGGACTGGTTGAGGTGAAAAGCTGAGACCACCTTGGGAAGGAATTTAGGATGGGTACGCAGAACCACCTTGTCATGGTGAAAAACAGTGAATGGTGGATCAGCGACCAGTGCATGCAGCTCACTAACCCTCCTGGCAGAGGTGATAGCAATGAGGAAAAGCACCTTCCATGTAAGAAACTTGAGCGAAGTTGTGGCAAGAGGCTCAAACGGTGGTTTCATGAGCGCTGACAAAACCACATTCAGGTCCCAGACGACAGGAGGGGGCTTCAGAGGCGGTTTGATATTGAAGAGGCCTCTCATGAACCGGGTAACCAGAGGGTGAGCCGTGAGAGGTTTTCCGAGGATAGGCTCATGAAACGCAGTGATGGCACTGAGGTGGACTCTGATTGAGGTAGATTTGAGGCCAGCATCGGACAGAGAGAGTAGATAGTCCAGTACAGTTTCCACCGCCAATGAGGTGGGATTGTGATGATGCCGGAGACACCAAGAGGAAAACCTGGTCCACTTCTGATGGTAACATTGGAGGGTGGCCGGTTTCCTGGAGGCATCCAAGATGAGACGGACGGGCTGAGACAAATTCTCAGGAGAGGTCAGCCCGAGAGAAACCAAGCTGTCAGGTGGAGCGAGGACAGATTGGGATGTAGTAGCGACTGATGCTGCTGCGTAAGCAGAGTAGGAAACATAGGAAGAGGAATGGGCTCCCTGGAGCTGAGCTGGAGCAGGAGGGAGAACCAGTGTTGTCGAGGCCACCGAGGAGCGATGAGAATCTTGGTGGCCCTCTCCTTGCGGAGTTTGGACAAGGTCCGCAACATCAGAGGAAGTGGAGGGAAGGCATACAGGAACCGATCTCTCCAATCGAGCAGGAATGCATCTAAGAACATAAGAACATAAGAACATAAGAAGCGCCATCTCCGGATCAGACCTTCGGTCCATCAAGTCCGGCGATCCGCACACGCGGAGGCCCCGCCAGGTATACACCTGGTTTATTTATAGCCACCATATCTTTATATGCCTTTCTCAAGGAGATATGCATCTAGTTTGCTTTTGAAGCCTGGGACTGTCGATTCCGCAATAATCTCCCCTGGGAGAGTATTCCAGATGTCCACCACTCTCTGTGTGAAGCAGAACTTCCTGACATTAGTCCTGAACTTGTCCCCCCTTAGCTTCATTTCATGTCCTCTTGTCCGTGTCAAATTGGACAATGTAAATAATCTTCTCTGCTCTATTTTGTCGATTCCTTTCAGTATTTTGAAGGTCTCGATCATATCCCCCCGCAGTCTCCTTTTCTCAAGGGAGAACAATCCCAGTGTTTTAAGTCGATCCTCATATACCAGTTTCTCCATACCCTTCACTAGTTTAGTTGCTCGTCTCTGCACCCTCTCCAGCAGTTTTATATCCTTCTTTAGGTAGGGAGACCAATGTTGGACGCAGTATTCCAAGTGAGGTCTGACCATTGCCCTATAAAGCGGCATTATTACTTTCTCCGATCTACTCGAGATTCCTTTCTTTATCATGCCCAACATTCTATTTGCCTTCTTTGCCGCTGCCGCGCATTGTGCCGACGGCTTCAGGGTCCTATCTATCAGTACACCCAGGTCTCTTTCTTGTTCACTTTTTCCCAGAGTTGCACCTGTCATTTTGTACTCGTATTCCTTATTCTTACTGCCTAAATGCATTACCTTGCATTTCTCCACGTTGAACCTCATTTGCCATTTCTCCGCCCATTTTTCTAACTGACACAAATCGCTCTGGAGTTCCTCACTATCCTCCTGCGATCTGATTGCCCGGCAGAGTTTTGTGTCGTCTGGGGCCAGACGATGAGGAGAGAAAAGTCTGGAACAGAATTGGGGCAGCTGATGATTGTGAGGCGCTGCAAAGAGGTCCACCTGCGGAGTGCCCCAGCGAGCAAAGATGGAGTGGAGTGTTGGAGGGTCCAGCGTCCACTCGTGAGGTTGAAGGATGCGGCTGAGATTGTCGGCCAGGGAGTTCTGCTCGCCTTGGATGTAGACAGCCTTGAGGAAGAGATTGCGGGCCGTGGCCCAGGTCCAGATGCGCAGAGCCTCCAAACAAAGAAGGCGAGATCCGGTGCCGCCTTGCTTGTTTATGTAGTACATGGCGACTTGATTGTCTGTGCACAGGAGAAGAACCTGAGGGCAGAGAAGATGCTGGAAAGCCTTGAGGGCGTAGAACATGGCTCTGAGTTCCAGGAAATTGATGTGATGTTGACGCTCCTGTGGGGTCCAAAGTCCCTGGGTGCGCAGATCTCCTAGGTGAGCTCCCCACGCATAGGGGGAGGCATCCGTGGTGATGATCATGGAGTGAGGGGGTAGATGAAAGAGCAGACCCCTGGAAAGATTTGAGGAGTTCAACCACCATTGGAGAGATTGCTGAAGAGATGATGTCACAGAGATGGGATGAGAAAGAAGATCCGTAGTCTGTGACCATTGGTTGGCGAGAGTCCATTGAGGTGTTCTGAGGTGGAGACGTGCCAGAGGGAGGACATGAACTGTCGAGGCCATGTGACCCAGGAGGACCATCATCTGTCGGGCAGGAATGGAGGGATGCATGAGTACCTGACGACAGAGATGGAGCAGGGTCCGTTGACGATCGGAGGGGAGAAAAGCCCTCATTAGAGTGGTGTCCAGAACTGCTCCGATGAATTGAAGTCGCTGGGTGGGAAGCAGATGCGACTTGGGGTAGTTGATCTCGAACCCCAGGAGGTGGAGGAGAGAGATGGTGTGATGAGTGGCTTGTAGCACAAGTTGAGACGTAGGTGCTTTCACCAACCAATCGTCCAAGTAGGGGAACACCTGGAGGTTGTGAGACCTGAGGAAGGCCGCTACTACAATCAGACACTTGGTGAATACCCTGGGAGATGAAGCGAGGCCAAAGGGTAACACTTTGTATTGATAGTGGCGATGGTGTACCTGGAACCGCAGGTAGCGGCGTGAATTCGGATTGATTGGGATGTGAGTGTAGGCCTCTTTGAGGTCCAGGGAACATAGCCAGTCGTGTTGAGAAAGAAGAGGATACAGCGTGGCCAGGGAGAGCATTCTGAATTTCTCTTTGACGAGATATTTGTTGAGGTCCCTGAGATCGAGAATGGGACGGAGGTCTCCCGTCTTTTTGGGTACCAGGAAGTAGCGGGAGTAGAATCCCTGACCCCTTTGTTCCGGAGGCACTTCTTCGATGGCATTGAGAAGAAGGAGGGATTGAACCTCCCTCAGGAGGAGGGGGGTTTGGGAGGAGTGAGAAGCAGACTCTACGGGAGGATTGTCCGGGGGAAGAGTCTGGAAGTTGAGAGAGTAGCCGTGGTGGATGATGTTGAGGACCCACTGGTCCGATGTAATGACCTCCCAACGGCTGAAGAATATGAGGAGGCGACCTCCGATTGGTTGTGGAAGAGGTAGCGAAGTTTGAAGACTGGCTATGCCCTGGAGAGAAGAGTCAAAAGGGCTGAGAAGGCTTAGCAGGAGGAAGAGGCTTGTTGGGTTGATTGGACTGAGAACGAGCCTGTGCCTGGTGTTGTGGTTGCCGGGGCCGCCGAGGATGTTGGGAAGGCGGATTGAGTGGTCTGGCTGAGAACCTGCGCTGGTATGAGGATTGAGGCCTGTAAGGTCGTGCAGGCGGAGCCTTCTTTTTCGGTTTAATCAGGGTGTCCCACCTGGTTTCATGCGCAGAGAGTTTCTGGGTGGTGGAATCCAGGGACTCTCCAAACAGTTCATCCCCAAGACAGGGGGCGTTGGCCAGACGATCCTGATGGTTAATGTCCAAGTCTGAGACTCTCAGCCAGGCCAGACGGCGCATGGCTACAGCCATGGCAGAGGCACGGGAGGTGAGCTCGAAGGAATCATATATCGAGCGGACCATAAACTTTCTCAATTGAAGGAGACCAGAGATCTGCTGTTGAAAGAGTGGAATCTTCCTCTCTGGGAGATACTTCTGGAGGGCGGACAGCTGTTGAACCAAGTGTTTCATGTAAAATGAAAAATGAAAGGAATAGTTGTTCGCCCTGTTGGCCAGCATGGCATTCTGATAGAGCCTCTTGCCAAACTTGTCCATGGTTTTACCCTCTCTGCCAGGAGGTGTGGAGGCATAGACACTGGAGCCCTGAGTCTTCTTCAAGGTGGATTCAACCAGGAGAGACTCATGGGGAAGTTGAGACTTATCGAACCCCGGAATTGGGATAACCCTATAGAGGTTATCTAACTTGCGGGGGGCCCCAGGCACTGTAAGGGGGTTCTCCCAATTTTTGTAGAAGGTTTCCCGTAGGATGTCGTGCACGGGTAGTTTAAGAAACTCCTTGGGAGGTTGCTCAAAATCCAGAGCCTCCAGAAAGGCTTGGGATTTCTTGGAGTCAGACTCCAGAGGGAGAGATAGGGCTGCTGACATCTCTCTGAGAAACTTGGAGAAGGAGGATTGCTCAGGTTTGGAGGTGGTGTCAGGAGCTGAGGGATCCTCATCGGAGGAGGAGAGATCCTCCTCGGTACCGGGAGGGGACTCTTCCCACAAGTCTGGGTCCTGGACCTCTGGGTGCGCATGCCGCGACACCGGGGTGGAAGGTTCGGTATGGTGAGTCTTGGACAAAGATTTTCCAGAGCGTACCGAAACGGTACCGGGAGAAGAGGACCGGCGTCGGTCCCGGTCCCGGGAAGAATGGTGCCCCGCCCGGTCCCGAGGTGGATCCGCAGTGGTATGGGAGTGAACCACAGGATGGGCATGAAGTTGCTGGGCCGAAAGAATCGGCATGGAGGTATTAATAGGTACCGATGGGGTGGATACCAGTGGCTCGGTACGGGACTCGGGCCGGTCTGGTACCGAAAGGAGCGGTGCCAGGATAGTAGGCAACAGGTGCTCGAGCTGATGCTGCAGCTGTTCCTGTAGTTGAACCTGGAGGATGGCTGCAATTCGGTCATCCAGGGGAGGCACCGGAACCGCTTTCTTTTGCTTCGGTTCCTTAGGTGCCGCTCCACGCCCCGGCGATGAGGAGGCCGATGACGAGGCACTCACCGAAATCGGGGCGGAGCGCTTTCGGGGTCGGCGCGAGGCCGGCAGGGTCGGTGTCGCCACTGTGGCTGGTGGGCGTTCGAGGGAAGGGGGAAGCTTCTTAGCCGGCTTACCTTGCGCCAGCGGCGCTGATGCGGGGTCGGGCGGCGTTGAAGTAGACGGTGCCGATTTTGATGGTACCGCTGTCGATGCCGAGGAGTCCATCATCGACCCGGTGCCGAACAAAAGATTTTGTTGGATTTGCCGGTTTTTAAGCGTCCGCTTTTTAAGAGTAGCACAGCGGGTGCAGGAGTCCGCCCGATGCTCCGGACCCAAACACTGCAAACACCAATTGTGTGGGTCAGTGAGGGAGATCGGGCGTGCACACCGCTGGCACTTCTTAAAACCGGCTTGCGGGGGCATGAAGGGGAAAACAGCCTCCGCAAAATCGAACCCCGAGGCCTGTATAATGGCAACAGGCCCCGCCGGGGCAAAACGAAAAAAGGAGTAAAAAAAAATCAAAAGTTTTTTTTTTTTTTTTTTTTTAATGCAAAGAAAAAAGAAACCCGAAGGTAAAAATAAAGAAAAAGTAGAAAAAATTGCGAGCGGGAAGGCAAAAAGTGAGTTCAACGGCCGTTGAAAAAACACACGCGTCTTCTTCGCTCCGCGGAAACGAAGAAACTGGGGACCACGCACTCCTCCGTCGGGCGGGAAGGCACTCGCGCACGCGCGGTGCGGCCAACTAGAACTTTCTAGTAAAAAGGTCCGTACCGAGGGCTCCGTCGGTGACGTCACCCATGCGTAAAGAATATGCTGCCTGCTTGTCCTGGGATAAAGAAAGACAGAAATAAAGAAGGGGGCAGGGAGAAAGAAAAGGGAGGGGGCAGGAAGAGAGGAAGAAAAAGTTTGGGGAGGGAATGGAGTGTGTTGGATGGCAGGGGGCAGGCAGGGAGAGAGGAAGAAAAAGTTGGACTCATGGAAGGACAGAGATGTTGGTTGGGGAATAGAATGAGGACTGGAGGATAGGAAGCATGCAGGTGGCAGAAAGAAGGGAAGAAATTTTGGATGCACAGTCAGAAATCACCAAACAAAGGTAGGAAAAATGATTTTATCTTCAATTTAGTGATCAAAATGTGTCCATTTTGAGAATTTATAACTGATGTCTATATTTTGCACTATGGCCCCCTTTTAATAAACCGCAGTAGCGGTTTATAGCACAGGTAGCCTATGAGCGTCAAGAGCAGCCCGGGGCATTCAGTGCAGCTCCCTGCGCTAAAAACTGTTATCGCGGTTTAGTAAAAGGGAGGGGGTATATTTGTCTATTTTTGTATAGCTGTTATTGAGGTGACATTGCATATTTTAAAGTCATCTGCCTTGACCTCTTTGAAATCCCCCTGAATATAAATGATAATTAACATTTTCTCTGCGTACAGTGTACTTTGAGTTTTTAAAAATTTTTTTTATTGTTGGTAGATCATTTTGACTTGGTCATTTTAAAAGTAGCTCACAAGCCAAAAAGTGTGGGCACCCCTGCTGTAGACAATTCGCTGAAATCTTCCATCCAGTGTGTGGTGGCGATGGTCAAGAAAGCAAACAAGATGCTAGGAATTATTAGGAAAGGGATTAAAAATAAAACAAAAAATATTATAATGCATCTATATTGCTCCATGGTGTGACCTCACCTGACAATTCTGGTCACCATATCTCAAACAGGATATTGCAGAATTAGAAAATGTTCAAAAAAGATTGACCAAAATAATTAAGAAGATAGAACTTCTCTTAAATAAGGAAAAGCTTAAGAGATTAGAGCTCTATAGCTTAGAGAAGAGATGGCCGAAGGGGGATATGATAGAGGTCTACAAAATCCTGAGGGGTATAGAACAGGTAAACGTGAATCAATTCTTTACTTTTTCAAAAAGTACAAAAATTAGGACACTCATGAAGTTACATGATAATACTTTTAAAATGAATAGAAGGAAATATTTTTTCACTCAATGAATTGTTAAGCTCTGCAACTTGTTACCATAGGATTTGATTACCGTATTTTCACGCATATAACGCGCGCGTTATACGCGTTTTTACCTACCGCGCATACCCCTCGCGCGTTATATGCGTGAGCGCGGTATACAAAAGTTTTTAAACATAGTTCCCACCCCGCCCGACGCCCGATTCACCCCCCCAGCAGGACCGCTCGCACCCCCACCCCGAACGGACCGCTCGCACGCGCTCCCACCCGCACCCGCATCCACGATCGGAGCAAGAGGGAGCCCAAGCCCTCTTGCCCGGCCGACTCCCCGACGTCCGATACATCCCCCCCCCGGTAGGACCACTCGCACCCCCACCCCGAAGGACCGCGGCCTGAGGCACATGGGCCCAACCCGACCATGTGCCTCAGGCCGCGCCCCCAGGTGGGACCTAAGGCTCCAGGGCCTATTCTGATTGGCCCACGCGCCTTAGGCCCCACCAGTAGGCGGAGCTTTAGGACGGATGGGCCAATCCGGCCTCATTCCTTCGTTGGCTGCCTGCCGGACAGGCGGGTTTGGCTCCTGTCTGTCCGGCCAACTACCAAAGGTACGGGGAAGGGGGGTGGGGGGGTCGGGGGGGTCGGCCAGGGGGGTCGCGGGTCAGCTGGGGGGGCGGTCGGAAGTTCTTGGGGGGGGCGGTCGTTGGGGGGGGAGGGGGGTTTGCGTCGAGGGCAGGAGGGCCTGGGATCCCTCCTGCCCGTAATGTAGTGCGGGGTGGGGTTAGGGGGTCGCCGTGGCCAGGAGGGTTTGGGCTCCCTTCTGGCCCAACTACACAAAGGTACGGGGAAGGCGGGTGGGGGTGTCGTGGGGGTCGGCCAGGGGGGTCGCGGGTCGGCTGGGGGACGGGTGGAGGTTCTTGGGGGGGGGCGGTCGTTGGAGGGAGGGGGTTTGCGTCGAGGGCAGGAGGGCCTGGGATCCCTCCTGCCCGTAATGTAGTGCGGGGTGGGGTTAGGGGGTCGCCGTGGCCAGGAGGGTTTGGGCTCCCTCCTGGCCCGATATTGTTGGGGAGTCGGCGGTCCGTCGGGGTGGGGGTGCGAGTGGTCCTGCCGGGGGGGGGGGGTGTATCGGACGTCGGGGGGGGCATCAGGCTTTCAGGATGGGGACAGACCTTCAAGGGGGGACAGGACTTCAAGGGGGGACAGTGCACGGAAAGTCAGGGGGGGTGAACGGAGAGTCGGGACAGCGCACGGAAAGTCAGGGCAGTGCACAGAAGTCAGGGGGGGTGAACGGAGAGTCGGGACAGCGCACGGAAAGTCAGGGCAGTGCACGGAAGTCAGGGGGGGTGAACGGAGAGTCAGGGCGGGCGAAAGGAGCGTCGGGCATCATGCACGGTATACCCGTGAGCGCGGTATACAAAAGTTTTTGTACATATCATCGTGATTTCTGCGCGCTATACCCGTGTGCGCGTTTTACACGGGTGCGCGTTATTTGCGTGAAAATACGGTACAGCAGTTAATGTATCTGGGTTTATAAAAGATTTGGAAAGTTCCTGGAGGAAAAGTGTATAATTTGCTATTAAGATAGACATGAGGCAAGCCACTACTTATCCCTTGGATCAGTAGCATAGAATCTTCCTACTCTTTGGGATTTTGTCAGGTACTTGTGCCCTAGATTGGCCACTGTTGGAAGCAGGAAACTGGGCTTGATTGGTTGGACCCAGTATGGCTATTCATATGTTCTGATGGAGGGTAGCTCATGGTTCCACTAAAATCTCCAGCATGGCTAACACCAGTCCTGAGTACTGGTGAGGAGGAAGAAAGTGATTATTGGCAGGGCCAAAAGCACTTCAAAGAGAGAGCAGTTGGTAGAGAGTATATGAGGGGTGTCCCTGACCTTTCATCTTTTGGTTCACCCTCAGCTCCTGTTCCTATTTCCCCCAGGCACCCCAGTTCCCCAGTAGAAGCAGCAGCAGCACCCATTGAAACAAAATAATTCCCATAAAATTTTGTAGATGTATAGGCATTTTAATGTTCTTGAAGATCACTGAAGGAAAGCTAATCGGACATCTTACAAACAGTGGCATGCTGGATCATTTGCAGAAATAACACTTATCCCACTAGGCTGGGAAACCCATGGGCTGGTGTTAGACATGCTGGGGCCCAGGGCAGAAATTAAGGACCCCCCCAATTCCTCTCACACTGCCTTCTATCTTGACTTCTCCATCTACCAAATGCCCATCCATCCAGTATCTCTCTCTCCCTTCCCACCATACCCAGAAACACCATCTCTCCCTTCTGCTTCCCAACTGCCCTCCCATCCAGCATCTCTCCCTTCCTCCTCCTTTCCTCCCTACCACCTTCATGTCCACCAAATGCCCTCCCATTCAGTATAAGACTAGTAGATAGTTTCAGATATTTGGGGGTTATAATCGATTGTCATTTACATTTTCAGGAACAGGTATCAAGCGTGGTTGCTAAAGGTTTTGGGGCACTAAGACAGCTTAGAGCCATTTAAGATTTTTTGGATGAGAAATCATTGCATACATTAATCCTTTGTATAGTCAAAATTAGATTATGGTAATTTAGTATATATAGGCATTGGGTTGGGACAGTTGAAGTGCTTGCAAACAGTGCAGAATACTGCAATTAGATTACTAGGCCGGGCGTTTTTTCGTGATCATGTGACACCTTTGTATTTAAAATTCCATTGGTTACCAATGGAATTTAGGATCAAATTTAAGATCTTAATGTTAGCACATAGAGCATTATTCCAGGTACAGCCTTCATATATTTCTAATTTGGTGCTATTCTAAGCCACAAGGTGTTTATTACGATCTCTGAATGAAAATAGGGTAGTCGTTCCTCATATTTCGAAGGCACATCTTGCATCAACTAGAGATTGTGCATTTTTTTATTTAGTTCCACAGTTATGGAATAATCTGTCCATAGACTTGAGAAAAGAAGAATCATATATAAATTTTAAAAGACATTTAAAAGCACATTTTTTCCAATTGGCTTTCTCAACTTAGAACAGAGTTTGGGACTGTGATCTGTGTTTTATTGTTTTACTATTAGAATTGTTACTGTTGAGATATTTGCTATGATATTTTATGAAAAAAAACCCAACTTTTTAACTTTTGTTCTTATTTTTTCCTTTTCTATTTTAATGGAGTTCTTTTCTGATGAATAAGAATTGTGTATTATAAACCGCTTAGATCCTTTTAGGCTGTTATGCGGTATATAAGGTTCTTAATAAACATAAACATCTCTCCCTTCATTTTAAAATCAGATGCTCCAGTAGGCCCCCGTGAGCTGGGCTATCCTTCCCTTTTCCCCAACCCGGTCCGAAGCCCCCCTCACCTTTAAAATATAAAAGGTCGCTGGCACAACACTGATTCTCTGGCACTGCCTGTGGCCTCAGGGCTGTTCCTCTGCTGCAGCCCACCCGCTCTGATACAACTTTCTGTTTCCATTTGGGTGAACGGCAGAGGAACAGCACCTAAGGAGGCCATGGGCAGCACTAGAGAATCGCTGCCATGCCTGCAACCTTCTGCATTTAAAAAGGTGAGGGAGAGCGGGCTTTGGATGGGGGTGAGTAGAAGAGAAGGACATCCTTGCCCTTGGGGGCCCCTTGGAGCTGTGAGGCCACTCACCCTAACGTTGGCCCTGCCAGTGTTTAGTATGCTAACAGATACAGTAGATTCCCTAGACCTTCTTCAGCTATAAAACTTTCTATATTTGAGGATTCTGAAAATCCCTCACAAGATGATTCATCAGATTTGGTATCTGGTGAAACCTGCTGCATACAGTCATCAGCAGGGAATAGGATGCGCTTTGTGAGCTATTGCTTTTAGCTGTTGCTGATCTTTTGCCCCCCCCCCCCCCCATCAATGTTTTGCTTGCCTTGCAAAACACTCGCACACCAAGTTACTCGCTATCCAAGGTTTGACTGTATTCCTATTTTGAGATCTCTCTTCAGGAAACAGCATCCCCAGAATTACAGCTCAGTGCATACACTTTCAGAAGGATTGTAGGTGAGACTTTCTTTCACAGGCCTTTACTGAGCTACACATCTTCACCACTCATCTGGCTCAAGAATGAGGTTCATTCCTGTCACGGTAGTGAAAAAGAAACCTTTTGGGAGACACTTCCTTGAGAGAAAAACAATGCCCTAGCTCATGAACGTATTCATTGGTTTTCCAGCTAGCCAGAGGAGGAAAAACCTGAACCATATGCTGAACATAAATCTCTTCCATGGCAACTCAGAGAACTCACTGCTAGGCTATTGGACCAGCCCTTGGAAAAGGTTTTAAAGCAATAAATATGAACCACAGTGAGCAGGAAATAAAAGGATTCCAATCTTTGATGTAGCTCATGATGACAAGTGAGGAAAATAAGAATAGACTCAGTGTATTAACTTGGGATCTCAAAGGAAACCCAGACCTGAAACACTGGGAACTTGTACTAATCAGATTTGTTCATATCCTGTGGCTGGCAGATGTCCTTGGGGAATGTAAAGGACTTTAGCTCTTAAGATCCCACTATTCAGTTTAGTTTTGGAGACCACACTACCGAAAGGACGTGCTGAGGATCGAGTCGGTTCAGCGAACGGCCACCAGGATGGTCTTGGGGCTCAAGGATCTCATGTATGAAGAAAGATTTAAAAAATTGCGGCTGTACTCACTTGAGGAAAGAAGAGAACGGGGAGATATGATTGAAACATATAAGTACATCACGGGACGCATCGAGTCAGAAGATGATATCTTCTGGCTCATGGGACCCTCAACCACCAGAGGGCATCCGCTGAAAATCAGGGGAGGGAAGTTTCATGGCGACTCCAGGAAGTACTTCTTCACCGAAAGAGTAGTGGATCATTGGAACAGACTCCCACTCCAGGTGATAAAGGCCAGCAGCGTGACGGATTTTAAGAGAAAATGGGATACTCATATGGGATCTTTAAGGGAGTAAATTCAGGGGAGGGGATACTTGGAATGGGCAGACTTAGTGGGCTATAGTCCTTTTCTGCTGCTTTTTTCTATGTTTCTATTATGCTATGCAACGTAAAACAGTGATTATGGTCCCCGACTCTTAAAAAGTTTATTGTGGTTTCTTTATATTTTTTTAGAAAAAAAATATCAGTTCAAACATATTTCTGAGAAAAGAGCTACAACATCATGTATGTTGACAGAGTGAAAACCCCCCAAACAAACCAAAAACCTAACCTAAAAGGCAAAGGTGGCCAGGAGTCTTGTTCAACACTAGTAGTACTGTGATCTGAAGAAGAAGGATTACCTTCAAAAGCTAATCTAACCATGCTCTAATTTAGTGTCTCGCAAACATTTTCAGGCCGCGACACACTAAACTCGGAGACGCGGCTGGAGGGTCTCCACAAATGTGCACGCATCAACATGATGACATCACGTTGACATCTGCACATTTTATTTTTTTTAATTTTTCTTCTTAGCTATTTCTGGGCAAGAATCCAAAGCTTTACCCGGTACTGTGCTTGGGTTCCAACTGCCAAAATCTCTGTTAAGACTTACTCCAGCCCATCTACACCCTCCCAGCCATTGAAGCCTTCCCCTGCCCATCCTTCACCAAACGGCCATACACCGACACAGACCGTTATACACCGACACAGACCACATGTGCTGAGGTCCTCCAGACAGAGCCCTGAGCTCATTAACTCTAAAATGACTACCCGCTGGGGAGGTGCAGAGAGGGGGAGGAGAGGCGCCGGCTGACTCGCTTACATGACGTACCTCTCACGGCACACCCGGAATCTCACCGCGGCACACAGTTTGCGATACACACTCCTCTAGTTAGTCCAATAATGAAGGTATCACTTGGCTTCTCTTTTTTTGTTTGTTTGATCTCTTTTTATTTCTACATATTATCTCCAAGAGTGAATTAACACGGCTGCCACACCATTTTTCAGAAGACCGGGGAAAAAAAAAAGAAATAAAGCAAAACGTTGACTTAGCAGGTCTCAGCCCTGCCTAGAGGCACACCTAATCTGTCAGATTCTTAGCATAGCCATAATGAACTTACCTAGCACCCAGTGTGTGCAAATTTCTCTCATGTACGAGTATTTAACATGGCTGTCCTGAAAATCAGACTGATTCTCATGTACGAGTATTTAACATGGCTGTCCTGAAAATCAGACTGATTCTCATGTACGAGTATTTAACATGGCTGTCCTGAAAATCAGACTGATTCCGTGTACCTCCAGAACAGGGCTGAGAACCACTGTCCTATAAAAAGGCAACAATCTATGCAGAGTGTAAAACACAATAGTTCATGTACATTAACCCCATGAATGCACATTATTTGTCACAGAGCTAAGCTGGTCCTTGTGACCCTGGGTAAGTCACTTAGGGCTAGATTCACTAAGCCCACTAATTGTGTCCCGACCACTTTGCGACCACTTTGAGATCCTGACCCAATTCACTAACCTTCCTCCCGCACCCGATGCAATCCGCGCATGCAAAGTAAGAAGGGCCTCAATTCACTAAACTTGTTCAGGAACACCGAATGGGCTGGCCGATCAAAAAAAGAAGCGACTGCTGGGGACCAGTCACTCACGTCGTTTCCTGCTCTCTGCCGCCCTGAAATCCCAGCCCTGCTGCTCTGAAAAAATCTTGCTCTCTGCCTCTCCTGATATTTGCTGCCCCGACTTCTCCTGCTTTTGCCGCCTGGACTTTTCCTGCTCTGCCGCCCTTCCTCGCAGTGCGAGCCTGTGGGTTTAAAGCGGGGCTGCAGTAAGGCGTGTTCTGTTCCAGTGCAGTCCCGCTTTAAACCTGCGGGTTAAAACCACAGGCTCGTGAGTAAAAAAAAATAAAAAAAGGTAAAAAAAATAAAAGTCCAAAATCAAAAAAATATAAAAGCAAAGTTTTGTTGACGGACAGCGAGCACATGCGCAGACCATCTACAGGCAAAGAAGATGGTCTGCGCATTCGTCGGGATCGCTCTGCTGCGATCCGTGCAGTCGCTGTGGGGTGGGCCTCCGATCGCAGTCATTTGCATGAGAAGGCTTGGTGGATCGGTTGCCCGGGACAGGTAAGGGGGCTTTAGTGAATCTTGCCCTTAATCCCCCATTGCCCCAGGTGCATTAGATTAGGGAAAAGTGATTGAGTACCTGAATGTGCACCACTTAAATTATAAGTGGTATATAAATGCAAAAAATAAATAAATATAAATTGATCCTCGCAGCAAATAAAGGCGTAAACTCTTAAAACGTAACCGTAAGGATGCATAGAGAAACCTAAATATCCTTCATGATCTTACCCCAATCCAGGACGGCTTTATCTCTATCACTATTCATCCATCCCTGTCATTTGTAATATATTCTTTTTGAAAGCATCTAAAGGCTCATTTATTAAAAAGCAACTAATGAACTGATACACTATGGATTATAAAATGAATATGTGTGTGTGTGTGTGTGTCATTAGAGTGATTATCACTATATGCATGAGGCAGGTTTGCATATAATAAAGGTGACAGGCATACAAATCTGGCTCATACATATTCATTAGATATATCTTGAAAACCTGACCGGCTGTGGGTCCCCCAGGACAGATTTAAGAACCACTGATCTAGATGACTTTCTATTTCTGGACCCATCTGAATCAAGGGTGTGTGAAGCCCTTTGAGAGGAGTTTCAGAGTAAGACATGCAAATCTGGCATCCTCTTGGCACAGGATAAAAAAAGAGGGTGACTGGACAGTACTCACATTACGAGGGGCCGCTGATAAGTTCTCAGCCCACCCAAGCTGGGGCAGGCTCCCTTGAGGGCTATACACTTAGTCCAGTGATTTTCCCACTTTTTTCATTCTGTTGATGGAGACTGCCCCAGCTTTGTTGGTTGGGCTGAGAGCTTTTCAGCAGCCCTTCATACAGTGCTCATTTCCAAGGTCTGGTGTGGGATTATTAAAACTGCAAGAAAAGTAATGCTGGAGCAGATGCGGGAAAGTGTTTTTGATGTTATAGTGGGTGATTATTTGGCATCCTGTGATCACCAACATGGTGTGGTTTAATGTGACAGGTGTAGAGAGGGCTCAATCAAAAGGGAAGGTTCTAGACTTAAAAATAAACTAACTTTGTTCAGATGGGGGATTACATCAAGAAATTGTCTGGATGGGAACATCTGGAAGAAGTAGGAAAGCAGTGGGCAAAACTGAAAGGAGCTATTGTAAGGGCAAGAAGAGCCAGATTAAGGCATGTGCCTCAGGCCCAAAAGTTTAGGGGTGCCCTTTCAGACGTGCTCAGTATTCAGGAGGCTAGGATTTCCAACTGTCTGGATTTTTTTCAGTATTTTAAAACGCTGCAAATTACCTGTCTCAAAACCAGAAGGATGGCTAAAGGTATTGATATTTTTCAGAGTTTAGCGCACCTCAGCTCTCCATGCTCCCCCTTCCACTGCAGCGTCTGTGGTAGACTCCTGCTATGGGAAGGCTACTCTAGTCACAGGAAGTGGGGGCTGAGCTGGACAGGCTGTGGGGACAGCAGATGTCTACACAGGGTCTCTGGAGAGAATCAGTGGAACTAGTGGTGGGGGTTGTTGAAAAGGATTGCAACTGAAGAACAGGGGGAAATGTGAGGGGTTTGCTGTCAACTGAAGAAAAGAACTGGCAGCAAATTTACATGATGGTGGGCAGAGATGGTAAAGGGTAGGGGCACTGCCTGCAGAAGCATATCAGCAATAGGACAGTACTAGAAAAGAGGGCTAGAGAGGGCACACACTTGTTTATGTTTCTGTGTCTATGTCTCTGGGTGTCAGGTCAAAAGCACGCCGGGACAAAGGAGCGCGCAGACAATTGAGCGCAGCGTGGAGGTGCGCGCCACAAAAAATTACTATTTTTATGGCTCTGACGGGGGAGGAGATTGCGCCGCATTGTGGGGGCATTGTGGGGGGTGTGGGGGGGTTGTAACCCCCCACATTTTACTGAAAACTTCACTTTTTCCCTGTTTTTAGGGAAAAAGTTAAGTTTACAGTAAAATGTGGAGGGTTACAACCCCCCAAACCCCCCACAACGCCGCCGCGATCTCTATTAAGTAAATTGGGGGGGCTCCCCAACAAAACCCCCCGTCGGAGCCCCTAAAAACTGTAATTTTCTTCGGCGCGTGCCTCCGTCTTGCACTCAGTTGTCGGCGCGTGCCTTTGTCTTTCGCGGGGTTGTCTATGAACCATGTCTCTGGAGAGGGCATTCTCATATAAATAAAGCTTTCCTGTGAAAATCTGGGCTGCAATGGAGAGGTTCATTGGTACCTGTGCACATACTACAGTAAGTAGAGGGATGTTTTCAGCCCAAGGAATTTACCATGTTAACTATTAAATTACTTGAGCAAATTCTTTGAACACTGTCCTAATACTGCCACCATTCTGCCTATATTCTTTCAGAAGCTTTTAAAAAAAACTACATATTTTATTTTGCTTTTCCACTTGTAAACCCCTTGTACACGTGCGAGGGGGCATAATTAAAAAAAACATCTAAGTCCCTTTTTGGCCTAAGGCCTTACACGTTGAAAGCAGAAGCAGGGAAAGTGTCCATAACCAAAACAAACGTCCTTGTTTTGATAATGGCCTGCCTCTACATTCAGCTGTTTAAACGCCCAGACCATCACTTCGTCTACACTTGTACCCAAACGACGTCTACAGTTATACCCCATAATGAACCAAAAAAACACCTAAGCCCCAAATGTCCAACACAAGGGAGTTTAGGCGAAGGAGGAGCCAGTCCTTCGCCTAAAAGCTGGAGTCTGTAACCGGTGTCTGTCAAAAATAACACTGGTTACAGAATCCACACCAAACCCCCTCCCCCCCCCACGACATCGGGTCAGGAGGGAACCCAAGCCCTCCCCCACAATCCCTACCCCCCCCCCCCCCAATTACGGTCGGGCAGGAAGAAACCCAAGCCCTCCTGCCCTGGGCACCCGTGGCACTCCGCGACAACATCGGGCCATCAATTTTCTCACTTTTTAATTTTTAGTTAACTCTTTATCATTTTATGCTATGTACTTATCTTAATAATAGTCAAACTTTTCTCGATTCAATGACTAAGCAGTTGGACCCGACATGTTTCGCCTTTGCTTCGTCAGGGATCCACAGGTAGCCGCTATCATCCAACCCACATTATTGCTTCTTACAAATAGGTGTTTTCAATAGGTGCCATTGGGCTTAAGCTTGGTGTTTGCCAACCACATTCCTTCTGCACTAGTGGGCATCAGAGGCAGCTTGCCAGGACCAACATTCCAAAGATTGGGATATAGAAATCCTGAGCCTTTGTTTCTTATTGCCTTGATAAACAGGGGCCTCACCACCACTATATTAGTAACTGTGTGCAGACGTTTCCTATGCAGGCGCAGCAGCATTGAACCAGGTAAGGGTCAGCATTCACTTCTGGCACAGCAGTGCCAACAGACCGCATTTAGGGTTGAGGACTATGAGTGGCATGGCATTGGAGGAGTGGCACGCATTGGCACCAGCAGCTGCCTATGATGGCAAGGCTGATAGAATGACAATCATGGCCATCAATAGTGATCGTTCACCTTGGAAGTAATGATTTTAGCAAGTTGCTGATGAGATCCTTTACAAGAGACATAAAAAAGAACTTGATGATCTCATGCACTTGCTCACCCAGTGATTAAATATACAGTACATGGTTGGATATGACGCCATAGCTAACAAGGCTCATCAGTAAGAGGAGCAGAGGTGGTTCAGCATCGCTAATTGATTGCGAACACAAATGAGTTACACCACACTGATGAAGTCCACCTATCAGACATCGGGAAAGACATATTCCACCTGACTTCGCAAGGCAGCTTTTATTAGGGGGCCTAGTTTAGTTTATTATCATTTCTAGTCCACCTTTATCCAAAGTGGATTACAAAAATATACATACACAATAAAACAATTAAGAATACATACACAACAATTAACAGGACTGCTTGCCTTTAAGGCCCAGACATCTTACCAAATGGTATACATCATGGTCCAGAGCAAATACCTTCCTATCCACTATTTAAGTTATTACATAGCACTAGGTGCCATATTTCATAATGCAAAACAAGTGGTTTTTTTAAATATTCGTTTAAATTCCTGGAGATCTTTCAACTGTCATAGGAGAGTGAAACCACTGCCCTTAGGCTCTAACTTGACTCCAGGAAAAAGAAGCAAAAAAAAAAAGTAAACAAAGGAAAGGTGAGAAGCCAGGTGGGGGTGCATTGGGAACAGTGGGGCTGGCCCTGGGTGTCTGTGCCAATCACAGCAGTAGCCTAACTGACCCCAGATGAAAATGGCCAATGAGAATTGTGATCTGATTCAGGCGATGTCGCTGAGTGAATCAATAAAGCTGCGATCTTATATACCCAACAAGGCGTACGTGATTATTAAAATGTGGTGGGGAAAGGGAGGGAGGGAGCTTACACCTGCCCGAGTTACTGATCACAAGGCCCTGTAGAACTTCCCACAATGCACAGGAAAGGTAAATGACATGAATGTGCCATCTCATTGTGGTCTGGGTTTTCTTTTTTTTCTGTGTCAGTTTAACTGAGAGCACAAAATGCAGTGTGAGTGTAATTGACTGTTCCTGAATAATAAGGAAACATCTTGCCAAAAAAGATATCTCTGGGCCAAATGAAAGGTGACCTGAAATTGACTCAGTGGGACTAGTGTTACAACTGCCTTATTTTAAAAGAAGACGAAAAAAGATTAAGCAGGAAGCAGTGCATAGGAAAGTTTGGGTTATATGGCATATGATGTATTTACTTTGAAAAAGACTCTCTTTTGATGAATAATGAAAACAATGTAGCAACAATACTTTGCTGCCAAAAGACATGGCTACCCAGGGGTTTTACATCAAATACTGTACTCTCTTAAGCCTTTCTTTATATTCTTAGCCCACCAAACCCCTTCACAGTAAAAAACAAAAAACAAAAAAAAAACCCAAATAAATAAAACATTTTATTTTATAAATCTTTATTGATTTTCTAAGCAGATAAAAATTGCAAACAGTATAACAGTACTCCCCCGATATTTGCGGGGGTTCCGTTCCAGGAACCTCCATGAATCTTGAAAAACTGCGAATACAGTTTTTCATGGGGGAGACTGGAGAGGGCAGTGGGAGAGGCAGGAGAGAGCAGCCGGAGTGCTAGTGAGTGCAGGAAATCACTCGCTGTATGCTCCGACCGCCTCTTCCTGCACTAAGTTGGGCCTTACCAATCAGGAGCTGCGTGTCCACTTGGAAACATATGGCTGGCGGACTGTCCTTATTGGTGGAGTTCCATCCATTTAATAATAATTTTGTAACACTGAGATTATTCAGTACAGGCTGGTGGGAAGTTGAAAAGCTTGGGTTTAAATTGCCCTTCTGCCCTGACCTGGAGGTTTTGTTTCCAAGTTTATTATAAGATTTGATTAATTGCCTATTCCAGATTCTAAGCGATGTACAGCTAAAAATATAAGGTTAGGGGAAACATACATGACTAATAAAATTAATATTAAACATATTAAAATATCGTAAAAATACATAATATAAAATAACGTGACTAAACATAACTAACAAGACTGTTTGACATACATGATCAAATAAAGGGAAAGTTATAGGAAGAAATACAATTAAATATAAAAGAAACAATTAAGGTAAAGTAACATTGGGAAAAGGGGAAAAATTTTTAATATAAAGTATTAAAAACAAAAAGAATTCAGTTAATCACTAAAAGCGTCTTTAAAAAGGAAGCCCTTAAGTTTGCTCTTAAATTTGTCAAGAATTCTTTCTTCCCTTAGGTAAATAGGCAAGGCATTCTAAGTTAGGGGAGCCGTAACTGAGAAAATAGAATGACGTCGTGTACTAATAACTTTTAAAGATGAAACGACCAATAGATGTTGTTCTGTTGACCGTAATACTCTCGAAGTATTATAGGGAATTAAAACTTTATAAATAAATGCTGGAGTTTTAAAAATTATAGATTTGAGAGTGAGCAAACATAATTTATACATTATTCGATAGGCAACCGGTAACCAATGAGCTTTCTCAAGTAAAGGCGTAACATGATCGAATTTCTTAGCGTTTTCAATAAGTTTAATCGAGGCATTTTGTATAATTTGTAAACGTTTAATTTCTTTTTGAGCTATTCCTTTAAATAAGGCATTGCAGTAATCGATCTTGGAAATAACAAAGGAGTGTATCAATATATTCAAGGATTTTGGGCATAAAAATTTTTTCATTGAATGAATTTGACGTAGCCTGTAAACAGCCTGCAGCACTTTGGTTGGAAAGAAAGCTGAAGGAAGTAAAAGTAAGACTGTTCTAGCCAGTTGGAGATTGTGCCGAGTATAGAAACAGAAAGCTAACAAGTTTTGATTACATTACATTACATTAGGGACTTCTATTCCGCCTATACCTTGCAGTTCAAGGCGGATTACAAAAGAGCTAACTGGACATTTCCAGTGAAGTTACAACAGTATTGGTTGTTTGCTTTTTTTGGTTACAAGGGAGGAGAGGTAGCTGGATTAATTCCGGAAGAACTTGCAAATTGGATATTAAATTGACTGTACGTTACGTTACTGTGTGATATAACAAATAGATTACAGTTAGAGTACAAATAAGATTACATTACATTTCAGGGATCTGAATACTTGGTTGGTGTTTTGGGGAGGAAGAGATTATTTAAGTGGAGGTTTTGGGGGAGAATTTATCTAGGAGGAGGGGGAAGGGTTGGGTTAAGATATCTGGATAAATTTTTTGAAAAGTAGAGTTTTGATTTCTTTTCGAAAAGTTTTGAAGTCGCCCGTTGCCGTCAACAGGCTGGAGATGGAGTGGTTAAGTTTTGCTACTTTGTTGTTTTGGACTGTAAAGTGCTAAGCTCCTTTCCAGTAAGGAGGGAGAAAGCCCAGTTGATTAAGCAGTGATGCCCTGGGAGCGCAGGGAAAGGCTGTTCCAGGACACTAAAAAGGAACTGTGTTAATCTATCCTGTTTTGTAAACTGAAGAAAGTTTAAGAATATAAGAATTGCCGCTGATGGGTAAGACCAGTGGTCCATCGTACCCAACAGTCCGCTCACGCAGTGACCCTTAGGTCAAAGGCCAGTGCCCTATTTGAGTCTAGCCTTACCTACGTACATTCAGGTTCAGCAAAAATTTATCTAACCTTTTTGTGAATCCCTGGAGGGTGCTTTTCCGTATAACAGCCCCTGGAAGAGCGTTCCAGATTTCTACCACTCTCTGGGTAAAGAAGAACTTCCTTACGTTAGTATGGAATATATCCCCTTTTAACTTTAGAGAGTGCCCTCTCATTCTCTCCACCTTGGAGAGGGTGAACAATCTCTCTTTCTCTACTAAGTCTATTCCCTTCAATATCTTGAATGTTTCGATTATGTCCCCTCTCAGTCTCCTCTTTTCAAGAGAGAAAAGGCCCAGTTTCTCTAGCCTCTCATTGTATGGTAACTCCTCCAGTCCCTTAACCATTTTTGTCGCTCTTCTCCAGACCCTTTTGAGTAGTACTATGTCCTTTTTCATGTACGGTGACCAGTGTTGACGCAGTATTCCAGGTGGGGGTGCACCATGGCCCGGTACAGTGGCATGATAACCTTCTCTGATCTGTTTGTGATCCCCTTCTTAATCATTCCTAGCATTCTGTTCGCCCTTTTCGCCATCGCTGCATATTGCGCTGAAGGCTTTATTGACTTGCCTACAAGTACTCCCAAGTCTCTTTCCTGGGGGCTCTCTCTGAGTACTGCACCGGACATCCTGTTACCGACATGCATCACCTTGCACTTATCCACGTTGAACCTCATTTGCCATTTTGCGGCCCATTTCTCGAGTATGCTTATATCCCATTGTAGGTCTTCGCAATCCTTCTGTGTCCTCACTACTCTGAACAACTTTGTATTGTCCACAAATTTAATCACTCACTCATCGTACCAGTTTCCAGGTCATTTATAAATATGTTGAAGAGCACAGGCCCGAGCACTGAATGCTGAGGCACTCCACTCATGACGCTTTTCCAGTCCGAGTATTGTATATTTACCCCCACTCTCTGTTTCCTATCCGCCAACCAGTTTTTAATCCACGTGAGTATATCACCCTCGATTCCATGGCTCACAATTTTTCGAAGTAGATGTTCATGTGGGATCTTGTCCAACGCTTTCTGAAAATCCAGATATACAATGTTGAGCAGGTCACCCTTGTCTATCTGCCTGTTTACTCCCTTGAAGAAGTGCAGTAAATTTGTCAAGCAAGACCTTCCTTTGCTGAAGCCATGCTGGCTGATCCTCATTAGATTGTGTCTGTGAAGGTGATCAGTGATGCAGTCCTTTATCAGCGCCTCTACCATCTTTCCCGGTACCAAAGTCAGACTCACTGGTCTGTAGTTTCCCGGATCTCCCCTCGAACCTTTCTTGAAGATAGGCGTAATATTTGCCACTTTCCAGTCTCCGGAATCCTTCCTGATTTGATCGACAGATTGGCTATTAGTTGAAGCAATTCAGCTATAACCCTTTTCAGTTCCTTGAGGAATTAAAAGTGGTTTTGGTCTTTAATTCACACTGGTAACTGAAGGATCCCTAGCTAGCTGACATAGCTGGGTCACGGTGTAGATGAAGAAACTCCATTTTATTGCTCTGAGAAATCACGTATGCATGCAGGCCTGTTCTATGTATCTGTCTTAGTGCCTGGCACAGCCAGGAGGCAATAGGATGTTAGCCTGTTAGTTAGCCTTGATGTATAGATTATAGGATGGATTTATGGTTTTGTTTTTCTCTCTGCTGTTACCTTTTGGTCAGAGCTGGTTAGAACTGGTTTGAACTGGTTAGGACCCTATATAACTTTTGTGTCCGAGATCCTCAGGGTCTTCTGTTTATGCAGCCAGTTCTGCTCAGAAGTCCAGCATATATGCTTGTTTAATAAAAGCCTTTTTAAATCTCTTCAGTCTCTGGCTCAAGTCTCTGCACTACTAACGGAGGGCCTTATCCTAAAAGGTACCTTCATTTGGCGCCCGAACAGGGACTTGATCTACAGACTTGAGCCTGTTTGGCACGATCGTCTCCCTCGGAGGATTTCAAACCTTGCCTCCTACGAGACCCGTAATAGCCGGCATTAACCTGGTGGTTGACCAGGAACGGTTTCTCGTCGAAGACAACGGATTGCACCTCGAGAAGGAATGAATCGGTGGAGATTTCTGGCTCCTGGTTTTGTTGTGCCGGTACCGGACCTGTCTTGGTAAGTGAGAAGTTGATTCCTTCTCTATCCTGTCTCTACCTCTTCTGTCTAGTAACTTCTTAATCCGTTGTGAAGCACAGAGAGGATTCTGGTTTCTGGAAATTGGAACTTTTGTTGGGTGCATATATAGATTGTATAATATGGGTCAGAGCACCACCGACCCCCTTCAGATCATGCTTAAATATTTTACAACTGCCTTTTCTGGCGATTATAGCGACCCTAAGATTTTTTTATTGTTTTCTTCATCCTTATTTTTATTGTTGTCAAAGGCTTAGTATTTGGAATTTAATCAACTTTTTGTCATACTTGTCAAATTAATAAAACAAAAGCTCTGGGGACACCTGACAAGACACAGAGAACGAGAAATTGGTGATGTTGAGAAATTACCCGGGGAGATGGAAATAGCATTTAGGTTGGAAACCTGGGAAAGGTTGGTAAAGCAAGCCAGCATGATTGTTTTGCCGAAAGTTGCAGACAGGATAGTGTAAGTTGCTTAACAGGGTAAAATGCATGTGGATCAAGACAGAATTAAGAATGTGAGTTTGCACTGATGAACGAGAATAAGGACTGTGATTTTAGATATATGTTGCGTGCAGTGGATTTGTTACAGACAGTGAGCAATTTAAAGAAAGTTGAGCCAGATAGTTTACGTGTTCTCGCAGTTGTCAAAGTGTGTCTGCTGGTAATAAAAAAGAAAAAAAAAGCAACCGTTTGTCAGACATGTGGGGTTTGTGTTGGGCACATCCCTGCCTTTGTATTCCAGTGTTGGGGGATTTAAAGTACAAGACTAACAATGATAGAGGTTAAGTATCCATATTTTTCTGAAAATTGAAATATTTGCTAAACATGGGCTTGATAATTCAAGTTCAAGTTTCAAGTTTTATTATTATTTGATGAATCGCCTATACAAACATTCTAAGCGCTGAACAATTAAAAAAAAAAAAACATTTTAGAGGACAAACAATTTTAAGACACAAGTACAAAGTTAAATAACAAAGTTTTTAAGAGTTTTATAAAAGAGATAAGATCTTTTTCTTTTCTGATGTACAGTAGCAGTGCATTCCACGTTTGTGGCGCTGTAACAGAAAACATGTCATTTCTTCTTGTACCCACAATTTTTAAGGAAGGGACAGTTAATAAGTCTTGTGATGATGATCGTAGAGAACGAGGGGCATAATAAGGAATGATCATTCTAGACATGAATTGAGGCTCATTGAAAGCTAGAACTTTAAAAACCAAGAATAATATCTTAAAAGTAATTCGGTGGCTAATAGGTAGCCAATGGGACTTAATCAATAGCGGTGTAATGTGGTCAACTTTTTTTTTTTTTTTTCCTTTATGAATGAGTTTTATTGATAACGGATGGATTGAGATTACTTCTTTTGTGCTAACAGTCTCCCTTGCTTTCCCGTATTGTGTCTTTATCCTGGTGTTCTTTATGAATCCTTTCTTCCCATGCATGTTTGTATAAAGTGTTATTATCAATCAGATTCTAAATACAATTGGAAACAGAAATACCTTTAAAATAAACTTGGTAGTTCAAACTCCAGAGGAAGGGTGTCCTTATTATGTACGGACAGTGCAGACTAAAGTAGCTACATCTAGTCTGCAGCAGTGCCCACTCCTCAGAGTGTAGCGGGACCCAGGTGGCAGACAAGGGTTCCAGGTCTGCCTGCAGGGAACATGGCTAAGTGACCTCAGGGGTGGTGTCACGTTAAAATGTCTCTTCTTTGTCTTCGCAGTCATACATACAGAGCTGTTCTGGACCTGTTACAATGAGCCTTTTTCTACCCAGAGAAGGAGGACAATGTTCTGCTTTCAGTAACCTTGAAATGACCTTGCACTTAACATTTAACATGTTTCTTTTTTTTCCCTTTGAATTGACATTGCCATACTTCAGAATACCTCTATATTTAACATTGTACACTGTACCTAGTAAGTTTTGCTTATTTTTCAAGATTGAAGCACACCCTAGCAGTTGCGTCCCTGTCTGCCTTATGAATGTAATTGGCAGGGCACCAAGCCAGAGTGATCACATTCTTACGTTTTCTCTTTCGGACGTTCCAGTAACCATTAATAGATGCCTTTTATTATTATGCCATGTGTTATATCGCACTTTACTTTGCCACTGTGTGCACACAATTATGATTCGTGCTATGATGGACGTTTGTTTTTGTATCACTGTGCATTTCTCTGCAGATCTAAGTTCAGCTCTGAATCCTTGCCAGCTGGAAGAAAAGTTTCACGCCTTTTCTGTTTTCTATGTTTGTTTATGCCCTGTAATCTTTGTGTTGTCTATCTGTTTGGTTTGTGGGGTACCCCGGGGAAACCAACTATACCATTGGCCATTTTTGGAGATTTTTCTCTCCCTTTTTGCATTTTTGTTTTTTTCCTATCTAAATTGCCTTTCTAGCTGTTCACGCCCACGCTGCCCTCTGGCGCCAGCGTTCCTTCCTCACCTCCTCTGGATCCCCTATCCAACACCACCAACTCATCCTGGACCTTTTGGATGCTATCTTGCTACCCTCCAAAGTTTCTATCATGCACTGCCGGGCCCACCGTCACCTCCGTGATTTCATCAGCCGCGGTAATGCCTTGGCTGACCGCTCGGCTCGCCAGGCGGCCCTCCAAGGTCCGCCCACACCCCCTCTTCTGTTATCCCTTTCCTCCCCTCAACCTTTCCTTCATTCCCTTTCCCCCCAGTACACTGACCCCGAGTGCAAGTGGGCCACGCAGCAATCTGGCCATTGCACCCTCCCATCTGGATGGATTACTATACCCTCCTCCCACACATCCACCCCCCTCCTGTATGTTCCACAACTCCTGGCCCTCACTGTTGTCCAACGTGCACACGATTTTTCTCATGCCGGTAACCCAGCTCTCCGCACTCTTCTCCGACAGAATTTCTATATCCCGAATCTCTCTCAACTCATCTCCCATGTCCTGCTCCGCTGTGTCATTTGCCTCCGACACACCCCTCTTCTGTCAGATCCCCCGTTCCTGGTCACCAGCCTATCGGTTCACACCCCATGCAAGTCCTCTCTACTGATTTTGCCTACTTGCCCCCCTCCCATGGGTTCCGTTGCCTCCTGGTTTTCATTGATTCCCACACTGGGTGGCCAGAGGCCTACCCAGTGTGCACAGAGAAAAGTAGGGAAATAGTAAAGGCTTTACTCCATGACATCATCCCTCGCTATGGCCTGCCCCTAGTGATTGGCAGCGATAATGGCCCCGCCTACATATCACAAGTCACACAAGCTGTCTCTCAGGCTCTGCAAATCACCTGGAAATTATATGCGGCCTATCACCCCAGAGCTCTGGCCAAGTTGAACGCATCAATAGAACTATTAAAACCCTCCTCGGCAAAGCAGCAGAGGAAAGCCGCCTGCCATGGCCCAAACTGATCCCTTCTGTTCTATTTCGCATCCGTTGTACCCCAGGTAAACGCAATCAGTTGTTCCCATTTGAGCTCATGTATGGCCGACCCCCGCCGATAGTCAGCCCAGACCCTGAGTCTCTTGAACAGATAGGGAACGCTATCACAGACGCAGAGATAAAGCAGCTAGGAAAGACCATTATGAAATTACAGAACTGGGTCATTTCTAGAGCCCCGCTACCAATTACAACCCCTGTTCACCTCTACAAACCTGGGGACCAAGTGTGGCTAAAAGTATGGAAGAAAGAACCGCTGAAACCCCTTTGGACAGGGCCTTTCACTGTCTTACTTGCTTCTCCCACAGCTGTCAAATTGTCCCGCCATGAGTCTTGGATTCACTACAGCCGTGTGAAGCCCGCTGCTGAGTATATTTGTGAAAAAGGGCCTACTGACCTTCAACTGAAAATCACACGGCTGCCCCACACTCTGGAAGAGTAATCACGCACGTCTGATCCAGAGATCTGTCAAGATATTTAATATGAACTCTGTTGTGTATATACTGCTTGTGATTTGCGTCTTGCCAACATTGTCCATGTCCCCTACCCCTCCCACGCCTGGGTGTGCCCCTTGTGTGGCACTAGTGGACAATGGGGGCAAAACGGAAAATGTTATTAGATTTCAAACTAATTATGAGTGTAAGGGTCAACTAGTGACCCCTGTATGTATATATAACAAGGTTGAATATTCTATATGTAATAATGGAGACTCACAGATCTGTTTTGACCCCAAAGCAACTAATAGGGATACTTGGATAGAGGTCAGGTCAGTCTGGGATCAGGGCCCCCTGATTCAACAAACCCTGGTCACTAATCCCTATGTCCCGGCCTCAGTCCTCTTTGATGCTTGCTATGCCATGGACCAGAACCCCACCTTCCTTGGACGTTGTGGTGCCCTAGCATGGAGGAGGGAATATATGCACAACGATAAATACATGTGCCTGGCGGGACAGAAGCCGTCCCACTGTGAAGGGTCTTCCGAACACTACTACTGTAACTACTGGAAATGTGTATCCTGGGCTACTTGGGGTATGACCCGACTGCCTACCACCCGAGCCATATTATCCAAAGTGGTGACTACCTCTGACTGTGGCCTCCAGAACTGTAATCCACTTAATTTCACTATTCTACAGCCGTTTAAATGGAACCTCGATGATAGCCTCCGGAAAGCTCGCTATCTTGTGGGCCTACAGATATACGGTAAGGGCACAGACCCTGGTACTGTCTTACACATCAAACTCATTGAGAGACACCGGATCCCTGAACAACACAGCATTGTGTTTCCAGACTTTTATGAACATATGAAACTTGACCAACAAGACTTTGTGCCCTCTGCCACCACCCGCAACCTTTTCATACAGTTCGCTGAAGCCATAGGAGCCACCTTAAATCTGACAAACTGTTATGTCTGCGGGGGCACCCAGCTGGCCTCTGAAAAACTCCATTCTGGCAAAACACTGCATACAGCGTCTCGGACCATCCTTTACCACTCGTGTTGGACACCTGCAGTGCCAATCCTTATGGACTAAAAACAGCACCTCTCAGCCCGGTTGGACGTATTGGACCGGAGATCCTAAGTTAAAAATACCCAGACGATGGAATACTACTGGCAATGCTACCACATTAAATGTCTACCTCAACCTGCCTGCTTCTGCCCCTTGGGCTGCACCGGAAGGATACTACTGGATCTGTGGGAAAACGGCATACCCCACTCTACCCTCAAATTGGACTGGCACTTGTGTTCTGGGCACTATCAAACCAGCCTTCTTCCTCCTCCCGTTATCCGAAGGAGAACATCTGGCTGTCCCAGTATTCGATCAACGGGCCCGTTCTGAAAGAAGTTTGGAAATTGGTAAATGGGATGACACTTGGCCCCCGGAGCGCATCATTGCTGTCTACGGTCCTGCTACTTGGGCTGATGATGATATGTTTGGACTTAACTCACTGACTGATTGGGCCTCCAAACCGGGACTCTTTAAAGCCCTCACCATAATTTTCCTGGTATTCTCTGTCATATTTTGTGTTCTTCCTTGCCTGTTACCATGTTTATTGAAAACCCTTAACCATACTATTAGGACTACGATTGACAAAAGTACCACCGCTCTAGTCCTGGCCCTTTCCTCCTATCACCCAGTCCCCACTTCTGATACAGATGGCCCTGACCTCCCGTAACCCAGCTAGTCAGCTAGCCTACAGAAGAAAAGTTGGGAATGAAGGATCCCTAGCTAGCTGACATAGCTGGGTCACGGTGTAGATGAAGAAACTCCATTTTATTGCTCTGAGAAATCACGTATGCATGCAGGCCTGTTCTATGTATCTGTCTTAGTGCCTGGCACAGCCAGGAGGCAATAGGATGTTAGCCTGTTAGTTAGCCTTGATGTATAGATTATAGGATGGATTTATGGTTTTGTTTTTCTCTCTGCTGTTACCTTTTGGTCAGAGCTGGTTAGAACTGGTTTGAACTGGTTAGGACCCTATATAACTTTTGTGTCCGAGATCCTCAGGGTCTTCTGTTTATGCAGCCAGTTCTGCTCAGAAGTCCAGCATATATGCTTGTTTAATAAAAGCCTTTTTAAATCTCTTCAGTCTCTGGCTCAAGTCTCTGCACTACTAACGGAGGGCCTTATCCTAAAAGGTACCTTCAGTAACCCACTGTGTTGCTCAGGTCCTAATTTGAAGATTTGGTTTTTTTTTGTTTAACACAAGAAATAGAAGGAATTGTGTGAACCTTTGCCTTGGACTATTCTGACAACTTATTCTGTGTTTCCTGACTGAATTGAACTGGGGAGGTTCATTGGGGAGAATAACTTCGTGCCAGTCCAGCGTTTCTGAAGCTTACGTGACCGCTGGTGGAACAAGTAGCTGCAAGTAATCAGAGCTGAACCTAGAGGGTAACACAGGTTTCTCCATTATATGAATGGTATAGCTTGGCTCCTGTGTTAGATGGTCAGATTAATTGTAGATGTTCTACCCTTCAGCCCTATATAAGTGGAAAAGGGTACCTGGTTGCTGTAATGGACACACTTCAGCTTTCTCTAGGATCTTGCAGGGGAGAATTTGTTTCCCATTCCCTTTCACTAAAACAAGGCAGCAATTGGTTTAGTTCAGCTACTTGCCCCTGATTCCTTCTTGAAATCCTTGCTCCTTTAGCAAATGCCTTTAAAGGCCAATCCATGGAGATATAAATTAGCTGATTCCCCATGTGAGCTGCTGCTTCAGGTATAAATGAAGGGGTCTCCCTGTAGATGCAGGTCAAAGGTGGGAGATTGACTTGAGACAAAAGTGGTGTAGCAGGGAATGACCTTGAATATAAGAATGCTTAACTGCCACTAGAACACTCTTTCTTGATCCAGAAAGTTCCAGAGCTTTCCTAAACTGGAGCTTTCTATAGACTAGTTGGAGCCTTTCCTGACAGGTGCAGGATTGTACAGAGTTCAGCAAGAGGCCACAACTAGGATAGGCCTCAGGAAGAGTGCAGCAGTAAAATGCAGGCACCTCTCTCCTATTGGTTGTCTGGCGTCTCCCTGCTACAGCCAGCAGTGATAACACTTGACACTGAACTGACCTTTAGGGAACAGCAGTGAGAATTCAGGCAGATCTAACCTGCTGTATTTCCCATGATGTTATACCTGTTTCTCTGCTATTACATAAAGTTGTGAGCACACAGAGTATCTGCACTGAGGTGAGCTATTTGGATTTATAAGGTTTTTTTTTTTGTTTACTCTAGCTTTTAATTCTTCTTAGGATTATATGCTTTACTGCGTTTTTATGGTTCATGACAGAGATTACCTTTATGATATGCTGAAGTATTGTATGTTGTTTTAACGATGCCCAATTGAACGCAAAGATATTAAAGCATATAAAAAAAACAATACGTGAAATTAAAAAGTAATGAAATGGAATGGAGGTGGATCTATAAAGTAATTTCCGCATTAGCCAAGTACACCTGTAAATGACCTCTTTTAGAACACCAATTGCATACAAGTATGCACTTTGGTATCAAGAAATATGCTTTGCTGGTGGGTGTGAACATAGGCGGAGTTTAAGTAGTGCATGCACAATGCATGGATTACCTAATACTATAATACACATCCAAATCTGTAAACTTTAGGCCTGCTATATAGGCAATTTATGAAAGTATTTTCTAAAGAAGAGTAGGTGCCTGCTTTTCTTTAAAGAACATAAGAACATAGCCTTACTGGGTCAAACCAACGGTCCATCAAGCCCAATAGCCCGATCTCATGGTGGCCAATCCAGGTCACTAGTACCTGGCAAAAACCCAAAGAGCAGCAACATTCCATGCTGCCGATCCAGGGCAAGCAGTTTCTCAATAACGGACTATGGCCATTTCCTCTAGGAAATTGTCCAAACCCTTCTTAAAACCAGTGGAGATTAAGCAGAACTGGGGCAAGATTGAAAAATATATGCCAATGTTATAAAATCTTTCCGTAGCCACACAGACCTAGGCGGAAGTAGAAGCAAAGGTTCATGGTGCTCCTTATGACCCTGGGCAAGTCACTTAATCCCTCCATTGCCCCAGGTACATTAGATAGATTGTGACCCCGCCAGCACAGACGGGGAAAAATGCTTGAGTACCTGAATAAATTAATGAAAACCGTTCTGAGCTCCCCTGGGAGAACGGTATAGAAAATGGAATAAATAAAAAAATAAATGAACAGAGAAGCACACAGCTTCAAAGAGGTTTTTTTTAAACTGGCATATATGCTTTCAGAATCCACTCAACCTCTTATAAAATTATCCTCATTCTAGGTAAGTTTTATAAGGGACTTGCGCATATCAAACAACCATTTTACATGCTCAAGTGGGCACTTATATAATTGCCTAGAGGAACGCTTACTTACCCCAGATTCTATATATGGCACTCACAATTGGGGGTGTCGATATTTGGGCACCGATATCAGGTGTATGCCCAATTAAATTGGCTAACGAGCTAATTATTAACAATAATTGGGTGCTAATTGACACCAATTTGAATGTCATGCACATCTTGCTACATGCTAGCCTATAACAATGTGCACCCAAATCCCATAATGTGCCCCAAAATGGGTGTGGTCATGGGAGGTGCATGGGCAGGTCAGGGACATTCCTAAAAGTTGTGGGTAGTGTTATAGAACATTGGAGATGTGTGCCCAGATTGGGCACTGTGAATTATATCTGGCTCCAGCAAGTGTAATCCCTGGCACCCAAATTTTGTTCTTCTAAAATGGGCGTGCCTCTTTGAGTGCCCATTATACCATAGAATAGCTAGAGCCCCATTTTTTCAGTACCATTTTAGTGAATCTAGCACTTAAAAAGTAGACACCCAAAAATAAAGCATTTACTTCTATGAGATGGAGGTGGTGTTCCCAAGGCAGAGAATGAGCAGACTGGCATTTATGAACATATGGTAACTTATCTTGAAATGAAATTTAGTAGTTATAGTACCAATCAGATCATATTTCGAGTGCTGGCTCTGCATCAGTGAGCAGCATCTCATTATGCCATTGTATACGAGGGGGTGCTGGAAAGTTCTCAGCACAACCAACCAATTTCCTGAATTCTAAGCGTGTAGCTGAAAAGTGTTCTCTTATTTCATTAAGTGCCAATTTGCAGAAACAAAATTTTATGTTTTGACATTGTTTCAGATCATTGATTGAACCATATCTGCGTCATTCTCTTCTTGGTTGGGATGAAAACTTTTCAGCGCCCCTTCATAGATATTAATGCCTTGCTCCAAGTTGATAATTCAACAGACTTCAGATGCTGCACGCTGACGCAGAGCCAGCACTCAGAACATGATCTGGTTGGTGCTATACCTACTATTTAATTTCAAGATGAGTTACTATATTTTGGTTATTTGACTTTCATGGCTTAAGCAAATAGTACATCGATAGACTTTTAATTGCATATTATAAATACCTGAATTTTGGACATTAGGACCAATGATGATAATTGCAGTTGGCACCACTTGCTACAATATGGAAGAATAACGGTAGTTGAATGCCACTGTGTTGATGGTCCTCTAGCCTTATATATAAAATATTTTAGTTATTAAATGGTACTTATTGCCAGACGAGCTCCCAAATGTAATCTTTTCTGTTTATTTATGTTTCTGGCTAGTTTTTTTGTAGGTGTTCTTAGAGGCTTATTATTACAGAGATATAATGCATAGAAAAGCAATGTTACAGAGCTGCTTCTTTGCTTTGGTGAATGAGAGAGAAAAGATAAGTTTGTATGAATAGGTGTCCTGTGTGTCTCTGAATAGGTGAGATGTGGATATGTGAAGGGGCTGAGAGGGGGAAGAGAGAAAAGAGGGGAGATACAGAGAGAGCCAAGAGAGAGGGGGAGGGTTTTAGCCTGTATTTATAGGTATGAATTTGTTCTAAAAATATCTTCCCATATCTATCTTCTGTAATTTGGTATGTTTTGGAACAATGGCTCTCAAATGATAAGATTTCCCTAAGCATCTGCCTTTTAGCATATCTGTTGAAATTCCAAGGCTGAAAAGGCTACTCCCCAATACCATGCAAAGTATACTTTGTTAATCTTAAATACTGATATTTTAGAAGTCAATTAGTGGCAGTCTGATGTTTTTTTGTTAGACTGAATGGCCAGGGGCCACTCAGTCTATCTGCATTAACATTCCCAGGGTCAGATTATTTATACAATATCCCAGAGTCCTTTGCTGACATTCTGGTCCTGACAACACACATGCTGACAGCCAGTATACAGTAGTGCAAGGCTGACACTTGCATTTTATATAATGTGCTTTCTATATACTTATTTTATAATGTATATGTACATATTATAACGCTGCCCTAGCTTAACCCAAATACCATCCCTGATGGGTGGATTGAATAAAATTATTGTATGCGCATGGTACATTTACATATAAGCACATATTTGCCTTCTCAATTTTGTAATAACCATTTTCTAAATATAAAACATGTTTTACACAAGAAAAATGCTTTATAAAGCTATCCTTAAGGATAGCTTGATAATACATGCATGGTAACATGTTAGAAACAGCAAATTATCCTGTGTGTATGAAAGACATGCCTGTCATGACCAGGATCCTCATTTTTAGTTCATTCCCCAGTAGATATTTACTAAGGGATCCTTTTACTAAGCTGCGCTAGCGGTTTTAGCGTGCGCTTAACACGCGCTAAATTGCCCCGCGCGCTAGACGCTAATGCCAGCATTGAGCTGGCGTTAGTTCTAGCCGAGTAGCGTGGGTTTAGCAGGTGCTAAAATTGCTATCGCAGCTTAGTAAAAGGAGCCCTAAGATTCTCCTTGACATTAAATTTCACATTTATTTCTAGAGTCAGAGCAACGTTTTGCATTTTCCAAAACAATGCTGATGTTTGAAATCTGCTTCCAGGCCATTATCCTTTCAACACAAATTTGCAACGGCGTCTTGACAAGTTAACCTAGAATCCTGCTGAACTTTCACAGTCAGAAAGTAGAAGGAAGAGAGTATATTTGCATTTTCTTAAAAAAAAAAGAAAAAAGACTCTGACATCAGCATTTTGCTTTCCTTCTGAAAAGCTGCAAACCTCAAATTCCCCCATCTTTCGCCTCTGCCCTCCATAAATAGTGATTCAGAAAAAGAGAAATTGAAATAAGTAGAATCATCCCTGATGTGAAATTGAACTCTAGGTTATATCCCAGGAAGCAGACATTTCCATTCGTTTTTATTCCTGCACCACGCTGTTTACTACACTATTTCCAGTTGTTATCCATAAGGTTTCCCTGTATATCAATGGTCTCAAACTTAAACCCTTTGCATGGCCACATTTTGGATTTGTAGGTACCTGGAGGGCCTCAGAAAAAAAATAGTTAATGTCTTATTAAAGAAAGGACAATTTTGCATGATGTAAAACTGTTTTTAGTTTATAAATCTTTCCTTTTGGTTAAGTCTTAATAATAATATTGTCATTTATAGCTAAAGAGACATATGATCAAGAAACTGTTTTATTTTACTTTTGTGATTATGATAAACATACCAAGGGCCTCAAAATAGTACCTGGCGGGCCGCATGTGGCTCCCGGGCTGAGAGTTTGAGACCACCGCTGTATATGAAACACTTTTGGATCCCGAAGGAAGGAGTGTTTCTTCGAAGCACGGACCGTGTCGGGTCCCAGTTCACCAACCTTTGTGGATACAAACTGTTTAATGATTACGTCCATGATTATATCTATGTTTGTTCATTAAAGACTTGGGGTCTTGTACACCATTCCTGCAATTTCTTCTTTTGTTCTTCGATTCGATATATTACTACAGTTTTGTTGGAATCTTTGCTTGTGTTTGCCTGACTAGTTATATAACCATCCTCCCATATCAGCTCTATGGAAGAGGGCACAGAAGGTAGCTCTTTTCAGAAGAGCTGGAAAGCTGTACTTCAAGACCCTCTGGGTATGAATGCTGACACCTATGAAACAGTCTATATAGATGGATTGTGTTCTAATAAAGGGCTCCTTTTACTAAGTGCGCTAGCTGTTTTAGCGCGTGATGAGTTGCCACATGCACTAGGCGCTAGACGCTAACGCCACCATTGAGCTGGCATTAGTTCTAGGCGTGTAGCACGGGGGGGGGCAGCGCACACTAAAAACGCTGCCGCAGCTTAGTAAAAAGAGGGGGAAAGTCTTCGTAGCAAATAAACACATTCGGTATGAATGCTTGCAAAACATAGCATTCAGACCATGCCATTTCTCTCCATAACAATTACTCTGCAAGGATTTCCTCTTCCTTCTCTGTAAGTATAGCACTCTTTCTACTGAGGCTGCTCTATGGGCCTTCTCTCACAAACTCTAATGCTTTGGTACCTGGAAGTTCTGTTTCTTCAAGTTTCTCATGTTCACCTACAAGATAATACTTCCTGTAGGCATGCCTCTTCTTTACACAAAATACTGTGGAGGTAGCCAACATAATTATTAAGAAGGGTTGGTTCCATGGGTGATCCAGGAGACTGAACCCGATATTGGTGCTGGAAAACATGGTACTTGGGATGCCTGTCGTACTCTAGATCAGTGTTCTTCAACCACCGGTCCATGGACCAGTGCCGGTCCACAGAAATTTCCTGCCGGTCCACAGGGCCAGCATGTGCATCAGGCCCAAAACAGTGTTCTCCAACCGCCGGTTGCGGTGCGATTGATGCGGCGTTATCTTCTGGCCAGCTCCTCTTCCTCACTGACTCAGTGCACAAAGCCATGGGCAGCGGCTCCAACGCACGTCCTGCGCCTGAACTGGAAGCCTTCTCTCCGATGTCGCAACATCAGAGGGAAGGCTTCCAGATGGCCCACAACTTAGCTCAGTGTTCTTCAACCGCTGGTCTGCAGACCGATGCCGGTCCACAAAATAATTATTTTATTTCTGCCGGTCCATAGGGGTAAAAAGGTTGAAGAACACTGCTCTAGATGTTCCTGTTACCTGATTGAAATCTAGTACTGCTGTTCCAGAGGGAAAGTGCTAATAATGACAGGATACGCATGTTAGATATTTCTGTTTCCCCTTAATTATTTATTTTCTCCATAGTGTGTTTGACCTCTCCTTCTCTGCTTTCCTTATCCTCTTCTTTCTTGGTGCATTTTTCCCCTCCCGTTACCTCCTTCCCTTTTCTTCCCCTCAAGATTTTACACTTGTGCAAACCGCCTCGCTGTGTTCACAGGACTGACGGTATATCAAGATTTTGTAAATAAATAATTACATAAAATACGCAAAGAAAGTGGATCCCTTCCGCCAGCGATTGTTCTGTCTGACAAGAAGGGAGAGGTAATCTGTGCCACTAATACTTATGGGGAATTTAGGAAACACCTAAAAACATATCTGTTCCTGAAGTATTTAAGTAACTGATCTATACTATCTTATTCCACAATAACTGATCTCTAGAGCTGTTAATCACTAGCTTTTAACTTTGTTAACTCTACTCAGTTTGTAGCATCTATTAATCATTGTAAACCGCATAGAACTTCACGGTCCTGCGGTATATAAACTGTTATTATTACTAAGGACTGTACAATATGGACTATGTAGTTCTGACATTCAGCCCTGTTACAAGTTAAGGAAACAAAACCAAAGATTGGCAGTATTTGTGAGACTGAGTTGCAACTGTATTGGGCTATGCTGGAGTGCTGTGATGCCAAGATGAATTTTCTTAGACATGGTTCTGCAAACCCCAGGGCCCTACAGCAATTGTTTAGTTCAATTAGTTGAATCCTGATACTGTGCCCATCTGTTATGTGCGCACACCAATGAACAGAAAAGGAAGTTATCATTTGCCCACAAGGATTTTGCTTATATTAGAAGGTGAGAAGTAGGCTGGTAATCTTCTGCTATTTCCTGCCAAATATTCATAAGACTTATGACTATGTTATATCTGTCACCCAATTCTCTTTAATTGTAAGTTGAATTATCACAAGGTAAATATAGCGGTATGGTATCACAGTTTTATTTTTCAACATAATTCCTCATAGATCCATTTTTAAATATCCAATTCCTAAAAATATTCTGTCTTCATATCCAAAAATCATAAAGTACTTATCTGAGTAATATGTTCCAAAATGAATTGATTCAGGCAACCTCCTGAGAGAAAAATAAAGAAAGGGAGCTCTTGTTTTAAAGTAATAGCAATTTTGTTTTGGAGCTAAGGAGGTAGAGTTGTAGACCGGATCATTACCTAGTCAACCTAGGGTTGTTAGGGGCAGTACTGCAGCCCTCCAGTCCTGCACCTTTGCTGGTGCCTCTAAAATGGCTGTTATGACTTCTCAAAGCAGCCTGCAGTATTACCCAAAGTTCCAAGAGGTCATGGCAGCAATTTTGGAGTGCAGGCAAAGGGGCATGAGTGAAGAGGCTATACTCCTGCCTCTAATGACTCTCCATTTCCCCACTGGACCACCAGTTATATAGGTATGCCCAGGGGGCTTACCAAAATATTGGAGGGTGGCAAGAAGGGGGGTAAGAGAGGAAGGGGGAGATTTAGTTCTGTGAGCTACCACAAGAGGTCATGGCAGCCATTTTGGAGTGCAGGCAAAGGGGCAGGAGTAAAGGAGCCTTACTCCTACCTCCACTGCCTCCCCACTCTCCCACTGGACCACCAGGTATATAGGTATACTCAGGGGGCTTACCAACACATTGGAGGGTGGCAAGTTTGGACTCTGGCCTGATATTGAACTGGGGCTCACCATTAGATCCTTTTCTAAAAGACTGACAGAATTTGACATACCCTAACCTGGAAGTCTCAATTCCAATTTTGATATTTTAAAATGCAACTTGATGTCAACTAAAATACCTTTATCAATGACATATTTATTCAAATAAAATGTAACAGATTGGTGATACAAGACTTCCACTGGCTAAATCCATGTTGACTTTGTCCAATTAAACCATGTCTTAACTATATATTCAGTAATGTTGTTCCTTATAATGATTTGTACAATGTTTTCCCACACCAACATCAGCCTCAGTCTCCTGGATCACCCATGGAACCAACCCTTTTTATTAATTATGTTGGCTACCTCCACTGTGTTTCGTGAAAAGAAGAGGCATTCCTTCATACCTACAAGATAATACTTCTTGTCTTTTTCCATATCTTGATGTCAAGGGCCCCTTATAGAATCACATTTAGTGTCAATTCCCATGCCAGAGTTATGCAAGCTGAAACCTGGTATAAATATTGGTACTCAAGTTAGGTGCATTGACCTAGTATTCTGTAAATTACGCACACAACTACTTTTCCCTTGCCTTTGTACTGCTCTCCATAGTCTCCCATTAATTTGCCTATCAAAATATCTATTAAACTGTACAATGTTTGCCAAGACAGACTGTATCTATGTTTTGCTAGAGGCACTCGCTTCACTTGCTGTCTCTAGTTACCTGAAATTGTAGTTATTCCGGTGCCTCAAACGTTAAAGGGTATGTAAATAATTTGGCCTACATCATCATGCACGGTGTAATGTTTCAAAAGTCCATATGGCAAATAGTAACAAGTACCATGCACCAATTAATCATTTTTCTTTCAGCTATTTTGAAAATCCTATTAAAGCTGCTATCAATTACCCTTGAGCCTCACTGCATTCAGAACAGTATCTCAGTTACTTTATGTATGAGGAGGTTCTGAAAAGTTCTCAGCCCATCCAAGAAGGGAATGATGTAGAACCATGAAACTTACAAGTTATTCCACATATCCACCCCTAAGTTCAACACATCTGGCACATCATGTCTGAGGTTTCTGTAACCCTTCCAAAAAATACTCTGATGCCTGGTCACTGAAATGTTGCTCCGCTGCTGCAATCACCTTCAAATCACTCAAAAATTGTCGCCCTTTCAGATTCTTTTTAAGGGTTGGAAACAGAAAATAGATGGAGCAAGATCTTGTGGGTAGGGTGGACAGTCTATACAATGAAACCCCAGCTGCGTCAAAACATCCATCTTTTGCCAGCCCTGTGAGCAGGTGAATTGTCTTGCAAAAAGAGAACTCCTTTCCGTAGCTTACCTCTCCTTTTTTCTTTCAATGCCTCCTTTGATCAGCACAGCAAGTTACAATAGTATTCTGCATTAATCGTATGGCCCTCTTGGAAGATAGTCATTACAACACCTTCCTGATCCCAAAACACTGTAGCCATGACCTTTCCTGCTGATTTTTGGGTCTTGAATTTCCTTGTCCTTGGAGAACCTGAGTGCCGTCATTGCATGGACTGTTGTTTTGTTTCAGAATCATAGTGGTGTGCCATCATTTATTAAAATTTTATATACCACCTTAGTCGCAGCACAATTCATTAACAGTAACTAGTCGTTCCATAAAGGTGGCACCAGCTCACTGAAAATGCTGCAAAATCAACTTGGAAGTGTCCACTTGACGTCATTTCTTGTCAGCAAACATTTTGGCACCCACTTGGCTGATAGCTACTGCATACCCAGCTGCTCATGGATTATACGCCTGACATATTCCCTGGATATCTGTAGTGTCTCAGCAATTGTTTTAGCCGATATTCACTGATCTGCCGGAATCAGATAATGGACATGGTCAACAATTTTAGGCGTTGCCACTGGTGCTGCTCAATTCAGAGAAAATTTTTAGATTCGATTTGGCATATTGAATTGATTTTTCAATTCGATTCAATTTACTTTTCCCACCCAATCAGGTGTTTTTTTCAAACAGCCTGGCAGATTTATTTTGTAGCCTCTTCACCCACCCCACCCCCCTTTGCTCTCTCCAACACCATGCCAGTGCTATGGTGTAAACAAAATAAACAAAAAAGACTTTTCCTCTCTCTATTAGGTCTTATCTCACACTCGCTGGCTAACACTAGCTCTGGCAGGATACACATTTCAAATGTGACATACTATAATCACAATTGTATTTAAATGCATTTAAATGGATTAATATCAGGGTGGTTATATTATATGCACTCCAATGCTCAGGAGACAGCACAGAAAGTAATAGAAACATAGAAACATGATGGCTGACAAAGGCCATCCAGTCTGCCTATACCTAGCATCCACTATCTTCTCCTCTCCCTGAGATTCCACATGCCTGCCCCATGCTGTCTTGAATTCAGACATAGTCTACTTGGAGACTATTGCCTATCTAACACCCTTTTGTAAAAAAATATTTCCTTAGATTACCGTACTCCTGAGCCTGTCATCTCTTAACTTCATCCTGTGCCCTTTCATTCCAGAATTTTTCTTCATGTGAAAAGGGATCATTTCCTGTACATTAATGCCATGGAGATATTTAAACGTCTCTATCATATCCCCTCTCTCCAGCCTTTCTTCCAGAGTATACATACTGAGGTCTCTAGGTCTGTCCCCATACGCTTTATGACAAGGACCACTAACCAGTTTTGTAACAGCCCTCAGGACTGACTCCATCCTATTTATCTTTTGAAAGTGTGGTCTCCAGAACTACACAGTATTCCAAATGGGGCCTTACCACAGACTTATACAATGGCACTATTACTTATTTTTTCCTATTGGCCATTCCTCTCCCTAGGCACCTGAGCATTCTTCTGGCTTTGACTGTCACCTTTTCTAACTGTTTTGCCACTTTAGGATCATCAGGCACAATCACCCCCAAGTTTTGTTCTTCTTTTGTATTTTGCCCCCTATAGTGAGCCTGGGCGGTCCCGGTCCCACCCAGTTTGTGCTCAGGCTCACCCAGCAATGGTAGACTGACGGCACCAGTGTTGAAAGAGCTGGCTGGACCTGTGTGGTCTCTGCATCTCCCTATCTTCTCTTTTTCACTTCAACTGGGCAGTGGCAGTGGCTGTGCCCTGCTCTCTGTCACAACTTCCTGTTTCAGCTTGAGCAGGATGCAGCAGAAGAGAGGCATCTGGGTTAACGGCAAACAGCATGTAGGAATCGCTGCCACTGACCAATTGAAGTGAGAGAGTTAGTTGTGATTGGGGAGGGGAGGGAAGGAAGGAAAGATGCTGCATATGGGATGAGAAGGGTAAAGAGGGAGGATTGTTGAACATGGGAGGGAGGGGAGAAAGGGAGAGATGCTGTAAAGGAGTAGAGAAGGGTGAGAAAAGGAAATGTTGCATATGGGGTACAGGGGAGAGTGACTGCATGGAGAGGAGCAAGAGGGTCAAATGTTGGGGCATAGGGATAGAGAGATGGTGCATGGGGAGAGCGGTAGAAATGTTAGACATGATGGTGAAAGGGAGAAATGCTGCAAGGGGAGGGGGGGTGAAGAAATGCTAGATCCAGGGCATAAGAGAGGGAGAGAGAAAGTGCATAGTGGGAGGCAGAAATATGAAAGGCAATGAAAGGGTGAGAATGCTGCATGGGGGAGTGGGGAGAGAAATGGACCTAGGGTACAAGGGAGGGTGAGAGAGACATGGGGGTGTATAAGAGTGAGGGAGAGATACACAGCAGGTTGAGATGACTATAGGGAGGGAGATGCTGGATCTAGGAGCAGAAGGAAGTGATGGAGAGATGCCGGACAATGGGAGTAAGGGATGAAAGAGGGAGAAATGCTGGACCGTGGGGGTAATGGGCAGGAGGAAAAAGAGAAATGACAGGAGATGTCAGGCTATGGGGGTGGGGAGGGGAAGAAGAGGGAGTAGATGCTAGGAATGGTGGAACTCTGTTGGAGAGGCCAAGAGGGAGAGGAGAGGGGTGGCAAGGAAAAGAATGAGAGGATAGTGATTACAGAGAGTAGAAATGTGGTAATGGAGAGTAGATTAAAGATGAAAGGTTTGAGGAAGGAGTGAGATGGGGAAAGCTAGTGGGTGAAAGAAGAAGATGGAAATTTGATAAGTAGCTGAAAAGTAAAGAGGAGAAAGGTAAGAAAAAGGCATAAAAGAGCTAAAAAGGAATAATCAGACAGGCATAATGAGAGAATAGGCAGGAGAGAGGAAAAAAGACAAATGGACAGCAGTCATTTGAAGAAGAATTAGTAGAAGATAGACATGACAGCAGAAAAGAGAAACTGGAACCAACCTGATGGAAAAATAAAAATGTCCAGACAAAAGGTAGAAAAAATAAAATTTCATTTTGAACGTTTTATTTTAAATGGAATGAATTCCAGAGGATGTGGTAACAGTGGTTAGCTTTGCTGGGTTTAATAAAGGTTTGAACAAGTTACTGGAGGAAAAGTCCATAGTCTGCTATTGAGATGACATGGGGGAAGCCACTGTTTGCCCTGGGATCAGTAGCAAGGAATGTTGGTACTATTTAGGTTTCTGCCAGGTACTTATGACCTGGATTGTCCAATGTGGAAACAGTATATTGGTATGACCTAGTATGGCTGTTCTTATGTTCTTAAAAATCAAGTCTTCCTGTGGCCAGACCTTTATGTCTTGTGGCACTCTATGCCTCACCAAGACAGCTGTAGCTCAGATTGACCTCAATAAACAGTTTACTGCAAAATAGGAATATACTTCAGTCTCTTCCTTCAAGCTCCAGGGGACAGCTGATTAACAGTCTAGCAGCCCTGTAGTATTATTTCTCCTGCTCCTTTCTGAGGCCTAGATTCTCAAAAAAAACCATGTTAAAAAGCGACGGTCTGCTATAGCAGCTGTTTTGATAGCGAATTAAAAAAAGCGAGCCTTTCTCCAAAAAACACTCATGTAAATGAGGTGGTCGGAAAGTAGCGAAGACTCAATAAATTTGCGTGATAGAAATGGGAACATGCACAGAAAAAAAATGCGACCCCCCCAAGCACAACACCAGGAGAGATGCCCACTCTCTTGCACCGCAAACAAATACCCCCCTGCAGTGAGAGAAATGCCCACTTTCTCCCGCCGCAAAAAAGACCCCCACCCAGCAGCGGGAGAGATGCCCACTCTTCCGCCAAGACCCCCCTCCTGCAGCGGGAGAGATGGCCACTCTCTCCTGCTGCCAGGCAACCCCCCCCTCAGCAGCAGGAGAGATGCCAATTCTCTCCCGCTGCATCACAACACCCCCCTGCCTTCTACCCTCTTCCCCGTACCTTTAGATGGCTGACCGGAGGGATGCCTACTCTCTCCAGTCAGCTGGCCCACCTATCAGAGCCTCAGGCCCCTCCCTGAGGGGAAGGCCCATTTTGGAAGAGGCGGGAGTAGGCATCCCTCCGGTCAGCAATCTAAAGGTATGGAGGAAGAGGAGTCAGAGACGGGGGAGGGGGGAAGGGGGGGCGTTGTGATGCAGCAGAAGAGAATAGGCATCTCTCCCACTGCGGGATGGGGGGGGCTTGTTTGTGGCAAGAGAGATTGGGCATCTCTCCCGCTGCAGGGGGGTATTTGTTTGCGGCGAGAGAGAATGGGCATCTCTTCCGGTGTTGTGTTGTTTTTGGGGGGGTAAAGGTTTGCATTTATTTCTGTGCATGTGCCCATCTCTATCACCAGCGATGGGCACATGCAAATTTAGTGAGTCTTCGCTACTTTCCGACAACCTCATTTACATGAGCGTTTTTTGGAGAATGTCAGCGCTGGAGATTGCTAGAAACCTTGCTAAAGACAGAGCTAAGCCGTTTTGGTAATCCGTCGCTAAAATGCTTGCAGGCTAAACCGTTGGAAAACAATTTAGCGAAGGTGTTAAGGTTTTGAGAATCTAAGCCTCCAATGGGCGCCCGAGTGTGAGTTCCCACTCACTGCTTCTCTACATCCTTCCTAGTTGGGCTCCCTCTTGGGAGGAATGGACCTGGGCTCCTCCTTTTCCAAAACTCATTTCTGAATCCTATTGGCTCACCATTTCCAAGTGTACCTCCCACTGTTAGACTTTGATTGGCATCTGCTTTCTGATCAGAGTGCTCCATCTGCAATTTTAGTGGCATGGCATTGCAGCAGCCTGCTACACAGTGTTAGACGTCCCTTAGAATAGTCATATGGAAAATCAATTATTTCTCTGGAGAGCATCAACATCTATAAACTTTTCCTATAAAATAAAACAGATCCATTGCAATAACAAATTATTTAAACGCCTGCTACAGTTTCTCCCTTCTGCTAGCCCTCCACTAATGTTAAACAGAGCTCGAGGCAGCTCAGAGGTCAATCAATCACATCTCTGTATCTGATTTTGAAAACTCATTGTTCAATTTCATCGCCTCTTTATTCAAACCAGAAGCTAGAGTACTAGGAGTTTCTTTTTCCTCCACTTTCAGTGTCAACTAGATCATATGACTTTGTAAGATAACTGGCTCAGAAAAGAACAGCTGTATCATCCAAGTACATTGCAGTCAACACATGTTGTTAAGTCCATTTGGTGTGGCGGAATACATATATAGACCGGATTTGCTAAAAGTCACTAATACATTACAGCACACAAACATGCATTTATACATATTATCTGCAATGGGACCTACTTTCTACTAGCACTTATTATTGGCATCAATGTGCATTAACATTATGGCGCACTTTATTCATCACTAGGGAAACCCGGACATGTCCTCTTTTTAGAGGACTGTCCAGATGCCCAGAGGGATTTCCAAAACCCGTCAGTTTGTCTGGGTTTTGGAAGTCCCTGAGCCCAGGGCCGCATCTGGAGGCCCTCTGTGCATATGCGGATGTTGGCGCGACGACCTCGGGGAAGGAGACAGGAGGTCTCTCTGGGGGGGAGGGGGCGGGGCTGGGGCAGAGCTGGAAGTGGGACAGGGCAGGGGGTTGGGATGGGCCAGGGCGGGGCCGGGTGTAGAGCAACAGTGATCCCTCATCTGCCGCTGAGCTCCGCCTCCCAGATCTGAAGTGATAGCTCAGGGCCTGATTTACATTAAAGCTAGACAAGCCTAGGGTTACCATATGGCTCCAGAAAAAGGAGGACAAATTTAGACATCCTGGTTTTATTTCTAATGGAAGCAATGGAAGTAAAACCCGGAAGTCTCAATCTATCTTCCTTTTTCTGGAGCCATATGGTAACTAGAGAATGACACGGTGACAAAATTCATCACCGTCCCCGTCCCCGCGGATAACCGTGGGAAACCATCTTCATGTCATTCTTTAAGGAGAGAGGGAAGAATCGGAGTATGAATGGCTACAACCACTGACCCGCAAGCTTTGCTTTGAAGAATGCCGGTGTAGAAGGACTGAGGTTGAGATAAACACTACAGAATGACAGTCTCTGGTATCCAGAGCAGATATTGTGATGTCATAATGCCTCATTCCACTAGTGCCTAAGAGCCAATCACATCAGTGATGTCACAATGGCTTCATTAACCTTGGCTCACATAAGAATGAGAGTATGAATGGCCACAACCAATGACCCGCAAGCTTTGCTTTGAAGAATGCTGGTGTAGAAGGACTGAGGTTGAAATAGACACTAGAAAATGACATGGGATTATTTCCCGCGGTTATCCGCGGGGACGGGAACAGTGATGAATTTTGTCACCGTGTCATTCTCTAATGGTAACCCTAGACAAGCCTCAGTTTAGGGCCTTGCATTGCACTTCACTAGCACTATTAAACCTAAAACTTGCTTAATGGAAGGAGACCTCTGAAATGTTACAGCTTAGAGGCCAGAATGCACATAAATTCAGCCCTGGATGTTGTATATCACAAATCAGAAAGGAAAAAGAAGTGTTGCAAGTAGTGGTATCCGAGCGGCGCTTCTAGTCTTTTCATTTTTAGGCAACACTTGCATCGAATATAAAGAATCTTTGTAAAGTAAACACTGATGGTCAGCCAACCTGATGTGCAATTCCTACTTAGTGTTTCCAACATAAATTAAATGGCGGGGACAAACGATCAAGTAATCAAATAAAAAAAATAGAGTGTCACACTTAGGGCTCCTTTTACAAAGGCGCACTAGTGGTTTTAGCGTTCTCTAAAATGCCCCGCGTGCGCTAGCCGCTACTGCCTCCTTTTAAGCAGGCGGGTAATTTTTCAGCTAGACTGCGCTAAAAACGCTAGCGCACCTTTGTAAAAGGAGCCCTTAGTGTCATGAGTACCAGAGCCTAGAAAGATAGTCAGTGTTTATTAAATGGACCTCAAACTCCACAGGGTGTTGCTCCCTGAAGTAACAAGACTTGGAAAGTAAAAAGACTTGGATTATCACTGGTCGCACCGGAGGGACAATTAACTAGGGAGAAAACCCCAAAAAGGGGGGGGAAAAAACTTCCTAGACTTCTAAACTCCAGGCTAAATTTAAATCAAACAAAGGCTGAAGAACTCCTGCCACTAAGGCAAGCTTAAAAAAAGGGCCAGGGGAACAGATACAGATATGGAACAGCTGATGAACACAAAAGCAGAGCCCTTAGCTTAACTGCAGTTTTCGCATTGCTGTCAGCTGTATCTCGGTCCACAGCTCTCCAACCACAGTCCAGCGCAGTGCTGTGAAAATGTGGCCGCGGTCCTTGGCAGGAAACAAAAAAAAAACGCCGTGGGCTGATCACAACCCCGGACAAAACAATGACACATACAAATCAACAGATGGACAGGTGCAGTGTTGTATCTAATCTATGGAAAACCAAAAAAACTCTGTGGAGTGACGATGTTCCTAAATGGACTTTATTTGAAAGTGTCAAAGTTCCAAAGGTACACTAAAATCATCCACATAAAAGTAAATCATCCACATATGCAAGCAGTGTCTCACTTCCGTCTCACCACACAATTGTTTCCCACATACTCACCTTTATAGAACCCCCAGGGACCCCTGAAGAAGACTTTTTGTCAAAATGCGGACCGTGTTGGGTCCTGTATCCCTAGCGGACTAGGTCCTTTAGGACTCTTATGTGGATGATTTATTTTTATGTGGATGGAATTATTTTATGTGGATGATTTCAGTGTACCTTTGGAACTTTGACACTTTCAAATAAAGTCCATTTGGGAACATTGTCACTCCAGAGTTTTTTGGTTTTCTCTGGATTTTCTTCTTTGTGGATATTTTGGGGTCAATTCCTTTTGTTTTTTGCTTGTACCTAATCTGTGTGCATGCAAACACATTGCGAACCCTTTGCACACACAGCAAAACATATCACAGACAAGAAAATATAACACATTGTGCCAAATTTTTAATCCCCCCCCTTTTTTGACAAATTTATAACCCCCTTTTTTTTTTTACGAAAGCACAGAAAAGGTTTTTAGTACTGGCTGGCACGCTGAATGCTCTGCGTTGCTCCGACTGTCATAGAGTTCCTATGCGCGTTGAAGCAGCACAGAGCATTCAGCACGCCGGCCAGCGCTAAAAATGTCTTCCGCGGTTTTGTAAAAGAGGGGCTTAATTAAGGAAAGGGAATGGGACTTGTATATAGAAACATAGAAAAAGACGGCAGATAAGGGCCGCGGCCCATCTAGTCTGCCCACCCTAATGACCCTCCCCTATTTAGCTCTGTGCAGAGATCCCACGTGATGATCCCATTTCTTCTTAAAATCAGGCACGCTGCTTGCCTCGATCACCTGAAGTGGAAGTCTATTCCAACGATCAACCACTCTTTCGGTGAAAAAGTATTTCCTGGTGTCGCCGTGCAATTTCCCGCCCCTGATTTTCCATGGATGTCCTCTTGTCGCTGTCGGACCTTTGAAAAATAAGATATCTTCTTCTACCTCGATACGTCAAGCGATTTACCTATATACACCTAAGATACTTATTTTGTATCTTAGGTGTCATGAAGCAACACAGGTAAACCACACTATTCACATTTGCTGATCTTAACAGCTTAAGTTTCTATTTGAAACATCTGAAATAACTTAACATAGAATTCCTATACATTAGTTAACCTGGTCTCCAAAGACCTCTCTACGACGTCAGCAAAGCGCAAGGCACCTGCGAATGTAGAAACTTCTCTCAAACTTAACGGCTGAAGTTTCTATTTGAAACAACTGATATACTGAAATAACTTAACCTAGAATTCCTTTACACTAAAACCAATTACTTAAATAATACTTTTGAAACCCTGATAATATTTGCATTATACTTACCGAGGTACGCTTGGTTCATACTGCACAAATTTGAACCCAGCTTATAAAAAGATGCACTAAGGAAAATATTTGTGTGCGCATGGCCCATCAAATATTAGAGGGGATATTGAACAGGTGGTATGATGCTGCAGGGCACTCTCTTCATGCATAAAAATGTGTGAAATGTTTTATTTCTACTTAATTATAAACAGTACCCACACTTGTAGAGTGGCTATAAGGGCTTGTCGTCCCCATCTGTGTGCAGAGATGTCAGAGCTGAGTGAAATATTTTCTCCTGTTTATGTCTCTCCTACCTAGAGGCAAACCTTATCATAACTGATGAGAAAGGGCAAAGTAAAAGCACATGCCAATGTTGTCTAATAATCCTTTGAATCCTGTATGATATACGTGTTTCATCTCACAAGTGACCTTATTCAGCTTTTAATGTCTCTCAGAGCAAATTTCCTTTCTTGGAGAATAACTCTCCCGTGTGTCATTTTGACACATGAGTAAGGATAACCTCTATGGAGAAAAATGGATCCTCATTTCTTTAGATTGTCCTTTGAATTCAGTCACGGGCTCGTACAAATAGTTCATTCAGCTCTGACAGCTTTGTGTAAAATTTCGGAAGGTGTGCAGTTACAGAAGGTTCGTTCCGTTTCCACCAGATATGGAGCCCCCGTGAATTGCACATTTTTAAACAAAATACAGTCAAACCTTGGTTTGCGAGCATAATTCGTTCCGGAAGCATGCTTGTAATCCAAAGCACTCGTATATCAAAGCGAATTTCCCCATAGGAAATAATGGAAACTCAGATGATTCGTTCCACAACCTCAAAACTTTAATACAAAAATACTGTATGTACTTGTATTGCAAGACCTCGCTCATTTAGAACCTCGCTCACTATACTCCTGCAGTGTCAGAGAGTGAACCGTCGACTCAGTTGTGATGTGTGTATACTGTATGTACTTTTATTGCAAGACTTTTCTTGTTTGGAACAGTCACTGCATTCTTGCAGTGTCAGAGAGAGACGAACCATCGGCTGAGTTCTGATGTGTTTATATTGTATGTACTTGTATTGCAAGACCTCGCTCATTTAGAACTGTCACTACACTCCTGCAGCGTCAGAGAGAGAACCATCAGCTCAGTTGTGATGTGTGTATACTTGTATTGCAAGACTTTGCTTGTTTAGAACAGTCACTACACTCTCGCAGTGTCGGAGAGAGAGAAGAACCATCGGCTGAGTTCTGATGTGTGTATACTGTATGTACTTGTATTACAAGACCTCGCTCATTTACAACAGTCACTATACTCCTGCAGCGTCAGAGGGAGAAGAACCATTGGCTCAGTTGTGATGATGTGACGTATGTATACTGTATGTACTTGTATTGCAAGACCTTGCTTGTATATCAAGTTAAAATTTAATCAAATGTTTTGCTTGTCTTGCAAAGCACTTGCAAACCAAGTTACTTGCAATCCAAGGTTTTACTGTACTGTCTTCATGAACCGAAATCCTCAAACATCATTTGCTTTTACATCTGAGCTGAGTCCAACGTTCCACTGATGGAAAAGAGATTCAGACTCAGTTTTCCTACTTTGCAGAACAGAACACTGTTTTAGGCCTCTGCATAGCAGTTTTAGCTTCCATTTTAGATCATTTGTACAATTTCTTTAGTAAAGGTACCAGTGCTCTGAAAACTCTGGTCAACAACAAAAAAAAGTTTTTCTTTGTTACTGAGAACATAAGAAGTGTTCTTAGTTAATTTAGGCCCTCTTTTACTAAACCGCGCTAGCGTTTTTTAGCGCCGGAAACCGTGCTGAATGCCCTACGCAGCTTCCAACACTCCTAGAGTTCCTATGAGTGTTGAGAGCAGCACAAGGCATTCAGCATAGCTCCCTGCGCTAAAAACCACTAGCGCGGTTTAGTAAAAGGGGGCCTTATTGACGCTGATTTCAGATCTGTAATTGAAATTCAGCTAGCATATCAGATTTCTTCTTGTAATACGTTTTTTGTAATTCTTTTGTAATCAGCCTTGAGCCGCAAGACAATGGCGGAATAGAAATCTCTAATGTAATGTAATGAACTGTGTCCCATCAAACTTGTGTTAAGGAGTTTACTTCGAAAAGAGTAGCCCGGGAGCTTGTCTGAAAGGGCGGATTGTAACACGGGGCTGGGAGGCCCTCGTGTTGCCCGCATGGCAAGCAGGGAGAACCGTTAGGATGCCGAATTAGACTAGGTTCTATGGGGGAGGGGCTCGCGCCAAAAGGCAGGTTTTTGATTGGTTAGATTAGGAAAATGGGGACGGGTTGAGGGTGGACTTAAAGCGGGACCTTGGAGGACTCAGTTGTTGCAGGACCTCCAGGGCGTTTTTTGTCCCACCCTCCCACCCTTGGTTGATGGTCCTAGTGGCTTGGGAGGCGGGTATCCCAAGCTACTGGGTGCTGGGGCTCATCCGGCGATGAGCAGTGGGCCGGCTGGGAGCCGTGCCTTGGGGGTCAGGTGACCCGGGTTAAAGGGGCATGAGGTCATGCCACCCCTCAGACGCTTGCTGTTGGTGGCGGGGTCGGGGGCAAATGGTAATGTTTACACGAGGTAGCTCGGGAGGAGCTTGCTGATGTTGATGTTCAATTTAAGGTTCATTATGTTAATGATGTTATTTATGCAAAGTTAATTTATTGATATTGTGATTTAAATAAAGAGCTGCGGCTATTATTCCATAATAAGGCGTGTTGGTTTTATTTAAGGGGAAGGAGAAAGGGGGGGGGGGGTTGGGTCAACAGCAGGGACTATCCAGATCCCGCTGTTAATAAACACGAAGACAAGGATACATGTTACAGCATATATTTACGCCTCTCTTAACTCACACAAAAGTGATGTCAGCATGTTCAGAAATGTTTGACACACTTGCTTTTACACTTGTACTGTACATTTGTCTCTTTGCAAGAACCAACAATAGTCTCCCATCATACTGGGATTGAACTTTCCCTGATATCTGCTTTCCATCACCTTAATATCTTGATTAAATTTTTCCCCATTCTCATTGCTGACATCACCAAGATTGGGTGAGAAGAAGTCGAGGTGAGAATGTAAGAATTGCATTTTAAGTGACATTCTGGCACCCATTAGCTGATATGCTGTCAGCATGTTCTCCACAAGCTCAGCATAATTCTCTGATCTGTGATTACCAAGAAAATTCTGAACAACCAGCACGAATGATGTTAATCCGGAATAGCAGACAGTGCAGCACACATGAGGTGCTCATGCTTTATCTTGGTCACCAACTTTACAGCCAAAATAATGCTTGTATGCACTTTGAAGTCTGCTAGACAGATTCTTTTGCTGATCTTAGGCAGTAAATTGTCCACAGACATAACAGAAATGATTAGGATGATTTACACAACCTTGTCTGTTCATAATAATTATATCTTAGACAAAAACAAACAAAATATAAAAATTCACAGGTAGAAAAAGCAGCACAATCACTTTTTAGTATAAACTTTCAAATTAATGGTATATGTGATCGATGAGCTGTCCTAAAATGCAATATTGTGTTACAGAAACAGTAAAATTCTGATTCTTCACGGTAGCGTTATTGGCGGAAATGATATAAACACAAGCTGATGCATAACTTAAAAACAGGATGTGATAGATGAAAACTGTTTTCAGATTTAGAGTCAGTATGTTGCCCTTGTTAAGGTATAGGTGACAGAACTCCAGTAGCAAAACGCTTGTTGACTAATGTAATGCAGTTAGATTTAAGAAGTGCATTTGATTTAATAGATCATAAAAAATTGTTAGAGTGCCTAGATGCCATCGGTGTACACGACAAAGTTCTTGACTGGTTCGAAGGTTTTTTCACATCGCGCACTTACCAAGTTCGGTTTAACAATGATTATTCTGATAGTTGGAGTAATCCATGTGGCATCCCGGAGGGTTCACCATTGTCCCCTTTGCTTTTTAATATCTACTTGTCATCTTTGGGTAACAGATTATCCCATTTGAAGATTAAGCTGTTCAGTTACGCCGATGATATAACTATTTTGATTCCCACCACTACTTCACTTTCTCAGATCAATCATATAATCGCTGAGATTTTCTTGATAATCGAACAATGGATGGCTGAATTCTGAGCTACGGATTTGGGGGAAGATCAGAAGGGCCTTCCCAAAATAGCAGGTCTGGCTATACCACCATGTTGCAGTAGTCCGCCATGTTATAACTAAACAGAGAAGAACAATTCTTACCAACGCAATAGGAAGAAAAGGCCTGACTGACTGAATATGGCAGGTGGGCTTTTACACCAGTGAATTCATAAATTCAGAATGCTAGGGATGTGTTCAGATCTGATGCGCAGACTGAGAGGGTCCCGAAATTCATTATCTTAGTGTTATTTATAAAGAGCCATCATGCGCAGTAATGCATTCACTTGACAGATGAAGGATAATAGATAAAAAGGTCTTTGCCCCTAACATAACTTGCAGCCAGAGAGAAAAAAGACTGAAGTGTATACAAGGAGGAAGTCTGGGTACACGGAGGTCAAACAACTTACTCCAGGTCCTTACGAGTGAAGAAGGAGGGAATCAAAGCTGCATCTGTGGCTTCACACTCGCAGCCCTGCACACAGTTATTTATGTAACATCTGCTTGTGTATCTGAGTGTTTGGCACCTAATCAATTTCCACAACACTTGCCAACATCCAATGAGTCATGTCTGGCAAGCCTTTCAGTCAATTTAACAGTGGAGTACAAGATATGTTTTAAAAAGGATATACTGTATCTGACTGAGCAAGCACAATAGAAAGTAGATAATTTAATCAGAAGCAGGGGATTGCCACATGGGAATGAGAAAGGCCTCCGACAACTACACAGTAGATGTTTACATTAGAGAGAGAGAGAGAGAGAGAGAGAGGAAAATGCAAGATATGAATTAAATGGCATGGTTGCTTTTTTTAAACCAAAGTAATTATGAGTGAGAGATATACATTTCTGAATATATTACTTTTACATCTTTATTATTTATTACTCATAGATCAGAATTTTGGTTCTGGGAATCTCATGAGAATAAGTTCCATAAAATGAATGATTATAGTTATGTACAGTAGACTCTCTGTTAACCGGAACTCAATTAACCAGAACTCTCAAGAAACCAGAAAAAAAAAAAATCTAAGAAATGCTATACTACTTTAAATAAAAATGAAAATAAAATCAATTTCTGGTGGAAATGTAAGTGTAAGCTTGGCACTCCATACCTGAGTATGCCCACGCTTTGCCTACCACATGTCCAGTAGTTTCTCTGGAACAGTTTATGGTATGGCATTGTATGGGGTATGATATTAGTTAGGCCTGTTAATAGTAACTCTCAAGCAACCAGAAACTACATTTATCCGGCATCTATCAATCCCCACGGGTGCTGGTTAACTGAGAGTCTACTGTATAAATCTGGGTTGTTTTTTTCCTGTCTCCTAATCACATCAATTGTTACTATATGGATGGCCAGAAATAGTCTAATGTTTAGAATGTGGGCTAAGAGCCATGAAATTCAGGGTTCGCATCCTGTTTTTCCCATTGATCTTTTTTCCAACTGAGTAAATCACTCTAGTGCCTCAGGCACAAACACTGAGGTCAAGGAGCCACCAGGAATTTGAGATCCCTTAGGGCAGTGGTTCTTAACCTGGGTTCGACTGAACCCCAGGGGTTCGGTGAGTCAGTCTCGCGGGTTCGGCGGAGGTCAAAACACACCTCCGACTCATATAGCGCGCAATCCTTTTCGAGGATGCTGGACATAAAAACGAAGAAAGGAACAGACTTTGTTGCAAAAATGACATGAGAGTGGCACTTGCCAAGGTAAAGCCGCGCATTTCTGAACTGGTCTCTGAGAGGCAACAGCAGAAGTCACACTGATTTGCAGTAAATTTCATTATTATGTTATTATTATTCGAAATATAGGAGAACTTTTTTGTTTTCAAAATTGATATTACTTTTTCCCTCACTGTATACCTATGAATTTGTAAAAATCATATTTTATTTTTCCAATAAAGAAGGGTTCGGTGAACACGCATATGAAACTGGTGGGGTTCAGTACCTCCAACAAGGTTAAGAACCACTGCCTTAGGGTCTCTGATATAGCCTTGGCCTTTAAGATATTGCCACCGCCCATTTTTCCACAAAGGCACATTAGTGTTATTTGTTTATTTCTATTTGGATTTATTTATTGGCTTTTTGAAGACATTCACCCATGGCAGTATATAGCCAGTTTGAGCCAAACATAGGCAACAGATGATTACAATAGTAAAAATATCTAACAACAATATAACCACACTGCAGTGTGCAGAGAACATGGTGTAGTGGTTAGAGCCACTGCCTCAGCACCCTGAGGTTGTGGGTTCAAAACTCATGCTGCTTCTTGTGACGGTGGGCAAGTCACTTACCTCCCCCCCATGAAAATGATCCTTTTAGGAGCCTGAGGGCCAAAATGGGAGAACTAGAAATCACTGCCAGCAAAAAGGACCTAGACATAATTGGAGTCACAGAAATGTGGTGGACTGAGGAAAATCAATGGGATGTGGCCATACCAGGGTACAAACTATACAGGAGAGACAGGGCACATAAAAAGGGTGGAGGAATAGCACTGTACATAAAAGACTCCATACCCTCAACCAGGATGGAAACAACAGTACAGGCGGATGGCTTGGAATCACTATGGGTTAAGCTACAGGGAGGAACTGGGGCAGACATTAAATTGGGTCTGTACTACCGCCCACCTGGACAACCTGAAGAAATCGACCAGGACCTGGAGGCAGAACTAAGGCAGGTATGCAGAAGCGGAAATGTGGTGGTGATGGGGGACTTCAACTATCCTGGGATAGACTGGAGTATTGGGCACTCAAACTGCGCAAGGGAGACCAATTTCCTAGAGGTCACGAGGGACTGTTTCATGGAGCAACTGGTCACGGAACCAACACGGGGTGACGCCACTCTTGACCTAATCTTCAACGGACTAGGGGGGCCAGCAAAGGAGGTGACAGTATTAGCCCCGCTAGGTAACAGTGATCGCAACACGATCCAGTGCAGGCTAGAAATTGGATCATCAAAGGGGAAAAGAACCACAACGACGGCACTCAACTTCAAAAAAGGAAATTATGATGCCATGAGGGAAATGGTGGGAAAGAAACTCAAAGGCAACATAGGGAAGATGGAATCCGTAGAAAAAGCCTGGACCTTACTCAAGGGAACTGTGCACGAAGCGCAAAACCTGTGCATCCCCAAGTTCAGGAAAGGGTGCAAAAAAAATAGAACAAAAAACCCAGTGTGGATAACAAATGCAGTGAAGAAGGCGATAAGCGACAAGAAAGCATCGTTCAGAAAATGGAAAAAAGACCAAACAGAGGAGAACCAAAAAGTGCACAAAGAACACCAGAAGGAGTGTCACCGAGTGGTTAGAAAAGCAAAAAGAGAATACGAAGAGAGACTGGCAGAGGAAGCAACAAACGTCAAGTCGTTATTCAGATACGTCAAGGGGAAGCAACCGGCAAGAGAAGAAGTGGGACCATTGGATGATGGAGATAGAAAGGGAGTAGTAAAAGAAGAGAAAGAGATAGCTGACAGGTTAAATGAGTTCTTCACGTCAGTCTTCACGGTGGAGAATACAACCAACATTCCGGAACCCAAGGAGATCGCAATAGGAGACCAAAATGATAAGCTGGTCAATTTAGAGGTAAGCCAAGAGGATGTACTCAAGCAGATAGACAGACTAAAGAGCGACAAATCGCCAGGTCCGGACGGCATTCACCCAAGAGTACTCAAGGAACTAAAAAACGAAATAGCGGAGCCACTTCGACAGATATACAGTCTATCCTTAAAAACTGGAGAGATCCCGGAGGATTGGAAAATAGCAAATGTTACGCCCATCTTTAAGAAGGGCTCAAGGGGCGACCCAGGAAACTACAGGCTGGTGAGCCTGACCTCAGTCCCGGGAAAGATGATGGAGGCACTAATTAAAGACAGCATCTGTGAACACACTGAAAAAAATGGGCAGCTAAAACTGAGTCAACATGGCTTCTGCAAGGGCAGGTCATGCCTCACCAACTTATTGTACTTCTTTGAGGGGGGGAACAACCAGGTGGATAAAGGGGAATCTATAGACATCATTTACCTTGACTTCCAAAAAGCCTTCGACAAGGTACCACACGAGAGACTGCTTAAGAAGATATGGAACCACGGGGTGCAAGGGGAGGTCCACCGATGGATCAGAAACTGGCTGGCAAACAGGAAGCAGAGGGTTGGAGTAAAGGGCCATTACTCAGGCTGGAAAGGGGTCACGAGCGGAGTTCCACAGGGGTCGGTGCTAGGACCGCTCCTGTTCAATATTTACATAAACGACCTAGAGGCAGGAACCAAGTGTGAGGTCATTAAATTTGCAGATGACACCAAACTATACAGCAGGGCTCAAACCAGGGAAGACTGCGAAGATCTCCAAAAGGATCTAACGCAGTGGAAAAGTGGGCCGAAAAATGGCAAATGAGCTTCAACATAGGGAAATGCAAGGTCATGCACGTGGGGAAAAAGAACCTGATGTTCACATACAGAATGGGGGGAACACCGCTAGGGGTCAGTAACCTGGAGAGAGACCTGGGAGTGATGGTAGACGCAACACTGAAGGCATCGGCGCAGTGCGCCACAGCCTCAAAGAAAGCAAACAGAATGTTGGGTATCATTAAGAAGGGTATTACGACCAGGACGAAGGAAGTCATCATGCCGCTGTATCGTGCAATGGTGCGGCCGCATCTGGAGTACTGTGTCCAGTACTGGTCGCCGTACCTCAAGAAGGACATGGCAGTACTTGAGGGAGTACAGAGAAGAGCAACTAAACTGATAAAGGGAATGGAAAATCTCCCATATACCGACAGATTGAAGCAGTTGGGACTTTTCTCACTAGAAAAGCGGAGACTTAGAGGAGACATGATAGAAACCTTCAAGATCCTGAAGGGCATAGAAAAAGTAGACAGGGACAGATTTTTCAAATTAAGGGGCACCACAAGTACAAGGGGGCACTCGGAGAAATTGAAAGGGGACAGGTTTAGAACAAACGCTAGGAAGTTCATTTTCACTCAGAGGGTGGTGGATACATGGAACGCGCTTCCAGAGGCTGTTGTAGACAACAAAACATTAAATGGTTTCAAAGAAGGTTTGGATAGATTCCTAGAAGAAAAAGGGATTGAAGGGTATAGATAGGTATAGACCACTACTCAGGCGATGGGCCTGATGGGCCGCCGCAGGAGCGGACCGCTGGGCAGGATGGACCTATGGTCTGACTCAGCGGAGGCAACTTCTTATGTTCTTATCTCAACTAGTGTTGTGGTGGATAAGCAAGTCCTGCTTCAGTATATACAGCTTTCAAGTTGCATGGATGAGATCCTTTTCTTTAAGTACTCTGGCCCATTTCTTTTAGAGGCCTTGAAGACCTGCCATAGAGTTTTAAATGAAGCCCTATATTGTATTAGAAGGCCAGTGAAGTTTTTGTCGAAATGGTGCGATGTGGTCACATCACTTACAACCTTCTATCAGTTGTGTTGTGGCCAGTGGTGGACCATGGGTAAGGCAGTGGGTGTATCCCATCCTGGGTACAGGCAGCAAGGGTGTTTATGTGTGCAATGAGCATTTCTGAAGCCGCAAAGTGCAGGCATGTCGCTTCATGACTCCTCACTGCACCCCCTTACTGCTGGGGATGGGGGTGATGCACCTGGAGGAGGGAGGGTACTCCGTCTGAGTGGAAACCAAGCTAGGTACGCCATTGGCTGCATCATTGTGAATCAATAGGAGCTGGTATATGTAGTCTATATTTGTAGTCTGATCTATATAGAGTATGTTACAGTAATCCAAAATTAAAATTATCACGGCATATACTACTGTGGCAGGACTTGTCTCTCAATGTAGGCTGCATAGTTGTCACAGATGACAGAAGCAGCTCCTGAAAGTTGTATGGATTTGGGGGATCAGTGTAAACTGTTAAGTCTGTACCCCAAGGTACAGTTTGCAGCTCCCAAAAGGGATTATTATAATTCAACAATGTTTATTAGAGTTTTCAATACAAGAAAAAGAACAGAAACAAGCATATAAACCTTGAGCAAGTAGGTTTGAGATGTACATACAGAGATCATATAACAGCGGCAAATACCCCAAGGGGCCAAGGATACAATGAATGAAAATAAACTGTATAGACTAGAGAATACATGCAATAAACAGACAGAAAAATCTGAAGTTTGACAATTTGTATATGTATTGTCAAACTTCAGATTTTTCTCCAAAGGGATTTTGATGTCAGGTACAAGCTTGCTTGTGTTAGGGAATTGCAGGAGCTCAGTTTTACTTGGGTCCACTAACAGATTGTTTGCGTGTAGCCCGTTGTTGAATTGCTATTAAACAGGTAGTTAGTATTTTTTCAGAGCTGTGGGTAAGTCAGGTTCAATGGGTAAAGTAGCTGCATCAGCACAGATACAGAACTGAGTATCCAAGAACTGAATCAGCTTGGTTAGTGGCTTGAAATATGTGGTCATCGCTAGGAAAAAGCGATTAAAGTCAGCAGAAACAAAGGGGTCCTTTTATCAAGCTGCGCTAGGGGGTTTAACGCGCATAATACCGCGCGTTAAACCGCCTGCCGCACTAGCCGCTAACGCCTGCACTGAGCAGGCGTGAGTTTTTTAGCCGGCCACGTGGGTTAGTGCGTGGTGAAATGTCCGACACGCTAACCCCGCTAGCGCGGCTTGATAAAAGGACCCCAAAATATGAGATTTTAATGAATTATTTTATAGCAAACAATTTGTAATACCACACTGCAAACCTCGTTCTTTTTTGTGAAAAAAAAAAAAAGTTACAGAAGTTCAAACATGTAATTTTTTTTTTTAAAGTTTGCTTATGCACCCATGGCATGAAAACAGTCATTCTCAACACTTTAGACCCCCTATTGTAAAAGTCTGCCCAGCACCTTCCTCATGTTCTAAATTACTGGAGTTCCCATCAATGCCCTCCACGGGCCATCCTAAACCGAATTGCCACATCAGGAAACAGACTGTGCATGTCTGCCTAGGACCATCCCTTGTTCTTCAAGTAATGCCATCCATTTTCTAATTAGAGATCCACTGTGTTCACCCCCCACCTTTTTGAATTCCATCACTGGTTTCCTCTCCACTACCTCCTTCGGGAGAGCATTCCAGGTAGAGAATGACACGGTGACAAAATTCATCACCGTCCCCATCCCCGCGGATAACCGCAGGAAACCATCTTCATGTCATTCTTTAAGGAGAGAGGGAAGAATCAGAGTATGACCGGGCACAACCACTGACCCTCAAGCTTTGCTTTGAAGAATGCTGGTGTAGAAGGACTGAGGTTGAAATAGACTCTAGAAAATGACATGGGATTATTTCCCGCGGTTATCTGCGGGGACGGGAACGGTGATGAATTTTGTCACCGTGTCATTCTCTAATTCTAGGCATCAACCAACCTTTCCGTGAAAAAGAATTTCCTAATATTACTCCCAAGCCTACCACCCTGCAACCTCAATTTATGACCTCTAGTTTTACAATTTTCCCTTCTGTGAAAAAGATTTGGTTCTATATTAATACCTATCAAGTATTTAAATGTCTGCATCCTATCACCCCTGTCCCTCCTCTCCTGCAGAGTATAAATATTCAGGTCTTCCAGTCTCTTCTACATAAGAACATAAGCAATGCCTCTGCTGGGTCAGACCTGAGGGCCATCTTGCCCAGCAGTCCGCTCAAGCGGCGGCCCAACAAGTCCAGGACGTAATCCTCTATTTATACCCTTCTATTCCCTTTTCCAGCAGGAAAATGTCCAATCCTCTCTTAAATCCCAGTACTGTATTCTGCCCTATAACGTCCTCTGGAAGCGCATTCCAAGTGTCCACCACACGTTGGGTAAAGAAGAACTTCCTGGCATTTGTATTGAATCTGTCCCCTTTCAACTTTTCCGAATGCCCTTTTGTTCTTTTATTTTTTGAAAGTTTGAAGAATCTGTCCCTCTCTACTCTCTCTATGCCCCTCATGATCTTATAAGTCTCTATCATATCCCCTCTAAGTCTCCTCTTCTCCAGGGAAAAGAGACCCAGTTTCTCCAATCTCTCAGCGTATGAAAGGTTTTCCATCCCTTTTATCAGACGTGTCTCTCTTCTCTGAACTCTCTCGAGTAACGTCATATCCTTCTTAAGGTATGGCGACCAAAACTGGATGCAGTATTCCAGGTGTGGGCGCACCATCGCCCGATACAGCGGCATGATAACTTCTTTTGTCCTGGTTGTAATACCCTTCTTGATTATACCTAGCATTCTATTCGCTCTCTTAGCAGCTGCTGCGCAATGTGCCGTCGGCTTCATTGACCTGTCCACCATTATCCCCAAGTCCCTCTCTTGGGTACTCTCATTCAATAACATCCCTCCCATCGTATAGTTGTACCTCGGGTTTCTGCTTCCCACATGCAATACTTTACATTTCTCAACATTGAACTTCATTTGCCATTTTGTCGCCCATTCCCCTAGTTTGTTCAAGTCTCTTTGCAATTCCTCACAGTCCTCTTTAGTCCGAGCTCCCCTAAATAGTTTGGTGTCATCTGCAAATTTTATTATCTCACACTTCGTCCCTGTTTCTAGATCATTTATGAATATATTAAATAACAGCGGCCCGAGCACCGAGCCCTGCGAAACACCACTCGTGACCCTCCTCCAGTCAGAGTAGTGGCCCTTCAACCCTACCCTTTGTTTCCTACCTGCCAACCAGTTTCTGATCCATCTATGTACGTCTCCGTTCTCCCCATGGTTCTTCAGTTTCCGGAGTAATCGTTCATGAGGCACCTTGTCAAAGGCTTTTTGGAAATCAAGATATATGATGTCTATGGGGTCACCTCTGTCCATCTGTTTGTTAATTCCTTCAAAGAAGTGTAGTAAGTTGGTTAGGCACGATCTCCCCCTGCAGAAACCATGTTGGCTGGTTATCAAAAGTTTCTTTCTTTCCAAGTGATCATCGATGTTTTCTTTTATCAGTGCTTCCGCCATTTTTCCCGGAACCGAGGTCAGACTCACCGGTCTGTAGTTTCCCGGGTCACCTCTTGATCCCTTTTTAAAGATGGGCGTGATGTTGGCCGTCTTCCAATCCTCCGGGATCACGCCTGTTTTCAGGGATAGGTTGCATATTTGCTGCAGTAGTTCTGCTATCTCCTCCTTTAGTTCCTTCAGAACCCTTGGATGGATTCCGTCCGGACCTGGAGATTTGTCAATTTTTAGTTTATCTATCTGCCTGCGCACATCTTCAAGGCTCACTTCCATGAATGTTAATTTTTCTGCTTGATTTCCATTGAAGAATTGCTCAGGTTCCAGTATGTTGGTTGTGTCTTCGTTCGTAAATACAGACGAAAAGAACATGATCAGTCTTTCTGCGACTTCTTTCTCCTCCTTCACTACTCCCTTCCCGACTCCATCATTCAGCGGTCCTACCTCCTCCCTAGCTGGCTGTTTCCCTTTAACATATCTGAAGAACGGTTTGAAATTTCGAGCCTCCCTGGCTAACCTCTCTTCATACTCTCTTTTGGCTTTTCGAACCACGGTGACATTGTTTTTGATACTTCCTGTGCTTTATCCAGTTCCCTTCAGTTTTGTCCTTTTTCCATCTCCTGAATGAATTTTTCTTATTACTTATCGCTTCCTTCACTATTTTAGTGGAGAGAGAGGTGGGGCTTAAGGGGGGAGGGGGGTGTAGACTGAGGGTGACCTTTAGTTGAAGAGGAGGGTCTTTACCATTTTACGGAACGTCAATAATGAGTTCTGTAGTCTGTAATTTCATATTAAGAACATAAAAATTGCCATACTGGGACAGATCGAACGTTCATCAAGCCCAGCATCCTGTTTCCAACAGTGGCCAACTTCCCCTCCCACCTTAAAAAGCAGCCACCCAATCCTCACAGGCTTATACATCTATGTTACAATAAACTTTAACCCTCACTTTGGGGGGGGGGGGGGAAGAGAGACACAAGGATTTCCCTTTTGAAGGCTTTATTTTTACAGATTCTCTGCCCATCATCTGGCCTTCTGTGACTTGAGCCTTGCAACACAGAGTCTTCAATATGTAGCTACTTTGAATTAAATGACAATATTCAGCACTGGTTAGAGGCAAGCTCTGGTTAACTAGCACTGACTGGGTCCTCACAGGATACCAGGTGCAGATAACTAGATAGTGCTGCTGAATATCCTGGCTGTTCAAACTTTGGCTAGCCTGGCAGCAGACAGCATGAAGCACTGCTCGTTTTGACAGTCAGGTCCTCATGAGACAGCTTGAGAGGAAATTGAAGGAGGGATACAAAAAGTAAAACAGATGAGCCAGTGAAGAGGAGGGGAAACAAGAAGGAAATCTAAGAATACTATAGTGGAGAAAAGAATGAGAGAACAAATTACACTTCTTCTTCCATATTTGTGGGTTCAACACTCACGACTTCTATTTGTGGTTTTTATCTTGCTGGCTCCACCCCCCAAATGACATCATCCTGGAGCGCCAAGAGAATTGCATTTTTTTCTCCCAGCACTTGTTTCAGCGTGCAGAGAGATAATTTTGCTTTCCCCCCACCACCACTCCCACACACACAGAACAAACACAAGCAAAGGGAGACAACTTTAGCCCAATATATCAAGAGAAAACAAAAGGCAAAAAGGTAACTTTATTAACAGTCCCAACTAGGATCCTGGTTTTGGCAGGACCACTGTCTTCCTCAAAGGACACAAACAACTAAAACCTTTTGGCTCAAACCACCTACCATTTTCATTGCCTTCTTTTGGACCGCTTCAAGTCTTCTTTTATCTTATATTTTTTGACATTTTGCGACGGCTCTTACACTTTGCTGCTACTCTACAATTTTTTGTGACTTTTTTTGTTACCCCTTTTTTTACCACAGACCCCTGACGAAGGTTTGTCCGAAATACGGACCGTGTCGGGTCCCTTGATTGGTAAAAGGGTTTGAATATAATTATTTTGTCACAATAAATTTTGCCTACGTCTTGTACAGATCTGCAGTTTTGTTTTGTTTGCTTCTTATAGCTTTAGCCAGATGCAGCCTTCAAAACTGTACACAATACTCCAAGTGGGGCCTTACCAACAACTTGTACAGGGACATCAACAGCTCCTTTCTTCTGCTGGTTATGACTCACTCTATATGGCCTAGCATCATTCTGGCTACAGCCACTGCCTTGCCACACACTGTTTTGTCACCTTCAGATTCTCAGACACCATCACCCCAAGGTCCATCTCCCTGCCCATGCATATCACCTCCCAGCACATATGGCTCCTTCAGATTTCTACTCCCCAAATGCATCATTCTGCATTTCTTTGCATTGAATTTTAGTTGCCAAACATTAGACAATTCTTTCAACTTTTGCAAATCTTTTTTCGTGGTTTCCACTTCCTCCGGATGCCCCTCCACTTAACGTTACCCTTCCCCTCCACTGCCAATTCTAGACTTCGTTCCTTTAATCTAGCTGCCCCCTATGCCTGGAATAAATTACCCGAGTTTGCCCTCAAGCCCCTTCCCTTGTGTAAAAGCAGACTGAAAACCCACCTTTTTGATATAGCTTTCAATCCTTAACCCTATTCCTCTGCCCTCCACACCAGCCCGCTGATTAACCATTCCCCTTAACTGTATCCATGACATCTTGTTTGTCTGTCTCGTCTGTTTAGATTGTAAGCTCTTTCGAGCAGGGACTGTTTTATTGCTCTTTGTGACTGTACAGCGCTATGTGCATCTGGTAGCGCTATAAAAATAATTCATAGTAGCAGTAGTATTAATAAATTGATGTGACTTTTTCACCTTAGTCCAACACTGTCTTCAGAAAGAGCAATTATGTGTTTGCTGGACAGGGTGGTTAGATCACATGACTTTAAAATTGCTTTTCGTAACTTTAATATTAAAGTTTTGTAACTGGTTTTACATTTTTTGTTACCTCAGTCTGATCTAGATTAAATCAAAGGCACACACACAGGAAGCTAGCTGTACCCTGAACTAGTTCTTTCATTGATTTAAATTTGCTCAAATGCCAGACGTAGGTATTATCTTTACATCTCTCATGTTCACAGAGCTAAGATAATTATGGGATAGTATCCTGTTATTTTCAGTAGGACTACACTGCCGAACGTCTCTGAAACTAATCATTGCTGAAACCAAAACAAAGCACAGAAACGGAGTTCAGCCCCTCTTAGGAACAAATGCTGAGACTCCAGTAACATTGATAAAATGTGTTCCCAGTTTTCTGGGGTTGGGGGAGGGGAGGGGGAATCAAATTACAGCTTTTCTTAGTACATTTTTACAATAAGGTGTCTGCAAACTGTATTTAATATGATTTCTCTATGGCAACACTGTTTTGTACTTTTTCCTGGACTTCAATACGGGGAGGAATGATTTTTTTTTTTTTCTTTCAGTTTTAAAACTATTTTAAGTGAAAAAGAAATAAGAATGTGAATCCTTAGATGTCCTATTCATATGGTGAACAGATGATACCATGAATACTAGGATCAGCTTGCTCCAGTCATGTTTTTTAAGTTTTCCTCTTAAATGCGTGCTGAGAAAATGAAACTCCGCATCACTTGTTGAGATAGTAAGCTGGGAACTCTATAAAGGAGTGCCTGTTTTTACATTTCAAGAACGCGCTTGTTTGGAGACTATTCTATAAGGCAGGGGTAGGGAACTCCGGTCCTCGAGAGCCGTATTCCAGTCGGGTTTTCAGGATTTCCCCAATGAATATGCAGTGCATGCAAGTAGATATCATGCATATTCATTGGGGAAATCCTGAAAACCCGACTGGAATACGGCTCTCGAGGACCGGAATTCTCTACCCCTGCTATAAGGTAACGCGGTGGCGTAGTAAGAGGGGGGGCATGGGGGGGTGCGAGATCTGTCCCAGGCGCAGTCTTGGTGAGAGCGTAAGCACCCATCCTCCTCTCTGTCCCCGCTCCTTTCCCGCCCCCCCCACTGCCTTGAGTGTACCCCACTTCCCTTCTCCCATCCCTCTGTAACACAAAATATTGCTGCATTTTTTTGAACTAATATGATAATGTTCCATAAAGAAAAATTGACGTTTATGCCCCTCCCCCTACCTCCACACACTCCTTCCTGCCGCGCACACACCGCTTCCCTTCTCCCATACCTCTGTAACGTTCCTGGCATGAGCGGCAACCCCTGTGCCTAGGAATTGATGTCGGAGGAAGAGCCGACGCTGGCGTGACAGTAGCTTGGGGGTTGCCGCTCGCGCCATGAACATTACAGAGGTAGGGGGAAGGGAAGCGGTGTGCACGTGGCATGAGGGGGTGGGGAAGGAGCGTGTGGAGGTAGGGGGAGTGCTGCCCTATCTCTCATTCTTTATATAGTGATACCTTGGAATCCGAACTTAATCCGTTCCAGAACCCTGTTTGAGTTCCAAAACAATTTTTCCCATTGAAAATAATAGAAACTGGATTAATCCGTTTCTTGGTCCCACAAACCCAGGTTTTAAATTAATTTAACAGTAAACACACAGTTTAAATTTTCAGGAGATCTCTATAGCAGCTACATAAATAGTATTTCTGAAGACCATACTAATGCTCAAGTTAAAAAATGCTTTGGCACCCTCTGGAAACTTCGTACCATCAAACACTATTTTGACTTCCTCTCTTTTCGATTGCTGGTTCAATCTCTAATCTTAAACACCCTAGATTATTGCAATATCATATACTTGGGTTCCTTTAAGAAAACTATCAAACGACTGAGAATCATTCAGAATACTGCTGTCCGTCTCATCTATGGTCTCAAAAAATCCGATCATGTAAGCCCATATTACAGAAAACTACACTGGTTGCCAAGGGAGGCAAGGGTCATCTTCAAGTTTGCCTGCTTCTGCTTCAAAACCATAACTGGTTCATCCCCAATCTACCTGTAGCACCATTTTGAATTTCCAGGCACCACTTGCACATGTAATGCCTATCTGTATGCCCCTCCCTGAAGGGCTGTATCTACAAGAGATTCCTTGATAGATCACTGTCATTTCAAGCAGGCAAATAGAATAAATGTCTAACCACCCTCATTTCCAATTCACCCTCCTACCAATCCTTCAGGAAATCAATTAAAACCTATCTCTTTGATAAATTTCTCTGACTCCTTCCTGCCTTTTAATATCTCTGAAACACTTCTGGATATACCTAACTACTCTCAGCTTACCAATGTAATTTGAAAGGTTTTTTTTTCTGTAACATCGCTGTCTGTGTACATTCTCTTCCTCTGTAAACCGCTCTGAACTGCTTGTGGTATTGTGGTATACAAAAATAAAGTTATTGTTATTATTATTTTGAGAGCAATCAGCTCTCTGATCTAATTTGAGAGATCTTATTGTAAATTCACCCATAGCCTAGAAGATCATTATACGAATCAGCCACGTTTCAACCGTCCCTCCTCTTCTTCTTGTTTTCACTTTCAATTCTTCCAACCAATGCCCCCTGCAGCAGATTTCCCACTCGGGCTATCAAAAGCTTTGCATATCATGCCCAAAGCTCAATGCCACTTTCCCTCAGTCCCGTAGGAAACCCCGAGGAATTAAGAATGTGTTAAAAATTCACCTGCCTGAGGCACACAAAGGAGCAAGAACAATCTGCTTGCAAGATGTGCAGGGAGGGGGGAGGGTAAAAGGGAAGGTGAGAGAAGGCTGGCAAAGACCAGGTCATCCTATCTGTTGAGGGAGATCCTGGCCTCGGCGAGGTCTTGGTGTCACTTTTCGATCGAACTCTCCTGATGGGCAGGTGGTCTGTCTCCTCCTCTGAAGATGTCGCCATTAATGGGTAAGCATTGTAGAGGGTAGCCCAGCGAGCTGAGGGAGAAGGCCCAACTAAGGAAAAGAAAAAAAAGGAGGAGAGAGATAGAGAGAGGGAAAGAGGACGAGGCACCAACACATAGAGGAAAAGGGAAGAGCAGGGAAGGAAGGAAGGAAGGAGACAAAGGGAAAGAGAAGAAAAACGTGTTAAGGATCGGAAAGGATTTGCAGGGGGAAGCCAGGAAGCTACGTTCAGATTACAAAGCAGTGTTCGGATTCCGGGGCAAAAATGAAGAAAAAAAAAAGTTCGGATTCCAAGTCATTTGAGTTCAGAGGCGTTTGGATTCCGAGGTACCACAGTACTGCCAAGAGCTCTCTTTCTGTTTCTTGAAGCACTGAATGGTTGAGCAATGATAGAAACTGGAAGGCAACTGCCTGTGCTGGGAACAAATGTGGTCCACAATGGCCTTGAATAAATCTCTTGCCTGGCTGACTGGACTACAAATGTTACTTTCTGCAGATAAAGGGCCTCCAAGGTGGCATTTTAAGGTACTGTTGAAGAGTGACCAAGACCAGCTGAGGAAAGCCTAGAAATTTCCATGTTTTCTATTTATCATGAAAACTTAGTACCAAACAACTACCCCACCACCAAGAATTAGCTGAGTATTTTGAGGCTGTTAATGATTTCTCCACATGATTAAAGCTGGCAAGAGAGCAGAGCCTGCTTAGATGGATTTTTAATTACAAATCTGTACACTTCAAAGCATGCCTAAGCTTTTGGAGGTCACAACAAAGAAAGGTTGAGTCTTTACATGTTAAAGTGAGTTATTCAAGAATCTCTAAAGACTAATATCCTTCTCCCCCCCAAACAGAAATGATTATGGTAGTCGTATCAAAATGGTTTCAGTCTGTCCTAGGGCTCACTAATGATTTTCAGATGACCTAAGATTGATTGGAGCTTTCAAACAACTCATTTTTTCAAGGACTGTTTTTAAAAAGTTATTCTTAGGACTGGATTCAATAGAATTGGGTGTACTTCATACACATATTGTTACTTGAAAAAGTAAACCACTGAGAGAATGTGAAAAGGATTACATAGATATATATAAAAAAATGATGGCCTAGCAGTGTCTTCCTTTAGGCTTCCAGCTCAAACAGAGCCAGTCTCAGGCTATGGGCCTTTCTACATTCATAATGAACTTCCCACTTTATTTTTCTATACCATTTATTTATCTATTAATTCAATTTTCTCAATTTCAATGGCACTGTCATCTCGAAGCTGGGACTATGGATCATTTATTATACTATTGTCCCTTGATACTTAAATTTTGGAGGTCCATATGGGATCAAGTGAACAATATATTGGAAAATCCAGTGGCATTAACATATGACACCATTTTATTTGGTACATTGATGAGAGCTAAAAGCCAAATATCTAATAGAAATAACAAACTTCTATTTATAATGACAGGGGTTGCCATACAGCTCATTTTAAGGAATTGGAAGAATTGGGATCAAGTTACAATTTTTGGTGGGAATCTCTGTGTTACATTTTTAAATTGGAACGTTTCATGGCGTTACAGAAAGTTTATGGATGTTTGGGAGCCATTGGCTAAATTTTGTACGGAAGAATAATTGATTTTATTTTATAGACTTGTAAACATACACATCCAGGGTGGGTTGGGGGGGAAGGGAGTTGCATTGAAACTTGATTCAGGATATATATGGATAGTTTCTGGTGGGTTTTATTTTATTTGAGTATTGGGTGGGAGGGTGGGGAAAAATTTAATTGTATATTAATGTCTGAAAGTCTATTGTGCTTGTCTTGTGATATTTTATGTATATGAATTACTTGTTGCACAATTGAAGTTTGAAAATCTAATAAAGATATTTTTTAAAAAAAATATTTTTTATTTGTATTTAAAGAAAAAACATACATATGTAATCCCCAACATAATATAAGTCATATGTATGAAATAAAGATAAAAAACCAGAAGCAGATCAAAATAAGCAGTAATTTTGATCATTAATACTATCATAGATACAGCAAAAAGGACAGTATGGATGTACATCTTATTCAGACAAATTATTATGGTTTAACAGGCGCATGACTATAAGATTCATTCAATTTTCTATACCATTCTCCCAAAGGATCTCAGAACACTTTACATGAATTTATTCAGGTACTGACCTGGCGTGCTATCTAATACACCTGGGGCAATGGGGGACCAAGTGACCTGCCCAGGGTCACAAGGAGCAGTGTGGGCTTGAGCCCACAACCTCAGGTAGCTGAGGCTGCAGCTATAACCCCTGCGCCACACTCTCAGATACAGGGTGGTAGAAGATAGAATGGCAAACATTGTCTGACAGAGATGGCAAACAGTTAAGAAGCATGGTAAAAGATAATAAGACAAAACATGGTATGGTGAGACATACAGTAGCATGGCGAGCACAGTACGGCAAACATGATATTATGAAGCAAGGCTAACATAGTATGACACGACTTGGCAAAAATTGATAAGGCAAGCGTGCATGACAAAACATAGCATGGAAGACATGGAACAGCAACCTTTCTATTTCAAGACGCTTACCAATATATAAGATAAAGATCCCTTCTCCTGCTATTTCCAAACGATTAATGAGAGCCGCTTTTAAGAAGCGACTTCTCTTCCCTATCTGTTTTTTCCCTTCCCCTTCTTACCTCTCTTTAATTTTCATTTTAACTTCAATGTCATTTTGAATCTTCCCCCTCCCCAGCACCCTTCGTATCAGTTTTGTCCATGTTCTTGTCTTTGTCCTGTCCACATATTGCCCTATTTTATTTTTATTTTTTTAACTTAAATTTTAGCATTGTAAACCGACTAGATACTTGTCAATAGCTGGTATAACAAACTGTAAATAAACTTGGAAACTTGTGTGGTAAACATGGTATGAGAGACGGTAGCATAGCAGGTATAGTGCACTTTAAAGCTACAGCACATTTTTTCTGTCAGTTTTGAGTGTCGAAATGAATTGTAGTCTTCTTATGAACAAATCCCCAACCAGCTATGAGAAATTATTAAGTTACAAAAATTTTAGATTTCTATATTAGATTTAATTGAACTGGAGAATGAATGGATCAAGATTCAGATTAAAATTAGGTAGTGAGATTTATTAACTTGAGGAATATATAATAAATTAATAATAAAAAATAAGCATTAAATTAATGGTTTTAGTTATGGTAGGGAGGATGGGTTCAAGCCGGTAATGTTATCAGGAGTAAGAGAAAATAAGTTTTCTTTCTCTTGGAAGAAATCCCAGAATGGGAAAAATGACACCATAATCTGAGGCTTGTTCATGTTTGCTTAATTAAGGTTTAATTAAAGTGTAAGAAAAATTTTCTACAGCCCATTTTTGACTTTTTTTTAATGGTTTTGGACTTTTATAGGTATAGTATCGCAAACTGTGTGCTGCAGCAAATTCTAGGTGTGCCCCGATGAGATGCCGGTAAGGAGGAGAGGTTCCAGTGTGGGCTGACTGCTTATAGGACGTGCCTCTCGTGGTGAGAGGCATGTCCTGTAGGTAGTCAGCTCACACTGGAACCTCTCCTCCTCAACAGTGTCTCTCCTCCTCTCCCCGCAGCTCCCATCTTCCAGGATCCTCCCACCGTAGCAACAGGTTCAGGGTCGTGGCCAGACCCTCTGTTTTCATCCTTTTTTTAAAAAATTCCGTCACTGTTTTCTAAATAGTCTACATGTCTGGGCTGGGTGAACTATTTTTTTCAGGAGTGGTAAACACCACCACCCTATAACTGTGTGAGATTTAGGGCTCCTTTTGCTAAGGTGCATTAGGGCCTTAATGCGCGGAATGGGGCATGCTAAATTGCCGTGCGCGCTAGACCTTAACGCCAGCATTGAGCTGGCGTTATTCTAGAAGCATACCGCATGGTGTAGCGCGCGGTAATTTCGTGTGTGCACTAAAAACACTAGCACACTTTAGTAAAAGGAGCCCTTAGTGAAAGTTTCTTCAGCTATGATCTTACAATAATCTTAAAGGCAGTCAGAAAAAATACCTTTTTTTCTATCCTCTCAACCAGCCCACTTATAGCTGCCTTTAATAGAAGGCAGGGTCCAAAACACAGGTAAAAGTCTTGATATTCAACATCTTATCAACTTGTTCCTCACTAGATCCAGATCTTTAATAGCAACTCTTTTCTGTTCCCTATCCGGGACCCAATCAGAATGTACACCAATCTTGTAAGAATGAGAAAGTACAGAACGAACCACAAAAGGAAAACCAGCAAAGTCTGCAGTGAAAAAAATTCAAGGAAAAACAAAGAAAAACTGGCACTCTGAAAATTTATTTATTTATGTAGGCCAGGGGTAGGGAACTCCGGTCCTCAAGAGCCGTATTCCATTTGGGTTTTCAGGATTTCCCCAATGATTATGCATGAGATCTATGCGCATGCACTGCTTTCAATGCATATTCATTGGGGAAATCCTGAAAACCCGACTGGAATACGGCTCTCGAGGACCGGAGTTCCCTACTCCTGATGTAGGCTATGCTTATATACTAGACTAGGGGTAGGCAATTCCGGTCCTCGAGAGCTGGAGCCAGGTCAGGTTTTTAGGATATCCACAATAAATATGCATGAGATAGATTTGCATCTCAAGGAGGCAGTGCATGCAAATCCATCTCATACAGATTAATTGTGGATATCCTGAAAACCTGACCTGGCTCCGGCTCTCGAGGACCGGAATTGCCTACCCCTGTACTAGACTAATATGCTTATATTATAGAATGGCAGTCTCTTCTGGTATTTAACCAGAAGAGACTCCATATTTTTCATTTACTGGCATACCCAGGTTCAGGTTCAGGGGAAGCAATTGCTAGTGCTGGGTGTATGTAAATCAACAGCAAAAGTGGAAAAAAAAATTACAAAGATTGATTAATGTGTTTGAATTTGAGAGCTGAAGAAAGTTCAAACTGTCACATGGGAGATGTATAGTGGTATAATAATAAAATCTAGAAATACACATTTTTTCCAGGGAATTTGCCCCTCACTTATCTCTCCCTTTTCTTGGATTAGAGATCCCTTCAGCTGAGGCCCCTTTTTAAATCCATATTTTTTTCTTTTTATTACATTTCAGAAAGAAATTTGCCTTTCACAACTGGACAGCTGCAGAAGCTGGTACCACTGACACACAGATGCACAAATGCAAACATTAATTCCACTCTGACACATCTTAGAGATTTTTCATCAATGTTTTGATTCATTAGGAAGGAGAGGGGCGAGGGAAGGAAAGAAAACTGGAAGGCAAGATGCAATATGTTCCTAGCAGAGCCATGTACAAACCAGAGATTGTTTGATCACGGTGATATCCAGGGGAGTCAGTTAAAGTTCACCAGCTATGGAAACACAAGGAGCATAGAAGCTGATGGTACATAAAAACTGAAAGGCGCTTCTGGTTCGCACACTGATTACAGTACTACAGATGGTGCTTAACTCTTGCCTTCCCCACCACAAAGAATCTTCTGGAAGTCTCTGTTTCTCTGCACAGTTCTGCCCCTAAAGTACAGAATAAAAGTAGGACAAAAGCTTTATTTATTTAAAAAATTTCTTCCCCGCTTAATGCCTAAGCGGGTTACAATAAAAACAGACATAATCAAAATATACTCTGACATATTATAAGACTAAATATCATCCTGTCCTGTTCTTCCAAAATCTCAATAAAAACTAGCATAACGCTAATAAAAAGTTTGCACAATGCAAATTATAAAATACATATTTCTTCAAAACTAATAAAAAGCTTTAACGAATAAATAAGTTTTCAGCTGCTTTCTAAAAGACACTTTGGCTCTGATTCTACAGAGTGCGTCCCGATTTTAGGCAGCTGTAGGCGTCCTACAGCTGTCTAATCAGCCAATCGGGATGCACATTTTTTTTAAAAAATGCTCCCCAGGCAGGCTTTCTATATTGAAGGTGAGGCCTGCAAGACACCTAAGCTCGCCTAAGGGCCTTAGGCGGGCCTTAGGCGAACCTAGGCGGCCCTACGCGTCTCCCTAGTAGAGGAAGAGACGCTTACAATGTAGGCCAACAAAATGCTGGTCTACATTGTAAGTAGACGCGGCCGCTATACTTATTGCGGCAAGGGATCTCTCTGCTGTTATAAGATTTTGTACTCAGTCCTTAAATGTAACCAATGCAGACTTTTCAGTGTCGGTGTAATATGATCATTCCAAGCTACACCTGTGACGGGTGAGGGAAATCCTGAAAACCCGACTGGATTGCAGCCCTTGAGGAGTGACATGTGACACCTCTGCTGTAGAGCTTTAATTTTAAATTTCGCAATACCCACCATCAAAGAGTTACAAAAATTGAGTTTGGACATCACCATACACTGAACCACAGTCTGAAAATCTGAAATGGACATCATAGATTTTACCTTCGATAATAATCTCAACTGATAAAAGCATTCTTAACATCTTGCATAATCTGCATCTGCATAGAGAGCTGTGTATCTAAATCAGGGGTCTCAAAGTCCCTCCTCGAGGGCCGCAATCCAGTCGGGTTTTCAGGATTTCCCCAATGAATATGCATGAGATCTATGTGTATGCACTGCTTTCAATGCATATTCATTGGGGAAATCCTGAAAACCCGACTGGATTGCAGCCCTCAAGAAGGGACTTTGAGATCCCTGATCTAAATTTACCCCTAACATCTTAAGCTTTCCTCTCCAGTGAAGGGTAAAACAACAGGGGTGTCAAAATCCTTCCTCGAGGGCCGCAATCCAGTCGGGTTTTTTGGATTTCCCCAATGAATATGCATGAGATCTATTAGCATACGATGAAAGCAGTGCATGCAAATAGATCTCATGCATATTCATTGGGGAAATCCTGAAAACCCGACTTTGACACCCCTGCTCTTTCCTATTTCTTCCATAAAATGCTAAAGTTTCTTCAAGGCAGGTAAGTATAAATGGCAAATATTAAAATTCAAAACCCTTCACTCTGGTAGTGATATATGAGTATGAAACCCTCAAATTACACTATGATTCAAAACTAGGATGTCATGACACACTGATGTATCACCCAAAATTTGATAGATACAGTAGTTACATGCATCCACTGACTGACAAGAGTGCAAAGTAGAAATCATGTCACTGAAATCAAGACTCGCTGCTTTCCTACCAGTTCAAGAAAGAAATGTTGTATCATGCATGCTCACTCCCTCATTGATGCAATCATTGCATTGCTGGCTATAAGGGAAGAAGCATTTTAAAAAGGAGATAAGCGGGGATGATTCAAAAAGGAAAAGAGAGGGGATTATCCTTGATGGGGAATTGGGGATGGGGCGGTGGGAGGGATGGAGACTGAGGGAAAGAAGGTGGCCTGAGCTGAGAAGGAATGAGAGAGAGAGAGAGGGAGAACTGGAAGGAAGGGGGGATATGAGAGACAGGGAGGGAATAGAGAGAGGGATATTTTACATTCTGTGACAGCAGTAGCATACCAAGGAGGGGGGGGGGACAGGGGGGTGGCCCATCCCAAGTGCATGTTCTAAGGGGGTGCACAGTCAGCACACTGGGTCTGGGACCTCCTGCCCTACTCTGTCGCTGCTGCTTTCCCAAACCATCAGCAGTGTCAGTAAACTCTATATTCAGCCATCACAGGACCTTCCTGCACCTCCCTATGGATGCCAGTCCACCCCTTCCGATGTCACTTCCTTGTACTGGAGCAGAGCCAGCAGCTGTGGGGAAGCACAGAAAGGTTCCACAATGGCTGCATTTAAGTTTACAGCTGCTGCTGTTGCTGATTCAAAAAACATTCAGCAGTGATGGAGAGTTGGGGGGGGGGCAGGATACTGGATGGCAATGAGGTGGAAAAGGGAACAGGAAGCAGAATACTGGTATGGAAGTGTGGGAGAGGGAGATGGAAGTGGGTTAGAGGGAGAGATAAGGGGCAGATGCTGATGGAATTGGAGTGCAGGGGGAGAGAGAGAAAGAGAGAGAGATAGAAATACTGGATGGAATTGAGTTAGAGGGAGAGAGGGGGTAGATGCTAATGGATGGATGGAGAGATAGAAGGGGTAGGCATTGGATGTTAATGGGGAGGAGGGAGTAGACGCTGGATGGAAGTGGGGATGGGAGGAAGAGAGAAGAGCAGACACTGGATGGAAGGGGAGAGGACAGAGGAGAAGATGCTGGATGTAAGGGTTAGATGATGGAAGGAGGGGATAAATAAAAAAGGGCACATGCTGGATGGAGGAAGAGGATAAAGTTAGTGAAATACTGGACGGGTGAGGGAAAGAGGTAGCAAGCTGTAGGTAGACATAGTGAAAAAAGGGAAATTGAGGACTGGATATTAAGAAAGAATTTCATCTAGAAAGACAGATGTAGAAAATACATTGAGAAGGAAGATGAGGGAAGAAAAGGAAAGGAGAGGAGAGAGTGAAATGCCAGACCATGGGGGAGGGGGTGGGGGGTGGGGAAGAATTTGGATGCCAGACCAATGTAGGGAGAGGGAGAGATGGAAGGGGAGGCAGTTTATGAAAAGGGCATAGAAGGAGAGAAGATGCCATATGGAGGGGGAAGAGAAAGGACAGACAGTGGATGGAAGGAAGAGATTGACAAGAAGATGAAGATGAAGAAAGCAGAAACCAGAGATGACAAGTAGACATTTTTTTTTTTTTAATTTCTTTATTTTTTTTGCTTTAGGGTAAAGTAGTATTGTAGCTGTGTTGATAAATGTTTATAAATAGAAAATGGAAATAAGGTGATCCTTTTATTGGACTAATTTTAGTACATTTTGGACTAATTTAAAGACCAGAACCCCCTTCCTCAAGTCAGCACAGGATACTGTAACAGCAATATATTTTTCCGACCTGAGGAAAAAGGTTTTGGCCTCTGAAAGCTAATTGAAGAATGTATTAGTCTAATAAAATGGTATTATCATATTTTCCATTTTTTGTTTTATTTTTATATGCTAATTTGTAAAGTGATTATTGCTATATCTCAGAGGTTTTTTTAAAATTTACATCTGGTATCTTTATATTTTGCACAATATTAAAGAAAATGCATCACTGTTTCTGTGGTGTTGCATCATATGCAAAGTCTGGCTTCTTTATGGTTCAGTTTAACTTTTATCTATATATCAATAACGTAACAAGGGGGAACAGGGGGGGCAGATCACTCCAGGTGCCAGCTATGAGGGGAGTGTTCCCGGTCTTGGAGTCACGGCCAAGTCCCAAGGCTCTGGATAGCTCCTGTGGCCCAGCATCCTTCTCATCCGGTCCGATGTCCCTTACCTTCCGTCAAGCTGAGAAAACTGCCAGCCTTGGCAGTGATTCAGCTACGTTGCCTGCGGCTCCCCTTCTTGCATTCCTTCTGCATCTGCCAATGACGCAACTTCCTGTTACTGCCCTGGTGGATTGCGGCAAAGGCAGACAAAAAGCAAGAAGGGGAGCCGTGGGTGACGTAGCTGAAACAATGCCGAGACTGGCAGTTTTTCAGCTTGACGGAAGGTAAAGCATTGGACTGGCAAGGGTTATTACAAAAAATATTTTTTTACATTGGGGGTGTGTGTGTGTCAAAAAATGATGGGCCGGAGAGGGAGGGGGCGTAAAAAAATGATGGGCCCTGGGAGTCACATACCCTAGGTATAAGAAAGGTGACCAATTAGTGCTCAATCTCTTTTATTGTGATCGATTTGACACTATCATGTTTCGGCACAAGAAGGCCTGCCTCAGGAGTCTAGAATAGAACATGTGACAAGAATATACATTTATATCAACATCCTCTTATGGTCAAATCATGATAATTAAAACAGTCATAATCCACGGAATCTTTTTAATCATCCTATGAAAGCACCACTTTTTTTCCGACCGGCGTATACTGTTGACTGCTGCTTGAGGATATAAATGTATATTCTTGTCACATGTTCTATTCTAGACTGCTGAAGCAGGCTCTTTTGGGCCGAAACACGATCGTGTCGCGTCGATCACAATACAAGAGATTGAGCACCAATTGGTCACTTTTGTTATTGTTTTGTATGCTGTTCACTGGTGTGAAGGCAGTTTCTCCTGTTTGTTCTCAAACATACCCTAGGTACGCCACTGCTACATTTTTCAATTTTTAGTTTATTTTATACTGGGCAAGGGTGTTTCTGTGTTCTGTGTGTGTACGAAAGACATGGTTTTCTGTTAGAATTTGCTGTACAAGATCGATCTATATCAGTGATCTCAAACTCAAACCCTTTGCAGGGCCACATTTTGGATTTGTGGGTACTCGGAGGGCCTCAGAAAAAAAATAGTTAATGTCTCTTTAAAGAAATGACCATTTTGCATGAGGTAAAACTTTTTATAGTTTATAAATCTTTCCTTTTGGCTAAGTCTTAATAATAATATTGTAATTTATAGCTAAAAAGACATATGATCAAGAAACTGTTTTATTTTACTTTTGTGATTTTGATAAACATACGGAGGGCCTCAAAAAGTACCTGGCGGCATGTGGCTCCCAGGCCACGAGTTTGAGACCACTGATCTATATTAATCTGGCTTGTTTAGTTTTACAATGGGTATATTGATACTGCTCACTGCATTACGTAAGATGCTGCCTTTTCCTAGGTACACTCTTGTTGTGCGACACATGGATTTTTACTAAAAATCAGGTTTTTCATATAGAGGAGGAGGTGTCACATATGCTAGGTACGCCACTATGTGACAGTGTATATGAGAGAAGACTGGCTTACTGCATCATTGGAGGGCCATCCTGCCCCCCACCCCCACCCCTCCCTTGCAAGACTCCCACAAGCAATGTGTCCAACACTAGTATTGTCCATCAGGTATGTGATAAGAAGAAAAATGAGAGACACTACTCTTGAAATGAGCACATGCACTAAACATGTTTGTTTTTTTTTAAATGAGATATCCTGTCAAATAAGTATTTCTACAAATTCTGGTATGGAGCTAAAAGTCACAAAAAGGGACAATCTTCAAACAGTTTAGCTCACGTTTTCAAAGCATAAGTATATTTGGATTTGATTAACTTCGGAACTTGGTATGTGTGCACCGTATCCACAGATATTTGCACCTGCTTTTTTTGCTAGCGTTTTTCTCACTGAAAATAATACCTATAGAACTGAAAATGCCTTCTGTGTGTGCTCTTTTACTCTGCACTAGCACAGTTGATGTGAATGGGCCTCAGGCAAAGACATTTAAGATGCCCCTCCCCCAGCACACACTCCTCCCCTGAGTGCCAGCACTTGAACAGCAACAATCAGAATGCTGGAACGGAGACAAATGCACTCGCATATCTTGACCAATTCCTAATCCTTCACCTACAGTCTTGGATTCTTCGATCGCTATAACAGAACCTTCTTGTAATCCCCAATACCAGACAGATGCTCTAGCATCTTTTCAGTTTCCGGTCCTATTTTATGGAATGCTCTTCCCTCCCATCTTAGATTAGAATCATCCTTGGATATATTTAAAAGCAACCTCAAATCTTTCCCCTTGAAAACCTAAATTCCCAGTCACTCCCACTTCTTCGAAGGAACAGACTGGTTGGCTGTCCTGCACAGAGAACAAGGAATGTATTTTTAACTTTGTATTCCTCTATCCCTGTGCTATTCTCTATACTCTTTATTTCCTTTCTTTCTCCTTTCCCCCTCCCTGTTTTAATTACATATTAACTGTATACCACAATGATTCTTCATGTATTGCGGAAATCAAAGTTTAAATAAGCTAGACAGGAGGAGACACCCATTGCAGATGGCCCTGGGCACTTTGCTGGCCTCGCTTAATTCTAGCTACACCCCTTCCTCTCTAACCTAAACATGCTCCCAGGGATGTGGCGAAAAGTTTGAACAGAGTTGTAGTGGCACAGAGGAAGGGCAAATGCTATTTCCCTGTGTAAGTCTCTTTGAAACCTACATTCAAAAAATTAGGATTTTACATGATTTCGATCAAAAGTCCATTTTCAATATTTTCCAGGCTCTGCTCTTTCAGTAGTCTTTGTCTTGCCCTTTGTTTTGACTAGAGCAGGTCTTTCCAAACTGTGAGTCATGGCCCCCTTTTGGCTGCCAACCTCTGAGGGGTCGTGCTCTTTCTGTGACTACACAAGTGAGGCTGCAGCCATAAATGCTGACCAAGAACTTTAAATAGTATTATAATTAGATATTATATTTCATGAAGCGTGGCGGTATATCAAGTTTTTAATAAACCTAAACATAACTGAGACTGCCAGCCCTTGCTTTTAAACAGTACCACCTTTTTATAAATATTTTTTAATAATTCAGGGCTCAAAGATTTACTCCTATATGACTGCCTCTCCCCAAAAAATCTTAAGGTGAGGGTATAATAAAAAGAAATACAGATATTAAGAAAAAGTACAGCTGCTGCTATTGAGACAACTTTAGATGTCACTGGTTTGCTGAAAGCTGCAAAAGAGACTTTGTTATTAGAATGAGACTTAGCATCCTTGTGCTTTTCTAGGATAAAGATTCCATCATGAATTACTATTTCTACTTTCAAAAAAATAGAATTTATTGAATGTAAAATATGTATATTTCCTAACATTTGGTAAAAAAAAAAAAATCCCCAAAAAGTGGAAACCCCTCCATCCCCCCTCCCCAATTCTTATTCCTGCCCATGAGATAGGATGTGCTCTTCATAGGTGGAATTTTTTTTTTTTTTGCATTTCCCATGCAAATACTTTATAGTCGGATATAAGCTGAGGAGCCCCCCCCCCCCAAAAAAAAAAAAAAAAAAAAAAAAAAAAAGTTGACTCAAATATAAGCCGGGGGGGGGGGGGGTGTTAATATTCAAGTGCCCTGCTCGGCTCTGTACCCAGCCCCCTCCTTCCCTCCCCTGTACTACCAGGCTCTGCACTCTATCCCTCCTCCCTCCCTCCCTGCTTTGTAGGCCTCCACTGGGCTTGCCATAAGACCTTCTTTTACGAAGCCACATTAAGCTTTTTTTATCACGAGCCGCAGCAGTATTATCTCCGACACTCATAGAATTCCTATGAGCGTCAAGTTTCAAGTTTATTAACTTTTTAATATACCGACCATCAACAGGTATCTGGCCGGTTCACAGTAAAATTATAAAAAGAGAAAAGAGTCATAAATATAAAAAGCAGATGCGTGAACATCAAAAACATAACTTGACTAACATGAAAGTGAGGATAAGAGGGAAAGGAGGGGGAAAGTTACATGTTTTGCAGAAGAAAGGGAGAAAGTGGGAATGGGGAAAAACATATTGGGTGGGGTCGCTTTTTTAAAGCGGTTGGTTAAATAAATTGGAACCAGCGGAGTGAAGGAGAGAAAAAAAGAAAGAGAGGGAAATAGAGAGGAAAAAATTAGGAGAAGAAAAAGGAAAGAAAAAGAAGGTAGCTCTAAGGACAGGCAAAAGCGTCACGAAATAAGAACGTCTTCAAGTTAGTCTTGAATTTATCTAGATGTTGTTCTTCTCTAAGTTGTTGTGGTAGGGCATTCCACAACAACTTATACCTCCACAGCCTAAGAAGGCTTCTTAAAAAAAGAGGGGGTGGGTGGGGGGGTTAATTCAATATTTAATTTTTCATTGATTTATTGCCTTTTCTTAAATTAATAAATTGGTTTTCAACACCCAAAAGACAGAATCATTGTTAGTGGAAGGGATGAAACAATAGTTGAGAAACAAGTGGCTTTGAAGTGAGAACATTTGCAGTGGCAGAATATGTGCAAGAACTGGGGTTATGGTGGGATCATGGGTGGTTAGGTGAGAGTGGTAGGTTTTGTTTATAGGAGATAGCACTTCTTGTGAGATCTAAAGATGTTTCAGCATTACTGGCATGGATTATACAGGGTGGTTGCAGGCAGCACAGAGCCCAGTGCTAAGGTTTTTTTTTTCAGAAGCCACAATGGGTTTCTGCTTCTCCACTATTACGGGAGTTGTACTGGCTGCCAATTCAGCATCCTCCTTTAATATGCTATGTACACTCATATATGTAAACCTCTTGGTGTTGGAGCATGGTATTATACTTCCAGGAAAAATGTAAAATTTTGTCATGGTGGTTTCCCCAATTAATTCACACAAAACCAGAGAATTTAACATTAAAAAAATTATTATTAATTATTAGATGTTATATGGTTATAACTTCAATTTTCAATATTTGTATATACTGTATAAAATAACATATAAATCCCAATTGCAGAGTTGCAAGTTTAAAATATCTCAGATAAGTATAACAACTAACATTTGACTATTATGATAAAGATGAAAAATAGCTCATTAACCCCCCCCTTTTACAAAACTGCGAAAGCAGATTTTAGCGCAGGCTGGTGTGCTGAATGCTCTGTTCTGCTCCCAGCATTCATAGAGTTCCTATGAGCATTGGAAGCAGCGCAAAGCATTGAGTGTGCCGGTCTGCACTATAAACTGCTTCTGCGGTTTTGTAAAAGAGGGGGGGGGGGGGGTAAATTCTCTGAGTTAAATGCTAAATTCTTTAAATTATGTTTCCCTTTCGTCTTTCAGATTCTTTGGTATCTCTATTCCTGTTTGCAAGTAGTAAAATAGGTACATTATTTTTTCTGTTTCTCTTGTTATGTTTTCCTTTCTTGTTTGTCCCTGTCCCTATTTAGTTGGGTTTTTTTTAGTGTCTATCCCAATGCTTACCTGCACACTTCAATATCTCAATCACTTAGTTCTTTGTCTCTTTCTTCCGAGGTCTCTCTTGAAACATTGGGTGCCTGCAAAATCTTCTGGAGGGCATTGCTCAAGCACATCGGGTTAATAGTCTTCTCTCTTCCTTCTTTACTGCTTCACCCTCCTACTCTGGCTTTAATAAATAAACAAGAAAATCTCTCTTCCTGGGGTGTGAAACTCTTAGGGCGTCTTCTATTAAACTGCGCTAGCAGTTTCTAGTGCGGGGAGCTGCGCTGAATGGCCCGCGCTGCTTCCGATTCTCATAGAGTTTCTATGAGCATTGGGAGCAGCGTGGGCCATTCAGCATGGCTCTCTGTTTTAAAAACTGCTAGCGCAGTTTAATAGAAGAGGGGGTTATTGTACCTTTTCTTTTAAAAGCTTTTACTTGTGTATCTAGATACCCACTGAAAGGAATGGATAATCGGTTTTCTCCTATCTAGTCTAACCCAAGCATCCTTATTAAATATCCCCTCCACAGTAATCTGTTACATCCATTGCTCCCTCTAACTGAGCAGGAGTCCTCCAGTTACAGACATGCCAGTGGGGGTGCTGTTTCACTGTCATATTTCTAATAGTAAGGGACAGGCAAGCTCTGCAGGACTTCAGATCACCTGCCTATCCCTAGTGCCTGAAAACAATATTGAAGCACCACCCAACACTGGCAGTAATGTAGTTGGAATTGTCCCGTACAGTTTAGAGGGAACAGTGGCTTCATCTATTCTCAGTTACTCCATCTTGGATACATACAGCCCTAATCTAGTCATAGTCTAAACCAGGAGTGTCAAAGTCGGTCCTCAAGGGCCACAATCCAGTCGGGTTTACAGGATTTCCCCAATGAATATAGAAACATAGAAACATAGTGGCAGAAAAGGGCTATAGCCCACCAAGTCTGCCCATTCCAAGTATTTGTTACCGAATTTACTCCCTTAAAGATCCCACGTGAGCATCCCATCTTCTCTTAAAATCCATCACGCTGCTGGCCTCAACCACCTGCAGTTGGAGTCTGTTCCACTGATCCACCACTCTTTCGGTGAAGAAGTACTTTCTGGAGTCTCCATGAAACTTCCCTCCCCTGATCTTCAGCGGATGTCCTCTGGTGGTCGAGGGTCCCTTAAGACAGAAGACATCATCTTCCGACTCAATGTGACCCGTGATGTACTTAAACGTTTCAATCATGTCTCCCCTCTCTCTTCGTTCCTCAAGTGAGAACAGCCGCAATTTCTTTAGTCTTTCTTCATACGTTAGATCCTTTAGCCCCGAGACCATCCTGGTGGCCATTCGCTGAACCGACTCGATCCTCAGCTTGTCCTTACGGTAGTGTGGTCTCCAGAATTGAACACAGTACTCCAAGTGAGGCCTCACCATGGATCTGTACAACGGCATAATGACCAGGTCTCCTGCTGACAAAACCTCTACGGATACAACCCATCATTTGTCTTGCCCTGGAGGAAGCCTTCTCCACTTGATTGGCAGCCTTCATGTCCTCACTAATGATCACTTCCAGATCACGTTCTGCCGTGGTCCTAACCAAAGTCTCACCATTTAGTGCATAAGTTCTGCGCGGGTTTCTCCTACCCAGGTGCATTACCTTGCATTTTTTAGCATTGAAGCCTAGCTGCCAAGTCGTTGACCATCGTTCTAGCAGCAGTAAGTCCTGTGTCATATTGTCAGGTAATAAGCTGTTGCCTACTATGTTGCAAATTTTGGCGTCATCGGTGAATAGTGATACCTTTCCCCTAAGCCCTTGCGTCAAATCTCTTATAAATAAGTTGAATAGAATCAGGCCCAAGACTGAGCCCTGCGGCACTCCACTGAGCACGTCCGACGCTTCTGAAGGGGTACCGTTCACCACCACCCTTTGTAGTCTACCGCTCAGCCAGTCCCCAACCCATGTAGTTAAAGTGTCTCCCAAACCCATCGATTTCAGTTTGTTCAATAACCTTCGGTGTGGGACGCTATCAAATGCTTTACTGAAATCCAAATATACCACGTCAAGTGATTCTCCGGCATCCAGTTGTCTAGTAACCCAGTCAAAAAAGCTAATAAGATTGGATTGGCAGGATCTACCCTGGGTGAACCCGTGTTGGTGGGGATCACGTAGGTTTTCCTCATCTAGGATTGTGTCAAGATTCCGTTTGATCAGTGTCTCCATGAGTTTACACACTATAGACGTGAGACTCACTGGCCTGTAGTTCGCAGTCTCTGTCTTGCTGCCATTTTTGTGGAGTGGGATTACGTTGGCGGTTTTCCAGTCCAAGGGGACTCTTCCTGTGCTTAGGGAAAGATTGAAAAGCACAGATAATGGTTCTGCCAGGACTTCACATAACTCCCTGAGCACCCTGGGGTGTATGTTGTCCGGTCCCATGGCTTTGTTCACTTTGAGTCTTGATAGTTCGCTGTAGACGCTACTGGCCGTAAATTCGAAATCTTGAAACGGGTCTTTCTGGCTATATCCCGTCTGAAGCTGTGGACCATCTCCCGGTGCTTCACATGTGAAGACTGAACAGAAATATTTGTTTAGTAGTTCTGCCTTGGCAGAATCTGATTCTGCATAGTTACCGTCCGATTGCTTCAGGCGTACAATCCCATCTTTGTTTCTTTTCCTGTCACTAATATAGCTAAAGAAAGATTTATCCCCTTTCTTAATATTCCGTGCTAGATCTTCCTCCATTCGGGTTTTGGCCTCTCTGACTGCTTTTTTGACAGCTCTGGATCTGTCTAGATAGTCCTCTTTCGCCTCCTGTTTTCCTAAATGTTTGTAGGTGATAAATGCTTCTTTTTTCTTTTTAACTAGGTCTGAAATTTCATTGCTGAACCATTGGGGTTTTTTGTTTCTCCTGTGTTTGTCTACTGTTCTTATGTAGCGGGTTGTTGCTTCATGTAGGATGGACTTCAGAGTCGACCACATATCCTCTACATTGTCAGCTTTTTCTTGTTTTTGTAACTCTCGATGGATAAAATCTCCCATGCGGTTGAAGTCTGTGCCTCTAAAGTTGAGAACCCTCGTTGCTGTGTGTGATTTAGGGAAACCTTTCTTGAGGTTGAGCCTTACCATATTATGGTCGCTGGAGGCCAGTGTATCACCTACTGAGACTTCTGAGACGCTATCTCCATTGGTGAGTACTAGGTCTAGTATTGCCTGGTCCCTGGTGGACTCCAATACCAATTGCTTGAAACGTGCACCCTTTATAGAGGTTAAAATTCTTTTGCTGCTGCATGTAGTCGCGGAGAGTGTGTTCCAATCTGCATCAGGCATGTTGAAGTCTCCTAGCATTACTGTGTCTCCGCGCAGTGTGATGTTCTCTATGTCCTCTATTAATTCCATGTCTTTGTCTTCCTGTTGCCTGGGAGGTCTGTATATCACACCAATGTAAAGGCATTTTTCATACCCTCTGGCCAGGTTTACCCAGAGGGATTCCCCGGTGTATCTAACATCTGTGATTCTGATAGTTTTGATGCTTTCCTTAGTGTACAGTGCTACACCTCCTCCCATTTTACCCTCTCTATCGCATCGAAGTAAGTTGTAGCCCAGTATAACCATATCCCACCCATGCGAGTCTGTAAACCAGGTTTCAGATATCGCTATTACGTCTAGATCGTCATTTATTATTTCAGTCTCCAATTCTAGAATTTTATTTCCTAAGCTGTGTGCATTAACATACATAGCCCTCCATATCTGTGAAGAGTTTCCCTTATGAGTCTGTGTGTCTCCTAAATTAACATTGATAATTTTCCCTGATTTATTGTGGATATTATTGGTACCTATCTTAGACTCAGAAGTGTGAGTGCGAATTGCCTCCTCAGGGAGGTTTCTTACTGCTTTGGGATATAAGTATGTACCCTCCCCCAACTTACCTAGTTTAAAGCCCTGTGGAGTAGGCGGGCCAGTCGATGTCCAAATACGTTCTTACCTCTCCTGGTTAGGTGGAGTCCGTCTGGTCCTTGTAGTCCCTGGAGCGTCTCGCCGTGGTCTAGGAATCCAAAGTTCATCCCTATGCACCATTCGCGGAGCCATTCATTGGTCTGTTGGATGCGCTCTTCTCTGGCCCTGCCTTTGTTTCTCACTGGAAGAATGGATGAGAAGACTACCTGTGCTCCTATCTTCTTCAATTTCTCTCCCAGTGCTCCAAAGTCTCTGGGAATATTCTCTGTAGTATTCTTAGCAGTGTCGTTTGTGCCTACATGGATGAGAAACATGGGAAAATGATCATTAGGTTTTAGAAGTTTGTCTAGACTGGTGGTGATATCCCGGATCCTGGCTCCGGGGAGACAGCAGACCTCTCTTGACAGCAGATTAGGCCTGCAAATTGGTCCCTCGGTGCCCCTTAACATGGAGTCTCCAATGACTACAACCCTTCGATCCTTCCGGGGTGGTTGGTCTGCGAGCCCTGAATTTGAAGTTGTGAGCTGGGTATCCTCCTGATCCCTTTCTGTTATTTCCTCGGAGGTTCCTTCTTGAAGGATCTGAAATCTATTGCTGAGGGTGAGTTGTGGTATTGTTGTAGAAGTACCCTGCTGGGGAGAAAAAGAAGAAGAAAGTGAGAATGAGGTGGGTTTTCTTTGCTTGCCCGTAGAGGAGGTTACCAGTTGCCAAGGTCCGGCATCTCCAATCATCTCCTGTACTCCAATCGTTGTATTTAGGGCTGTGGGATTGGGCGTGTCGAAGATGGACCTGTCGTGGGTTCTCTCTGTGATGTGTGACAGTTCCAGGATGGCATCGTCGATGAAAGCCTCGTCGTCCCTGATGCTCCTCAGGCGCTTTACCTCCTCCCTGAGGTTCAGCAGTTCCTGTAAGATGTCTCCGTCTATGTTTCCATGTCCCAGCTCCTCTGTCTGCGTGTAGACTGTAGTATACCTTGGGGGGGGGGGAGGGGGATGGTCTCGGTCTGCACAGAGACCTCCACCCTCTGATCCTCTGATCCTTGTCACCTTCTTCCTTCTGCGTACAGACCTTGGCCATCCCCTGGGTCCCCCCGGATGCTGGAGTGTTGATCTTGATGGTAGTTTTGGTGTTCCGCGTCCTCCCTGCCATTTCCAATTTCTGCAAAGAAAAAGAGAAAGGTTGAGATGTCTGAGAGTATATAAGGAGAAGGATAAAGATAGAGATATTAGAGAGGTTGGGGATATTTTTTTGTTTTTTTGTTTAGAGGGTCTGAGGTTCAAGGGATATTAACTATCTGATTGAGAGTGTTAGGAAAGTGTATGGGTGTGAGAGGAAAAAAAAGGAAAGAGTGTGCTTGATTGAGGAGAGAATGAAAAGCTTAGATTAGATCTAGTTTGTGGCCCTTCTCAAGGCCCTTCGCAAAGGCGCTCTCGCTAAGGTGAGCGTCTTTGTCGCTCGCCTTCGCCGCGCGCCGAATGGCTGCGCGCCGTTGGCCCGCCTCCTTTTATGGAGGGGCCCGGGCGCCTACTGCTGATGCGGTGGGGGTGGGCGGAGCTACACTCGCCGCTACCCCGATGCTGATTTCAAAGCTTTGCCGCTCGCCTCGCCTTGCCTCGCGCTTCTGTTGTCCCGCTCCGCTTGGTGAGCTTTATCTGCCCCTCTCCTGCCTCGTGCGCTGCTTTCTCAGCCCTTCTCCTGCCTCCTACAGCAGTGGTCTACCGTCGGCTCGCCTCCTTTTATGGAGGGGCCCGGGCGCCTACTGCTGATGCGGTGGGGGTGGGCGGAGCTACATTCGCTGCTACCCCGATGCTGATTTCAAAGCTTTGCAGCTCGCCTCGCCTCGCGCTTCTGTTGTCCCGCTCCGCTTGGTGAGCTTTCTCTGCCCCTCTCCTGCCTCGTGCGCTGCTTTCTCAGCCCTTCTCCTGCCTCCTACAGCAGTGGTCTATCGTCGGCTCGCCTCCTTTTATGGAGGGGCCCGGGCGCCTACTGCTGATGCGGTGGGGGTGGGCGGAGCTACACTCGCCACTACCCCGATGTTGATTTCAAAGCTTTGCCGCTCGCCTCGCCTTGCCTCGCGCTTCTGTTGTCCCGCTCCGCTTGGTGAGCTTTCTATGCCCCTCTCCTGCCTCGTGCGCTGCTTTCTCAGCATGAGATCTATTTGCATGCACTTTTTTATTGTATGCTAATAGATCTCATGCATATTCATTGAGGATATACTGAAAACCCGGCTGAATTACGGCCCTCGAGGACCGATTTTGACACCTGTGGTCTAAACAGTTTTATTTTTGCATCATACTCAGTCAAACTTACCACCATCGAACGTTTAGGTCAGGCAATATTATTCACCACTTCCAACTTATGTGACAGACTTCCACACTCTGACATCCACTGGCACCAATCTATATCCCCTTTCACACAGACTATGCATAGCACTGACTTAAATAAATGCTCTGACATTTTTTTGACATTAATTAACAGACCTCAATCTGTTTTTTCCCTCCCTGAAAAAAAAAAGAGTAGGGGACTGCCACAATGTCTTCCAGGCAAAGTAAAGTTTGAGCAGATCAAGACTCTTTCATCTAGTTTAAAGTTTAATCAAATCAAGACTCGACAAGGAACCATGTTTCAGTGGACACCCGTCTGCATCAAGAGTCACAAATTCGTATATCATGTAAACATTAATCCTTCCCCCCTTTTACAAAGCCACGTTAGTGACTGCCACTGCGTTAACTGACATAAAGCCCATAGAGAGGTTTTTGCAGTGCAGCAGTCGCTGGTGCAACTTTGTAAAAAGGGGTGGGGAATAAATGATCTCAATAAAATCAGGAAAACCAATTTAAAAATCTCTCATTGCGATTCATAAAAAAGCATCTTTCAATAGCAAACTAATTTGTGACTCCCGTTGCAGAATCTCAATTTGTTCAAACTTTACTTTGGCTGGAAGACATTGTGTCAAAACCCTACTCCTTTGTTTTGGTTTTTTTGGGTTGATATTACATGGGGGCAATCCTTTTCACTTTGCTGGTTTTCTTACCTTGATGTTTTGTTCTGGGGGGTTTTCTTCTCTACTTCACATACACATTTGTGTAGTCATTTACCAATGGCATTCCAAAGATTCAAGCATTCAATGTCTTTTTGAGATAATCAGGATGAAGCCTGCAATGCTGTTCAGCTCCTTGCAACAAGGCCTCACTGAGAGCTTTGTCCACCACTCTAAGTAGGCCACCATGAGTCAATCTTCTAAATCCATTTGTGCACCGAGGTAATAGGATGCCTACTATATTTTACATATAAAATTGGGAAAGCAAGTTCAAACCAGATGCTTGTTCGGTTCAGGCTTGCTGCACCTTCTGTGCATAGGTCAGCTCTAAAATCAAAGCATTTTCCCTCTGCATGTTTTAATTTAAAAAATTTCAGCAAGAACAACACAGCAACTGAGGATAAAGCAAAGCGAGGCGTGGTTAATGCATAATGTCCACCTTAGTAAGGGTTTAGATCACCTTAGTGTGGCAAATTATTTCAGATATCTTCATGGTCTCTCTTAATTCAGATGGTATTTAGCACCTGGTCAGGTTGCCTGTTATTGACCATTAGGGATTCTGTTTTGCACATCTGCTAATTGGGTGCCAGTGTATGTAACAGTACCCTAGGACATTCCCTGTCAGCAGCTGCCCACTTGGAATGAAACTAAGATAACAATGAGCTGTGAAATAAACGGTGTGTTAATTGCATAGTAGATGTCTAAATGTATGCATCTTTGGGACAGTAACTATGAGTTACTGATCATATATTATGGGGAGTGTGACATGCCATGCAGTCCCTACCAAAAGATGGCCAAAAATTCCAGTTCTGGCAAAACTAGTGAAATGCGTATTGCTGTAGAATCAATAAAGATTATACAATCTCAAAATACCTGTCATCAGCTTTGTCTCATGAGCAAATCAAATGAGCATATCTATCCGTAAAAATGATTGCGTCAATAATTTTTTTTTTCTGAGTTCAATAAATTTTATTATATAACACTTATAGATACAACCAAGTCATAACAGATTTTCCTTATACGTAGGAACCAACAATTGTCCTATACAATCAGTAAAGGATTTCCTAATAAAGGAGCCAATGCAGAAATCTACTCATTGATGTCAGCTTCTACTGCTAAGTCTATGCAAATTTTATGCAGTTAGAACTTTCATGCAAAGTGGGGGGTAGCCTGCCCGATGCATGTACACAAAGGTTTTGTTATAAATGTAGCTTCTTTTGCACATGTTGGAACAAAAATGGTAGCGTCTGCACAAATCGGCACCTGTTCATCTGCACCTAAATATAAGCCTTGCAAAAACTTCTGGCACATAAAATTTTTTAGCAATACCAACACAATATAGTAGAAAGAGACAACCATGATCTAAAGACCACAGTATCAATAGATATCATTCAGAAAATGAGATATCATTTAAAAATAGTGGAGAGAAAAAGAGACCTCAGATAACCAATTCGCTCCCTGTTTCAGTACATACAAGTTCTGTAATGGAGCATAGCACAGCCATTGGTCTCTCAAAAAAAACTCCACTTTTCATTTGTATTTCCAAAAATTTCCCAAACACATTCAAAATTGACCAAAATACAGCCAGGTACTTATCTTCATAGCTGTCAAGAATCACTGGTGTGCAAGAACTTCTGTGGCAAGTCCCTCTTCTCAAAGACAATAGCCCAACCAAACGAGAGGAAAAAGAAAAAGAACCATCGGTGCTGGTGAGTTTTGCATGGACGCAAATGTTAGTCGCTGTTTGCCTGATATATGAGGCCAGAGCCCTTGAGATAGCTTAGAGCGAAACAGGGCCACTGTCGGACCTGGCTGAAGCTTTATTACATTACATTACATTAGGGATTTCTATTCCGCCATTAACTTGCAGTTCAAGGCGGATTACAAAAGAATTATCCAGGATGTATTACAACAAGAACTTACAAAAAAAAAAAAAAATTGGTCATTTTCAAAGAGAGTAAGAAATGGGTAAGGTTATTTGTTTGGGGTAGTTGGTTTTAGTGAGAGGTGGAGTTTGAAACTTACGGTATTATTTCTTTTTTCAGGGTTTTCTTGAAGAGTATGGTCTTTATTTTTTTTCTAAAAGTCTTGTAGTCGAGGGATGCCGTTAGTAGATTGGCGATTTGGTTGTCTAGTTTGGCTGCTTGAGTGGCCAGGAGGCCATCATATAGTTTTCTCCATTTGAGCTCCTTAATTGGGGGGTAAGAGAATGGGGTGTGAGTTTTCCTATGTCTGGTTGAGGTGTTGTGGATGAGGCGGTTATTCAGGTAGTTTGGACTGTCTCCGTATAAAGTTTTAAATAGTAGACAGTAGAATTTAAATTGTATTCTTGCTGGGATCGGAAGCCAATGCGATTGGAGATATGCTTCTGTAATGTGGTCATGTTTCTTTAATGAGTAGATGAGTCTTAGTGCTGTGTTTTGGATAGTTTGTAGTTGTTTTGTTATGGTTGTAGGGCATGGGAGGTAGAGGATATTACAGTAGTCAAGTAGACCTAGTATTAAGGACTGAACTATGAGCTGGAATTGAGTTTTCTCAAAGAATTTCCGAACTTGTCTTAAGTTTCTCATGATTGAGAATGTCTTTTGTATTGTTTTATTAATTTGCGGTTGCATGGTGCAGCATCTGTCGATAGTTATTCCTAGCAGTTTTAGGGTGGCTTGTATGGGGTAGTTGATTGCGTTGATTTCAATGTTGGTTATGGTTGGTATTTTGTTGTTTCTAGGAGGATGAATTTAGTTTTATCTGGGTTCAATTTCAGTTTGTGATCTTTCATCCAGGTTGCTACTGATTTTAGTGCTTGGTGTATTGTGTTTGCATGGAGAGTTCTGGTTGATCGAAGGGTATGAGAATGGTAATGTCATCGGCATAGCTGTAGGAGGTTATGCCTTGTTTGTCCAGGTGAGAGCTGAGGGTGGCTGTATAGAGATTGAAGAGAGTCGGGGATAGAGGGGATCCTTGGGGAATTCCGCAGGGGTTTGACCAAGGTTCAGATTTTTGTTTGTCTGATTTTACTCTATAGGTTATTGATTTAAGGAATCCCGGACTTTTTTGTAAGATTCTTTATGTTTTTGTAAGTTTCTATATACTGTATACTGTATCCTGGATTTCAACACATTGTAACTTCACTGATTGTCCAGCTCTCTTCGGTGAGAACCGCCTAAAAGTCTCACGACTATGGCGGTATAGAAGAATAAAGTTATTATTATTATTATTATTCAAATCATGTGTATACTTTATCTGTGATACCTATTGTATCTAGGATTTGTAGTAGTATGTTATGGTCCACCAAGTCGAATGCAGCGTTCAGGTCTAGTTGTATGAGCATCATTTTTTTTCCTGTGTGTGTTCATTTTCTTTTTCCTCTCGTTTGGTTGGGCTATTGCCTTTGAGAAGAGGAACTTGCAACAGACGTTCTTGCACACCAGTGATTAACCGTCCTTGACAACTATGAAGATAAATACCTGGCTGTGTTTTGGTCAATTTTGAATGCGTTTGGGAAATTTGGAAATACAAATGAAAAGTGGATTTTTTTTGAGAGACCAATGACTGAGCTATGCTCCATTACAGAACTTGTATGTACTGAAACAGCGAGAGAATTGGTTATCTGAGGTTTCTTTTTCTCTCCACTATTTTTTAAATGATATCTAATTTTCTAAATGATATCTACTGATACCGTGCGGGACATTTCGGAAAATGGGAAATTTCGGCGTCCTGAAGCTGTGCTTGGGGACAATGGGACAGGCTACCTACAAATGGGATGGTCCCGTTAAATATACAGTATAAGCACAGAATAGCATTCCAGCACATTGTCAATACAATTTTTGCAGTACTTTACTTTTTGTTCCATCACACCTCCCCCTCAGCTAATCATTCCAGTCTTTTTTTTTTTCTTCTTCTTTTGAAACTTTCTCTTCAAGGAAGCCAGAAAAAAAATGTGCAGGTCCTCTATGCTTGCAGTAAAGAAAAGACACAAGCATCAACTCCTCACTAAGACTGGCTACATAAGAGCAAACTAACCTTTTATTCCTCTTTAGATATTGCATCAAAGCCACAGCATTAGAAAACCTTGTGCTCAGTCTTCAACTCTTTTGTGCACTTCTCTGCATCTGAATTGAAGAGCTAGTAGCCTTATTACAATGGTTTTAGATGAGCTGTGCGCTGGTATCTACTGGGCTCTATGTGCACAGTTAGCTTGTGTATAAACATCATTTTAACACAGAGCATCCATAGTATTGCAAAAAATTGTATGCCAAAGCCAAATTAATCTGTGTACAAAGCCCAGCATACTTTGGGTCTCATTTTCAAAGCTCTTAGACACACTATGTGTGTCTGATTGCTTTGAAAATGAGCCTCTTTATCACATTGGCCCCAGGGTGAAACACAGCTGTTGGAAATTCAGGACAGGCAGTTCTTCTCTTTCTCTCAGGCCCCAATGCTCAAAAGGTTTCCATGCCAGTAAGATTTGTTAAAGCTTCTCCCGATGTTCAAAAGGGTTTGCCGTGGCTGCTACCAATCCTCATAGCAGCCACCAAGAATCCTATGCAAATGCATCACAAGGAGCTCATTAGTATTTAAATGAGTTCTCCTTGTGATGAACAAAAGGGAACACCCCACTTTTACAGGACAAAAATTTCCAGCAGGTCTGGCCCTGCTGGTAGCTGTCCTACATGTGTTGTGCGAGGCACACAACACACCCACAACAGCTGTGCCTATTAAAAAACAAACAAACAAAAAAAGGTCCTTTGCAGTTAGAAACATAGAAACATAGAATATGACGGCAGAAAAGGGTCATAGCCCATCAAGTCTGCCCACTCTAATGACCCATCCCCCTGACTTTACTCCCTTAGAGATCCCATGTGAATATCCCATTTTCTCTTAAAATCTGACACGCTGCTGGCCTCAATCACCTGCAGAGGTAGACTGTTCCAATGATCAACCACCCTTTCTGTGAAGAAGTATTTTCTGGAATCACAACGAAACTTCCCTCCCCTGATTTTCAGCGGATGCCCTCTGGTGGTCGAGGGACCTATAGGACAGAAGATATCATTTTCCACCTCGAAACGGCCCGTAACGTCTCAATCATGTCCCCCCTCTCTCTTCGTTCCTCAAGTGAGTACAGCTGCAATTTATTTAGCCTTTCTTCATACGTGAGATCCCTGAGCCCCAAGACCATCCTGGTGGTCATTCGCTGAACCAACTCAATTCGCAGCACATCTTTCCGGTAGTGTGGTCTCCAGAACTGAACACAATACTCCAAATGAGGTCTCACCATGGATCTGTATAGCGGCATTATCACTTCAGGTCTCCTGCTGACAAAACCCCTACGGATACAACCCATCATTTGCCTTGCCTTGGAGGAAGCCTTCTCCACTTGATTGGCAGCCTTCATGTCATCACTAATGATCACCCCTAAATCACGTTCTGCCGTGGTCCTAGCCAAGGTCTCACCATTTAGTGTGTAAGTTCTGCATGGATTTCTCTTACCCAGGTGCATTACTTTACACTTTTTAGCATTGAAGCTGAGCTGCCAAGTCGATGACCACTGTTCCAGTAGTAGTAGGTCCTGCGTCATACTGTCAGGCAAAAAGCTTTTGCCTACTATGTTGCATAGTTTGGCGTCGTCAGCAAACAAAGATACTTTTCTTCTAAGCCCTTGGGTCATATCACCTATGAATAAGTTGAATAGAATTGGGCCCTGTGGCACTTCACTGGTCACGTCTGACGTTTTGGAGGGGGTACCGTTTACCACTACCTTTTGAAGTGTACCGCTTAGCCAATCCCTAACCCATGCAGTTAGTGTGTCCCCTAATCCCAGCGATTTCAGCTTGTTCAATAACCTGCGGTGTGGGACACTATCAAAAGCTTTGCTGAAGTCCAAATATATTACGTCCAGAGACTCCCCGGCATCCAGTTGTCTAGTTACCCAGTCAAAGAAGCCAATCAGATTAGATTGGCAGGACCTGCCCTTGGTAAATCCGTGTTGGTGGGGATTACGTAGGTTTTCTTCGTCCAGGATTGTGTCAAGTTTCTGCTTGATCAGTGTTTCCATAAGCTTGCTCACTATGGATGTGAGACTCACCGGTCTGTAATTTGCCGTCTCTGTCCTGCAGTCTTTTTTGTGAAGTGGAATAACGTTAGCTATTTTCCAGTCCAAGGGGACTCTTCCAGTACGTAGGGAAAGATTGAAGAGTACGGCTAATGGTTCCGCCAGGACTTCGCTCAACTCTCTGAGGACCCTGGGGTGTAGGTTGTCTGGTCCCATGGCTTTGTTTACTTGGAGTCTTGAAAGTTTGCAGTAGACGCTGCTGGGTGTAAACTCGAAATCTAGAAATGGGTCTTTCTGGTTGTCTCTTGTCCGTAACTGTGGATCTGCTCCCAGGGCTTCACAGGTGAAGACTGAGCAGAAGTATTCGTTTAGTAGTTCTGCCTTGATTCTGCATAGTTTCCGTCCGATTTTCTAAGGCGTTCTATCCCATCTTTGTTTCTTTTCCTATCACTAATATACCTGAAGAAGGATTTGTCCCCTTTCTTAATGTTCCGTGCTAGATCTTCTTCTGTTCGGAGTTTGGCCTCTCTGACTGCCTTTTTGACTGCTCTAGATCTGACCAGGTAGTCTTCTTTTGCCCGCTTTCCGAAATGTTTGTAGGCAATAAATGCTTCTTTTTTCTCTTTAATGAGGTTTGAAATTTCGGTGCTGAACCACTGGGGTTTTTTGTTTCTCCGGCGCTTGCTAACTGTTTTTATGTAGCGGTTTGTAGCTTCATGCAGGGTGGATTTCAGAGTTGACCACATAGTCTCCACATTGTCAGTTTCTGCTTGGTTATACAGCTCCCGATGGACAAAATCTCCCATGTGGTCGAAGTCTGTGCCTCTAAAGTTGAGGACCCTCGTCGCTGTGTTTGATCTAGAGAAGCCTTTCTTGAGGTTGATCCATACCATGTTATGATCGCTGGAGGCCAGCGTATCTCCTACTGAAACCTCCAAGACGCTGTCTCCGTTGGTGAGTACCAGGTCCAGTATTGCCTGGTCACTGGTGGGCTCTAATACCATTTGTTTGAGTCGTGCACTCTTTATGGAGATTAATATGAAGTTGCGGAGAGTGTGTTCCAATCTGCATTGGGCATGTTGAAGTCCCCTATCAGTACTGTGTCCCCACGCAAAGTGATGTTCTCTATATCTTATATCAGTTCTATATCTTTGTCTTCCTGTTGTCTTGGAGGTTTATATACCACACCAAGGTATAGCCATTTTTCATTCCCTCTGTCCAGGTTCACCCAGAGGGATTCTCCGGTTCTCCCTGCTGGCTCATCTGATCGCGGCTCCAGAGTAGAGGTCTGCACGGGAACGGGGATCACGGGGGTCCCGCAGGAATCTCACCCTAACCCACGGGGACACCCTGTAGCCAACAGGACTCCCACGGGGATGGAAGGCTTTGGAGCAGGGTTCATCCTTATAATATAATGGGCATGTCAGCCTTAGTAAAAGAGGGGGTTTATAAGTTAATTACCTGAACAGAAAACAAAAAAAGGGTTCCACCAAAGAGATTCCACAAGGAAAACAGCAGCGCAAACATAAAAGAAACTGTGGAATTGATGATCCTGTCAGAAGTAATTGCTGCTTTTTATGGGGAAGGGCGGGGATGGAGGTAATTCCTTGCGGGGATGGGTGAGGACGGAGAGGATCCTTGCGGGGACGGGCGGGGATGGAGGTAATTCCTTGCGGGGATGGGTGGGGACAGAGAGGATCCTGACGGGGACGGAGAGGATCCTTGCGGGGACGGGTGGGGATGGAGAGGATCCTGGCAGGGACGGGCGCGGATGGGTGGGATTTCTGTCCCCGCACAACTCTCTACTCCAGAGCAGTGATCAGCTGAGCCAGTAGAAAGAGCAGGTGCTGGCTCAGCTGCAAAATATATATATATATATATTTTTTTTTATGGAGCAGCTGTTATGCATGGGCTGTGTGGCATTTAGTGTATGCTAATCATTAGCACATACTAAATCTGTTACTGCACCGTAGTAAAAGGGCCCATAAATGATATAAGCTTGGAATTAAAATGTGGTAGAAAGACTAGGCACAGTTGCATTAGTCTAGTCTGATTCCACAGTGGCAGAATAGGTAGGGTTACCAGATGTCTGGATTTACCTGGTCATGTCCTCTTTTTTTAGAGGTCTGTCCAGGCGTCTGGACAGCTTTTCAAAAGCTTTGTGCTCGGGGCGCGCATGCTTGTGGTGTCATTGCATCACACCTGTGCATGTTTGGAGGCTCTCTAATTGTGGCTCTGAGCTCAAAGAGAAGAGGTTGGGGGCGGGACTGGGGCAGAACGAGGCGTGACTTGGGTGGGCCAGGGTTGGCCTGGGGGTAGGGCCACATGTCTGGATTTTACAATTGTAAAATCTGGTAACCCTAAGAATAGGGAAATTCAAGGCTGAATGAAGGTACAGTATTATAACTTGGGTCAAAAATTCTCTTTTTAGATAGGCAGGGGTCAGCTTGCTGTATTGCACAGATAATATTTTATGATTCTTTGCTTTGTACAACTTGTCTGTATGTTGCCTTGTTAACATTTATATTTGTATTTTATTAAAAGCAATAAAAACCTTTGAACTGGAAAAATTCCTGTGACTCTGCCACAGGTTTTAACTGGAAATTCCGGGATGTCTTGAGCACGATCACAAACTTGGATCACTTCTGCTGTGTTTCCATTTTGATTTGGCGTGTTGTGTTAAAAGGAAACAGATCAAAGTTATGTGACAGTGAGTCTCTGTGAATGATGTAAAGGCTCAATTTAATGAGACGATGAAGTGCTGCGACCCCCGATGCTCAAAAGCTTTCCATGCAAGTATGATTGGTTAAAGCCAGTCTTACTAGCAAGAAAGCGTAGGGTTAGCAGATGTTCAGATTTACCCGGACATGTCCTCTTTTTAGAGGCCTGTCCAGATATCCGGATGGCTTTTCAAAACCTGGCGCTCTGAAGCTTTGAGCTCGGGGCCATGTCCGAAGGGCATCTGCGCATGTGCGGATGCAAGTTTCAAGTTTATTAATTCAAGTGTATTAATTATTTTGATTAATCGCTTAATCATAGTTCGGAGCGCATGTAACATCACACCCGCGTATGCTCGTAGGCCCTCCAAATGCGGCTCCAAGCTCAAGGAGATGAGGTTTGGGGCAGGGGCAGGACGGAGCTTGGCTTGGCAGAAATGGGCGGGGCTGGGGTAGGGTGGGGCCATAGAAACATAGAAGATGACGGCAGAAAAGGGCCATAGCCCATCAAGTCTGCCCACTCTAACAACCCACCCCCTTGAATTTACCCCCCTAGAGATACCACATGTGTATCCCATCTACATTTTTACCCCCCTAGAGATCCCACATGTATATGGATTTTACAATTGTAAAATCTGGTAACCCTAAGAAAGCTCAACCTCCAAGTCTCAAAAAGGTTCTCAGGGTTCTCTTACCAATCCTGGTAGCAGCCACCGAGAGCACGATGCAAATGCATTACAAGGAGCTCATTGGTATTTAAATGAGCACTCCTTGTAATTCTCAAAAGGAAAGACCCATCTCTTACTGGGTAAAATTTACCAGTAGGACTGGAGCTGCTGATAGCTGTTTGTGCGTGTGTTACGTGAGTGTATGTTCTGCACTAATCTGCGGGACACACACTCATGCAACACACGCACAATAGCTGCACTCATATTCAGCTTATTAAAAAAAAAACCAAGCAACAACGAGCCGCAATCAGCTGAGCCAGCATCAGTGCTAGTGTAGCTGATCACGGCTCTGCTCTACCTCTGCCGGCTCAGCTGATCGCAGCTCTCATGAGTCCTACCGGCAGCGCTTACGGAGAAGTGATCAACTGAGCCGGCAGGAGTAGAGTGGTGGCAAGGAGTAGAGTGGCAGTAAGGAAAGAGTGGTGGCAGCAGGCAAGGGATGACTGACAGCCAGTGGAGGATCAGGAACTACTGGGCCTGCTCAGGAGAGCTGTGCCTACTGCTTAGCTCTTCTGTGCAGGCACCAGGCACAGTTGCTCCCCACTTTTACCGGGCCACTCTGAACAAATAGCATGCTTATGATTTGCTAAAGAAAAATTGCTTCCAACCTAGTATTTTTTTTCCAGGTTGCCAGAGCTTTGAGAATTGGACCCTCAATGTTTGCAAGGGCACTGGGATAGGATTACCATAAGGTTTAAGAAAAAAAGAGGATGGGTTGCGAAATCCGGGTTTTACTTCCATTGCTTTCAATCCATCTTCCTAGAGAATGACACAGTGACAAAATTCCCGCGGATGATCGCGGGAAACCATCCCATGTCATTCTTTAGTGTTTATCTCAGCCTCAGTCCTTCTACACTAGCATTCATCAATGCAAGCCTTGAAGGTCAGTGGCTGCACCCATTTGTACTCTGATTCTTCCTTCTCTCCTTAAAGAATGACATGGAGATGGTTTCCCGTGGTTATCTGCGGGGACGGGAACAGTGACAAATTTTGGCACACCTTGTCATTCTCAGAAGTCTTTGCATCTTTTGGTGGCAACACCAATCAAGTGTGTTTCAGAAAACCAGGCTGGAAATATCTCATCTCATGGCTTCTGTGTTGTTCAGGAAATTAGTCCACTAATATAATAGTGTTCATAAAAAAACCCATTTACATGTATATCCAAGACAGATTTTCCTTATATATGCTGGTGGAAATTAGAGCAGTATTATGGATTTCCATTCTATTCACCTGGTACTTAACATAACCATCCCCCTTTTTTATTAAGGTCTGTCATTTATGTCATATCCAAGGAGAATCTAATGCTTTGAACACTTCATAACCTCTTGCCAATAAGCTCCTCCCATCCTAAAGGACCTGAATAAATTGGGGTCTTGCTGTGGTGCTCATACCACTTACCAGAACCTCATGCAGGGGTCACTGGAACGCTGGAAGTATGAAGGCCAGGCCGTCCAACTTCCAAATGGACTCACAAAAAGAGATATCTGATAACAACAAAAGGTGTGGCCGCAATGGCAGGTGAGCATTTCTATTTCAGAAGTATAAAAATGTAAGAAATAAAGATGCACCAGGGAACAATATATAAAATAAAGAAATGAGCTGTAGAAATACGATGCATCAAGAAAGCAATAGGGCCGAGAGACAGACCAACTGAAGTATCTAGCAATCTAGTTAGCACTGTTACCTTATTGCATTACCGGAAGGGATATTACTGGCCTGATTGCTCAGAAGTTCAATGGAGTATTTTTAGATTTATGATTATTGGTTCATTGAGGTTATAGCTTTCCACAGGATGTAAGTGGATTTTTGCCTATAAAAATTCTGCTGATGAAGAACATTCCAGAGATAAGAAGGTTTTTAAGGGGCCAGGATCCTCTTTATGGTGCTACAAGGACACCAGATGTATAACAAAGAAAGGGCTTTAAAGTGAAGAAGCAGTTCCTCTTACTGCCCGAAATGTGTAAACAGTCTCTCTATATAAACATATGCAGAGTGCAGGAAGCAAGTGCAGCTTTGTTCAGTACGTGCTTGTGGGAGAGAAATCTTTTATGGGTGTAATGGAACAGCAGCTTTAAGCTATTTCCAATATAAAATAAGTCTCTCAGGTAAAACAATTGGGAAGGAGGAAAAGTGCTGCTCTTTCTTCAGCTTGTGCAGTGTTGATCATACCAAAACCAGGAGGAATCAGGGTGTGTCATGCTTGTAGGTAAATTATATTCACTTTTGTAATACATTGGAACCTATGCAGTAAGGGTAGTTGTCAATAGATGGTCTGAAGTTAGGCACTGGGATGATGTGAGCCAAGTGTGATTCTATAACGACAGTTGCACACACAATGGCCTCTGGGTGTCTGGATTCCATTATAGCACAACACTCAATGTAGTCACGCTGCAGATAAACATATGCTAATGCCTATGGGTTGTCAGACCACCCCTTGAGTAGCATAACTCGCTGGGGTTTAATTCCTCAATCCTCCCAGTATGGCAAGAGCCTTAGGAAATGAAAAAGCACAAAATATCATCTGGTCAATATTCAGCCAGTGGTGGTCAGCATTTTTAAATGCTAACTATCGCTGACTAAATTAGCCCTGGATATGCAATGCTGGGCCATGTGTGGGCACCAGCACTGTATATCTGGTGCTAATTTATGTGGCCTAGTCGCTGGAGTTTGTGCGTGTCCCAGTCAGTATTCATTCAGGACCCGCATAAGACAGTTACACGAGTCCTAGCTGAATATTGGCTGTGACCCGCATAAAAAAATATACTTCAGTTTCCCTCTGCTCTCCACTCCCACCATCATCCAGAGCCCCTCTCCCCTCTCCCAACTTACATCTGAAGAGTAAAAATCCTCATCCCCGTCTTCTCCACAGGTCCACATCCCAATCAATCTCTACCCCCACCACCAATCCAGGATAGTCACTGCGGAGGTCCAGCGGGAGGCAGTGAGGCCAAGAGCAAAGTCTAGTCTCTCCTGCCCCTAGCAACTACAAATTCAAAATGGCTGCTGCGACCTCTGCGAGCAGCCTCGCAATATGTGTAGTACTTTGAAGCTGCCTGTAGAGGTCACAGCAGCCATTTTGTCCATGCAGCTGCTAAATATTGCCAGCATTTGCATTTCCAGCTCCTCCCCAGCAACACCCCCAGTACTGTCCCTAACCTGCCCAATTCTTTTGGACCACTCGGAGCCGATAACTAGTGGCTCTGCCTGGTTAAGTACTGCTGAATATTGGCAGTTGGGCGGCCTCAAATGATTTGAATGGGTAGGAGCTTCTCCTGTCCACTTAAATCACTTTGAATATAGGGTCCTATGGTTTTTCTGCTTGATTTGTTTGACAACATTCATAAAACATATGATATTCATGATGTCGGCAGAATACAAATGAAACACTTTTTATCAAGGGTATATGAGCCTTTTTTGCAGCTTACTAGCACTATTTTATAAGTCTGCATTACTTTCTACAAAGAATAGTAAAGTAATAAAAGCAGAACTGTACTTTAACCCAAGGTTTGGGAGGCAGATGATGCATATAATGCACTACACTACAGTAATTATTTGTTATTAAGTGTTTGGAATTAGTGGTCTATTGATTTTCCAATTCTTTGCACTGACAGATTAGAAATTAGCAAGGTCATGAATGTAAATAATTCATTATCGGTAGAATGGTTTGTGTCTCCTGCATGAGTTGAGTAGCTTAGTTAGAAGTAGTTAATGTTATTAAAGGCCACTGCATAACACTTAAAAGAGATTTGTTCTCACAGTAGCTAAAACCTGTTTACAAGTATTCTGGAAAAATGCACCATGGTGGAATAACTAATAGCTAATTAAGGGGTCTGAATGTGTTATCAAAATACTTTATTGGGGAAGCATTTTGCAAAATAAATTCTGAGTTCCAACAAATACATTTTTCCCTCTCTTTTCCCTCACAGTCTTCCGCTTATCCTCCCTGATTTTTGGCATTGATTAACCTCAAATATGACAATGAAAATTAAATTTCTTAACAATAAGGAGAGTGTGAATTAAACAATTATATGTTTCTTGAGACATAATAATGTACATATGTAGGAACAATGGGCCTGATATGCAAAGCAATTTCTGCTGGCAAGAGAGGCTCTTGCCTGCTTAAATTAGGCTCAGCGGGCTGGCCGCTCATTTCCAATGGCATTGAATCAGGTTGTGCCACTGAATATACATGGACAAATCACATTATTATGGCCGCTGCCTATCTCTGATGTCAGGGACACACAGCCAATGAACAAATCCACATGTTGCACGCAGACTTCATGGGTATATAAGGTGGGATGTCAGCAAATTGCCAATGTAGCAAAGGTGGCTGTCATGGGGAAAAGCACGATTTATCAGACATTGATAAAGGCATGCTCATCAGCTTCTGGGTCAAGGGCAGCAGCATTTCGGAAACCAATCCAGGCCCCTAGTACCTGGCCAAAACCCAAGGAGTAGCAACATTCCATGCTACCGGTCCTGGGCAAGCAGTGGCTTCTGCCATGTCTGTCTCAATAACAGACAATGGACTTTTCCTCCAGGAACTTGTCCAAACCTTTCTTAAAACCAGCTACGCTATCCGCTCATACCACAACATCTGGCAATGCGTTCCAGAGCTTAACTATTGAGTGAAAAAATATTTCCTCCTATTTGTTTTAAAAGTATTTCCCTGTAACTTCATTGAGTGTCCCCTAGTCTTTTTAGTTTTTGATGGAGTGAAAAATCGATCCACTTGTACCCATTCTACTCCACTCAGGATTTTGTTGACTTCAATCATATCTCCCCTATGCCATCTCTTTTCCAAGCTGAAGAGCCCTTACCTTTTTTCCATCTACAAGTCTTCCCTTGGTGCTCTGATCTCCTCCCATGGCTTTCAGTACCATCTCAATGCTGACGATTCACAGATCTATCTCTCTACACCTGAAATCGCAACAAACATTTAATCTTGGGTTTCAACCTGCTTGTCTTACATTGCTACTTGGATATCTCACTGCCATCTAAAATTAAACATGGCCAAGACTGAGCTCCTTATCTTTACACCTAAACACAATTCTCCTCTTCTCCCTGTTCTCTATTTCTGTGAACAATGCCCTCATCCTCCCTGTCGCAACCTTGGGTAATCTTTGACTAATCTCTCTCCTTCACATATCCAACAGGCAGCCAAAACCTGTCATTTTTTTCTCTACAATATTGTTAAAATCAGACCTTTCCTTTCTGAGCACACTGTTAAGACCCTCATCACCTCTCACCTAGACCACTGTAATCTGATCCTCACTGGCCTTCTCTCTCCCCTTCAATCTCAGAACTCTGTTGTATGCCCACATTATCCCTCTCTTCAAGTCACTTCATTGGCTCTCTATTCATTTCCGCATATAGTTCAAACTCCTCTTGACAAGTATATTCACTCCTTAGCTCCTCAGTATCTCTCCTCTCTCATCCCCCCTGGGCACTCCGCTTATCAGGTAAGTCTCTCTTATCTGTACTCTTCTCCTGATTGGCCAACTGCAGACTCCATCCCCAGGGCCGCCATCAGAAATTTCTGGTCCCCTTACTGAGCAATCCTATTGGGCCCCCCACGCACCCCTTCCCCCCCCGACGCCCCCCCCCTTCTTCCATGGGCCGAATGCACACATACTTTTCTGCTAATGCTCCACCTAAGACAGTCCCGTAAAATCTTCTCACGTCCATTGGGTGATTTGGCATAGAGGAGATATTCATAAAAAGAACGTCCGTCAAGATCTTTACTCATAGACTGTGCTATTTGCTTTAAATCATCTTCCATCATTAATCCAAATTGCACAATTCTTTCTCTGTCTTTGTTCTGAATGGCATCTGGCCACATTGCTGGATCCTTCCAGTCAACAAATTTATGAGCAGGCGCGAAGAACGCATTTTTAAACAAATGTAGTTTATCCTTGTACTCCTTATGTAATTTTAATCATCTATGGATATGTTTGTATGCTTATTGTTCAAATGGTTTTATTTATTTCCCCAAATTTATTTTTGTTATACGCATTGAAAATATTTGATATTGCGTTTAAATCAAAATCTCAATAAACTTGAAACGAGTGCCCGTGAGATTGTGGGAGGGTTAAATACTCAAAACTTAGAAGAATAACAATTTACTTAAAGTTTTTGCTACGCCAGCTTTCTGGTATCTTTACATACAGTGGCGTACCTAGCATATGTAACACCCGGGGCCCATCATTTTTTGGCAACCCCCCCCCCCCCATCTGTAAGAAAAACATGATTTTTAGTAACAAACCACACGTCACACATGAGTACCTAGGAAAAGGCAGCATCTTACATATTGCAGTGAGCAGTACATCAATACACCCATTGTAAAACTAAACAAGCCAGACCAGCACAGATCAATCCTACACCGTCAATCCTAACAGAAAACCATGTCTTTTGAACACACAGAACACAGAAAACACCTTCGCCTAGTATGGAATATGTCATCACAAACTAACCCCTCACTCTTTTACAAAACTGTAGTGTGGATTTTAGCCACAGTGGTAACAGCCCTGACACTCATAGAATTCTGAGCATCAGAGCTGCTACCACCACAGCTGGCGCTAAAAAACGCTCCACAGTTTTGTAAAAGGGGGGATAAAATAGAAATACACAGTTTCAATGCTCTAGCTCAGAGGTGCCCAAACTTTTTGAGCTTGTGAGCTACTTTAAAATGACCAAGTCAAAATGATCTACCAACAATAAAATTAAAAAACACAAAGCACACTATACGCTGAGAAAATGTTAATTATCATTCCTATTCTGGGTTTTTTTCAAAGAGGTCAAGGCAGATGACTCTATGCATTATCACCTCAGTAACAACCATACAAAAATAGACAAATATACCCTCCATCCTTTTTATTAAACCACAATAGCAGTTTTTAGCGCAGGGAGCTGCGCTGAATGCCCAGCGCTGCTCTTGACGCTCATAGGCTCCCTGCGCTAAAAACCACTATTGCGGTTTAGTAAAAGGGGACCATATTGTAAAATATAGACAGCAGATATAAATTCAGAACTGTGCATAGTAAGTGAAGGGAAGTTTTCATCTCTGGGAATTTACCCAGTTAACTATTAAGTTATTTGGGCAAATTCCTTTGAAAACTGTGGTAATACTGCCTCCACTTTGCTAAATTTAAAATAAAATCATTTTTCCTACCTTGTCTGGTGATTTCTGGTTGCACTTTCTTCTTCTGACTGTGCATCCAATCTTTCTGGTTGCACTTTCTTCTTCTGACTGTGCATCCAATCTTTCTTCCCTTCTATCAGCCTGTATGCTTTCTCTCCTTCACACCTCATTCCTTTCCCCAACTTTTTCTTCCTCTCTCCCTGACCTTTCTTTCTTTTTTTCTGTTTCTCTTCTTTCCTTCTGTTTCCCTGCCTGCCCCCTTTCTTTCTTTCTCCCTGCCCTTCCCCAAGCCACTGCCACTGCCGCTGCCATCGGGGAACAGGACCCACCAATGGATAACAGGCCCCAAAGCTGACTCCGACGCATGCTCTCCCTGCTTCGGGCCGATCAGTCTTCCTCTCCCCGACGTCAATTCTGCCGTCGGAGAGGAAGTTCCGCCTAGCCAGGCAGCGATTGGCTGGCCCGAACTTCCTCTCTGACTGCAGAATTGACGTCGGGGAGAGGAAGACTGATCGGCCCGATAGATTAGATCGCCAAGACAAAGTGAGTCCTGGGTGATCGACTCACTTTGCCTTGGCGAGCTACTGGCACCCCTGCCTTAGAACACTGCCTAGGACCCTGGGGGAGCCCGGGCCCCCTGTCAGCTCCGGGCCCCTGAATGCAGGACTGGTAGTACTGCCCTGATGGCGGCCCTGTCCATCCCTTCTATTTTGATGCACCCTATGCCTGAAACAAACTGCCTGACTCAGTACTCAAGCTCTATCTCTAATAGTATTTAAATCCAGACTTGCTACGGTTTTATAAAAGGGGGGAGGGGGGAATAACTAATCCTTTGCTATTATATTTACACTTTGTCTTAACCTGTCCCATACTGCATGGAGTTCCATACATTGATCCTTTTTAATTCATATTTTAAACTGTATATTTAATTTTAAAATATAAACTGCTCTGAAAGTTTTTACTCAATGGCAGTAAACCTAAAGTTCCAAGCATCCACTACACTTTGTAAATTATGCTTTGGTGAAATATGATGTTTTACTGCTTGGTTAGTATAACTATCCTCCTTAATGTTCCTGCTTTAACCAATGTCATAACGGGTTTTTTAAAATCCTCATTGGGGTTGAGTGACAAGTTCTTAAGCCCAATATTGTACAGATTCTCTATATCAACCAAATAATAAAGGGGGAATTGCTTTCAGCCCCTGGCTTTGATTTACATTTAATCTTGTTGGTGCCATCGACTCCTGTTCAAGTCCTAGCAACTTGATAATGATATCAAGTTTTCATGGCAGAATACAGAAGTAGATTGTGCCAGGCTTTTCTCCAGCGCAGTATAAATTCAATGTTGTCACTGTTGTCGCACCAAACGCGATCCTCCGCCTCCAACACTGCCCATCTACTGCTGCCCAGATGGGAGGTACATCTTTAGTCTACCATCTCCGCTGAAATCTGTCCATCTTGGGAGGCCCTGTTACTTACCAATGGGGAAAGTGTCACAGAAGTCTCAGTGGGAGACACACTGGCCTCCAGCGACCACAACATGATATGGTTCAGTCTTAGGAAAGGCTTCACTAAATCTACCACACTGACCAAGGTCTTCAAATTCAAGGACACAAACTTCCAAGACATGAGTGACTTTGTTCACCAGGTGCTACAAAGCCAAGCAGAAACCGATAGCGTAGAAGAAATGTGGTCAACTCTGAAAGCCACCATACAGGAAGCGACAAACCGCTATGTTAAATTAGTAAGTAAACGGCGTAGGAACAATAAGCCGCAGTGGTTCACTGCGGAGATCTCAGACCTCATCAAGGAGAAGAAAAAAGCATTCATCTCGTACAAACAATCAGGGAAACAAGACTCTAGAGCAGAGTACCTGACCAAGTCAAAAGCCATCAAAACTGCAGTCAGGGAGGCTAAATTCCACATGGAGGAGTCTCTAGCAAAGAACATCCAGGAGGGAGATAAATCATTCTTCAGATACATCAGTGACAGAAGTAAAAACTCAGGAGGGATAGTACGTCTTAGGAAACCAGACGGAGAATATGTGGAAAAGGACTCAGAAAAGGCACAACTATTAAATTAATATTTCTGCTCAGTCTTCACCCGAGAAGCGCCGGGACACAGCCCTCAGCTACGGACAAGGGTTAACTCAGTTGACCCATTTAGTAATTTCAAGTTTACACCCAGCAGTGTCTATGGTGAACTGTCAAGGCTCAAGGTTAACAAGGCTATGGGGCCTGACAACCTACACTCCAGGGTGCTCAGGGAGTTGAGTGATGTCTTGGCGGAACCGTTGGGCGCGCTCTTCAACCTCTCCCTTAGTACAGGCAGCGTCCCGTTGGACTGGAGGACAGCTAACGTCATTCTACTCCACAAGAAAGGCTCAAAAATAGAGGCAGCAAACTACAGACCAGTGAGTCTAACTTCAATAGTGAGTAAACTAATGGAAACCCTAATCAAACACCAATTAGACACGATCCTTAATGAGGAGAATCTACGGGATCTCCGTCAACATGGATTTACTAAGGGGAGATCCTGCCAATCCAACCTGATCAGCTTCTTTGAATGGGTGACGAGGAAGCTAGATGTTGGGGAGTCCCTGGACATCATATACCTGGACTTTAGCAAAGCATTTGATAGCATACCACACCGCAGGTTGCTAAGCAAGATGAGTTCTATAGGATTGGGCGAGACATTGACAAAATGGGTTGGGAACTGGCATGGAGGTAGGCTTCAAAGGGTAATGGTGAACGGCACTCCTCTGAAATGACAGAGGTGATCAGTGGAGTGCTCCAGGGCTCGGTCTTGGGCCCAATTCTATTCAATATCTTCATAAGTGACTTGGCAGAAGGGCTCCGAGGTAAAATAACATTATTTGCCGATGACGCCAAGGTAAGTAATGTAGTGGGCAAAAGCACAACGGACAAAAACTCGATGCCCAACAACATGATGCACGATCTACTCCTACTGGAGCGCTGGTCTAGGACCTGGCAACTCAGTTTCAATGCCAAAAAATGCAAAGTTATGCACCTGGGTAGCCAAAATCCATGCAGGACTTATACCCTTAATGGTGAGATCCTAACAAGAACGGTAGCAGAGCGAGACTTAGGGGTGATCGTCAGTGAGGACATGAAGGCTGCCAATCAAGTGGAGAAAGCTTGATCCAAGGCAAGACAAATCATGGGTTGCATACGCAGGGGTTTCGTCAGCCGTAAGCCGGAGGTCATTATGCCATTGTATAGATTCATGGTGAGGCCCCACCTGGAATACTGTGTGCAATTCTGGAGGCCGCATTATCGCAAGGATGTGCTGAGGATGGAGTCGGTTCAGAGAATGGCCACCCGGATGGTCTCGGGACTCAAGGATCTCCCGTACGATGAACGGTTAGAAAAATTACAGCTATACTCGCTCGAGGAGCGCAGAGAGAGGGGAGACATGATCGAAACGTTCAAATATCTCACAGGCCGCATCGAAGCAGAGGAAGATGTCTTCTTTTTCAAGGGTCCCACGGCAACAAGAGGGCATCCGTGGAAAATCAGGGGCGGGAAACTGCGAGGTGACACCAGGAAGTTCTTTTTTACTGAAAGGGTGGTTGATCGCTGGAATAGTCTTCCACTTCAGGTGATTGAGGCCAGCAGCGTGCCTGATTTCAAGGCCAAATGGGATTGACACGTGGGATCTATTCACAAGGTAAAGGTAGGGGAGGGTCATTAGGGTGGGCAGACTGGATGGGCCGTGGCCCTTATCTGCCGTCTATTTCTATGTTTCTATGTAGTGAGGCTACTGATGGCATAGCTTTCAGCTTCACAGATGTGCGCAAGCCCCAGTGGCACAACAAACCCATGTACCATGACTGGAGACATTTAATCTTAGGCAGGGCTTAGGCCCAGATTCTCAAAAGTTTAACGCCGTCGCTAAACTGTTTTCCGATGGTTTAGCCTGTACACATTTTAGCAGTGGATTATCAAAACGGCTTATCTCTGTTTTTAGTGAGGTTTCTAACAGTCTCTGACACTGACGGCTCTTCAACATTAAAATGAGCACTCTGGTGGATTCTTTAAAATTGCCAAGCCATTCTCCAAGAGTGGCATCGGCTTTTGGTGACGAGAATCAGCGACTGGTCCAGGGGTGCCGGTACAGTGACAGCACTGTTTAAAACCCCGGCATAACATGTCAGAGACTGCTAGAAAAGCTATTTTGAGAAGGAACCCTCCCCCAAGCAGTGGGAGAGATGCCCATTCTCTCCTGCTGCCACATAACACCCTCCCACCACTCTCTCCCACTGCCAAGCAACCCCCCCTGCAGCGGGAGAGAAGCCCATTCTCTCCCTTCATCACAACCCCTCCCCCCCTGCCTCTGACTTCTCACCTTTAATTAGATGGCTGACCGGAGGGATGCCTACTCCCTCCGGCCAACTGGCCTGCCTCTTCCAAAATGGGCCTTCCCCTCCCCGCTGCATCCTACCTCCCTTTCTCTTCTCTGGAGATTTTTTGGAAAGTAGGGGAAAGAAAAGGATGCCTCTCTTGCACTGGCGTCTGAAAATAAGTGATAAAACTGTGCCCCAGGCCATTCCCTCCCCTCCAAATTAAGCCCTGATATTAGCTAAAAAGTGGTGAAGTGGTTACAAGGAAGTACCAAAAAGTCAAGGGCACTCGTTTCTAGATTGCGTTATCTATAACTTTTCCATATTGTTGTTCTTGCTTCTGCTGACTCTTCATTTACAGTAAGCAGATGATTGATAAGTTCCAAACTTTGTTCGTACAGAAAATAACACATACATCCTGCTGTGTAAGAGGACTTATTTCCCTTTACTTTTGTGAATATGATCTGAAACCTGCTAGCCAAGGAGTAGGAGTGTAAACGTTCTCATTTCTGCTAAGTACTTGTGTGCATATGTATTACATGTTCCTGGTTCTCACTTCTAGTTATTTCCTTAGTACTGTATTCATGGGGTTTTCTTTTTTTTTTTTCAGGACTCATCTCACTAGTTAGTAATTACCTTCATTCTCAGTAAGCAATTTCCCTGAAGTGGTTTAAATGTCAGCTAAAGAGCTGTTATGCAGTGATGATCAGGGCTGGTGTCTGCTTGCCAAAGTCTGGTATCTCTTCTGGGGAATGTGCTCAGATTACATCAGCCAAGGGGCCTGAGAGAATGCTCCCATCCCAGTCTCAAGAAAACAGTGGAGACCTATGTATTATTTTCACTTGCTATTTTTTTTTTTGGGGGGGGGGGGGTTAGTTTTAAGGCAGATCTCAAGAGATAAAAATGTTAAAATGAAGTTATCATGTTACCTATGTAGACCTGATCAATAAGGTACACATGATATCTGCTCAGTTTAAAAGAATTATGACTATTTTTTTTATAATTATAGAAGGCTAAATTGAAGGAAGACAGGCAGAAGAGAGTGATGTGGTAGAAGGAAAGAGCAGGGCCTTGATGGTCTTTATCGCACGGATTCTCTAAAGGCCACCTACATATCGATGCACATTATAATTGATTAATGAGCCAACAATTGGATGCTAACAAAAACTGGTATCACTTGGCACCCGCTAGGGGTTGCCTGTGTATCTGGCTGTGCACTATTCTATAAGTCTGGGTGCCCGAATCCCATAGCCCACAACCCAAAATGGGACATGCCTATAGGAAGAGTATGGGTAGGGCAGGACATTCTGAACAGATGTGCACAGTGTTATAGAAATCTGGGGATCTGTGCCCAGTTTGCATGCCAGGATTTACACAAGGCTTCAGCTGGCATAAGTCTTCATGCTCAAAGTTAAGCACAGTCATCCCCACTAGGGGTTTATTCTATAAAGGGTGCTCGTCCCAGAGCACCCTTTATAGAATAGCAATGAGTGCTGGTTTTTCCCAGCACTATTTACCAGTAGCATGGCCAGGCAGCTGATTTAGGGTGGGCCTGAGAGCAAGGACATTATGTTTGGGAAGATTGAAGGAACCAGGCGAAGAAGGCGACCTGCAATCAGATGGCTGGACATGTTGAAAACAACCATGGGGATGATGCAGGAGGACCTTACCGTTCTAGCTTTTTTAGATCGGTAATTCATCAAGTTGCTAGGACTCGAACATGAGTCGATGGCACCTAACTAACTAAATGAGAGCAAAGTGGGTGGGCCAAAAATTTCATTTCCGCCCCCTCCCCTCCCAACTAAAGCAAGTCTAATTTTTAATTTCTACCCTCCATGATAAACGGTATACCTAATGTTGACCATTTATTTTTTTCCTCAAAACTGGACATCTACTAATTTTCAGTCCCGCCCCCAATCCCACCCTAGCCCCACCCCCAATCCCACCCTAGCCCCGCCCCAGCCCTGGGACAACGGGACAAGCTAATTAAAAACAGGATGGTCCTGTTCAAAATGGGACCTATGGTCACTTTAGGTATACCTGTGCTGGTGGGGATTCCCAAGCCCCATCAGCCAAAGACATACTCCCAGTTGAAAGAATTAACATATTGAGCAGCCGCTGGCACAGTCCTTGAGCTGCTAGCCACCAGCCTCCGTGCGCGTATGCTAAGTTTTGTGCATGTGTGAAAACTGAGCATGCATGAAGGGGTGAGCGGCTGGCGGCTAGGAACAGTGACGGTTCTGGGATAGTGCCGGCAGCTGCCCGACCTGTCAATTCCTTCAGCGGAGAGGAGGTTTTTGGTTGGCGGGGCTTGGAAATCCTTGCCAACCACACTGAAAGAGATGAGATTTGGGGCAGGTCTTTGAGCAGGGTCCACTCAGGCCCACCCATGGCTACACCACTGCTATTTACTGAATCTGTTAGTGTGTCCCTGTGGTGCTTACCTAAAAGCCAACTGCTGGTGATCTCCCTTAGTTTCCTGTAGATTCCTGAGTGCTGTAATATGTATGCATCATGGGTAGAGCCTGGGTACTGGGCACACACGTCTACTATCTCCTCATGGGAGTCACACACAACCTTCATATTCATAGAGTGAAATGCTTTTCTGTTGCGGTAGGAAGCTTCATCCACCCAGGGGGGTCTGAGTGAAACATGTGTGCAGTTGATGATGCCTGTGACCTAGGAGAAGCAGGCTGTGGTGTAGAACTGTGTGAAGGTGTCCTGGAGTGCCTGAGGGATGCTGGGGAAGGTAATGTATTCTGTGGTGTATGGGCTCTGAGGAACTGGATGAGGCAGTTGGAGATGGTGGGCTGGGTGAGGCCTATGTTAGCTGCTATGATAGACTGGACGGGCATGGAATTGTTCCTGTAGGTGTGGGCCTAGAAGAGGGATTTGAACTGTTCACAGAGATCCTGTATGGCAACCCTATCAAAGTAGTATCTATCAATGCGTTCCTGGTCTGTGAGATCCAGGAAGCAGAAGTGGGACATGAACACTCTCATCCAGGGGTATCTTCTACAGGGCCCTCCCTAGGGTTACCAGATTTTACGATCGCAAAATCCAGACCCAGACCCAGACCCATGGCCGTGCCCCCAGGTCCAACCAGTTCTACCAAGCCCCACCCTGTTAAGGGAGAAGGGGGTGGCTGGGGTCTAGCGGGTATGGGTTTGCCATGGGAGGCAGAGGAGCAGAGCTGGATAGCTGAAGGTTCAGATAGGAACACAGACAGACAGGCAATACAACATTCAGCAACTCTCCAGTAGCTTAGACAAATGCTTGCATCTTGCTCTCCAATCTCCAACACTACCAAATCACTTGTGGGTCAAAGGACAATTTGTTCCTCACCTCCAGGTCTAAATCTGGGCATGTTTTGGGGTGCTCAAATTAATCATTTTGCTCTCCATTATGGTGTCAGAACATATATCCCCTAATGCCACTCATGTTACGCCTATAGAATGCCCACTTTGCAGATGTCTTGATTTTGGCGACTAGCGCTGTGAGATGCTTTTTAAAATTTGTTTTGCTTGCCATCTCCCCTTTAAGTCACTTTTTGGACGTCTTTCTTTTTGAAAATGAGCCCGATAGTAACTCAATTTAAAACTTGTTGCCAGAGGATGTGGTAAAAGCAGTTAGCATAGCTTGGTTAAAAAAAAGGTTTGCACAAATTCCTAGAGGAAAAGTCCATAAATGATTATTAAAACAGCCTAATGAAAGCCACTTTTTATTCCTGGAATTAAGTAACAAGGAATCTTGATACTTTTAGGGAGTCTACCAGGTTTTCATAACCTGGACTAGCAGGCTAGATTTATCTTAGATCTGATCCAGTAGGGCAACACCTATGGGTCAATATTCAAAGTGATTTAACTGGGCAAGAGAGTCCTCTGCCTAGTTAAATCTCTTGTGTCTGCCTATCTGCTGATATTCAGTGGCAGTTAAGCAAACTGTCTGGTTACCAGATGTCCGGATTTATCCGGACATATCCTCTAGTAAGAGGCAGAATGGGGCGGGGCTGTGAGAGGAACTGGGCAGGACCAGGGCCGAATGGGGCGGGGCCACACATCCTCTTTTATTTTAGTAAACATCTGGTAACTCTAGGTCCACAGGCACAGCATGTGTGGAGCCTGGGTGGAGTCAGTATTTAACTGGTTAGCAGCAATATTCAGCTAAGCAGGCACCAGTCTTAATATCAGCCAGTGTCTGGTTAACTTCAGAAAAGCAACTTGAGGGGTTTCTGGTGGCTCCTCCCAATCCTGATTCCACCTTCCTCTCTTGCCAAAGACAAGTAGAGTCTCAATCAGGCCCCAATTCCCCACCCCCTATTAGCCCCTCATGTTTTAAAGTTAATATCTATGGTGGTCTAGGGTAGAGAATGACACGGGGAGCGATCCCCGCAGGGAGCTGCGGCGTGGCTGCGGTTTGGCTGCGGGTTATGGAGACTCCAAAGCCAAATCGCCGCAGACACGGGGACAAAAGTTTTCACCGCCCGCAAAAACGGTGAAAAGATTTGTCCCCTCAGGCCAATGTACCCCCTTCTAGGAACCGCTATTTACCTGTGTTTCACCGTGCTCCTCATTTGTCAGATCAACCCTTCCTGCCAATAGAACCCGCCCCCCCCCCCTGACGATCGCCGGCAGGAAGGTGCTCAGCCCTTCATGCCGACAGAACCAGCCCTCCCCAACGATCGCGGCAGGAGGGTACCCATCCCCTCCTGCCTACCCCAACAGCCCCCCCGACGATCGCAGCAGGAGGATATCCAACCCCTCCTGCCAGCTCCCCAACAGCCCCCCTATGATCACTGGTAGGAGGGTGCCCAACCCCTCCTGCCGGCCCCCCCAACCGCCCCCCATACCGCCAATAGGAGGGTGCCCAACCCCTCCTGCCGGACCCTCCCCCAACAAACCCCGCCATCCCGAACACCACCCTTAGTCTTACTTTCCAAGTTGGACCGGACAGCTCCTCGCTCGTCTGGCCAGCAGGCCTGCCTCCGTCCAAATGAGGCGGGCCCGCCCCTACCCTGCCCAACCCACAGGATCCTAGGGCCTGATTGGCCCAAGCACCTAAGGCCCCTCCTATAGCGGGAGTGGCTTTAGGTGCCTAGACCAATCAGGCCCTAGGATCCTGTGGGTTGGGCAGGGTAGGGGCGGGCCCGCCTCATTTGGACGGAGGCAAGCCTGCTGGCCATACGTGTGAGGAGCCGTCCGGTCCAACTTGGAAAGTAAGACTAAGGGGGTTCCGGGGTGGGAGGGTTCGTTGGGGGGGGGGGGTCCAGCAGGAGGGGTTGGGTACCCTCCTGCCGGCGATCTTAGGGGAGGCCATTGGGAGGACCGGCAGGAGGGGTTGGGTACCCTTCTGCTGCGATTGTCGGGAGGGCCGTTGGGGGGGGTCTACAGGAGGGGTTGGGAGCCCTCCTGCCGTGATCGCTGGGGGGAGGGGAGACTTGCAGCCCATCAGAGCCAGCCTTGATTGAGCTGTAAACTAGAGAGTGACACGGGGAAAATATTTGTCCGCGAACTTGGTCCCCATCCCTGTGAGCTCTGTCTCCGTGAGCTCGGGCCCTATCCCCATCCCATCCCCACAAACCATCTCATCCCATTTCAACAAGCCTCAAATAGTTTTATACTGAACTTATTTTATTCAAGTATAAAAAGAAACAATATTCTATACAATTGTCATTTTATAAATTAGAGCTTTGGCTGCTGAACTAGAGGAAGAGTTTTAAAGTTTTAAAGAATGTTTCCTTTATACGTAAATAAAGAAAAGTATATAAAATCGTACCCGTTTGAGGCTTTTATGTATGCAGCGGTGACGGTGACGGGGCGGTGAATGGGGTTGCAGTGGCGGTGACGGGGCGGTGAATGGGGTGGCAGTGGCGGTGACGGGGCGGTGAAGGGAATGGCGGTGACGGGGCGGTGCAGAGGATGGTGAGACGGGGACGGGGCGGTGACGGGGACCAATTTTTTCACCGTGTCATTCTCTAGTCTAGGGATCCTAAGATCAATGTCAACTCACTCCTGCCCATCATGGATCATAGCTCTAGTCTCAAAATGGCTAATGCTACCTCTACCGCTTCTACTCTTTCTCCTCTTATCCTTGCAGTCCAGCATTCCCTATCCAACAGTTTAGCATCACCCCTCTTCCCTTTGTCTTCCAAAGATCCAGTATTTCTGCTCTCCCATATCTTCCCTATGGTCCAGTATCTCTCCTTTCTCCTACTCACCCAGTGGTCCAGCAATTTCTCTCTCTCTTTACCACCAAACAGTTCAGTATTTCTCCTATCCCCCATATCCCCTCCCCAATGGTCCAGTATCTGCCCTTTCCCCATTCCCCCCTAAGTTATGCATCTCCCCTTATCCTCAACAGTCCAGTGTCTATAGTCTCCCCTTCTCCTCTCAACAGTCCATACCTCTGTTCTTCTTTAGTTTTTACTCCATAGTTTTTACGCAAAGCAAGGCCAACCTATTCTACATACTTTCAAACAACCCAGGGGAAGCAAGGAACAACAATTCTTCACAGACATCAAAAGAAAGGCAAAATAGCCTAGTACAACAAAGCATTCATGTAGACTAGATAGCACATCATCTTTAAAGATGCACAAACAACAGAAGTAAAAAATATAAAAAAGATTAGTGAAGTGTCAAAGAAAATAAGACAAATTGTGCACTCCAACTCCAGCTCCTCAGAAAAGTGTCTGATCTTGGTGGCAAAAGAAAATCACAAAACCCGCAAAGGCTGTGGTATCCAGTTTACTTATATATATCATATAATATAATATATATAAGTATATAATCATTATATTCAGTTCTATGTGGTGCACCACTAAATCAACAATGGTGAGACCTCAAATAAATCTATCTCAGCCAAGTTTCCTTGCAGAGAATGTTTTACATTACTGCTTCGTTTTAAGGCTATTGAAGATGGAATCTTTGATATGCCGATTCCCAAGCTGTATGTGGACTGCTGGGGTTTTAGATTTCAAGTCCTTGTTAGCTTTCTCTGGAGTTGATGTAATAAAGCGGGGTAGGCTTTGTGCACGTTTAGCTCAGTTTCTGCTCAAAATGTTCTGCGCTACTGTGGCCACTCCACGCTAAAAAGAGTTTTATGCACGAGAAAACAATGTGCAAACATGCTGACATGAATGAACAACTCATTTAAAGCCCATTGAATTGAAGGCATTAGCTATAAAATGACATGCAAAGAAATTCTGGAAGGATGAGCGCATAGTTTCCTAATACTGAGAAGGAGCAAAAAAAATGGCCTGGCATTAATAGGGGAGGGATTTCATTTTTTTATGCTTGGTCTGTGCACATAAAGAACCTGTAAGTTTTTTTTAGGATCCCTTTTATCAAGCTACATAAGGGATTTTTTAATTGCGGACTGCTGCGGTAAAGCTCCAATGCTCATAGGAATGCCATGAGCATCAGAGCTTTAACCGTAGTGGCCTGCGATAAAAAAAACCCTTAAGCAGCTTGATAAAAGGGGGCCTTAATTTGTTGAACAGCAAAGATGGATAAAAAGAGCAGGGGATGAGGAGCTGAAGGGAGGTGCCCTGGGTTATTCTTTTTTGAAAACAATCACTTAAGTTAGCAAATATAAACAGAGGTTATGGCACTATTGTGAAAGTTAAAGACCAATCCAATCCAATCCAATCCTTGGTCTTATATACCGGGTCATTCCCAGAAAGGGACTCGATCCGGTTAACAGAATTAGCCAAAGAAGCAAAGGAGACAATGATAGGACAAAGATTCATCTATTACAGTCCCTTATTTATCAGATAAGAATTTCTTAAAAAGATACATCAGTGGTTCCCAAACCCTGTCCTGGGGGACCCCCAGCCAGTCGGGTTTTCAAGATATCCCTAATGAATATGCATGAGAGAGGTTTGCATACCTGTCACTTCCATTATATGCAAATCTCTCTCATGCATATTCATTAGGGATATCTTGAAAACCCGACTGGCTAGGGGTCCCCCAGGACAGGATTTGGGAACCACTGAGATACATCTTCAAAGTTTTTCTAAAAAGTGTCAAAGAAGAGAGGAGTCTTAATTTCTGAAGCATTTTGGTGCGTCCCCTACACAGTGATTTATAAGGGTAGATAGCTGAAGCCTTCATGTAATCCATTAAACCACCTTTCCTCTGAATTCAGTATCTGTACAAAGAGTTATCTCAAAATGGTATTTTCCGAAGACAAAGAAGGTTCCATCCTCTTTTGTGCTGTGAAGACTGACAGCAGTTAGGCACCGACTTCCTCTGCGCCTACTTTTTAGGCACCGTTTATAAAATCGAAGCCAAAGTGTGTACTCAGATTCTCTAGGTGTAGAGGAAGGCGCAGAGGTGCCTAACGGCTGTCAGTCTTCAGTTACGTGCAATTTATGGTGCTTATCGGCACCTAAATTGGACTTAGGCGCCAGTAGGCATCGAAATCTTAGGCGCCTCCTATTAATGCCAAGGTTTTGGGCCAAATACTGGCGCCTAAGTCCAATTTAGGTAGGCACATGGAAAACATGCCCCAAATCCACCCATGATCCATTCTTAACCACACTCACTTTCTGGTAGGCACTCTGGGCTAAGTGCCTACCTGAAATCGGTAGGTGCCTAACTAGAAAATAATTTTAATTTTTTTTAGCTAACACATTTTATTAAGCAAGCAATATAGCAAAACCACAGTCACAGTACCTAATGATCATCCATTAGACAAGCACACGTGGTTTCTTCAATGTGCCCGTCCCAGTAAGATTCAACTAATACAAAATTGCCATATCCCTCCCTAAATCCCTCCTTCCCCAACAGATAGAAAAAAATAACCAAAGCAAAATGCATCCCCTTCCCAGTTAATCCCTCCCCTAAAGTCATTGACTCTATGTTGTTGCAATCCAGTGCTCAAACTGCCTCCAAATAAGATCATACTGATCATGCTTTCCATGGTATAATGCAGTTAACTTGTACATGTCATACCAGTGACACATCTTATCCACTACAAGTGCCCATCTAGACTTCATAGGTTGCTTCCAATTAGCTGCCAGTACCAGTCTGGCAGCCATGTAGAACAGATTACAAAAGCTGAGTTCACCCTGGGAAACAGTGATCAAATTTGAATTAACTGGAGTGACATCGCCAAAGAAATCTAGTATAGCGGCATTTAATTTTCACAAGGGTGACTACAATAAAATGAGGAAAATGGTTAAAAAAAAGCTAAAAGGGTCTGTGGCAAAGGTCTGAAGTTTAAACCAGGCATGGATGTTGTTTAAAAATAAATAAATGCAAGCTGAATATCCAATTAATTGAATTGCAACACCCAAATGATATTCATTTATTGAAACCAACATTGTAGGTTAAAATAGATAAAGGTCCCTTTAAATTATGGAGAAAAGACCTCAGTTTCTTCCAAGGGTCTTAGGCACTTGGAGGAACTCTATGATTGCATATAAGCTAGCTATCATAGGAAAAAACATCCTTGGTCTACAAAAACTCAGTTTTTTACTAATTCAAGTTAGTTCATCATCAAATCATCAATAAATATGTTTTAAAGCATAGGAGACCAGCACTTATCTTTCAAAGTTTTCTTTCCACTGGTGTCGGTGCAAATCTCAGCAGTTGTAGAACCATAATCTTCCGAAGTTGTAACAACTGAAGCGTTCGGAAGAAATAATTAAATCCAGAATTCCCAACAAGGCCCTGTTTCGCAAAATCACTGCATCAGGGGAAATTCATACAAACAAGAGCTACCGCTTAACAAATACCATCATGGAAGCCCAGGCCAGCTGTATTGCACATATTAAAAAAGGTAGAAAGAAGAGAAAACAAGAGCTTGTTTAGTTAAAAGGTGAAGTGAAAGAGGCTCTTATAACCAAGAAAACATCCTTTAAAGAATGGAAAAAGGATCCCAATGAAGAAGAGACATAAGTACTGGCAAGATAGATGCAAAGTATTGATAAAGAAAGCTGAACAAGAATATGAAGAACAACTTGTCAAATAGGCAAAAACTCATAGTAACAATTTTTTTTAGGTATATCAAAAGTGGAAAACCTGTGAGGGAATCCATAGGATCATTGGATGATCAAGGAATAAAAGGTGGACTCAGGGAGGATAAAGCCATAACGGAGAGACTGAATGAATTCTTTGCTTCAATCTTTACGGAAGAAGATATAAGAAGTCTTCTTGAACTGGAAATGGTTTTCTAGTATGATGAGGTGGAGGAAATGAAAGAAACCTCGATGAACCTGGAAGACATAATAAGCCAAATTGACAATTTAAAGAGTGATAGATCACCTGGACTGTATGGTATACCTCCCATGTTTGGAAAAAATCAAATATGAAATTGCTGATCTATAGTTAGTAATTTGTAAACGTTCACTAAAATTATCTGTAGTACATGAAGATTGGAGGGTGGCCAATGTTACGCCGATTTTTAAAAAGGGTTCCAGGAGAGATGTGGGGATTACAAATACCCTTAAACACACACGAAAACGAAACACCAGTGGATATGTATTGGAACTCCTTTCAGGACCTAGAATGGAACAACTTCATAAAACTCTACAATAAATATACCAAATCAAACTGCATCCTAGATCCCTGCCCACCCAACATAATGAAAGCAGCCCCTTTAGACTTTAAGATAACACTATGGACTCATATGTCCAACAACTTCAAAAATGGAAAATTCCTATCAAAAAATGGTCACATTATAATCACCCCAATCCCAAAAAATCATAAACTACCACTAACTTCAGCAACCAACTATAGACCAGTAGCATCCATCCCATTTTTTGTAAAAATAATGGAAGGCTTGGTACAAACCCAACTGATGGACTACCTAGATCGGTTCTCACTGCTACATGAAACCCAGTCAGGTTTCAGACCTCTGTTCAGCACTGAGACGGTGATAGCAGCAATCTTAGAATACTTACGTAACTTATTTAGTAAGGGCCACAAAGCCTTAGTGATGCAATTCGACATGAGCTCAGCCTTCGACTTGGTAGATCACAAAAAACTATTACAATGCTTAGATTCAATCGGCATCGGAGGCGAAGTGCTGAACTGGTTCCGAGGTTTCCTTACGACCCGCACCTATCAAGTTCGCTTTAACTACAATCTCTCTAAAACATGGAGAAACCCATCAGGCGTTCCACAAGGATCCCCACTATCCCCACTACTCTTCAACGTCTACATAGCTTCACTAGGCACAAAGCTAACCCAGCAAGGCATAAAAGTATTCAGCTACGCAGACGACTTCACAATCATAATCCCATTTACAGCATCCCCCTCCGAAATCACACCAACAGCAACTGAAGCGCTAAACACGATGGATCAATGGACCACAGACTTCAAACTGAAGCTCAATTCAGAAAAAACTAAATTCTTTATAGCCTCGCCACATGCACAGAACACGACAATATCATTACACATTAACAATCTAAACTACCCCATTCAACCAACGATGAAGATTCTAGGAGTAATACTAGACCAAGGACTAACCATGAAGGACCACATAAACTCCTTAATCAAAAGAGGGTTTCTCACTCTCTGGAAACTTAAGTCCATTAAGGCGTACTTCCACACTTCAGCTTTTAGAATTCTAGTACAATCCCTAATACTAAATACTAATACTGCAATATCACCCATCTGACAATCCCCCAGAAGCAAATGCAAAGACTACAACTGATACAAAATGCAGCAGTCAGGATGATCTTCGGGCTGAAGAAGTCCGATCACATAACCCCTTCCTACCGACTCCTACACTGGCTACCGATGGAGGCGCGCACGAAGTTCAAGCTAGGATGTCTCTGCTTCAAGGTACTAAATGGTCTAGCCCCAAAATACATTACAGACCTCTTCTCATTCCCAACCAACAGACATGAAAGAAAAACACACATGAAATTTATCTCCCCCACCGGCCAGAGGGTGCAAATATAAGAGACACCATCAACAACTGCTATCATATCAAGCTGCCATATGGGGTAAAGACCTAGAAAAACTAATTGCGCACACAAACAACTATGAAGAATTCAGAAAACACCTAAAAACTTACCTATTCTTGAAATACCTAGGTAACGAACCTGAACATCAACCCCCCTCGTAACATCACCACACACCTGAACTTGCAACTGTTAACCCCAAACCCCCAATCACTAAACATGAACACTATACGAACTTACGGAATATTTCTACTTCTGTGTAAACAACTTGGCGCTTCCGGGCCTTGCAACACACAAACTGACGTTAACATTACCAATGTTATCAGAAGTACAATGCTATTCTCTTTAAGTAGTTGTACGAGATATACACTGCTATACTCTCTAATTCGCTGTATGAAAAACTTCTCTTGATTGTATTTACAGTTTCTTTTATTGTAAACCGCTATACTCTCTAATTCGCTGTATGTAAAACTTCTCTTGATTGTATTTACAGTTTCTTTTATTGTAAACCGCTATACTCTCTAATTCGCTGTATGAAAAACTTCTCTTGATTGTATTTACAGTTTAGTTTATTGTAAACCGCCTAGAAGTTGCAAGATTACAGGCGGGATATAAGAATAAAGTTATTATTATTATTAAACCCACAGTCCACCCTCATCCCACATCCACTCAGTCACCCACCTACCTTCCCAGTGCCCACACATGCAACCTATTTCCCTAAACAAACACCCTAGATATCCTTTCATACAGTATCAAAACATATATTAAAGTCATAAAAGACTAAAAAGGATGAGTCCCATGGCTAATATCAGTAGCTCTGTCCAAGATCACCCTCCAACCAAGCCATCTCAATATGTTCCTCTAACTGCTCCTAAGGTTGTGGGTTTTGCAGACGATCCTGTCTGGCAGTCCATCTTCTGCCAACAGAAGCGTGCTAGTTGCCGACGGACACTCTGAGCCACCATATTTTTACCACTGTTCTCCATGACCTCAATCTCCTCTTTTTTGCAGAAAATCTTGGGCCTTTCTCAAAGAAGTGACTTTAGTATGGACAACATTTTTGGTGATTGAAGGGAAAGGTCCATCTATATTTTATTTGTGCCCTGGTCAATGCCTGGGTTGTCTCTTAAAAATTTGCTTCTTTTACAGTGTGCTCACCACCAAACCCTGATACAGTTCCAATCTGTGGCCTTCCCAAGTTACACTGGCCATTTCTCTAGCTCTCTTGAGCAAGTGTTCTGTTAGATCAGAGCTCTGTAGCATACAACAATGGTCTCTCAGGATTAAGAGGTCCCAAAACCTGAGGTGCTTGTTCAGTCCCTAGCTTAAGCATCCTACAAAATTCAATTCAGCAATCTAGTGACCACTTCTCTCACATCGCAATAAGGACCAATGTCTGGAAGACCCCGCACCTGCAAATTATTTCTACCGGTGCTGTTCTCTAAGTCCTCCAATTTTTCTAACAGTTCTTGAAACTCTCCCCGGACATCTTCCAGTCCTCATTGTATTCCTGATATAGTTTCCTCAAATGTTCCCACCATATCTACCCAGTAGCCCATGTCTGCCAAGTCAGACCAAATCTCTTTCAGGGCCTCTTGGACCTGGACCGCCACCCCTGATATTTCAGCTTTTACCTCCTCCAGCCCCTCTCTCATGTCAGCTTTCATCAGAGCCTCACTGCCATTCACCCCCAACATGTTCAGCTCCTCACTTCCAACTTGTGCAGCATCCATCGTCTGCCACCTGCCCAGGTCATTGTCAGGCTCCGTGCCACATGGAGTGCATCTAGCTGTCTGCTCGCTACCCCTGAGAGCTGTCTTATCACCATCGACTCTTTTCTTCATAGCCATGAGGAACCTTTACTTAGGAACAATCGCTGCCAAGACTGAGGAAAGTTTGATGACCCAGTTTTCTTAATTAAATTTGAGGAATTGCCCTGGCTGGGATTGGAGCTCTGCTCTTAACCTCTCCTGTCCTCCGGTGATATCACTTCCTTTCCAATTTTAATTTAAGCCAATTATTGAGCCAATTAGGCTTGTTTTATGAGCTGATTAAGCCTATATCAGCTTGGTATACCGATTTAGGTGCCTAACTTTAGGTATCTTGTATAGAATCTGGGCCTTTATCTTTATTTACCAATCTGCAATAAAAAGCGTTATTGTGAACTTTTAAAAATAGAACATAATACTTCCAGCAAATAAGGCACAAAATGCACCTGTTAATGAACTGTGTCTCATGTAAATGCATACAAAGCAGTTCATTTATATTACAATGACCCATGCTCACAAAAAAGGATGCACATTTTCTTAAAAAATGCCTCTCAATGCAATTAAAATTACATGTATCATTCCATATTTACTGGAGGTATGTTATGGGCAGAACTGGAAAAATAATATTAAGTAGATAGCATTTTCCGTAAAAATTTTGTGTGTCATCTTCTGTAGAAAATCTACCCACACAGAATGCTGATGCAAATGTAAAGTATTTGTGGTAAGATTCAAAGGGATAGTATATGTATGCTTTCACTTTGAAAATTAATGCAAAGGCTCCATGGGAGCAATTTTTATAAGGCGGGCACCAATATTTAGGTGCCAAGAACACTTGCAAATGACCAGAACAGTGCATAAATGCCACATATTTCTGTTTCTTGCTGTTTTAGAAAATGGCGCATAGTTTAAACATAGTAACATTGTAGATGACGGCAGATAAAGACTCGAATGGTCCATCTAGTCTGCCCAACCTGATTCAAGCTAAAAATTTGTTGGTTTTTTGTCTTCTTCTTCTTAGCTATTTCTGAGCAAGAATCCAAAACTCTACCCGGTATTGTGCTTGGGTTCCAACTGCTAAAGTCTCTGTCAAAGCTCACTCCAGCCCTTCCTCTATCAAACGGCCATATATAGACACAGACCGTGCAAGTCTGCCCAGTACTGGCCTTAGATCTTCAAAATTTACTATTATTTTCTGATTCTAGATCCTCTGTGTTCATCCCACGCTTTTTTGAACTCCCTCACCATTTTCCTCTCCAGCACCTCTTTCAGGAGCGCATTCCAGGCATCCATCAACATCTCCATAAAAAATTTTCTTACATTGCTCTTGAGTCTCCCACTCCTCAACCTCACCCCTCAACCAAAGGTGGGCATACCTAGGCTAGCATGAAATGGAACTATGGAGTGGAGGAATGGCCTAGTGGTTAGAGCAGCTGTCTCAGCATCTTGAGGTTGTGAGTTCAATTCCCACAGCAGTTCCTTTTGACCCTGGGCAAGTCACCTAACACTCCATTATCAAAGGCACAAAATAAGTGCCAGTCCAGAATACATAAACCATTTTGAATGTGTAAACCACACAGAAAAACAGCATAACATAACATACATAAATCTTTATTTATATACCGCAAAAGCCTTTCGATTCAAGTCAGTTTACAGGAAAAATGACTGGAGAGTAAGCAAGCTACAGCAATGGAGAAAGGACTGAAAATTGTATAGATCGCATAGAGTCAGTTTAAGCAGGATTTTAAAAGGAGGGAGATAAATAAGGAGGTAAGGATGTTCATAGTCTTAGAGCAACAACGTGGACTAGAGTGTCAATAGGTCATGAGTCTTTTCATAGAGAATTTAAGGTGGGTCGTTCTGTTTGAGGAAGAGAAGGGTTTTTAGGAGCTTTCTGAAGTGCATATAAGAGGTTGATGTTCTGACTAGTTGACTCCATTCAGGATCTTTGGAGGCTGCTTGGTAGGGTAGGAGTCTGTTGATGAATCTCTTTTGGGTTTCATCCCTTTCACCTGTGTGGAAGTACTCAGGTACTATAATTTATGCATGTTTTAAAGCAGTCTAGGGAAAAGCATTTGCACCAACTCTGTGTCTGGTGCAACACACCTAAAATATTTATTTATTTATTTATTTAATTGGATTTATATCACATTCTCCCAGAAGAGCTCAGAAAGAGTTACAAATATATATTCTTATTTATCTTTCTATAAGAGCAAAAGAATAGCCTTATTGGATCAGACCAATTGTCCATCAAACTCATTATCCCATCTCCACAGAGGTCAATCCCGGTCACAAGTACCTAGCAAAAGAAACAAATACAGTTAAACCTTAGTTTACGAGCATAATTCGTTCCAGAAGCATGCTCGTAAACCAAATTGCTCGTATATCAAAGCGAGTTTCCCCATAGGAAGTAAGGGAAACTCGCTTGATACGTTCCATCTCCTCCCCCCACCCCGAAGCTACTGACACTGCTCCATCACACCCTCCCCCGTTCAAACCGGCATCACACCCCTCACCTGCGAATGCCCCCCCTGAGAACCTGATAACACCCCCATGCTGGAAGCGGTATCCGCCCACCCGCCCTCCCAAACAAGCTCCTTACCCCATCTGCTGCTTGCCGGTGCCAGTTAAGAAGAGATCCCGCCTCTTACCTGGGATGGGCCTTGGTTCTCTCTGAGATCGAGTTCTCTCCGAGATCTAGTAACATAGTAACATAGTAGATGACGGCAGATAAAGACCCGAATGGTCCATCCAGTCTGTCCAACCTGATTCAATTTAATTTTTTTTATTTTTGCTTCTTAGCTATTTCTGGGCAAGAATCCAAGCTCTACCCGGTATTGTGCTTGGGTTCCTACTGCCGAAATCTCCGTTAAAACCTACTCCAGCCCATCTACATCCTCCCAGCCATCGAAGCCCTCCCCAGCCCATCCTCCACCAAATGGCCATATACAGATACAGACCGTGCAAGTCTGCCCAGTACTGGCCTTAGTTCAATTTTTAATATTATTTTCTGATTCTATATCCTCTGTGTTCATCCCACACTTCTTTGAACTCAGTCACAGTTTTACTCTCTACCACCTCTCTCGGGAGCGTATTCCAGGCATCCACCACCCTCTCCGTAAAGTAGAATTTCCTAACATTGCCCTAGAATCTACCACCCCTCAACCTCAAATTATGTCCTCTGATTTTACCATTTTCCTTTCTCTGGAAAAGATTATGTTCTTCGTTAATACCCTTCAAGTATTTGAGCGTCTGAATCATATCTCCCCTGTCTCTCCTTTCCTCTAGGGTATACATATTCATGGCTTCCAGTCTCTCCTCATACATCTTTTGGCGCAAGCCTCCTATCATTTTCGTCACCCTCCTCTGGAACACTTCAAGTCTTCTTACGTCCTTCGCCAGATAGGGTCTCCAAAACTGAACACAATACTCCAAGTGGGGCCTTACCAATGACCTGTACAGAGGCATAAACACCTTCTTCCTTCTACTGCCTACACCTCTCTTTATACAGCCCAGCATCCTTCTGGCAGCAGCCACTGCCTTGTCACACTGTTTTTTCGCCTTTAGATCTTCGGACACTATCACCCTAAGGTCCCTCTCCCCGTTCGTGCATATCAGCTTCTCTCCTCCCAGCATATACGGTTCCTTCCGATTATTAATCCCCAAATGCATTACTCTGCATTTCTTTGCATTGAATTTTAGTTGCCAGGCATTAGACCATTCCTCTAACTTTTGCAAATCCTTTTTCATATTTTCCACTCCCTCTTTGATGTCTACTCTGTTACAAATCTTGGTATCATCCGCAAAAAGGCACACTTTTCCTTCTAACCCTTCAGCAATGTCTCTCACAAACATATTGAACATGATTGGCCCCAGCACCGAACCCTGAGGAACTCCACTACTCACCTTTCCTTCCTCCGAGCGACTTCCATTAACCATCACCCTCTGGCGTCTGTCCGACAGCCAGTTTCTAACCCAGTTCACCACTTTGGGTCCTAACTTCAGCCCTTCAAATTTGTTCAACAGCCTCCTATGAGGAACTGTATCAAAGGCTTTGCTGAAATCTAAGTAAATTACATCTAGCATATGTCCTCGATCCAGCTCTCTGGTCACCCAATCAAAAAATTCAATCAGGTTCGTTTGGCATGATTTACCTTTTGTAATGCCATGTTGCCTCGGATCCTGTAACCCATTATATTCAAGGAAGTACACTATCCTTTCTTTCAGCAACACTTCCATTATTTTTCCATCAACTGAAGTGAGGCTCACCGGCCTGTAGTTTCCTGCTTCATTCCTGTGACCTCTTTTATGAATAGGGACCACATCCGCTCTCCTCCAATCCCCAGGAATCACTCCCGTCTCCAGAGATTTGTTGAACAAGTCTTTAATAGGACTCTCACCAGAACTCTCTGAGCTCCCTTAGTATCCTGGGATGGATCCCGTCTGGTCCCATCGCTTTGTCCACCTTCAGTTTTTCAAGTTGCTCATAAACACTCTCCTCCATGAACGGCGCAGAATCTACTCCATTTTCTCGTGTAACTTTGCCAGACAATCTCAGTTCTTCTCAAGGATTTTCTTCTGTGAACACAGAACAGAAGTATTTGTTTAGCACATTTGCTTTTTCCTCATCACTCTCTACATATCGGTCCCCACCATCTTTTAGTTTAGCAATTCCATTTTTCATCTTCCTCCTTTCATTAATATATCTGAAAAAATTTTGTCTCCCTTTTTTACATTTTTAGCCATTTGTTCTTCTGCCTGTGCTTTCGCCAGACGTATCTCTCTCTTGGCTTCTTTCAGTTTCACCCTGTAGTCCTTTCTGCACTCCTCTTCTTGGTTTTTTTTATATTTCATGAACGCCAACTCTTTCGCCTTTATTTTCTCCACCATTAGTTTCTCAGAGAGAACGAGAGCCAGAAGGCCTTGAGCATGCGCAGATGCTGAAGGCCCAGCCCAGGCAAGAGGCGGGATCTCTTCTTAACTGGCATCGGCAAGCAGCAGATAGGGTAAGGAGCTTGTTTGGGAGGGCGGGCGGGCGGATGCCGCTTCCAGCACAGGGGTGCAATGCCGGTTCTCGTGGGGGGGTGGGGGGGCATTTGCGGGCGGCGGGTGTGATGCCGGTTAGAGCGGGGGGGGGGGGGGTGCTCGTTTATCGGGACATGCTCATTTTGCGAGTTAAGGTTTGCGGGAGTGTTTTGCTCGTCTTGCAAAACACTCGCAAACCGCGTTACTTGCAAATCGAGGTTCCACTGTAGTAACAATATTCCATGCTACCGATCCAGGGCAAGCAGTGGCTTCCTCTATGTCTGTCTCCATAGCAGACTATGGACTTTTCCTCTAGGAACTTGTCCAAACCATTTTTAACACCAGCTACATTCACCACTCTTACCACATCTTCCGGCAGTGTGTTCCAGAGCTTAACTGTTCTCTGGGTGAAAAAATATTTCCTCCTATTGGTTTTAAAAGTATTTCCCTGTAACTTCATCGAGTGTCCCTAGTCTTAGCCAGTGCTTCATTAAGAAAAATTGGCTCCTTTACAGATGTGGAGTAGAGGCCTAGGCTAATGGTTAGTGTAGTGGTATGAGATCCTGGGGAACTGTGTTCAATGCCCACTGCAGCTTCTTGCGACCCTTGATATGGCAAACTGTGCCAGGCAATTTATCAAATGTATGAACTTTCTCTTCTGGCTATGTTTCACCCAAAGGTCAGTATTAATTTATCAAGCTAATGTTAGGAAACGGTTCCCAGGTTCAGAAAATCACCCTTCAATAATACCACCCCAGCATATGACAAACGAAACCAGAAATGTAACTAAGAATAATTAAGTTTATTTAAATAATTAATTCAGCAAAATTACATAGAAAAATAACTTAGGCCTCTTCTATTAAACTGTGCTAGCAGTTTTCTAGTGTGGGGAGCTGCGCTGAATGACCCACATTGCTCCCGACGCTCATAGAGTTCCTATGAGCGTCGGGAGCAGCGCGGGCCATTCAGTGCAGCTCTCTGCTCTAAAGACTGCTAGCGCAGTTTAATAGAAGAGGGGGTTAGTACAGCTGGTTAATATATTACTGGAGATAAACAGATGTCTGTCAAAGTCTGATCACCCATCAAAACTTTTCTAAGTCAGCTAGCTCTTACTCTATGTTCCCCTAACTAAAACCAAAACAACACTATATTTGTAACTACAGACTATAAATTAAGTCAAAGAAATATATTTTACCCAAGCATCTCTTTCTGGAAAGGCCCACACAGCAAAGTGCTCTTAGGGGAAGGAAACCAACAGCAGCCCCCTAACCCACCTCTGAATAGTCTTTTATCCATACAAATTATACCATGTGACCACATGGAAAGTCCCAAAGTTTCATGCATACATGGCTTAGGGCAATGTTTCTCAACTTCTTCAAGCCAAGTACCCCCAAGTCTAACAAATAACAACCGAATATCCCCACCCAAGCTCCGCCCCAGACCCATCCAGGCTCTGACCCAGACCAATCCAGGCTCCACCCCCATAATAATAGTGCTAATTGTAATGCAATTTCTTCCATCCATTTTTCATATACACACAATATAATCTTATTAATATATAATGGTAACCACAAAATTAAAAAAACCTACAAAGCACACTGTACGCACAGAAAATGTTAATTATGACTTTAAAATATGCAGTGTCACCTTAGTAATAACTTTAGAAAAATAGACAAATATATAGTGCAAAATATAGACAACAGATATAAATTCTCAAAACTGACATTTCAATCATTAAATTGAAAATAAAATCATTTTTACTACTTTTGTTATCTGTTGATTTCATGAGTCTCTGGTTGCACTTCCTTCTGACTGTGCATCTAATATTTCCTTCTGACTGTGCATCTAATATTTCCTTTTTTCTGCCTCCTACATGCTTCCTCTCCTCTGGACCAAAACACTTTTTTTAGAAGCGATCTCCCCAGCTTAATTGTACTTCCCTCTCCCATTTCCCTCTTTTATTTTTATCTCGATGTATTTATTAATCTTTCCTTCCCATCCTTTCCTAATGTATCATGTATGTTGATGCGTAAATGTCTCCCCCCTTTTTTTTAAAGTTTAGATAAGTTTTTATTCTTCTTTTAATTTTTACTACATATTATTGTAAATCATTTAGATACCTGTATGATAAATCCAAACAAGCAAACGAAATACTCTCATACCTCGACGCCCTATCCTACCAGATCCTCAATCCGGAACCCACGCATGAAAAAGGCCACCAACTTGATATAGCAGCATTCACGCCTCATAATCTCCACACCCCAAATATTCACATCACCAACGGTACCTGGCATCCCTCTCTTTGGTCAGACCACCACAAATACACCTTCACAATCAACTGGCCTCAAAATAACATAAAATCCATGCCCCAAAAAACAACCTTCAAATCTAGACAGAAAATTGAACCAGCCACATTCTGGGACAAAGTGGACTCTGCAATCAACCCCACTGACCCTACAGACTTCGTAAAACACTGGCGCACCCTAAGTGAAACAACCTTGAACGAGCTAGCCCCAGAAAAAACCAAACACAGAACCTGCAGACCCTCAGACAAGTGGTTCGACTCCGAACTCCACCTACTAAAAAGGCATTGCAGACAACTTGAAAGATCTTGGAGAAAAAAGAGAAATGACCAAACCAAATCCGCTTGGAGAACCCAAATCAAACTATATAACATCAAACTTATGGAAAAGCGCAAAACATACTACACTAAACTAATTGGCACAAACAACTCCGACACAAAAACACTCTTCAACTTAGTAAAAAAACTTACGGACACAAACCCATTCCTTGCCACTCAAAGCAATAAAACACCAACAGCTTCCCAATTAGCAGACCATTTCAAACTCAAGATCATCAAAATCAGAACTACCTTCAACAACTCAACTACCACACTCGACGAGTTAATAACAACCCCCACAACGGAAGAAGCCATAACAGCAGACAGAACATGGACCACCTTCCCAACTTTACAATGGCCTGATTTGAACCGACTATATAAAAAATACAGCCACACTTCATGCGACTTGAACTACTGCCCATCGTATCTACTCACAAATGCCTCCCCTAAATTCAAAACCAGCCTCATGCAGTGGATACAAAGCACTCTCATAGAAGGCCAATTCCCACAAGATCTTGGAGAGATCATAATCACACCCATACTGAAAGACCAAAAAGGTCCTGTAGACACACCTACCAACTATAGACCTATCGCTTCGATCCCATTATATGTCAAGCTAATTGAAGGACTTGTGGCTCAATACCTCACCAACTACCTAGCTGACCACAATATACTTCACTCATCTCAATCAGGATTTAGATCTTACCACAGCACGGAAACACTACTAGCAACACTACTGGACATAGCCTGACAACACCTCAGTAAAGGACACAGGATCCTAATTATCCAACTAGATCTTTCCGCCGCCTTCGATCTAGTTGATCATACCATACTACTCCAGATACTAGATGCAATAGGGATCTCAGGGGTGGTTTACAACTGGTTCCAAGGATTCCTTAAAACAAGAACGTACAGAGTTAAGATAAACGATACGAAATCTAACCCATGGTCAAATCCATGCGGAGTCCCGCAGGGATCTCCACTTTCACCCATTCTGTTCAATCTCTACATCTCCTCCCTTGGTACCACTCTAGACAACCTAAATGTAACATCATTCAGCTACGCAGACGACATAACTATTCTCCTCCCCTTCGAAACCCAAGACCACACCTCAACAGGACACCTGGAAACAATACTGGACAAAGTAGAAAAATGGATGACAAACCACAAATTAAAACTAAACTCGGACAAAACCAAATTCTTAATGCTTGAAACGGACAAAAACCCATCCATAACAGACCTGGAAATTAAAGCAATCAAATACCCAATCCAAACCTCCCTCAAATCCTGGGAGTACTGATAAACAGATGCTGCACTATGCAGACTCAAATCAACAAAACTACCCAAAAAGCATTCTTCACAATGCGCAACTTAAGAAAAATAAGGAAATTCTTTGACAAAGAACACTACAGGATCATTGTACAATCCCTGGTACTAGGTCTTGTGGACTACTGCAATATCCTATATCTACCATGCCCTACAAACATGATCAAAAAACTACAGACCGTTCAGAACACAGCTCTCAGACTAATCTACTCTCTCGGAAAATATGACCACATCACCAACGCCTACCTAGACTCACATTGGCTACCGATTAGAGCCAGAATTCAGTTCAAACTATACTGTCTAATCTTCAAAGTATTCAACGGTACTGCACCTGCCTATCTAAACGATCGCCTAAACCGTAACCTTCCACCCAGAATAAGAAGAACGCTGACACCATTCTCATACCCACCACTCAATGGCACTCATCGTAAAAAGTTTTATGATAACCTCATAGCAAGCATGCAGCAAAACTCGAACCCTCCATCACCAGATTGTTAACCTCAACATCTGACTTCAAAGCATTCCGTAAAGAAATCAAAACGCTGCTATTCAAAAAGTATATACAATCTACCTAATCTCCCTTTCTTCCACTTACACCGACCAGGTTTTGCTCACTCCCTGGCACCATACCCTCAATTGACCAAAAAAAAAAAAAATACCTGGAACCTAATTCATCCTACCGAAACCGATTTACCTACCAATGCATGGAAACAGACTATTTGATATGTAATGTAATGTAACCTGATTTATCTATGTCTACACACTCATTCTGTTATTAAGTCTATACCCTCAATCTGTATTCTCCAAAGTCATGTACCCTCCTGGAAATGTCCAGCTCTCTTCTTATGTAATCCGCTTTGAACCACAAGGTACAAGCGGAATAAAAATCACTAATGTAATGTAATGTATATCAAAAATAAAGAAACTTGACCTCATTCCCTTCCCCAACCAACATCTCTCTGTCCTTCTATGAGTCCAACTTTTCTTCCTCTCTCCTCCACCCCTATTGGCAATATTTCTACCTCTCTCTCTCTCTCTCATTGTCCATCTGTCTTGAGAGATCCAGGCATCTTTCCCAACCTCTCTACTGCCACATCCAACATTTCTCCCTCTCTCATCCCCTGGATCATGCGCAGCATTTTTCACCACTACCCACCAGCCCCATACCCATTTCTCCTTCTATCACCCCTCTCCAGCACAATGCCACATCTTTTCCTCCATCACTATGTCCAACATTCCTCCCCCTTGCATTGTTTCAAGTTTTATTAAAAATTTGATAAAACGCTTATATAAAATTTCTAAGCGACTGATAAAAAATAAACATATAGTTACATTCAGACAATACATATAGACAACGGACAGACTTGAAAGGGAGGGTGGAAGGGAAGAATTACAATTTTTAAAGAAAAGAACATAGAAGGGCTAAAACCTCAGGGAGGGATTAATGCTGTCTAAGATGCCATTGAGTTTGGAAGTGGCAGGCAGAAGTTGCGGAGATTGGATCAGTCTGTCAGAATTGAATTTTTATTAGTCAAAAACGTCAATATACAAAAAAATCTTAAGGGCGCCTTTAAATCTTTCCAGGGTAGTTTCTTTTCTCAAATGAGTTGGTAAATAATTCCATATTTGGGGTGCTGTAACTGAAAAAATATCTGTTCGTCTTGTATTTATAATCTTTAATGATGGAATTGAAAGAAGGTACTGATTAGTAGATCTTAGTGTCCTTGGTGTTCACTCTCGTTAGGGGCATAGATATTAACCAGGGAGTACAAGACCCCCTCAATCAGGGCCTCCATCATGATATATCTACCCTGAGGGTCCCGCACCACCCTATGGACTTCACAACAAATTTTGGTGTTCACTCTCCATCACCATATCCAACATTTCTCCCTCTCATCCTTCTATTCCCCATGCATCTCTACTTCACTCCTCTCTCTATGCCTAATTTTCCTCTTTCTTCCTTTCCCTATGTGCACCATCTCTTTCCCTCTCACTCACACACTCATGCCCAACAATTCTCCCTTTCTGTTCCCTCTCTCCTATGTCCTAAGTTAGTGCCCCCTTCTTCCCTCCCTTCTGTGTCCCATGTTCATGACCCTTCCCTCCCTTCTGTGTCCCATGTTCATGACCCCTCCCTTCCTTCCGTGTCCTGAGTTCGTGCCCCCTTGCCTTCCAGCCTTTGTCCCAAAATCGTGCTCCTCCCATGTCCCAATGTGCTCCTGAACACAGAGGACCTCTAATCAGAAAATAACAGTATATATTGAAGAACTAAGGCCAGTACTGGGCAGACTTGCACGGTCTGTGTCACATATATAGCCATTCAGTGAGAATGGGCTGGGATGGTTTAGATGAGCTGGATTGAGCTTTGACGGAGACTCCAGTAGAGCACTGGGTTTCTGGTCCAGAAATATCTAAGAAAAAGAACAATTTAAATTAAATTATTAAGTTATAGAGAGTGTATGTTTGGGCAGACTGGATGGACTATTTACTATGTTTCCCCCCCTTCTGTCCCAGATCATGTCCTCTCTCTGCCTTACTTGCTCAAACCGCACTTGCCGTATCTTCCTTCAGCAGCTCTCATTGCCGGGATGTGCAGGCAGCAATTCACACACTGCACGCTAGCCTTCCCTCTGACGTCAGAGAGAAAGTCTCTGAGTCCAAGCAACGAGTCCTACTCAAGGCAGAAGGAGGTAACTGGGACACCCGCTCCCCCTCACTGACTTGGAAGGCTTTCCTGTGACGTCAGCTCTGACATCGGAGGGAAGCCCTCTGGGTCAGCTTCAGTGGAGGGGGGCGGGGGTGGGTGGAGGGATCCCCTGCAGAGGCTTGACAGGAGGGTGGAGGGCAGGAAGGAGGGATCCCCTGCGTCGGCTTCGACAGTCAGTCAGGCAATATTTTTGGCAGCGGCCAATGCTGTGTACCCCCAACAAGCGGCTTGCATACCTCTAAGGGTATGCGTTCCGCGTGTTGAGAAACACTGTCAGGGCACAAGTCATATTTGCTCAGTCCTTCTAAGGAGGGGGCACACAATACTAGCCACTCTTCATTGGCTGGTTTATGCCACACCTCCCATCTTTAACATCTGACAGGTTCATACATGCTCATGCCAATCTCTCGTTTTCCCAGAACCTCTTCCATGCCTAGGTCACCCTGCTCCTCACATCTATACATGTCATATCACTCTAACAATCCTCTTCAGCCCTGTTTGTCTCCTCGCATGAGTCATCTGCTTTGGACCCAACTTAAACATGTGATCATACCAATTATCAGATAGCAGGCCAAAGAGCATCTGCTAATTCTGGAAAACAGCCAAATTATGCCAAGCACAAGCCTGTCAGCCATTTTAGAGAGTGACAACTTCCCCTTGTCTTCCATTTTAAAGTTAGCATCTGTCTCACTAATCCTGTTATCCCCAATTAATAGAGATAAAATAATATAATTTCTACATTTGTTCCTAACACCCTTAATAAATCACTTAACCCTCTACTACCCCAGCTCCAAAAAAGCCTCAATTGTGAGCCCACTGGGAACAGAGAAAGTACCTGCATATAATTCATACATCTTGTAGCTTAAAACTTGACTCCTCTTTATAGAACTACCCTCTAGGTGGGCAGTCTGGAAGAGTTCCCCAGTTAAACAGTGACTAAACAATAAGGCATCCAATTATAAACAATCAGGTCAATATTTAAAACTCCTCCCCCATCAGCCTTTGTTTTAAAACAAACTGCGACATTTGAATAGTCCATGAACACCCAACCACAGAAGCGATACAATGATAGTAACATTAAACCACTATAGTTGAGTGGTTTAAATTGGGACAGGGCTTTTTTTGTTTTGTACTTTAATTTAAATCACTTAACTACATAGAAAGTGGCTGAATATCTCCATTATTATTTTACTGAGGTGGAATATCCTTGCTCCATCCTGGCACTATAAACATACTCCCGGATTTTATATAGGTAGGCCAAACTGGGCACCCAAGTTTGAATGCAGATCCCAGATGTGCGCATAAAATAATTTGTCAATTAGGTACTAACAATCAATTTTTGGAGTTAATTGGCACTTCATGTGGAAAATTCCTGGAGAAGATCTTCGGTTGACCATACAAATGGTCTAGTAGCCAACAAGGAAAAAGTTGAACTATTTCTGATTAACAGATGGGGAGGGAACTGCCCAAGATATCAACTAATGCTTAAAGGAAATCATAGGCGTTGGAACGGGGGTGGCCACAGGGGAAGTAGCCTCCTCAAAAATTGGCACTTTGATCCCTGGTGGTCCAGAGGTGCAGCTTTCCACGCTCCTGTCCCGCGTCTAACTCGGTTGGTGGCAGCGGTGCGGGATCTGGTTTCTTCTGCTGCTGAGCGGCAAAGAGCAGGAGCGCGCTTTGGCTCTCCTGCTCGGCGCTGAGCAGCTTCTTGATTGGCTCCCGCACGTCCCACCCATCCCCGCCCTGTCGCTCCCCAAGCCCGCCCCAAGCCCCGCCTCCAATCCCACCCAATCCCTGCCTTCCACTGCCTTCTCTCATCGGGTAGGACATCCGTGCATATGCGGATGTGACACAATGACATCACACAATGATATCATTGCATCATATCCGTGCATGTGCGGATGCCCTCCTACATGAAGGAAAGCTTTTCAAAACCCGGACAAAGTGCTGGGTTTTGAAAAGTCGTCATAGTCCGGGGAAATCCGGATGTCTGGAAACCCTACACTGGTGCATGAGTGATAGTTAACCTTATCACTGGAAGGAACCATAGGAAGAACTCTGATCACCCTTGGTAGATTGCCCTACATTGAATTTTACCAAGATATGTGCTTCTTGTTCCTGGAATGAGATATTTGAGACTGTGATCAGCTGGCACTCCCTGAAAGCAGACTCTTTGACTGATGAACGTCAGCGGTTTTTTGACTGAGATAAGTTCCTTTTTTTTCAATAGCCATATTTGATTGTTGGAAGATTGATACACTGTTACTTGGCGCTGTAGGAATGACTTTCAAATGATTTGACATTTGATTTTAGTGTTTTTTGATTTCTTGAACCAGATTATTGTGGCACTGGGGATTGTGGGCTATTTTGCATGTTTTAAATATTTAACTAATAATTTAAAAAATTTAAAAATCTAGATTTCACTAGCCATAGGGTGTTTTACATGATGTTTGTGGGTTATTCCTGCTTGGCACTCTTGGGTGCTAAGTGCAGGGATAAACCCTGGTGAACTTTTCAAAAAATTGTTGCATAAAGTTCCCATGAACTGATTCAACACCCTCATTTATTGCCTTTTAGACCTATAATTATATAGACTAGTTCAAAGAGCCCCCAATCCATACTGTGTTTCAATAGCAGAGAGCAGGTCTCTGGTTTTTTTTTATCTACCTGAATATTGTGACCCCTCTCAATTAGAGTAGGCTTGCTAACATTTTTGGACAGTGCAATTGGGGCATATCTATGCAATGGGAAAGGAATCTTTCTGTGGGAACTGATTATACATCTGCATTACTCATCAGAAAGATCAGGCAATTGTAAAAATAACTGTTCTGGGTGAACTCTGGTCAAAAGGTTGGGTCCAGGTTGTATATTTCCTGCATATAAATGGAAGCGGAAGTTAATGTAGCTTTCTCAGAGCCATAGGCTTATCTATGCAAAAATGTGTATGTGTCAAATTCTTTTATTTTGTTTGTTTGAAAATTTTTTATTGAGTCAAGCAGACAAAACGATTACAACTACATAAGCGGCTCCTGAAGAGAAACACATACCATTATGGCTAACAAACCAAGAATGTGAATGTACAGGGAGGAACCGAGGGTCATAGGGGCATCATATCCGATGAGTACAACGTATATCAGAGCTCCTCCACGTACAAGGAGGCGCCAGGTGAAAGTGAATACACCAGATAAACAAAGCCTGTTTGTTTTGTTTTAAAACACACCATCTAAAATACACAGAGTCGTCCTCCGTCCCCCCCTCACATTTCAGCGACTCAGAGGATCCAACAGGAAGCTCACACAATATCCACTGCAGTTATAACCGATTCCCAAAATGACCGGTTCATCCTTTTATGTCCTGACCTAAGGCATCCTCTTGGAGGCTGCAGAGTTCCCAGTATGCCAATTTTTTAAGGGACCTTTCCCACCCCACCACCTCAGGGGAGTCTTCATCCATCCACATACGAAGCACCATCCTTTTGGCCACAAGAAGGGCAACATACAGGCATTGCCAGTGATCAATAGACAACCCCTGAGCAGTCGCCTCTGCATCATAGCCCAGAACTTGGATCATAGAGGACCATTGGACCGAAACACCCAAGATACGGGTCAGAAAATTAAGGACTCCATTCCAATAGTCACACAATGCAGGGCATTCAATAATCATGTGCAATAAAGACCCTCTCATAAGCTTGCACCTCACACATTCAACAGATCAGCCCTAACCCCTTGTGACCTAGTGAAATAGGTGTGATGTAAAAGTTTGAATTGTATTTCTTGCATCTGTGCATTTCGGGCACCTCAAACTATGTTAGAGAAACAAGTTATCAAAATGGCAGGGTTTACAGTCTCACCCCAGCTCCAAAGACCATTTAGACGCCAGGACTGACAACTGAGAGTCCTCTCGCTCTTCACGGGCTAGCCCATACCAAATGGATATGGAGTTGAGAGAAGGGGAGAGATAAGAAAAAATAATCAACTTTTAAGAAATGATTTCCCCCTCCCCCCCCCGGGTTTTTCCGGTATTTCTCCATATAGGAGTGCCTCAACTGGAGGTAGGCAAAAAAAGGTATGCTGGGTAACGACCATTGTTGACGGAGATCTGCATAGGAGGGAAATGTAAAAGTGTCAGTGTTAGGAGAGCAAACATGGCCCAGGCAGTGATGGTCCCCAAACTTATCCCCGAGACCACGTGACCTTCCCACCCCTGGAGGGAACTCAGAATTGTTACATCTCAGCTGAAACACCCAGTTCCCCTGCCCTTTACCAATACAGTGCTGCGACCAGACCAACGCCAGTCGCAATGGAGCTAAGCAAACCATTTGCGGCCCTACCCTAGATCTCTGCCAATGTAAGAGTGTCAGACAAGCCAGTGCTTCATAGGGGGACATCCAGGAGTCAAACAACCCCACAGGGGCAAATCAGTACCGATTGGTGAATAATTCATGAATCCAGTGCATCAACGCTGCCACGTTGTACAGTCTGAGGTCCAGAAGAGCGAACCCTCCCTTGTCTTTACTTTGAGTGAGCTTCCAAAAACCTATGTGCGCTGTGCGATTTTGCCAGATGAAAGACGCAGTAAAAGACCGATAAAACTGGTCACCCGTGCCTTTAAGCCACAGAAGGATCATCTGCATAGGATAGAGAATCTTAGGGAGCAAAACCATTTTGACAAAAGCAATCCGACCAGACAAAGAAAGAGGGAGATCTCCCCAGCGAACACAATATTCACGCATTTGCGCCAATTTATCTGAAATATTGCAACGGTATATACAAGCCCAATCTGTGCTAAGAAAGATTCTCAAATATTTAAGCACCCCCGCTGCCCATTTAAAAGGAAATCTCGGTAGGTGATGAGATACACAAAGGGATGTCACCGGCATGGCTTCTGATTTACTAACATTTATACAAAGACCCGAGAAGTTTCCAAACACACCAATGTCAGGAGGGGTATCGTTAGTCAGGAGGGGTATCGTCTCCCTGGCGTTATGAACAAATAATAAAAAAAACAAAATGAATTGACCCCCAAATCAATAAAAAGCAACAGGCAAAAAACAAAAAGAATTGACCCAAAACTTTGACTCTTTTAAATAAAGTCCATGTAGGAACATCGTCACTCCACAGTTTTTTTTTTTTGTTTTGTTATGTACAAATAATAACATATTGTTGGCAAACATAGTGATCTTACATTCCTTATTGCCCACTGGAATGCCAGGGATATTCGTAGAAGCTCTGATCTTTATAGCCTGGGGTTCCATGGACAAGATAAACAAGAGTGGGGACAAGGGGCACCCCTGACGCGTTCCACGCTGTAGTGGGAAGGAGGCAGTTCTCCTCTTCTTAATAAGCAATTGAGCCATCGGGGCAGTGTAAAGACTGACAATCCATTGATGAAAAGGACTGACGATGCCAAACTGTTGTACAATCCAAAACAAATATGGCCAGGTGACTTCGGCATCTAAACTAGCCAGTAGATCATCCCCCGCTCTTCTGCCCTCTCTGAGCACCACCAGGGCCCTCAGTATGTTGGAGGAGACAACGCGCCCAGGAACAAAGTCAACCTGGTCCGTATGAACAAAATAAGGAACCACCTGAGCCAGCCTGCCCACTAATACAGCAATGAGAATCATCATGTCTTGGTTTAATAAAGATATCGGCCGGTACGAGCCTACTGACTTTGGGTCCCTCCCTGGTTTGTGCATGATTCTGTTCGGGAAGAGCTCAGCCGGTGGCTTGTATGTCTGCATACATGCAGTATTTATTTTTATTTAATTCAGCTGGAAGAAATTATCTAACAGCCTTAATTGACTTCATTTAGTAAACTTTTGTTGTATGTTCACTGGTCCTCAGCGGGCATACCTAGCATATGTGACACCCGGGGCCTATCATTTTTTTGACACCCCCGCCATTTGTATGAAAAACATGATTTTTAGTAACAAGCCACACGTCACACATGAGTACCTACGAAAAGGCAGCATCTTACAAACTGCAGTGAGCAGTACATCAATACACCCACTGTAAAACTAAACAAGCCAGACTAGTACAGATCAATCCTACACCGTCAATCCTAACAGAAAACCATGTCTTTCGAACACACAGAACACAGAAAACACCTTCGCCTAGTATGGAATATGTCGTCACAAACTAACCCCTCCCCCGTTTACAAAACTGTAGTGTGGATTTTAGCCACGGTGGTAACAGCTCTGACGCTCATAGAATTCTGAGCATCAGAGCTGCTACCACCACGGCTGGTGCTAAAAAACGCTCCACAGTTTTGTAAAAGGGGGGATAAAATAGAAATACATAGACAAAGGTTAAATTGAACCAGCAAGAAGCTGGAATCTGCATACAATGCAACACCACAGAAACAGTGACACATGTCTCCTAAAGCAATAAATAAATAGAAAATTTTTGTTCTACCTTTGTCTTCTCTGGTTTCTGCTTTCCTCATCTTCTTGTTACTCTCTTCCTTCCATCTACTGTCTACCATCTCTCTGCCCCTATATGGCATCTTCTCTCCTTCTATGCTCCTTCCAGAAACTGTATGCCTCCCCCTTCCATCTCTCCTTTCACCCCCATTGGTCTGGCATCTCTCTCCTCTCCTTCCATCTCCCACACTTCTCTTCTGCAATCCCTTTCTTCCCTCATTTTCCTTTTCAATTTATTTTCTGCATCTATCTAGATTACGTACTTACTACCCTCCCATCAATTTCCTTTTTTACTGTCTATCTACAGCTCACCACCTCTTTCCCTCACCCCCTCCAATATTTTTCTAACTCAATCCTTTTCCCCCATCATGTGCCCTCCTTTTATTTATCCCCTCCTTCCATCATGGGTCCTCTTTATCTACCCCTTCCATCTAGCTAAAGCAGCACTGCCTGGGCTTTGCAGTCCACAATTATGTCTCTAGCAGGATATATATTTCAAATCTAATGACAAAATAGAAATAAAATTATTTTTTTCTACCTTTTGTTGTCTCTGGTTTCTGCTTTTATCTTCTTTTCACTCTTTTCCTTCCAGCGTCTGCCCTGTCTCTTCAATCCAGCATCTGCCCGTTCCATTCACTGTCTGCCCCTTCCAGAAACTGTCTGTCTCCACCTGTCATCTCTCCTCTAGACCTCCCCCCCTTTGGTCTGGCATCCATCATCTTCCCTCTGTTCCATCATGATCTGGCATCTTTCTCCTTTCATCTCTCTTTCCCTCCCCCCTGTGGTTTTTAGCATCTCTTTCTTCTCCTTTCCTCCGCTCAGATCTGATATCTCTGTCTCGTTCCCCGTTCTCTGGCATCTCTCTCCTTTCTCTCTTCCCTTTCCTTCTCTGGTCTTTCTTCTTTATTTTCTGCCTCCGTCTAAATTAAATTATTTCTTACTATGCAGTCCTCAGTTTCCCTCTTTTCACTATGTCTACCCACAGCATGCCACCCCTTTCCTTCACCCCTCCACTATCTCACTAACTCTATCTTCTTCCCCCATCCAGCATATTTCTTTTTTCTTTATCCCTCCTTCCATCCAGTATGTGTTCTCTTTCTCCACTTCCATTCAGCATTTGCTCTCACTTCTCCCCACTTCCATCATCTGCCCCTTCTCCCCACTGCCCTCTTCTCTCTCCTCACTTCCATCATCTGCTCTCTTCTTTCTCCCCTTCTCTCCACTTCCATCATCTGCCCTGTTCTCTCTCCCCTTTCTCTCCACTTCCATCATCTGTCCTCTTCTCTCTCCCCCTTCTCTCCACTTCTATCATATGCCCTCTTCTCTCTCCCCCCTTCTATCATCTGCCCCCTTCTCTCAATCTCTCCATCCACCACAGGCCCATCTCTCTCCCTTCCTCTCACCTTTCCGATTTTGGCAACAAGATCGGCAATGCCCTCCTCCTGCAATGACACTTAAGATCGGCAGCAGGGCTCCTACCCTTAGTATCAACAGAACTTCAGATTGGAAACGCGGTGCTCAGTCCAAAGCTTCCCTCTGACTCAGCTTCCTGTTTCCGCCCAGGCAGTTCAGTCAGAGGGAAGCTTTTGACTGAGCACCGCGTTACCGATCTGAAGTGCTCTTGATGCCGGGGGTAGAAGGATGCCCGTTGCCGATCTTAAGTGTCATCGCAGGGGGGGGGGCATTGCCGATCATGAATTGCAGCGCGGAGGAGGGGGGCCGCCGATGCTACTCATCGCCGTTGCAGTCCAGACGCTGCAGATGGACCCAATGCGATCTTGCCAGCCCTGTGCGGACTGGCACCAGATGAATGGGACCTGGCCGGCTGTGCACCCCCCTTAAGGCGTGCACCCAGGGAGGACCACCCCCTGCCCCACCCACTGCATACATGGTAACCAGAGCTAAGCCTATCTGAGGTTTTAATATTTTATAGAGCTCCGGCCCCGCCCCCGACGCCTTTGCTAACATGAGCCGACCAATGACAGCGCACACTTCTGTGAAGGAGACAGGGGCATTCAACAGGCCCTACCCTGTTCTGGCCCAGCTCCACCCCAGTTCCGCCTTCAGCCCCATCAATTCTGCCTGTAGCCCTGCCCAGTTCCGCCCACACAAAGAATCCTCTCTTTATCCGAACGAACTCCAGTAATGTCTGGAGGGCCTGGAGCATGCGCGTAGGTCTCCCTTTTCCCAAGTCTACAAACAACATCCTGTGTGCCGCTGTAAATTTTCCAATTTCTAAATGACCAGTGAAGTTTAAAAATCTTTGTATGCAAATGAAGTTCATGGAAATTCCATTATGTTTATGTAGGGTTACCATATGTCCATGAAAACCCGGTCATGACTTCTTTTTAGAGGACTGTCTGGGTGCCTAGAGAGGTTTTCAAAACCCGGCATCTGGAGGGCTTTTGTGCATGCGTGGATGTTGAGGTTCTAAACTCTGGACAAAAGACAGCCCCTTAGATAGGGAATTTGGCATCTTAAACATAAAGGGATCACATGAATACATAAAAATAGATTCATTATTCCAGGTACATAGGTTAGTTTACTCTTCCATGCTACTCTCCTTCAACCCTTTGACCATCTAGTGCAGGGGTGGGCAACTCTGGTCCTCAAGGGCCAGAATCCAGTTGTGTTGTCAGGATTTCCCCAATGAATATGCATGAGATTTATTTGCATGCACTGCTTTTAATGCATATTTATTGGTGAAATCCTGAAAACCTAACTGGATTCCAACCCTCAAGGACCGGAGTTGCCCACCCCTGATCGAGTGTAATGTACAACACTGCATGCGTCTGGTAGCACTATAGAAATAATAAATAGTAGTAGCAGTAAATTTCATATCGATGGATTTAGGTCCTAACTTCAAATTGGTGCAGGTGCCTAACCATGAAGTTAGGACCTAGATCCATGGATTTGAAATTTACTACTACTCCTCTTTAATATTTCTATAGTGTTACCAGACGCACGCAGCGCTGTATATTACACATGCAAGAGACAGTCCCTTGCACTGGCTTCGACAGGATGGGATACTTTAATGTCATATAGTGATGTATATGGCAAGTACCCTTTCTAACTTTTTCCTGTGTTGCCTTTTGAAGAGTTGTATTATGGTTTTTCTTTTTTTAATAATGGTTATTGTGCAATCACACATGAGTGACATTTTATACTTTAATTCACAGATTACAAGGTGTTTTGCCCGTATCACACTACTCTTATTTCCTTGGCATTTTGAGCAGTTTACATCACCCTCTGGGTCCCTTGAGAAAGAATTTCGAAACATGGTCCATGTCGGGACCTGCTGACACAGTTGAAAGCTAAGTGGGAACTTCTTTCTCTCTTTTGCCATTGAAAATTAGTTGAGCATTTGAACAGTATGTTCATTTCAGGCTCTTTTTCACAATAAGTCATACACAGTGATGGGGCGGTGGGTTTTGCTATAGGAGCTAACGCTCTTGGTCAAATTTCACAATTCTGAGTGTATGTGAACACGTTACTTACTTTATAAGCCAGATATATATTTTGCTTATTTGTATACTGAGAAGTCTTATCCAGTTATACATATATTAGAAAGTAAAAGACATATGAGTGTGGATGTCAAAGTGTGTACATTTTTATTTTATTTGGGGGTAGAACTGGCCTGAATCAAAACACACAACCTGTTTCTTTGGAGGCGCAGTACAATTTAAAAAAAAAAAAAAAAGAAAAGACGCAGGGTTTCCCCTTGCAGATGCTTGTAAGATATTTGCATAGTTTTATAAATTCCTAATAATGACAGCACTTTAGAAACCCCTGCTCTTCTGAACGCTGATCTGAGGCTTATGTTCCTTTTCAGTGATAGGAAACTTTTCGGTGTGTTCCCACTGCAGATAGTTTCAGATTGCTGGCAGGTAACCTCATTTTTACTGTTTTCAAAGCACACACAACGCTTTTCACATGCATTGCAAAACAAGTTTCACGTGTGGGTGTTAGGATTTTCTGGGTCTCAGTAGTTCCCATGTTTTGCTGCATACTTAGCTGCTAAGTAATTAGACACACCCTGAGACTTTAAAACAATTATACCTTCAGCACACATAAGAGAGGCCTATCTGGAGGTGTGGTTGAGGCAGGGAGTGGACTTCTGCGCAGACTTTCAAACTTTGTGTGTGCAGTCTTTCCAAGTTGAATTGTACAGTACACATAGTGAAACATCTATGCGGTGTACAATAAAATAAAAACAGGCTTATAAAATGGATTAAAAGAGGTACACCAGTAATAACAGTAGAAGAAGAGAAAAATTCATTTCTGCTTGCTCTGATACTGCAGCGCTGCCTCCGTGTCTCTTACTCATATTATAAATAAAATCAATCATTAAAAGTCAAAAAAGTATGTCAAAAAATAAAAAATAAAAAATTTAAATTGAATCAGGTTGGGCAGACTGGATGGACCATTCGGGTCTTTATCTGCCGTCATCTACTATGTTACTATGTTTGAGAAGTAGTCTCTAAGCGTAAGTATTGTGGCAAGCAGTGGCATAGCGAGGGTGAGAGGTGCTTGGGGCGGTGGTGCCCCTCCCTCACCCTCTTCCTCACCCCCCACCCACTCCTTCCCCGCCCCTCCTGCCGCACGCCCCTTCCCTTCCCCGTTCTTCTTTAACATTCCCAGCATGAGCAGCAGCCCCAGCCTTCTACTCGTGCCAGCGTCAGCTCTTCCTCGGACGTCACTTCCTAGGCGTGGGTCCAGGAAGTGACATCAGAGGAAGAGCCGATGCTGGGGTTGCTTCTTGTGCTTGAAACATTAAAGAGGTATGGGGAAAGGGAAGGGGGCACACATGGGCGTGGAAGAGGGTGGTGAGGAGGACAGGTGCTGGTGTCTTCACCAAGATGGCACCCTGGGCGGACGCCTCCCTCCCCCTGTTACTACACCACTGGTGACAAGTTTCCTGACACTAAGGCCATTGCCGAAAGCAATAGTATGCAGTTACTATGAGGTATATAGTATATGTGCTATAGCTGTACCAAACAGTATATTTTACCATTTTGCTGAATATGAATAATGAAAAATATTTTTTGTCCAAATACAAATAAGTGCATTGAGCTTTAACATAACAAATAATACATGAAACAACGTAAAATCAGAGACCAAGTGTTTATTTAAGTAGAATTTAGCATAGTAAGAGCCTCAGATTGCTCGTATTTGAATTTAAATCACTAATTGGCTGATTATGAATAGTGTATTCAGGACACTATTCGTGACTGAATCAGATCGAATATGAATATTTGGTACTGCCCTAGTATGTCCATGTGAATGGGTTCAGAATGCAGAAAAGGTTTTAACGTAGGAGCTGACTTACAGGGTGCTCATGAACGCACCATATATTTAAATGACTAGTAATAAGGCCATTAAGTATTCCTTTGCAAAGCACGGAAGCCAAGAGGAGATTTTAATGCATGCACAACAGGAGAAATTCACCACCAGGCTCAAGGCATTGTAGAAAGGTTATGGAGAAGATTTAATGCTAGTTTTTGAGTATGGTAGCTGTGTTAGTCCACTTTTAAAGGTACTAAATAGAAACAAAACAAAACATAGAAGAGAAAATAAGCTAAGAAACATTTATATTGAATTAACAATACAATGTTCAATTAGCTTTCAAAGGTAATGTCACCTTCTTCAGATCAGAAATGAGCAAAATGTTGACAAATATTAGAATATATAAGTGAAAACATAAAAGCATTCTAATGACAGTCTCTCAGGAAAAGGCTGGGTTGGGTTGGGTGAGAAACAGGGAGAGCTAACCCACCATGGTAGGGTTACCATATGGCTCCAGAGAAAGGAGGACGGATTGAGATATCTGGGTTTTACTTCCACTGAAAGCAATTTGCTTATTCTGATCTGAAGAAACAGGTGTTACCTTCAAAGACTAATCAAAAAAGGTATCATCTTAAATTTATTTTCTCTGCTTTGCTTTAGATTTAAATCTTTTTATTAATAGAATAATCATATGAATAACAAGCATGAGATAAATGGCATCAGCAATATTTAACACAATAAGAAGCAGATTCAAATGTAATGTGGACAGCTTGGGTTCTTATAGATCTCCACAAGAGATAAGGCAATTCACCTTTGCAAATGCATCCCAAACCCAGTCTACCCTACCTACCCTCCCCACCCAAGAATGATCCACATTGAGGGGCAATTTCATCAAAGGGCACTACCATGTTAGCATGCGCTAATTGCATAAATGCATGCTAATGATTAGTGTGCACTAAACACTAAAGACGCTTATTATATTCCTAAGGGCATCTTTAGCATTTAGCACATGTTAATTGTTAGCGCAAGCTAATGCATTTGTGCCATTTGATCAATCCCCTCCCCCCTGAATGATCTCCATGGTACATTGTTCACAATCGTAAATCGTTAATATCCAAGCTATGAACTTGTACGTAAGACTCCTAGATAATGTGGGATAGCAAGGGTAGGAGGTGCCTGGGGCAGTGATGCTCCAGCTCCATCCATGCCCCCTGCTCCTTCCCCTCCCTCACACCACTCTCGTGCCCTCCCTTCCCCCCCAAACCTCTTTAAATCTTCACCAGTGTAAGCAGCTTCTCTGGCCTGCTGCTCATGCTAGTGTTGGTTTCCCTCTGATGTCACTTCCTGGCTCTGTGACCCAGAAGTGATTTCAGGCTGGTGCGAGCAGCAGGCCGAAGTTGCTTGCATTGCTCCAAGATGTGCCAATGATGTCTAATCGCTTTATGAATTTGTTATGCTCGATATGAATGAGTTAATACACCCCAAGCAGCTTACAACGACTTACCACATACTTCCAATTCAGGAAAGCATTGAAAGCACATTTATTCTCCTCACTGCACTGCATTCATGTGTATGTGGACTATACCTCTGTATCATTTCTAATATTATGTAAGCCACAATGATTCCTAATCGACATTTGTGATATCCAAGAATCAGTATGGTATTATCTAATTGCCGCTCAGTACGCAATAACAGCCGTTCCCTTTCCGCATACTTAGCCCTTTTAAACGCCCTCCAAACAACTTTACTAGGATAACCCCTTTGATCAAATCTATCACTCATGGCTTTTGCCTGCTGGGAAAACTGCGGGTTCAGCACACCGTCATTTTAATCAAAGAAACTGGCCGTCAGCAATACTGTCCCTAAGATTTTTAGGATGATAACTAGCGTAATGCAGGACAGTGTTCCGGTCGGTCTGCTTTCTAAAAATAGATGTCATCAACTGATCATCTATCCAAGAGATCTGCAAATCCAAAAAATAAATACTTGTACTGGAAATTGTGGACTGGAAGGAGATGTTTGGATCACATGTTTCCAAATATGACTGAGAACTCTAAATAGTCACTGCTCTTGACGACGCTTGGGTAGCGAAACACAGTTCTGTGTCGGGCTGGACTATGCAGTATTTGTCATAAATTACAGTGGAAGAGGAGCCAAGAGATGGAGGAGTGTTGAATATATGGACAGCATTGTGATGGATCAATATTAAATACAGCATGAACTGGCTGTAAGCATTAAGAAGATATGTAATTTATGAGTGTTTGGAAGATAGGGTTCTTGTTTTCTATTATTAAAAAGCTTTTTTAAGATTGGAATTGTGAATTGTAATAGTTGTATTTTGATACTGCTAAATGATTGATAAAAAGATGTTAGGAAAAACAATTTGAATATATAGAAATAGCTTCTCTATATTTGAATGATTATTTATTTTCTTTGGAGCTATTGAAATTGAGTGTGATTACCTGACTTAGTATTAATTGATATACTGTATCTTGGTATACAAGAATGGGTTTCCTCAAAGTATTACTTTTTCTAGTATAGAATTGTTAATTACCAAAGTAATGATTCTGTGTATAAAGATAAATATATGTGGTACTTGTAATATGAGTCAACCTTACTGGTGGCTTCTGCTTCCCCTCTTTCCCCTGTGGATTTCCTGACTCTTTCAGAAAGAGCCAGCTTTTAAATAAGCTGTCACTGCTTCCAGTGACAAAAGGAGATGGAAGCAGTAGCAGAAGTGTGATAGTGTCATGATCACGCAGGGCTCTGTATGCCCACCTTTAATGATGTGCCAATATCAGTCCTGGGGTTGGATTCTGTTGGGGGTGTTGTTTTGGTTTTTTTTTCTGTGGATGACACAAAGATCTGCAACAGTGAAAGTATACAGAATGATAAATAGACAGAAGGAGAAGTGATCTGAACAAGCTGGAATGGTCAAATACTTGGCAGTTAAAAAAATAGCAGAGATGCATTTAGGGGGCAACAATTCAAAAGAGCTGTGCTTGATAGGAGAGAGACCTTGGGCTACACTTTCTGATAATCTCAAGGCAGTAAAATAGTGTGATAATTTAGTAGCCAGAGGCCGAGGGATAACCAGCAGAAAAAAAAGAAGGTGCCTGTGTAGGGGTTCATAATGAGGCCACACCATCAAAAAGATATAAAAAGGATGATGTCGGTCCAGAGGAAGGCTACTAAAATGGTGCATGGTCTTCGTCGTAAGGCGTATGGGGACAGACTTAAAGATCTCAATATGTATACTTTAGAGGAAAGGCAGGAGAGGGGAGATATGATAAAGGCATTTAAATACCTATGTGGCCTAAATGCACACGAGTCGAGTCTCTTTCATTTGAAATGAAGCTCTGAAATGAGAAGGCAAAGGAAGAAGTTAAGAGGTGATAGGCTCAGGAGTAAGGAAATATTTTTTTGGGTGGTAGATGTATGGAACAGTTTCCCGGAAGAGGTGGTGGAGACAGAGACTGTGTCTGAATTCAAGAAAGCATGGGACAGGCACGTGGGATTTCTTAGAGAAAGGAAGAGATAATGGTTACTGCAGATGGGCAGACTGGACGGGCCATTTGGCCTTTATCTGCCGTCATGTTTCTATGTTTCTCATGGAATACTGAGGTCATGGATTACCAGGCCATGGTGCACCCTCACCTGGAGTACTGCATCCAGCACTGGTCACCGTACATGAAAAAGGACACGGTACTACTCAAAAGGGTCCAGAGAAGAGTGACTAAAATGGTTAAGAGGCTGGAGGAGTTGCCGTACAGTGAGAAATTGGAGAAACTGGGCCTCTTCTCCCTTGAAAAGAGGAGACTGAGAGGGGACATGATCGAAACATTCAAAATACTGAAGGGAATAGACTTAGTAGATAAAGACAGGTTGTTCACCATCTCCAAGGTAGGGAGAACGAGAGGGCACTCTCTAAAGTTGAAAGAGGATAGATTCCGTACAAACATAAGGAAGTTCTTCTTCACCCAGAGAGTGGTAGAAAACTGGAACGCTCTTCTGGAGTCTATCATAGGGGAAAACACCCTCCAGGGATTCAAGACAAAGTTGGACAAGTTCCTGCTAAACTTGAACGTATGCAGGTAAGGCTGGACTCATTTTGAGCACTGGTCCTTGACCTGGGGGCCGCTGCGTGAGCAGACTGCTAGGCACGATGGACTACTGGTCTGACCCAGCAGCGGCAATTCTTATGTTCTTAGGTCAATATTCAGCTTTGCAGGTGAATGCACAACAGAGGCATTTTCAAATTATGTCCAGTAGTGCAGTCTGTTTAAGAAGCACAACTGCTGTTTGTGCAGCTAACTTGGCTGTCTAGCTTATATGTTTTCTGACTGAATATCATCACATAGACCCCCTATATCCCCCAAGTGCTTTTGAATATTGTCTCAAATGTGTTCAGTATTGAAGGCCTTATTTCAGCAATCAGAAACTTTCTGGGAAAAGACAAAAAAGTTGTGTGGTGGATGCACCAAAAGAAACAAAAGACTCTGTGGAGAATCGATTTCCAAGATGTAGGCTTTATTTAAAGTTGAATTTGGGAATCCACATAAAAGCATCTAGGACCCAATACACTGGGAACTTTGGACCCAACACAGCCCGCGTTTTGACAATACAGTCTTCCTCAGGGGTACCTATTGGTCCTATAATCAGACAAGTTTCAAGTTTATTATAAATTTGAATAATCGCTTATTCAAAATTCTAGGCGATGTACAAAACAATACAATTACAAATTTGGGGGCGGAAACAAAACAAACGAATAGAACTAACCTGACAAAACATATTAAACAAACGGAAAAGATGGGGAGAGAAATACAAGTTGTTGATAGTAAATAAGACAAGTAGGGGAAAAAAACATTAGGAAGGGTGAGAGCGGTGGGCTTCAAAAAAGTTGGGAAATAGGATTCAATTGAGGCTCCTAATCAAGCTTTCTAGCTATCAAATGCATCTTTAAAAAGAAAGCTTTTTAACTTGCTCATGAATCTGTCTAGATTGTGTTCGTCCCTTAAATAAATAAATAAATAGGGATTAAGAAATAGTCCTTATGAACAAATTTAGAGTAACCTCTGCACTGATGAGAAATTCCCAGTGTATTGGGTTCTAGATGCTTTTATGTGGATTCCCAAATTCAACTTTAAATAAAGCCTACATCTTGGAAATCGATTCTCCACAGAGTCTTTTGTTTCTTTTGGATTTACTTTTCTGTGGAGCCACCAGGGTCAACATTTTTATTTGTGCTGGATGCACCAAAAGACACTGGAGATGAAACATGAGCATTTTAATACTCATACTCTGAAAGGAGAGGAGCGGATGGACAGGAAAGATATGACAGTTGTGTAAATATTTGAAAGAAGCTCTAGAAATAGGGGTCATGATATGAAGGTACAAGGATAAGTGACATAGGGCTCCTTTTACTAAGGTGCACTAGTGTTTTTAGCGTGCGCTTAAGATTACCGTGCGCAAACCACACGCTAAATGAAAAATACTAACGCAAGCTCTATGGAGTCATTAGCGTTTAGCGCGCGCTAAAACCACTAGCGCACCTTAGTAAAAAGAGCCCATAGTAAGGGGGAGTGGGGAGGGAGGCGGTCCGCCCCAGTTGCATGCTATTGTGCAGAGCATCACTCATTAAAAGGCATTTCCCATGCAGGAAAACTAGGGACCTCCCTCCCCTTCAGAATCACTGAGCTGTGGAACAACCTTACCTCCCCTCTTCGGAATCTGAGCTCCCTCCAACTTTTCCGTAAACATCTGAAAACCTGGCTATTCTCAAAAATGTAATACTTCCTCCCTCTCTGGTATACTAAGCCCTCTAAACATTCTTTATACTATGGCCTTTAACCCTTCATTGGAGTTCCTTTCTATCCCAACTCCTGTAAACCGTGCCGAGCTCTGCGATTGTGGAGAGGATGCGGTATTACAAACCTAAGGTTTAGTTTAGTTTAGTTAGTATTAAAAAAAAAAATAAATTTGCTCCCACTATGGTATTTTTACCTTGGTGTTGGAACTATGTGCATTTGGGCCTAAGTGCCTAAAAGAATACTTTTTGAGTAAAAAATCATGATGTCTCTCTGTACCTTGGATGCTCCAATAGCTGTGGCTGCTTATTTTGTCGACATTCCTCCTTCATATATAGGCTTAGATCAGCTTGTTATATTACATAGCTAAGTTTGTATGAATCTTTAATTTTTATTATATGTACAACCTGACTGTATCTCGCCTTGTTAACATTTTTCTTTTTGTACTTATTGTGTATTAAAATCAATAAAATCTTAGAACTTAAAAAAAGTACCACAACTACAATGTCTGTTTATCAAGAGTTGCTACCAGCTTCAGCTTCATCTCTGCTTTAAAGTGACTCAACTCATCTAACCAGTTCAAACACAGGCAACTCCACTGTTCTTATAGGCTAGGTTCACTGAACAGCAAAATTTAAGATGAAATGGTCCACTGTTTGCATGACGAGGTTTGCAACAGCAAAATCCTGTCCCCAGTTTTGCTGTTTCATTTGGTTTACTAAGGAATTGTCATTTATATCTCTCTTCCACTTTTACTTTTAACTGCAAGCATCAAATGTAACTAGGTAAAAGTTATCTACGCCTACTTCTTTCTTACAGTTCAGGAGACAATTTAAAACTTTTTGATTTCTGAATTTTCTTAGCCCTTAGCTGTTTTTCCTTCTTAAGATTATTTAATTTTTGGAAGTCGATATGGGGACAAATTAATGTTGTACTTGGGTCATCGATACCACTAACTTATGAAGCTATAATTTGTGGTACTTTATTACATGTTAAACCTTCTTTGGATCATTATAAAAGCTGATTTTTCTTAATAATGATGGGAGTAGCCATTGAAATGATAACACGCAATTGGAAATGTTATGATCAACTTAATTATACTTTCTGGTGGACAAACTTGTGTTTTAGTTATAAATATGAAAGAATGAACGCTGAAATTTTAGGTTATAGTAAAGTATTTAACATGGTGTGGAGTCCATTGGTATCATTTATAGAGTCACGATAGATGTCATGTACCTTTTCTTTCTATCTGACCTCCTTACACATCCAGAGTGGGAGGGAGGGTGGTGGGAAATGTATGATTGTTTGTTATTCCTAGTAGAGAATGACACGGTGACGGTTTACCCGCGGCCACCGCATTTAAGCCGCGGGTCACCGCCGAAAACGGGGAAGAAAAATAGCAGTCGCTGCGGTGACGGGGACAAGGCCATTCACCGACCGCGGAAACGGTGAACAGGTTTGTCCCCGCGGGCCAATGTACCCCCTTCTAGGAACCGCTATTTCACCGTGCTCCTCATTTGTCATTTCAACCCTTCCTGCCAATCGCAGCAGAAGGGTACCCAACCCCTCCTGCCGGTCCTCCCAATGGCCTCCCCTAAGATCGCCGGCAGGAGGGTACCCAACCCCTCCTGCTGGACCCCCCCCCAACGAACCCTCCCACCCCGGAACCCCCTTAGTCTTACTTTTCAAGTTGGACCGGACAGCTCCTCGCTCGTCTGGCCAGCAGGCCTGCCTCCGTCCAAATGAGGCGGGCCCGCCCCTCCCCTCCCCTCCCCTGCCTCCCAATGGCCTCCCCTAAGATCGCCGGCAGGAGGGTACCCAACCCCTCCTGCTGGACCCCCCCCCAACGAACCCTCCCACCCCAGAACCCCCTTAGTCTTACTTTTCAAGTTGGACCGGACAGCTCCTCGCTCGTCTGGCCAGCAGGCCTGCCTCCGTCCAAATGAGGCGGGCCCGCCCCTCCCCTCCCCTGCCTAACCCACAGGATCCTAGGGCCTGATTGGCCCAAGCACCTAAGGCCCCTCCTATAGCGGGAGTGGCTTTAGGTGCCTAGACCAATCAGGCCCTAGGATCCTGTGGGTTGGGCAGGGTAGGGGCGGGCCCGCCTCATTTGGACGGAGGCAGGCCTGCTGGCCAGACGAGCGAGGAGCTGTCCGGTCCAACTTGAAAAGTAAGACTAAGGGGGTTCCGGGGTGGGAGGGTTCGTTGGGGGGGGGTCCAGCAGGAGGGGTTGGGTACCCTCCTGCCGGCGATCTTAGGGGAGGCCATTGGGAGGCAGGGGAGGGGAGGGGAGGGGAGGGGCGGGCCCGCCTCATTTGGACGGAGGCAGGCCTGCTGGCTAGACGAGCGAGGAGCTGTCCGGTCCAACTTGAAAAGTAAGACTAAGGGGGTTCCGGGGTGGGAGGGTTCGTTGGGGGGGGGTCCAGCAGGAGGGGTTGGGTACCCTCCTGCCGGCGATCTTAGGGGAGGCCATTGGGAGGACCGGCAGGAGGGGTTGGGTACCCTTCTGCTGCGATTGTCGGGAGGGCCGTTGGGGGGGTCTACAGGAGGGGTTGGGTGCCCTCCTGCCGTGATCGCTGGGGGGAGGGGAGACTTGCAGCCGTAGCCGCGGTCACTATGCTAATCACGGCAGCATTTAAAGTACATGTCGTGTTTGTTTTTGCATTGCTAGCCCCAGGGGTGGTGGAAGATTAGTGATTGAAAAACTGTATGAAAAATAACTATTTTAAATTTAGTGATCAAAATGTGTCAGTTTTGAGAATTTTTATTAATTAATTTTTTCTCTGCGTGTTTTGTTTTTGTATAGTTATTAACTAATATTTAACTAAGTTTTAAAGTTTTAAAGAATGTTTCCTTTATACGTAAATAAAGAAAAGTGAATGGGATTGCAGTGGCGGTGACGGGGCGGTGAATGGGGTGGCAGTGGCGGTGACGGGGCGGTGAAGAGGATGGTGAGACGGGGACGGGGCGGTGACGGGGTTGGTGAGACGGGGACGGGGCGGTGACGGGGATTGTGAGACGGGGACGGGGCGGTGACGGGGACCAATTTTTTCACCGTGTCATTCTCTAATTCCTAGTTTATTTATTGTATGGAAATTATAAATGTATATCTACTTTTATTAGTTAAGGGGGAAGGGGGAGAAAATGAGTGTTTCAAATTATTTGCATATTTAAAGTGTGTTTCTTGATTTGTTTATGTTTAAATTCATTGTATTGCACTATTTATATTTTAAAATTAATAAAGATTTACAAAAAAAAATAAATTATGTTTTATAGTTAATCTTTTCTAAACCACATAGAACTCATTGGTATTTGCAGTCTAGAAATAGATTTTTATGTTATGTTATGTAATAAAAATTGGCAAAATTATTACTTCAGTAAAAGTAACAAATGTTATCTTATATTTGTTTACAAGCACAGTAATTAGTTATATTTACTTAACAGTGTGTCCTGACACACTGATTGAGAACCACTGCTCTATCTTGGGCATACAGTTTTCATTTAGAACCCCCAATTAATGCAACATACAAATAATGGTTATCTCAGAAGCATTCTTTCTAACGTGCAACAAGATTATATTATTGCTAAGGGAAGTTTTTTGGCAGACTTCATTTTCATCTACGGGATAAAATATGATGAAATTGCCCACGAAGATCAAGGTGTACTAGATCAGTGTTCTTCAACCGCCGGTCCGTGGACTGGTGCCGGTCCACAGAAAATTCCTGCCGGTCCATGCAGGGCCGGCAAGATCGACGCGGTTAAATTTCCTGCCCCGGTGGTGTTAGCATAAGGCTGCTATTTCACCCAGCCTCGGGCGATCAAGACAAGCTGCTGACGTCGGGGCATTCCCTCTGTGAGTCTCGCCTATGTGGAAACAGAAAGCTGAAACAAAATAGGCGGGACTCAGAGAGGGAAGGTCCCGACGTCGGCAGCCTGTCTTGATCGCTGCCCCTGCCGAGTCGCCGAAGAGGGCCACGGGGAAGGTGCAGATGGAAGGGAGAGAGCTGCAGGTGCAGGTAGAAGGGAGATGGTCAACATGCGGGGGGGGGGGGTCAGTGTGTGGATTGGGGCCATCGTCAGCGTCTCAGCTGAGAGTCCGCCCACGTGCGGGATGCATGCCGGCACCCAGCGGTTGAGAGGGTGCCTCTAGGTACAGCGGGTTGAGCCCATGGGGCTGCGGGGTCGTGCCGTGCTCGCTGGCTGCCACCAGGTTCTTGACAGCATCCATGGGTGAGCAAGTGGTATGGCATTGGCCCTGAGCTTTCCTGTCCGCGGGCCACTCACTCATGGAGACTCGATGGCAGGGTAGTGGGTAGGGGCCTCCGGCTCATCTTGGGTGGCAGGGCTTGCCGTGCAATGCTGTTTGTGCTGGCTGGGGGGGGGGGGGGAACGCGCGAATGTGCAGGGCGGTGGGAACGAGATCATGAGGAGCCTTCTACAGTGGCTGTCTTTCCTCCCAGCAGCTCTCGTACTTGCCAACACAGTGATTCACTTCAGCAACTTCCTTTTTCCTCAGAGGTGGCAACGGACCCAAGGCTGCCTTAGTAAATCACTGCTGCAGGCAAGTACTGAGAGCTGCTGGAAGGGGAGGAAGCCACTGTTGGAGGCTGGGAAGCTGCTGGATAAAGGGAGAGCTGCTACTGGACCTGGAGGGAGGTAGAAGGAGAGATGTTGCTGGCAGGGAAGGAGGAAAAGGGATGGGAAGAGAGTTACTGTTGGATAGGGGGAGGAGGGAAGGGAAAAGGAAAAAAGGAAAGAAACAGCTGGCAGGGAGATTACAGGAGGGGAAGGGGGTCAGGGTAGAATGGAGAGATCAGATGAGGAAAGGGGAGAGAGATAGAGGAATGAGAAAGTAGAGAGAGATTGATACTGGAAAGGGGGTCAGCAGAGAAATGAGAGAGGGACAAAGATGCTACATCTGGTGTAGGAGAGATAAAAATGAAGAGAGCAGTGAAGCTGGAATGAATGATGTAGAAAGGAGAGAGGGGCATAGAAAGAATTCAGATACATTTGGAAGGGGGAGAGGGCAGACAGTGGAAGGAACGGGCAGATGCTGGATTGAAGAGACAGGGCAGACACTGGGAAGAAAAGAGTGAAAAGAAGATGAAAGCAGAAATCAGAGACAACAAAAGGTAGAAAAAAATAATTTTATTTCTATTTTGCCATTAGAATATATCAGATTTGAAATATATATCCTGCTAGAAACATAACTGGGGACTGCAAAGCCCAGGCAGTGCTTCTTTAGCTTCCAGCTGGCTTAGGGCTCTCTCTGACCAGGGTGCACTCCCCTAACACTATTCCTGTCATGTGTGACTGCAGTATTCTCTTAGCATGATATTTCTGTGTAGCATTCTGTAATAACTTGGCTTGTTCAGTTTTCTTGATAGTAGAGGGGATATATGTAAAGGGGAGGGGAGACAGGGGTTTTGTTGGTCCTTACTCTGTATATTTGTATTTATAAAATGACAATTGTACAGAATATTGTTTCTTTTTAAACTTTAATAAAATACGTTCAATATAAAATCATAACTGAGGCTTGTGCGGATGGGATCAGATGGTTTGTGGGGACCGAGCTCGTGGAAATGTTTTTTTTAAATTTCAGTCTTAGTAATTTTCTGGTCCACAAAATAATTCTTTTATTTCTGCCAATCCACGGGTGTAAAAAGGTTGAAGAACACTGTACTAGATAGTAGTAATGTACCCACTGCTGTATGGATATGATTTATGGACATTACCGTATACTGCAGATGGTTCAGGCACATCAAGCCTTGAGATTCTCCTGCAGTATAACAAGGAAAGACAGAATCTCCTGCCATAATGACGGAGGACGTCAGAATTCACAAAGCTGCGTTCTGTGATCAACTGGAAAGTAAATATATATTATAGGGAAGACCATGGCATAGAATAAAGGGCAAAACACAACCTTAAGACAGACTGCAATTTTTTTTTTTTTAAAATTTTTATTCTATAGCTGTAATCTGCTTTGGGCACAGAAAAAACAATAAGGATAAACAAAAATGAGGAGGGGCAGTGTGGTGCAGTGGTTAAAGCTACAGCCTCAGCACCCAGAGGTCATGGGTTCAAACCCACACTGCACCGCATGACCCCAGACAAGTCACCCAATCACCCCAGGCATGCTAGATGATGAGCCCAACAGGGCAGACAGAGAGCACCTGAATAAATTCATGTAAACTCCCCTGTGAAAACAGTGTAGAAAATTGAATGAATGAATGAATGAATGAATAAATAAGAGCTCCCTGGGCAAATTAGATGAAGGCAGCTGTCACATAGCTGTCCAAAATCTTGAAACCAGGTGATCAAAAGCATAAGAACTCTCTCCGCTACAGGTTTCATTCGTGTTATCTGAGCTTTCATGTGTAAGCCAAGGAGAATTAAATCTAATCGGAGGTACTGTACATAGTTGCTCAATGTCATTATGAATAAGAGGATCTGGACCTTACTTTAGAAGCTCTCTTCATTGTTGGATAGGGTTACCAGACGTCCGGATTTCCCCGGACATGTCCGGGGGTCCAGACGGCTTTTCAAAACCCAGCACTTTGTCTGGGTTTTGAAAAGCCTCCTGAAATCGCATCGGGCACGGAGGAAGTCCGCGCATGTGTGGGCTTCCTCCCTGCCCGACAAGAGCAGGCAGCGGGGAGTGGGGCTAGGGCGGGAATGGGGGCGGGATTACATAAAAACATAAGAATTGCCACTGCTGGGTCAGACCAGTGGTCCATCGTGCCCAGCAGTCCGCTCACTCGACGGACCTCTGGTCAAAGACCAGCGCCCTGAGACTAGCGTACGTTCCGGTTCAGCAGAAACTTGTCTAACTTTGTCTTGTATCCCTGGAGGGTGTTTTTCCCTATGACAGACTCCGGAAGAGCGTTCCAGCTTTCTACCACTCTCTGGGTGAAGAAGAACTTCCTTATGTTTGTACGGAATCTATCCCCTTTCAATTTTAGAGAGTGCCCTCTCGTTCTCCCTACCTTGGAGAGGGTGAACAACCTGTCCTTATCTACTTAGTCTATCCCCTTCATTATCTAGAATGCTTCAATCATGTCCCCTCTGTCTCCTCTTTTCAAGAGAGAAGAAGCCCAGTTTTTCTAATCTCTCGCTGTTCGGCAACTCCTCCAGCTCCTTAACCATTTTAGTCGCTCTTCTCTGGACCCTTTCAAGTAGTACCGTGTCCTTCTTCATGTACGGCGACCAATGCTTGGCGCAGTATTCCAGGTGTGGGCGCACCATGACCCGGTACAGCGGCATGATAACCTTACAGGGCAGGGATGGTCAGAAGTGGGCAGACCTTGGGCCAATTGGAAAATCTGGCAACCTTAATTTTGGACTTCTGAAAACTGGCTTTTAGGGGCCCTTTTACTGAACTGTGTTAAGTATTAATGTGCGCTTAATGTGGGGGAAATGGCCTAACCCAGAATGTGTTAAAGTGCTTTGTATTAGTTTTGCCTTTAGCATTCGCTAACCAAATATAAGTTTTGAAAATGTAATTTTGGAGAGGGGTATGTCAGGGGTGGAGAATAGACATGTGATATTCAGGTGGCATGCTCACATTAGTGTGTGCTAACTAAACAACACAGGGTTAACCTGGGATCCTAAAAATATCCTAAATGTAAATTATCTCGTATTAATTATTTTCAGTTGTCATATGCTAATGCCAAAGTCATGCTCATAATCCAACAACCTCCCTGTCTCCCTTCCTCCCTCCCTCCCTCCCTCCCTCCCATGAAGCAGCAGCGGCAGCCAGTCCTGACAACCCCCCTCCCTCTCTCTGGCCCCCGAAGCAACAGAGCTGGTCCTGACAACCCTCCCCCCCTCCCTCCAGTTCAGTATAGCAAGTATTTTTTTAAATAATATAACAACGATTATATAGTTGATTGCATGTTTGTTGACATGTGGTTACATGCTAGTTTTGACATGCTAGTTTTGCATGCTAGCAGGTCTTCAGACATTACTGCTTCATAAGGTGGCATTTTTTTCTGGTTTTAGTAAGTAGTTTAGTATGTGTCTGTGAGTGCATTATGTAATCCTTCCCTCTCCTGCTTCCTCTGCACTCTCTTTTTCTCTAAAGAGTATCAAAGTGGAATATGATGCAACAAATGGCTTCTGTCAATACTCAAGGGTAATTGTATAATGTTTAGAGCAAACCTTAATGTAATATCCTTGTAATGACTTTAAGACAAACCCATCTGAGGACTCTTTCACTGTATAGCAATTACTGCCTGCTGTTTTCATGTTGTTCTAATGGGACTGAATGCCTAAAATCCTTTCTGTAGAGCAAATAAAATGATTTTTCCCCCCAGTAATTTAGCAGTTGTGAAATATGCGTGACTGCTAGGAGTAGAAAATGAAGCCCTCCTTTTATCTGTAGAAAAGCTGCAGGACATGCAAGGACACAGTGAACTTCACCTACACTGTCCTGCTAATATACCACAACTCTGTTCCAGAGAGACCACCTATACTTGGGCTAATAACGATTAGAAGTGATTTTAATTGTTTTATTAAAGGAAATTGAACTTTTCTACACTGGGAACTAAGGGGCAGATTCTGTATAGGACACCAATCTCAGCCGCCGCCTAAGAAGCGGCTGAGAATCGCATACTGACGTCCTATGCAAAATTGTGTCTGCCCTAAGAGACAGACGCCTGATTCTCTAACTGGCACCCATGTCACTGGCGTCGATTAGAGAATCGCGCCTGCCTGATTGATGGATCCATTGCTATCAGCTGATTGCAGCAAGGAAATCCCCAATCAGCTGAGCGGGTAGGCCTCCCCAAAGCCACAGCTTCGGAAAAGCCTGCCGGCTCAGGTGATTGGGGGAAAATACCCCTACCGTGATCAGCTGAGCAGCTTCGGCAGAGAACCCCCTGACACATCCCATGAAATTGGCAGGAGGGATGCCCACTTATTCTTGCCACTGCCCCTCTAAAGCAGCAACCCTCCACGAAGCAGCCCTGCAGGAGGGATGCCCATTCCCTCCTGCCGCCACCCCCTGGAACCCCTGTCCCTCATATTAAAGACCGACAGGAGGGATGCACACTCCGTCTTGCTGCTGAACCCGCAGCCAAATTAACCAGATAGGAGGGATGCCACCAACCCCGCCACCCCATAAACCTTAACCCCACTGCCACCCACCCAAATTTGCAGACACTCACCCCATGCCCTTCCCGACCCCGACAGCCTCCCAAACTCTGTACCTCTGAGAAGAAAGTTCAGCTGTAGAGATGCATACTATCTCTGGCTGGCAGGCCCGCCACTGCAAAATGGGTCTTCTTCTTCCCGGTGCATTCTGAGGGGCCTAAAGCCCTGATTGGCTCATATGCCTATGGCCCTTCCCTTAGGAGGGGCTTTAGGCCCCTGGATCAATTGGAGTCTTAGACCTCCTTCCCTGTGAATCGTGGGATGCACTGGGAATGACTAAAGACTCTGGCCAGATACCTAAGGCCCATGGGGTTACTAAGGCCCCTCCCAAGGGAAGAGGCCTTAGGTATCTGGGCAATCGGAGCCTTAGCCTAGTCCCAGTGCTTCCCAGGATGCACTGGGAAGGAGGCCTAAGATTCTGATTGGCCAGACACCTAAGGCCACTCCCCATGGACTTCTGAGCCAATCAGGGCCTTAGTCCTCTTCCCAGTGTATCCCAGAATGCACTGGGAAGGAGAAGGCCTGCCATTTGGCAGTGGCAGGCATGACGGCCGGAGGGAGTAAGCATCCCTCTGGCTGGACTTTCTTCTCAGAGGTATGGGGAGGAGTAGAGGTGTTGGGATCGAATTAGGGGTACGGGGTAAGATTCTGAAGGCTTGAGGGTATCAGGGGTTCTAGGGCATTTGGGGGGTGGCAGCAAGATGGAGTGGGCATCTCTCTTGCTGGTCTTCCATGGGGGGGGGGGGGGGGTTCCAGGGTGTGGCAGCAGGAGGGAGTGGGCATCCCTCATAGCTGCTTTGGGAGGGTGTCAGGGGTTCGGGGGTTGGCAGGAGGGAGTGGGCATCCCTCCTGCAGGGCTGCTTTGGGGGGTGGCACTGCTTTGGGGGAGGTCAGCAGCTGGAGGGAGTGGGCATCCCTGCCGATTTCACGGGACGTGTTGGGAGGGTCCTCTGCTGCAATCGCTCAGCTGATTGTACAGGGTTATTTTCCCCCAATCAGCTGAGCCAGCAGACCTCCCCGAAGCCATAGCTTTGTGGAGGCCTGCCAGCTCAGATCAGGGATTCTGCTGGCCTACAATTTGCACATCTGCTGCAGACCTAGGGAGATGCCTAGGGCTGCTTAAGCTCGCCCAAGGCCACTTCCGGGTGTAACCACACCCATGCCCAGTCTTGGACGAGCTTACCTAGGCGTCTCTCTGCACCTTCGACAAATGCCTATAGTGCCTGTACAGTAGATTTCTTTTGCGATATCACTCCCAATATAAGCTCAAATTTGAACACATTATGATCACTGTTTCCCAGTGAACCCAACACAGTTAACTCCTAAAATAGCTCCCCCTCTTGTCGGTTTCTGGACCAGTTACTCCAAGAAGCAGTCATTTATGATGTCTAGGAATTTTACCTCCCAAGACCTCCTGGATGGAACTTAGACGTTCGGAGCTAGACCTGTTTTAGAAGCGTATAAGTGCTACAAAGGTACCCAAACTGACCAGATGACCACTGGATACATTAAGGTATGACCCCCTCCACATTCTCCCCCCTCCCCAACTGCTCACTGATCCCTCCTCCCCCCCAAAAAAATCTGAATGAAGCAGTAAATACCTGTCTCTAGAATAGCAGCATCTAGTATGGAAAAGCCTAGTAGAGCATCACATAGATGTCTTACGTAACCTGGTGGATGAGCTAGTGACCTGCACAGAGAGGTACAGAGTAGAGGTCTGCATGGGAACGGGGATCGCGGGAATCCCGCGGGTATCCCGTGGGTTCCCCCCCTGACTCACGGGACTCCCATGGGGACGCCCCCCTGACCCACGGGACTCCCACGGGGATGCCCCCTGGCCCATGGGACTCCCACGGGGACGCCCCCTGGCCCATGGGACTCCCACGGGGATGAAAACAGGCCTACCTAAATTCTGGCGATGCAGGCTTGCAGCTTATAAGTCTGGCGTCGCGGCAGAAACAGCCATGCTGAGCAGTGAGCTCAGCACGTACACAGCTGAAAGCCTTGCTTGCTGATTGGTCCGGCGGCGGGGCGGGGCCGCCGGACCAATCAGCAAGCAAGGCTTTCAGCTGTGTACGTGCTGAGCTCACTGCTCAGCATGGCTGTTTCCCGCTGCGATGCCGGACTTGTATTTAAGCTGCTTGCCTGCATCGCCAGAATTTAGGCCCATCCGCAGCATACGTCAACTAAAGTACAGGCATGTAAAACGAGAGGAGCGAGAACATGGTAAACAGAAGCAGGTATTTTACCTGTAAATCAGGCAAACTCTTATTGGAAATCAATAAAACCCAAAACCATGCAGAGGAGATGTCGTTAATGTACAGCAGCGCACGGATCCAATGAGTGAACTGAACATCAAATATGTCATACGTGAGCTTCATGAATAATTAAGGATCTTCGCAACACCTTTTCTTTTCCCGCACTTCAGTTATCGTAAAAAAACAGCAATTGTTCTTGATGTTTTATTTCCCTGAAAATGCTGAAAGTGGAAATGACAAAAATGAATGCTCTAGAGCAGGGCTGCCCAAGTCTGGTCCAGTGCTCTATGGCTGCAAGGCTCCTTACTCTGGGGCACCAGACCTCCCTCATACAAAGGCCGGGAATGCAGAATTGATTCCATTCTCGGTAGGGGATGCCGATCTATCTCTGCTCTTCCTCCTTTCTGCCCCCTTTGTCATCCCATCCATCATCCACCCTTCTTTCTCCCCCTTCCATCCAGCATCTGCCCATCTTTCCCCCCTTTCAGCCCAGCTTCTGCTTCATTTCTCTTTCTCCCCCTTCTATTCAGCGTCTGCTCCATCTTTCTCTTTCCTCCCTTCCATCTCTATCCTCCCCCTCCTCTTTTCCATTCAATGTCTTCCTCCCCTCTCCTTTTCTTTACATCCATCATCTGTCTTTTTCCCCAGGCATTCCAGCTTGTCTTATCTTTCCCTTTTCATCCAGTGTGTCTGATCCCTCCCCATTTCTATCTACAGTCTGTCTCCTCTCACCTCCTACATCCAGTATCTACCCCCTCCCACCTGAAACCTCAGCCGCCGCCAGACTGATGCAAAGCCTTCTCTCCGATGTCAGCTCTGACTTCGGGTGAAGACTTCTGGGTCGGCTACATATGGCGTGCTGCAGGCTGCCTCCAACCCCTGCTGTTATCTGGACTCAAATGAAGTGGTGGAAGGGAGTGCATTTTTGGACACAGAAGTCATGAACTGGGGAGAGAGGAAGGGAGGGGAAGAGATGCTGAGGTGGGGGAGGGAATAGAAAGGGAGAATTGGGTGTGGGTGTGTCAATGAGCAGGAAAGAGAGATGGTTGTGTACACACGGCAAATGGAAGAAAGAGGAGAATTTTTGGTCGTAGGGAGGGAGGTACAGAATATGATAGGGAAGAAAAAGATGAGAGTGAGAAATGTGGCAAGGGAACAATGGGACAGATTGAAAGGGATGCAAGAGGAAGGAATGTTAGACAGTGGTGAAGGGAATGGAGGGAGAGATGTGGCATGGTGCTGGAGAGGGGTGATATAAGGAGAAATGTTGGGCATGGGGCTGGTGGGCAGGCACGAAAGATGAGAAAGAGATAAATGCTGGACCATGGTAGGGGGAACCAATGGACAGCAACAGAAGAATTTACAGAAGATGGGAAAGTGGAAAAAAGAAACTGGGACCAACTTTATGGAAAAATAAGTCTCCAGACAACAAAGGTAAAAAACGGAATTTATTGACTAAAATATATTAGTTTTGGGAAATGTATATGGCAGATGTCTTTGTTTTGTGTTCAAAAGAAAAGGAAATGCATTTCTGGTTTTATTTATACAGTGTTGAAGTACTTGCTGACCCTTGCTGTGACTGGTGGGGATCCCCATGCACCGCCAGCAGAGGACCTCCTCTAGAGATGGCCAGAACTCCCCTCCACCAAGCGCAGCAGTCGCTGGCAGCATCCATGAGCCACTGAGGTGCCAGCATCTGTGACTCAGGGACGCTACTGCTGCCTGCCAAGCTTGGCAAAAGGGACCCCCGGCCAACTGCAAAGGAAGTCCTCAGCTGACAGCTTGTGGGTTCTCATTAGCCGAGTATTTATATTTTATATTTACATTAGAGGTTCTGGTAGAAACCCATTTACAAAGTATGTATTCTTCCCAATTAATATTTCTAAATTAATAAAGTCTCTTTGCTTATTTGTAAATGGGTCTCTACCACAGCCTTTAATTCGGTAGCATAATTAAATAAAATAACTATTTCTGAAGTTTATAGGGAAGGGTGGGGACGGAGGGGATTCCTCGTGGGGACGGGTGGGGATGGAGGGGATTCCTCTCGGGGATGGGTGGGGACGGAGGGGATTCCTCACGGGGACGGGTGGGGACGGGTGGGATTCCTCACGGGATGGGTGGGATTTTGGCGGGGACGGGTGGGATTTCTGTCCCCGCGCAACTCTCTAGTACAGAGCACACCAAACACAATACAGTGAAAAAAAGCACAAAGGGCCTCAATGAATAGAGACTTGGCTTTATTGATCCCAAATGAGCCTTTTTCAGCGTACAATACCTGCATCAGAAGTTGGCCAATAAGCAAAATACGATTACCATACTTTCATTTTCACTTTCCTGCTAAAGCAATATAGGACTAAGAAATTGCTCTCTGTACTAAGGCTTTAGAACTGATTCTGATCCCCGAAGTTTGGTAATCATATTTTGCTTATTGGCAACCCCTGATGCAGGCATTGTACACCGAAACATGGCTCGTGTTGGGTCAATAAAGACAAGTCCTTGTCCTTTTTTCACTGGATGGGCTAGTGAACCATAGAGAGGAGGACCCAGACTCATAAGCCACTTTAACAACATTTATAATGGAAAATGTGAGCCCACCAAAACTCTACTGTACTGCTATATAGGTGCCACCTTCAGTCATAAGGACTATTGGGGATGGTAGACAGATGGGTATAGTAGGTTTTGGAGGAGATTTGGAGAGCTAACCATACACTATAAGGAGGTTATGGTGAAATGAACATCTGGCTTTCTTTTTGTGACGTTTACAGAAGTGCCCTCTAATGTACCCTACTACTTTGTTGGTATATTTATGTGGTCAGTCCATTATAATACTGGCCCTTCCCATGTCTAAATAGCTCCAGTTTGGACATTTTGAACTTGGACATTTTTGTGCTTAAAAATGTGGCATCCTGTAATTGGTTGGCCCAGCCAAGATGTCTAAGTAGGGGTTATCAAAAACTTTGGATGTCTAGCTGTTCACGTCTATATTGTTTAATTGAAAGTGGTATCTGCTTGCATTACCTTTCACATGTGATGTCACGTGCTGTCACAGTAGTCACAGCTTTCTGTATTTTTGGAAACAGTTGTATATCTCCTGACAATTGTCATCTTGATGTACCATTCGCTGCTGCTGATAACCTGTTTTTCACGCATGATCTTGTCATGTTTGGATTAATAAACATTCTTAAAATGTCCCTTTTGTCACAAGTCCTTCCTTGTTACATATATCTGGGAAACAGCTGTTTGTGCATTTTCCAGGGTCCCACGCATGATTCTGCTGGCTGCTTGGCCATGGTTCCTTATGGCTACTGCTCTTCTTCTTTGGCCCCTATGCTGTTTCAGTGACCTGCTCTGAAGTCTCAGGTCTAGGTCACTGAAATGACATGCGTGGAGAAAAATGGATATACAGTAGGGGTGCTTCTTCCTGTCAAGAATTTTGAAACTCCAAGTTTTTATAAATACCATATTTTTCACTCCATAAGACGCACCCAACCATAAGACACACACTAGATTTAGAGGAGGAAAACAAGAAAAAAAAAATTCTGAACCAAATTCTCCCTACCAGGCTCTGCACCCTGTTCCCCCTCGCTGCCAGGCTCTGTATCCCTCTGGCGGTCTAGTGGTAGGCCGGGACAGGCCACAGAGCAGGCAGGCCTAGTAGCAGGCAGGTCAGGTGGCAGGCAGGCCCCATACTACCCACGTACCCCCCAGTACCTTAAATCATCCCCCATACAACCATGTGCCCCCCAGTACTTTAAATCATCCCTCCATACCCATACGTGCCCTAGTGCCTTAAATCATCCCCATACAACCATGTGACCCCCAGTACCTTAAATCATCCCCCCATACCCCCATGTGCCCCCCAGTACCTTAAATCATCCTCCCATACCCCCATGTCCCTTAAATCATCCTCTTATACCCCCACATGCCTCCCAGTATCTTAAATCATCCCCCCACATACACTCCTGAAATCATACCCCCTCGGTACCTTTTTAAAATCCTCCTTCCTTAGACGGCTCTCATCTTTCCCAGACAGCAGTGCACAGGCCAGAAGCGCAGAGATCAGGAGCAAGCCTTCCGCGTTCCCGCCTGGGCCCGAGCCGATCTCCGAATGGCTTCAGTCAGTTCTTGCGAATCTCGCAAGTCTTGAGAGAGATGACTACAGCCAATTGGAGATTGATGCGGGCCCAAGCGGGAGCGCGGAGGGCTTGCTCCTGATCTCTGCACTTCTGGCCGGTGGCGCCGCTGGCCAGGAAATACGCTGGACCAACAGATACGATGGCAGTGGTGATGGGTTTTGGTTTTTTTTAAAAAAAAATATGTGGCAGAGGTGGCAGGGGTTTAAAAATATGCGGCTGTGGTGGCGGTGGGGCTAGAGTAGTTGCTCATGTTGGGGAAGATTTTAAAGAGATACAGGGCGGGGAAAGGAGAGCGCAAGGGTGGCATGGGGGGGGGGGGCAGAGAGATGCTGGCTAACCCACCAAGACAGTGCCCGAGGTTGTCTGACACCCCTCATACTACACCACTGGATTGGATTGCTAAACATACGTAAATTAGCCCTTCCTGGATACAAGAATGAGTAACTGTGGGTCTCCGAAGCAGCCTCAAAGCATAGAAATGTCCATGCACAGATTTATACCTGCCCTTTACATTCAAGTAGATGTTATAAAATGACCTCCATAATCAAGGGCTCCTTTTACAAAGGTGCGGTAGCGGTTTTAGTGCACGCATAGCGCAAGCTAAAAGGCCGCTACTGCCTCCTTTTAAGCAGGCGGTAATTTTTCAGCTAGTGCGTGCTATAGCGCTCGCTAATCCGGTGCTAGCGCTAAAAACGCTAGCGCACCTTTGTAAAAAGAGCCCTAAGTGTCTGTAAATAACTAACTGCATTTTACTGCCCAGCTGCTCAGAATTAACTTTTCAGTAGGGAATTGATAATACAACTTCATTTTAATTTCCTCTTTTTTTTCCACTACTCAGACTAGACCAAGTGCCAGTAGGAGCAATTACGAGGTCAACATCTCCATATGAAAACTACTGTTTATCATATCAAATGAGGCATTCTTTTGATCGCCAAAATCATTCTATTTAGGGCTCCCTAACTGTAAATAAACATTTCCAGGAATATATTAAGTGGAAGTCTGTGTTGGGGAAAAGGGATTGATCTCTTGGAGAGAGGATAAAACAATCAGCTTCTGGACCGAATGTATGGAACTGATTAAGCCTGATTTCAAACTATGTAATTCTACCCATGTTGTATTTCTGTGTGTCTGCTGTGTGTAGGTCTGGTCCTGTTTCTGTTCTAGCTTCTGTATAACAAACCGCTATGAGTATATTTTAGCTTCTTTTAGCTTGGGAGACTAAAGTAACAACATAGAAAAATTGGAATTTAAAAAAATATTTTGTCCTGATATAAAGCTAGTAAAAAGTGTATTGTCCGTCCAATAAAAAGATATCATCTAGTTTTTCCCTTGTTTTGTTTGTATATTATTATTATTATTATGTTCTTGTATACCGCCATACCCAAAGAGTTCTAGGCGGTTCACATCAATTAAATTAGGATCCAATCTGAACACGGATTTACAACATTTTGTCGGAATTATATTACCTTAGAACAGGGATGTCAAAGTCCCTCCTCGAGGGCCTCAATCCAGTCGGGTTTTCGGGATTTCCGCAATGAAAGTGCATGAGATCTATTGGCATACAATGAAAGGAATGCATGTAAATAGATTTCACGCATATTCATTGTGGAAATCCTGAAAACCCGACTGGATTTTGGCTCTCCAGGAGGGACTTTGACACTCCTGCCTTAAAATATTAACACAATTCTGTTGTGAACTGGATTTTGGCCCTCCAGGAGGGACTTTGACACTCCTGCCTTAAAATATTAACACAATTCTGTTGTGAACTGGATTTTGGCCCTCCAGGAGGGACTTTGACACTCCTGCCTTAAAATATTAACACAATTCTGTTGTGAACTGGATTTTGGCCCTCCAGGAGGGACTTTGACACTCCTGCCTTAAAATATTAACACAATTCTGTTGTGAACTGGATTTTGGCCCTCCAGGAGGGACTTTGACACTCCTGCCTTAAAATATTAACACAATTCTGTTGTGAACGCCACCTTTTTATAACTACTAGTGTTTGTTTTTAGTGGAACATGCTGGAATGGTGTACCAGCAACTTTTAACAGGCATCTGCCACCTTCCAATGCTACTGCTGTAGCCAGTCTCTCCTCTCGTGACTCCCTTCCCCTTCATTGCCTGTGAAACTGCTGGAGAAAACACTTATAAACATCTTATAAAGTTGAGCTATAACTGAGGGGGTAACTAATTTCTTCAGCTAAATAATTCAATCCACTTCAAACATACATAGGAGAACTCACGCACCATTCACACACCCTCCAACCAAAAACGTCGAAAGAAAAAAACTGTTCGACAACCTCCTAGCCATTCGAGCTGCAATACTCGACCCCCAACTCTACAACCAATTGACATCGACCACAGACTGCAAAACCTTCAAAAAGAAATAAAAACCCTTCTATTCAAAAAACACATAAAACCGAACTAACACAATCAGAACTGTCCCAAGCATCACCTGCAACTACTCCATATGTACTTCTGATGTCATGACAATTCAGACATAATTTATGTTATGTTATGGTTGGAATATAAGAAAATTTTCACTGCCTGTTTCTATTCTGACCATTTATTCCGTTTCATGGTCATTACAAAAAATATTTTTTTACATGGGGGGGGGGTGTCAAAAAATGATGGGCCCCGGGTGCCACATACCCTAGGTACGCCACTGGCTATAAGAACACATCTAGCAAAAAAGGAAAGACAGAGAAATTCAAAAAAGTTTGTAGAAAAGTGACAAAAGGTACTTTAGGTGAAATGTGAAGAAATCTGAGAACTGAACAAATGTCAAAGTACCTTACTGTTTAAGCATTAAAGAAATGGAACATATGAACTGAACAGTGCAATTAAGAGTGAAAATTAGGGAAGGTAATTAACCACAGGAAGAAAATGAGGAAAGGTGGGAGGAGTATACTGGAAAATAATTCTACTATGATTAGTGACAGCCAAATCCTTTATGCAGGTAAATTTCAAACAATTTTCCACTGGTAAATGTTTTTACCACTCAAGCAGGGCCTACTGCAAGGATATTTTGCTCCCTTCCCTACTGTGAGCTAATGCCCCTTAATCTGATCCTGGCTCTGGGCCCTCTTGCAACCTACCACTTCACCATTGGGTTCCCTGGAGGCCCTAACCCAGCACTTCCTCTGGTTGCTCATTTCCTGTGGCTAGCAGAAGGAAGAGCTCATCCTGCAAAACTGACTCTGCACTGGAAGAAACTGTGTTATTATGTGCTCTCCTTCCTGCTGGCTTTATGGACTGAGTCACTGTGGTAAAGGCCTCCAGGAATATACAAACGAGAGCAGAGGGAACTTGAAATATCTTCCCACTGCCTTTTGTGCCCCCCTCCCTCCCCCCGAATGTCATCACTGTAGGCAATTGCCTAGTTCACATAGAGGACAGTTCTATAACAGGGTGCCTGGTAGGAACCTGTTCTATAAACAAATATCCATGTCTACTTTCCATTATATAATACAGCCTAACTGTGTATTTGCCTGCTTAAATGTTAGACACAAGTACATATGCCTGTCATAGAGCTGGTTTGTTATTACCTAATTGCTGCAGATATGCACATTAAAATCTTATAGTATTCAAAAAGTTATACACAAGGAGGGGCATAATCAAAACAGATGTCTAAGTCCAATTTGGACGTATGGCGCTAGACGCCCAAAGTTGGCAGTGGAAAAATGCCCATTTTCGAAAAATACGTCAAAAATATTTTCTTTTTTGGAAATCATCTAGCTGGATGTCCAGGCCATTGGGTCACCCAGACTGACAGGACATCTGTCTTTATACCACATTTTCGGCCAAAATTTCATCCAAGTCCCAAACGCCCAGAACAAGACCATTTGGACATGGGAGGAGCCAATCTTGTAATGTACTAGACACCCAGACATGGCAACAGAGCAGGGGGGGGCACCTTACAGGGCACTGCTGTGAACTTCACATAAAGGGTGCCATATAAACATCTCACCAGAACTCCCTTACAGGTTATGGTGAGCCCGCAAAACCCACTTTACCCACCTGTCTACAACCCCAATAGCCTTTATGGCTGCAGGTGGACCTACAGTATTGGGCAGTACAGTAGGATTTTGGGGGTTATTGTGGGGCTCACATGTTCCACCATAAATGTAGTAGTTAGAGTGGCTTATGGGACTTGCTGCTCCTCTTTATGGTTCCCTGCGCTAATAATCGCTATTGCAGTTTAGTAAAAGGAGGAGTTCAACAATCGTCCTTTAATGAAAGTGCTGACCCTGCACTCAGGACTTCAGAACTGAAGTTTCAACACACTTATTTACTCCATAATCAAAAATGAATGCAATCTAGAAAACATGCAGAGATTTATATTGGTAGATAACAGTAGGATCCCTGGGTATACTGCTAGATATCTTTACAGTTCAGCACTTTCCTGTACTTCCTTATATGCACAAGTCTGTTCAGATTGCAGAAGCTCATTTACTGTATTTGCAATTGGTTCCTTTAGTAGTGCAGGACCCTGTGAAAACAGTACTCAGTGTACTCTTCTCATAGCACACATTCCAGTGTGTGACTACGTAGCAAGCTAAACCAGCTTATCATCCATAACAGAAGACTTGCTTTCTTAATATCCAACTGTTAAGTACAAATAAGCAAACAAGGAACATACTGTAGATAGTTGAAACCAAGAAACCTGCTCTGATTCTGGCTCAATACAAGTGTAATGAGCCTTTCTGAAGCTACTTCAGCTGAGCAATTGCTGATTAAATGTATGGAATGTGACTGCTGAAATGGATGGTTAATCATTTGACTGGAGAATAGTTTGCTGATTGTGGGTCAAGGATAATCCTGCTGATATTCAGAACTTGGGAGAGAGCCAGCTGTCTCCTGTGGTCAAATTAGAAATTGAATGCTGGTGCCATATCTGGTGACCAGCATTGAATCTGGTTTAGGTTTGGCCAGTTGAGACATGGTTGGCTAAGTCCCAGCTGCCAAGGAGAAAGGAATGGGGACTTGTATACTGCCTTTTTGTGGCTTTGGCATTTCAAGGCTGATGTTCAGGGTGGTGGTGGCGGCACTGGAGGGTTGAGTGACTTGCCCAAGAGCAGCACTGGGATTTGATCTTGCAACCTCTGGGTGCAAAGGCAACAGCTCTACCAGTGAGCCACTTCTCCCCGAAGGGAGACCTGCCTTTTAGACAGGTCTGTTTGTTTGCTAAATTTAACCAGCCAGCTGCTGAATATTGGTAATGACCAGCTATATCAACTGACACAGCTGGTCATTAGCCAATCTGCCAACGCTATCTCGGATAGTTGGCCATGTGTTATTTAGCTGACTGGGAGCTGCTCCTAGCCAGCTTAATAGCACTAAATATTAGCCAAAATTTGATTTTGAGGGATGGAAAGGGAAGGAAGCAATGAAATGGTTTACTCTCTGTGTCCAGGATGGAGCTTTATTACCTTAAAGCACATGTGTCAAACACAAGGCCCGAATCCGGCCCACTTAGCCTTTTTATGTGGTCTGCAGCAATGCTCCCGAACTTCTCCTTCTTAGAGCCCAGCGTGTCCTCCCTCTCGCACAGGTCCGACGTTGCAGTCATGCCAGTAAGTCTGCCGGCTTCGGCAGCGATTCGGCAGTGTTGTTCGTGGTTCCCCCTCCTGCCTTCCATCTGCCGCAGTCCAACCAGGTGGAAACATGAAGTTGTGTGTCATTGGAGACATATCATGGCAGGCGAAAAGCAGGAGGAGGAGCCACGCACAACACTACTGAATCGCTGAGGATGGCAGATTCCTTGGCTTGGCGGCGACATCAGACCGACGCTGGAGGGAAAGACACACTGGGCTGTGAGGAGAGAGGGATCAGCGCAGGAGGGAAAGGCAAGCTGGGCTGTGAGGAAAGCGAGATGAAGGGAGAGAGGTTGGACCTGGGGTAGTGTGGAGGAAGAGGGAAAAAGATACTTGAAGGGAGAACCATTGGGAAAGAAAGGGAGACATGGTGGCCTGGGGGGAGGGAGGGAGGCAGGCAGGCAGACAGGGGGAGAGATGGGATGGGGGCATTTGGGAAGATAAAGGGAGAGAAGTTGGATCTGGAGATGGAAGGGAGGGAGAAATGTTAGGCCTGGGGGTGGAAGGGAGAGAGAGATGCAGCATCTCTTTTTTTTTTTCCTGCTATCTCATTGTTCAGCATCAAGGGGGGAGGGAAGAAGAACAACAGAAAAGAGAGGGAGCAAAATGTTGGACCAAGAGGAGAGAGGAGGAGAGATAGAAGGAAAAAGGAGGCTGGGAAAGGAGTGAGATGGGAAATGGGAGAGCTACAGAATAAGAGAAGATGGAAAATTGATAGGTAGCTGAAAATTTAAAAAGGAGAAGGATGAGAAAGAGGGCAAGATTTGAGTGGACAGAGGCAGAAAATAAAAAAAGGAGAAAAGTTGAAAGGGAAAAATCAATATGTTGGAGACAGGGACTGGAGCAAGAGAGAAGAGGAGAAAAAATGGACAGCAGACACTGGAAAGAGAATTTGAAGATAGACAAAATCAAAAAGAGAAACTGGGACTAAAAGCAAAATGACCAGACAACAAAAGGTGAAAAAAATAATTGTATTTTCTATTTTGTGATTACAATATGTCAAATTTGAAATGTGTATCCTGCCAGAGCTGGTGTTAGACAGCAAGCGTGAACTAGGACCTAAAAGAGAGGAAAAGTCTTTTTTATTTATTTTGTAGCCGGCATGGGATTGGAGAGGTTGTATCTCTATACTTCTAATAAGACTAACCCCCTCCTTTTCTGGTGTGTCAGCGATTGATCCGACACTCACAGAAATCTTGTGAGCATCAGAGCAGTCGCCAGCGCTGGGGCCCATGCTGTGCATCAGCAAAGGAGGGGGTAAATATCTTAATAAAAAATCTGGCTCATGACTTAGCCTGTGTTTTAGATTTCAGCCCCTTATATGATTTGAGATTGACCCTCCTGCCTTAAAGAAAGGGGTATGATAGACTACACATAAGAACTAGGGTCTTTGGAAGTGACCAATAAAGTCAAAAGTTATAGTGTGGGCTGGGGCATGAAACCAGGAGGGCTCTAGGAGACTTAGAGAATAGGTCACAAGGCACATTCAATAAAAGAGTATTGATCTCAGTTTACATGCTGTTAGCACAATATAATGGAAATATGCATACAAGCTGTGGAGGCTATGCTCCAAATTAAATTGCATAGGCTCCAAACTTGGCTCTCCAAACTGAGCATGTTCACATAAGAACAGCCTTACTGGATCAGACCAATGGTCCATCAAGCCCAGTAGCCCATTCTCACAGTGGCCAATCCAGGTCCCTAGTACCTGGCCAAAACCCAAGGAGTAGCAACATTCCATGCTACCGATCCAGGGCTTCCCCCATGTCTTTCACTTTGAATCTAAGCAGCTGCGAAAACTAGCTGTACAAAAATGGACCATATGAAAATACTATTTATTATCCCACAGCAATAGGGAACCATTCATTTAAACAATTCCCCTAATTTATAAAGCTAAAACAGAACTTTGGGACTTGCCTAGAAAACAAGCTGCGATTCATATCACTAGGTACAGTAGCAACAGGGTCCTATGGAAATTGCAAGGTGTCCTGGGCTAGTTTGTCTGTGAATCTCCTAGCCTTAAGGGAGCAGGCATTATTGACTCTGGTTAGGTCTCTTCTACCACAGAACAATATTAGAAGAAACCATATAAAACTCTACTTACCAATGGGAAAAGCCCCTATGAAAATTTCCACTTCATTCTTTGATATATATATACCACATCAGATAAATATCGAAACCTACATTTCTCTCAAGAGGTGTAGAGAGGCTGGGGGAGGGAAAGGAGTGCAATCAGGGGATAGTAGGTCAGGGGTGTAGAGAGGCTGGGGGAGGGAAAGGAGTGCAATCAGGGGAAAGTAGGTCAGGGGTGTAGAGAGGCTGGGGGAGGGAAAGGAGTGCAATCAGGGGAAAGTAGGTCAGGTAAAGGAAAGTCTTCTTGGGGTTTTCATTTTTCCAGAGAGCATTCTGAGGAAGTGACATCAAAATATGATTTAGACACATGGGCACAATACACAGGAAAGTTAAAAACAGAACTGGAATACTACAATTACCAATTATTTTACACTGAATATGGCACATCACAATGTAGCAGGTCCCTTCAGGGCTAGCATTAGGGGAGGGAGCAAACAGATCCCCACAGCTTCCTGTCACCTGTGAATCTTCTTTCAAAAATCAAAAATTTCCCTTTTCATAGGGCCCGGCATGACAGACATTCTTACAAGCTGCTGGCAACAGCCCCAAAACTTTCCCTTTGCTGTGATCCACCTACCACCCAGGCGGAAAAAGGAAGTTGCATCAAAGGGGGCAGATTGCAGCAGAGGGAAAGCTTCAGGACCACTTCTAGCAGCTTGTAAAAATGGCTGCCACACTGGGGTCCTCTGAAAAAAGGAAAATTTTGATTTTTGAAACAAATTTCGAAGGTGAGAGGAAGGGAAGGAGATGGACTGAGAAGAGGGAGAGTTGTCCAGACCACGGGGCCCCCTGGAGCTGTTTTCCGTTAGCCCAGGAGTGGGAAGGAATGAGAGAGAAAGAGAGAGGGGGTGGGAAGGAGAAACATGGGATCTGAGGAAGGACTAGAAAAATGAATTATGAGAGAGAGAGGATAATGGATTGGAGGAAGGGAAGAGAATTCTGTACTGAAGCGAGATAGGCAGGCAGGCCAGAGGAAGGGAAGATGCTGGACGAAAGAGCAGTTGGGAAGAGTGTTAAATAGATTGGAGCATGGGATGAGAGGGAGGGAGAGCAGAAGAAATGTTAGACCTGGGGGGTGGGGGGCTGGAGAGATGCTGGATCATGGGGCCAGAGTAGGGAAGAACAGCAGGAAACAGAGTGAGAGCAATATCGTTTCGTGGTAAGAAACCACTGCTTCAGGGCCTTGAACACCACCGTCAGGCTAACGGGTTGTAGAAATCAACTGCCGTTTCTGCTCCCCATTTTTCTATATCAGTCAGTTGTCTTGGCTATGAATGTTTTGCTTTCACCTGCCAGCTTATAGTTAATTCATGCAAAAAGTTTGTGTGCCTGTGTTGCTGGGGTGGTAGGGTGTTGGTACACATCCACACATGTCTGAGGCTTTTCTTTTGCTATAAGAATTACTTTCTCTGGCTTCTGCTGTGGTGTTTTGTGATACTGGAGTTTTGTTTTGATAAATTTCCCTCCAGTCCTCCTGTTTTCATTGTTGGTAGATCTAGGATATGTGCATCACAGATCTTTGTATTGTGTTCAGTGGCTTAACAGCCAACTGATGGGGTGAGGGGAAGGTGAGCCTTCTGGCCAAAGTCAGTGGATACTAAATTTTCTTCCCACCCTTCCCCATAACCCCTGCCCAAATGCAAAATATAAATACCTAAAATGGTGGGAATCCCAATGCCCTGCCAGCAGGAGATGTCATCCTCCAATCCAGTGGCCCAAACTCTCCAACCTCTGCAGCTTGTGGCAGCTCAAGGACATTGCCACTAACTGGAGAACTTGGAGACTTCTGGCTGCCAGACTAGAGGAGGTAGTGTTCAACTGGCAGCGTGTCAGGATTCCCACTATCCACAGCAAGGGAGGTGATTAATTGGGGGGGAGGACCTGGGCCTGGGTCCCCTGTGTGTTCAGTACAAAAAGAAGTGCATATCTGTCGTTATTTCTCTAGTGTTGTAATACTTGCTGAGTTTAATTTCTTGGGGTTCCCAGTTCAATTTCTATTTGTGTTCCCTTGTTCTGCATTGGTAAAAGTCTGTCTGTGATTTTGAGTGTGACAAATTCATTTACAGTTGTTTTATGCGTGGTAGTGATGGAAGGTGTGGATATTGGGGGGGGGGGGGGGGGGGTATCAGGGAAAAGAGAGGATCAGGAGCCCCCTGCTTAATTTCTGCCCTGGCCATCAGCATATTTAAAACTAGCCCTGGGTCCCTTGGTGGACTCTTTCTATGGTCAGTTTTATGGACTACAGATTGTAAAGATAGAGACCTCTCCTTACCACTTGTTGATAGATTTTGAGGTGCATGCTTTAAACAGACTTTCAGTGGTTCACTCCTTACTCTGTCTGGAAGCCCTCACCCAAAACAGTCCAATGTCCACTCCAGCTGGTTATCAGAGCTCTAAATTATCCCTCTTTTTTTTTTTTTTTTTTCCAAAAGAGGAACATTCTGGAGCATGCCCTTAATTGTGAGGTGTGTAACTGTGAGTTATGTTTAAAATGTTATACTGGAGAATAGACTTATGTGCATGTCATTAGCATTCCCATCTTGTCTTTTTTTGAAGAACCCCCCCCCCAACCCTATAAAAATCTTGTACTTTGGGGCTGGAGACTTTTTTCATGGGACCAGCTGCTCATTATAGAGAAATTCTGAGGGGACCCTTTAGGTTTCTAGGCTGTTAACATGGAGCTGCTTCATATCACAGCTGGATAGACCGTGTACAAAGGGAGTAGTTTCCCAGGCTAGCTTGACCTTACCAGTGGAAAAAAATTAACAGGAGTATAGACCTAGGGGAAGTCTGGCAGGGAATGTACAGCTGTGTGCAGCAAGAGGAAGCAGCAGAAGCCAAGGTCAGAGGCTCCAAAAGGTTCAAGCTGCAAGTACCTGATTGGATTGTTTTAACTACTCTCTGGGACCCAGAGGGTGCACCTCAATTAAGGGTCTTTTTACTAAACTACAGTAAGCACTAGCACTTGCTTATGGCAAGTTAAAATGCAGTACCATGGGGCATGCTCAGGTGTCCTGTGATAGGTTTTTATACTCATTATATGGGTGGGTGGAGGGGGTTGTGTTCTGGATCCTTGGGGCCCATCAGTCCAGGGCCCTGAGTCGGCTGTGCTTGTACTCTTGCTTTGTAGTTGCGATGGGGCAGTTTGTATCCTAAGAAGTGCAGCACAACAAAGAAAAAAGGGGAGACCCAATGTTTTTATATGTCAGTGTATAATAAATTATCTCCAGAATATCTGTATCCACAGTTTTTTGTTTTTGTTTTCACGGATGTTTGTATCCTATCAGTTCTTTAAAAAACTTGATGATACTGTTTTGCCCTTGGTGCTTTTACGTCTGTTTGTGACTTTTATCAATTTTTGATGACCTGTTTGTATATTTCTGTTGGGTTCTTATCATCAATAAAAAATTGTTTCAATCTAAAAATCATATTTTGAAAAAGTGTTATAAAAGATCAAAGATTTTCTATGATATAGAACCAGGGAGGTCCTATCCTAGTACCTATTTTTGAAGAAGATATAACATGTATTGCTACCTCATTGTCTGTGATGATAACACAGTTACTGATAGGTCTGTCATTTTTTTCAGTCGATATTCACGGTCTGCTTGTGGCATTGCAAATGTTAGACCATCAATCGGATGGCTCGTTTTAATATTAATGACCTCATTTTATTAGTAATGAGGTCGTTTGCATGCCAGAGTCAGACTTTTGTACAACCGCACGGAAAAACCACATGTGAGCCGTATTCAACATTGGGTCGGCAAATTCCAACATCGGTACCCAATCAGAGCATTTAGTGCATCTAGCCCTTTCCTGCTATAGGAGTGACCTATTAGTAATTAATTATTCTAAAACAGCCTCAAAGGCTCAACCAGCATAGCCAGCAGCTCACCCACTTGCGAACACTATAGGGCTCATAATCGAAATGGAAATACGTGTAAAAACAAGCCTAAATTAGCACTTAGACGATCAGTGAGACAAGTCGTCCAAGTGCCGATAATCGAACCGGGTTTTAGACGTATCTAAAAATGACTTAGGCCTTTACAATGCTGCAGTACCCCCAGAGCTAAAAAGGGCGTTTTAGGAGCAGCGGTGAGGGTGGGATTTGGGCGGGACGTGGGCCATCCTAGACTTAGTCGTTCTGCATATATAACTGAAAGTTTAACAACACTGCCTAGACGGAACTTGGACATTGTGACTTAGGCCATCTAAAACCAGGTTTAAGTCACAAGAAGGTATCCAAAGTGACCAGATAACCACTGCGGGGACAAAGTACAGACCCCTACACACTCCCTGAGTGATCACTGACACCCCTCCCCCCATTGCCATAAAAATCATAATAACAACTTTACATATCTGCCTCCAGAACATCAGCACCTGGCAGCTTGGCATAGGAAAGCCTAGTAGAGCTGCACAGAGGTGCTTAAGTGGTCTGGGGGGTGGGCTAGTGAACCATGGAGAGGAGGACCAGGCCCATAAGTCACTCTAATCACTGCATGCATGGTGAAACATTTGCACCCCCCCAAAAAAACCCCAAACCTTTATGTACTGCCATATAAGTGGCACCTGCAGCCATAAGGGCTATTGGGGTGATAGGTGGGTCTAGTCGGTTCTGGGGGGTGTTTTGGGGGTTTCACTATGACCTATAAGGTTGTTGTGGTGAGATGTATATGTGGCACCCTTTTTGTGAAGTTCACAGCAGTGCCCTGTAAGGTAGCCCACTACTCTGGTGCAATTTTTGGGTGTCCAGTCCATCACTTTGCTGACCCCGCCCATTTCCAAAAGGTCTTTTTCTAGGCATTTTTGACTTGGATGAATTTTTGGATGAAAATGGGGTATAAAGATAGGCGACTTAGCGGTCTGGACGATCAGACGGCTGAACGTATACTTAGACGATTTTCGAAAATAAAAATATGTTGGATGTATTCTTCAAAAATGGGCCTTTTCCCATGTCCGACTTTGGGCAGCTAGCAACATAGGCCCATAACGGACTTAGACGTATCTTTTGATTATGCCCCTCTATGCTTTTATGGAGCTCAGAAACCTATCATCGGCTGGTGGTACCAGGACAAAAAAAGAGCACTTCATATAAAAAACCTACTACATAGTAGGAAAAAAACAAAGTACTCCAAAGAAACTGGTATCACAACAAGAAATTATCAAAAGAATTATATAGAAGTCACTCCCAAAACCAGTAGCATACCTAAGGTATGTGACACCCGGGGCTGATCATTTTTTAACACCCCCCAATATAAAAAAATATTTTTAGTAATTTTATTTAGTTAGTTAGTTTTATGTGCCGTCCTCCCCAGAGAGCTCAGAACGAGTTACAGTTTAGTGTTCACAATATTACAATATAACATTATACAGGGTTACAACCTCTCCAAACCATGCCTGCACTGTAGTGTAAACAAAATAAACAAAAAAGACTTTTCCTCTCTCTTTAGGTCCTAGCTCATGCTTGCTGTCTAACACCAGCTCTGGCAGGATACACATTTCAAATCTGACATATTGTAGGCATAAAATAAAGAATATAATTATTTTTCTACCTTTTGTTATCTGGTTACTTTATTATTCAAATCATGTTGGTCCCAGGCTTTGGTTTCTTTCTGTCTTCTGTTAACTCGCTCGCCAGGGTCTCCTACTCATTTGATGTTTTCTTCTTTCTCTGTGCTCACTATCCATCTTCCATCGTTGTACCCTCACTTCCATTGCCATTTCCAACATTTCTGTTTCTTTCCCACTGTCTACCATCTCTCTCTCTCCCTGCCTTGTGCCCTAGGTCAAACCTTTCTATTCCCCTACATGCAGCGTCTCTCTCTTCCTCCCCTCCATTATCATGTGCAACATTTCTTTCTCTCTAACCATGCATCATCTCTCCCTGCTCTCCACCCTGTGTCTAATATTTCTCCTTCTCTCTTATCCACATATGTCTCCCTCCCCTCCACCATATGCAGGATTTCTCCCTCTCACCCCTTTTTCTCCCTTCCTCTTTTCCAGCCGATGTCCAAAAATTATTCTCTTTCCACCCATGTGCAGCACCTTTTCATACCTCTCTCCAATTCCTCTGTGTAGCAGTTTCCCATCCCATCCCTGTACAGCACCTTTGGACCCAATCGACACCCACCTACCTATGCGATCTGAAATTCCTTTGGGCCTCCAACAGTAGCAGTTTCTGACTATTAGAAGCAGTGTCAAACATGCTGTTTGCGGCCTGCTATGCCAGGGCTTCTTTTTGCCATGTCATCAGTGATGTCATCAGTGATATAGCAGAGGGTAGGTCCCAACGGGCTGGGCCACAAAAAGCCTGTTCAGAGCACTGCCTTCAACGGCCGGCCATCGTCACTGTTGCTAATGCTTTAGAAGGTAGCTCCGGAGGTATGCGAGTTCTCTCTTTGTCAGCAGCCTTAACTCGCTGCTCTGCCAGCATTTGGCCTTCTTCTCTGCCGGTCCCGCCTATTTCCTGCTTCCATGAAGATAGGACCCAGTAGAAAAGAAGGCCTGAAGCCGGCAGAACAGTGAAGTTCCTTGACCATGATGCTGACCCTGGGAGAATCCCCTCATGATCTGCACCCAGGATGGACTGCCCCCCTCCCCCACCCTTTGGTACAACATTGTTCAGGGTTACCAGATATCTGGGGGAAACCCAGACATATCCTCTTTTTAGAGGACTGTCTGGGTACCTGAATGGACTATCTAAAACCCAGTAGTTTGTCCGGGTTTTGGAAAGCCCCGACTTCCAGGCCATGTCTGGAGGGCCTCTGAGCATGTGCAGATGTCACATGCATCCGTGCATGCTCAGAGACCCTCCAGATGTGGCCCGGAGGTCAGAAAACAAATATGAAGCTTTGCGGGGGCATGGCTAGAGGTGGAATGGGGTGGGGCAGGAGGCAGAACAGGGCGTGGCTAGTGACGGAATGTGTCCAGGTTTCTCCGGACAAAAACCCTACCACTGTTTGTCTTTGAGCTGAAGTTTTAGTCCACTGTTTTTCAGGAAAAAAGCAACATAAAATTCAAAGGGATCGTAAGATATTGAATGCAAGATTTAGATTGTGAAGCAGCGGGAGATGCCCCTGAGTTTGTCCCTGACGAAGGACATGAAATGGGGCTCTGTAGGGCGATCAGCTGGCTCTCCCTGTATACAGACTTTCCTATTGTTGGATGTTGGCGGTTTGGATTAAGATAAGTTCTCGCTTTAGTGGCCATATTTGAATGTTTGATGACTGATAGTATGTTTTTGATTTCTTGAATCAGATTATTTTGGCACATAGAAACATAGAAGATGACGGCAGAAAAGGGCTACAGCCCATCAAGTCTGCCCACTCTGTTTACCCACCTCCTGTCTATGCCCTAATGACCCAATTTTCTTATCTTGACCCTCGTAGGGATCCCACATGGGTATCCCATTTATTCTTAAAGTCTGGCACACTGTGTGCCTCGATCACCTGCACTGGAAGCTTGTTCCAATGATCAACCACTCTCTCTGTGAAGAAATACTTTCTGGTGTCGCCATGAAATTTTCTGCCCCTGAGTTTGAGCGGGTGCCCTCTTGTGGCCGAGGGTCCCTTGAGAAAGAAAATATCATCTTCCACTTCGACACGTCCCGTGAGGTACTTAAATGTTTCGATCATGTCTCCCCTCTCCCTACGTTCCTCGAGAGCACTGGGTACTTTGGGTAACTCTGCATGTTTTTAAAACACTATTTTAATAAACAGTATATATAAATTATAGTACTTACAACATGTTTGTGGGTCATTCCTGCAATGCGGTATTAAACCCTGGTGAACTTTTGAAATATGCCTTCAAAAAAGTTCCCATAAACTGATCGAACACTTTATACTTGAAAATTAGAATTTAAGTATTTTTACTATTATATTAAAGAGCCCTCAATACCCACAGCATTTCAAAAGCAGAGAGTAGGTCTTTTTTAAATTAACTTTAGCTTTGCGACCCCTCTCAATTAGCGTAGGCTTGACAATATTTTTGGACAGTAATATGTAAACCATTTTGGTTTTACTATAGAATGGTGGTATATCAAATGTATGACCCTGACCCTAAAGAGTTTTATGCTTTACTGGTCAATATTAATCTATATTAGGGGTGGCATCTGATAGAGCTATGTGGCTACATTTTTGTCCAGTTCTCCAAAGCAAGTGAGCATTTATTTTATTACATGGATTTTCTGCTTCTCGTTGCACTTTGGATAGCTCATCTGTCCCTCATTTCTGTTAGCCAGCCCACCACTGCTAGTAATTTTGTGGTGCACTGGATTCATGGCAGATTAGTAGAAGTGGGAAGCTTACTGACTCCTGTTCATAAGAAGGAAGACTTTGATCTGACTTAACATCCAATTATAGACCAATTGCCAGTATATTACTGATGACTGGAGATGATGAAAACTATAGTTGCTGCTCATTTGATGACCTAATTAACAGATAATGATTGCTTACAGTATTTCCAATTGGTTTCTGAAGTGTGCATACCACCGGGTCTCTGCTTCTTAGGTTGATCTCAGATGCTAAAAGATTTCGATTTCAAGGTATTGAAGCAATTCTTATTCAATTTGATTTAATGGCAGCATTCAACACTGGCCTGCATTCTTTTGTTAATTAAACTTAGTGAGCTTGGCATTTTTGGAACAGTTCTTAAATGGTTTGGAGAATTTCTGTGTAATAGACTTTATAAGTAGGGACAGATCCCTTTATAGGCCTATTAGGCTCAGGTCTAGGGGTCTAAATGTCTTGGGGGGGTCTTGGTTGTGTTTTTCAAGAACATGATAAATCTATATGGGGTTTGCGCCAAAAGAGATTGGAAGACCTGAATATGTATATTGTAAAGAAGAGGAGGGACAGGGGAGATATGATACAGACATTTAAATATTTTAAAGGTATTAATATAGAAACAAATCTTTTTCAGAGAAAGGAAAATGGTAAAACTAGAGGGCATGAATTAAGGTTGTAGGGAGGAAGACTTAGGAGTAATGTTAGGAAATTCTTTTTCACAGAGAGGGTAGGTAGATGCCTGGAATGCCCTCCCGAGGAGGAGACGGAGATGAAAATGCTGAAGAAATTGAAGAAGTGCTTTTATGGATTTTATTGTATTACATTTTATGCATTTTCTATATGATGTTATAAAACTAATAAACAGTTGAGACAGAAAAAAGCATGGGATGAACACAGAGAATCTCCAGTTAGAAAATGAATGGTATAAAACTGGGCAATCCTGCATGGTCTGTGTCCCGCATATGGTGATTTGGTTTAGGATGAGCTGGGGGCTTTGACAGAATGGTTAGGATAGGCTTGAGTAGGCTTCAGTAGCAACTCCAGCAGTGGGACCTTAAAGATAGCATTGAGTGGACTTCTATAGTTTATTGCCCAGAAATATTAAAGATAATTTAACCATGAATATACTGTATAATGAGGGTAACTATTGGGCAGACTAGATGGACCATTCAGGTCTTTATCTGCTGTCATATACTATTATTTGTAAGCTCTGCTGAAACCCTGACTTTTATCATTTATTAATGCTCATGACTTTTGTTACTTCGGTATAGTTGTCTTTTACCTTTAATTTCCTTTAGATTTATACATACATCCAGGAAAGAGGGTGGGGTGGGGGTTATCTCCTTTGTTTTATTCCTTGATTGAATGTACTGGAAGGGAGGGGGGTAATTCATTTTGTATTGTTACTGATGGATTGTAAGTGTTGATTCTGATTATTAATGTACTAGTCTTTAAGCCCTTTACTTTAACGGGTGCTAGAATAGATGTGTGTGTCTGTCTGTCTGTCTTTCTTTCTTTCTCGCTCTCTCTCCTTGGCCGCTTTCTGTCTGTCTGTCTTTCTTTCTGTGTCTCTCTCTCCTTGGCTGCTGCCTGTCTTTCTGTCTCTCTCTTTCTTTGGCTGTCCACCACCACCCCTTGCCTGCTCCCCCTGTCCAGCAGTAGCCCTTCTACCTTCCTTTTACCTCCCCACTGTCCAGCAGCACCCCTTCACTGCTCCACCTGTCCAGCAGCAATCCTTCTCCCTTAGTTTTACCTTCCCGCTGTACAGCAGCACCTCTTCCCTGCTTCCTAATACCTGATCCCAAACCATCGTTCTTATCCTCCCTCCATCCCGGCTTCCTGGTTTCTTCTGGCCCACCGGCACGAACCATTGTCGCCGCTACTACTCTTCATTCGCGTCTGCCCTCTTCTTCAAAGCAGCCTGCTGAGGATCGCCGGCTGTCTATAGTGAACCTCGCAGGCCACTCTTCATCTCGGTAGCACGCTCCCTCTGACGTGATCCCATATGTCAGAGGAGGAGTGGGATCGCATCAGAGGGAACGTGCTACCAAGGTGGAAAGCGGCCTGCGAACTTTGCTACAGCCTCAGCAAACTGCTTTGAAAAGGAGGGCAGACGTGAATGAAGAGCCGGCAGGCCAGATTTACTACCCCGCAGGCCAGATTGTGACGTGTCAAGACTTACACTGAGTCAGGGCGGGAGGAGGGAGTTGCCGGCGTGTTCTCCGCCTCCTTGTGTCCGTGGTCACCATTTCAAACTCCGCATGCGCAGTACAAACCAGAAAACTGCCACAGGCTCGTTCTACTGGCACGGAGCTACGGATCACGGATGCAGGGATCACGAAGTTTGAAGTGCGCATGCACGCTTAGGGTTTTATTATAGTAGATGTATAATTTTTGCACTTTGTATTAGCCTTGAAAATTTAATAAAGATTTTTTTTTTAAATGCTCATGTCAATACCCTATAACAGTAACAGTAACTTGATGTTATACACATGTTTATGTTCATTTGATGGCTTGTTATGATGTATGTGACACTTGAATAATAAGTCTGTATTGTTTTAATTATGTATGTACGGTAGTGTTGCAATCCGCTTTGAATAAAAGCAGAATATAAACAAGAAACTAAACAAACTTGTATAAATTTAAAACACTTGCACAGTTGAATATACAGTATATTGTGTTCCTTGTGTGACAGATAGTAAAACTATGTTCTTGCTGGTTGTGGCTGAGAAGGGGGAGGGCGTCCCTATGAGCTAGTTGGCCCAGGGGCCCACAAACTTGGGGAGGCCCATAGGGGTTGGGGGTGGTGGAAGGGGTCCATTTGTGTTGGGAGGGTCAGAAGAGAGGGAGGAAAGGGGCCTCTTGCTCTTTGAGGGGGTGGGGACAGAAAGAAGGGAGACTACATGCTGCTTCAGGCCACTACCTGGAAGTCGTATGGGTTCTGGCTGATATTCAATGCTGCCACTCATATAGTTATTCTGGTTAGTAAAAAAATCATTTTTTTCTTTTAAGGAAATTATGGGTAATTTGGAAATATTATGTCAGTATTTGCACTTGTGATGCAATCGCGTATTCTTTCTCAGGTAGACTACTGTAGTATTGTTTATTTAGGATGTGCTAAAAGATTGTTGAAACGATTACAAACTATGTAGAATACTTCGGTGAGGGTAATATGTTTCCCCAATCTCTAAATATGATAGAATTACACCTTATTTCATTAAATTACATTGGTTGCCAGTAAATACAAGGATTTATTTTAAGCTTTATGATTATTATGATTTTTAGTATTCTAAATGGCCAGGTGCCGTATTATTTAGTGGAATTGATTTCACTTTTAGCAGGAAGACCAGGTCATATTGTACGGAAGCAATTCTATCTTCAGTCTCCCTCACTAAAGACAATTAGATTATTTGTTCAATGGAAGGCATCCTTCTTTTATCAGGCTCCTTTAGTTTGGAAAAATCTCCCTATTTTAATACGATCAGTAGGTCAATAAATTATTTGTAGAAAACTTTTAAATACATTCTTGTTTAAAAAATTGTTATCTTGAAATTTATCATCTTCTACTGTTAATGTTCTATTTGAACATTTGTCATTGCATTATATTTAACTGGGTTTGTTCGCAGTAATAGAATCAGGGCTTTAGGCTCCTTCCTCAGTATCCTGGATACAGAGAGAGATGCCTTAGGCCTCATTGACTCAGATGTCTAAGGCCCCCTTTGGGAGGGGCCTTAGGCGACTGAACCAATCAGGGCCTTTGGCCCCTCCTGTGCATCACATGATGCACCGGGGAGGGGAAGGCCCATCATTTAGGGCTGGCGGGTATAAAGCAGGAGCCTCAGAGCGGGCTTCCTGCTTCCATATTTTAAAAAAGGTATGGGGGGGGTTTGGGGGTGGGGGTGGGTGTCTGGTAGTAGGCGGTAGTGGGCATCCTCCTGCCATTTTTGGGGAGTTCGAGGGGGACATGGAATTTTGCTCCTGTTTCAATTTTGTAATTGGTTTTGGGTCTATAGGAGTTTGGAGGAATATAAATATGTAGATTTTATTGTATTGTATTGTACTATATCTTATACCAATGTAAATATATATATATTTTTTAAATTTAAAACACAACAGAGTGAACATTTGTTTTTGAGCATACATGTTTCTCATAAAGAATTAACAACTTTAATTCCAGAGAAATGGAAGTCTGAGGTGATAGTGCCTTGGGCAGAAAGATTCAGGAAGGAGACAGGCTTAAGAACATGTCTAATCTTTGAGAGACAGTGATAAAATAAAGAATTATTTTGCTTGGTCTGCAGTAACACATGTTATTAACATAGAAGTCTTATTAGGCTACGTTATTATAACTAAGAAATAAAGATTAGTGATAGATTCTTTTTTAACAAATTGACGATGAAGATATTAAAGGATCAAAGCATTTAAAAATGATGAATACTTCAGTCTGCTGGGCAGGAAACAATACTGTCTTATTAAAAGCAGAAGTTTTGTCATGTTTTTCTGTCATGGAATGTGATGAACTAAAAATGTGTCTCTTGTTTAAGCTTACTCCCATGGTTGACAAGTTAAATTTAAACTGTTGACTCTGGCTTTCAGAGTAGTAATAGTAATAGGCTGGGTTACATAGCTGAACACTCAATTGGTATCTTTCAAGAAGGGATCTAAGATCATCTCAAAAAATCCTCCCTGAAGTAAGTACTGTAAAGAGGGAGGGAGGTGCATGGGTGGGTGGGAGGCGGGTCATATGTACAAGTGCGCAATTGTTTGCACTGCAGTGATGGCTCTGAAGCTTGATACCCTTAACGCCAAAGCTCAGAAAAAGTCTAATACTCTTTTCTAGAGAATGACACAGGGACAAATTTTCCCCGTCCCCGCGGGAACTCATTTTCCCGTCCCATCCTGGCGACTTCTTTTCCTGTTCCTGCCCCATTCCTGTAAGCCCTGCCTTAACTGCACATGCCTCGAACACTTATGAGTTTAGTGTTCGAGAGGCTTGTGCGGATGAGGACAGAGCTTGCAGGAATGGGGCAGGAACAGGAAAAGAAGTCGCCAGGATGGGACGGGAAAATGAGTTCCCGCGGGGACGGGGCAAAATTTGTCCGTGTCATTCCCTTCTCCTTTCTTAAAAATATGCCTACTACTATGGATTACATAGTAGTTCAGTTCCAGTTCTGAAGAAATGTGCCATGAGACTCATACCACCTGATATTCAGCGCTATTTAACTGGCCAGCTAGGTGCTAATATTCAATGCAAGATGGCCGCTGAATATTAGCACTTAGAGGCTGATGCTGGAAGCAGCGCCTGCTGTGACAAGTGCCTACAAAATGGGCACTTGCTGTGGCAAATTACCTTTAAACACCAATGCCAGTCATAATTGTACTTATATAGATTTTATACCATACATTTTAGGTATTTGGGCTGTCCTGTTGGAACTCTAACTTTCTGGCATATATATATCAATTGCTCATTTAGAAGCCCTCAGAAGTGGCTCTCTTACGGGAAATGGTTCACCCGATATTGCCAAACCCTCTGCCGAAATGCATGTTTTGAAATCTGCGCCAGGGCTGGGTTTATTTGGTTTTCACCACAGCTTCTTATTAGTTTCATGTTCAGCAATATGGCGCCATGCCAGCTTAGGGTTTGGCAATATCTGATAAGAAGCAGCTTAAGATAAGTGCATATTTTAAATTAAATAATACGGTAAAATAAAAATCAAATAAGAACAAAGTATGATAGAATAAAGTTAAAGCCGAAGAGGAAGCTTGTGGCTTATGTGAAAACCTTATCGGGGGAACCATTTCCCATAAGAGAGCCGCTTCCGAGGGCTTCTAAATGAGCAATTGAGATTTAAAGGGCTTCAGGGCTGTTGCCGCACGGCAGCCGCTAGTGTGGCTATGTAGAAGAGAGGATTTGTGTATGTCATATATGTATATGTATGAGACAATCAAATCTCGATAAAGTACATTATATTTATGCAGGCAAAGTTATGTTTATGTGAATATTTCTGGGGAAGGGGGTCCATAACTTTTATCAGCTTCTTAAAGGGGTCGGTGACTCAAAAAAGGTTACGAATCACTGGGCTAGACTATGCATTATATTAAAACCAAACAAAATGCCTTAAAATACATTCTAATGATTTATCAATAGTAATGAAATAGACATGTTGTGTGAAAGGGTTTCCTGGTGCCCTCCTGATCCTGTTGATCCAGAGATTCAGGCTTTTCAACAATTGGTTTAGCTAATATTGCGAAAATGGAAACCAGATCTATGCAAACTTTGAATAACTTATCCTGAGCAGAAAAACAGGAATTAAAAATCATTGAGGAATGATTCAACAACAGTTATTAAAACCACAGACAAGGGAGGTGGGTTGGTGGTGTTGAATACAGTAGACTATGTTAATGAAGAATTACAACAGCCGAGTGATTCATAAAACTTTAAACGTTTGCAGACGTTTAGCATGAAATTAGCATGTGTTGGGAGTTTATTGTCTGAGGCATTGTCAAAAGGAACTATGATGCATAAGGAACATAAGTTTTTGTTTCAGCCTTTGCCAGTTACTAGCACTGCTACTATTATTTATCATTCCTATAGCATTGCTATAACACTGGCCAACACTCATTTTGCTGCCTCAAATGTTAGACCTGTTTCTGGGTATATCTGACTTGCTGATTCCAAAAATGGCACCAGTTTTCTCCTATCAGCTGTAATTTTTGAGATACAGAACATGTGCCATATACCATTCTTTACTCTGTTCGCTCATTAAAAAAAATCAGGATATTTTAATGTAGTGTTTACATTAATATCTTTTAAGCATGAAGGAAACATACTAAAAATGAAAATAAAAATGTACAACATGAAAATCTACTTATCTCATACCAAGAGCACAAGTTTGTGATACAAACTTTAGTCATTCGACACCCAAGAAGCTCCTTTTGTAAGACTTCTGAGAGTGGGATCTGCCAGGACAATCTCGCATAAGATTCCAACTAAAGTCTGCCATCATATGTACATCCCATCTTCCTTGGTATCCAGCATCCATTGTTTTTATGTCTTGGGGAAATCTTTTACCTTGCTCTTTGCTTAAATCAACAAGGTTTCTCTGGAAAGCAATCTAAGGGCCTCTTCTATCAAACATGCTTTAGCAGTTTATAGCGCGGGGAGCCACGCTGAATGGCCCACGCTGCTCCCGACGCTCACAGGAACTCTATGAGCGTTGGAAGTAGTATGGGCCATTCAGTGCGGTTCACCGCGCTACAGACTGCTAGTGCAGTTTGATAGAAGAGGCCCTAAGTTCCCTAAGTTTTTAACAGATCAGATTGAGAAACCTTTGAAACACAAATTTATGTAGTCTAAGGAAACCATGTTTACCATATAAATTTTTTCCCCATAATTATGTAATATAACAGAACAAAGGCGATTTTGTCATTTGAGCTTTATATTTTTATGCCAGTGTGCATTATAGGAAAGGAAATAGACGAATAGTTGTGAAGCAAAGTTCATTATACACACAAAAAAATGTGGGTAAATACATAAATTTCCCAATTAAAAAAGAAAGCTTGTTATGACATCCCGATTGTGTAGAAGAGATTCTGCAGAAGAGATCCTTCCCCCAAGTCCTATATGCTCCCCTTTCTACCGGTATTCTACTTCTCCACAAATCTGAAATGTCTCGGGTGGGGCCTCATTTCTAGGGCACTCCGATGAAAGAGGCACCTTGCTACCGGCCAGCGTGCCTCTGGTCGGCACTCCCTGCCGTGCTTCTTCACTGGCATCTACTCCTCCCCCCCTCCCTCCCGCCTGCCGTGTGTCTACCTTTAATTTCTCATAAAAGTGCTGTGCCGCCCTACCACCTGCCCTGGTATCTTCTCTCCACTGAGGCCTGCCCTCTCCAACAACTTCCTTTTTTCACTAGGGCTGGCCGCAGTGGAGAGAAGACACTGGAGCTGGCGACAGGGTGGCACAGCGCTTTTATAAGAAATTAAAGGTAGACACACAGCAGGCGGGAGGAACCCTTAATTTATGATTTATGAATTTTCCTATAAAACAAATAATGTGGTTTTTCCTCCCTGCTAGGAGAAGGGTAGTAGGGGAGAATTTAGGTGGTGAACTGTTACCTTCTCCAGATAGTCTGGATGTAAAGACTATGGGCTCCTTATACGAAGCCGTGGTAGCGGCTTTAATGCGCGCAACTTTTAATCACATGCTAACCCCCGCGCTAGCCGAAAAACTACCGCCTGCTCAAGAGGAGGCGGTAGCGGCTAGCGCATCCGGTGGTTTAGCACGCACTATTAAGCGTGTTAAAACTGCTACCATGGCTTTGTAACAGGAGCCCTATTTTGGAACACTAAATCGGAGAAGAAACTAGTAGACCTACCCTTCCAGTATCTTTTGTATTCTCTCAAGATGTTCGAAGATATGGTTCTGAGTTAATATGTTTGAAGATCACAATCTGGATTTTTCCAGATATAAATAAAGTCTAAGAGAAGGCTCATGTAAATTTGTGATTTGCTATGCTGGCACTATATACTCATATCTATTATTTGACCCAGATCAGTTGAAAGTGTTCCTGGAAAGCAAAAGTGTCACCAATGCTGAAGGACACTAGGGTAGCATTAGCTTGTAATTTTGTTTTTTGGGTAATAATGGCTGGGTGTGTGTTAAGTCCTTTACCTCAAATATATAATACAGACAAACCTCGGTTTGCGAGTAACTCGGTTTCCAAGTGTTTTGCATGACGAGCAAAACACTCTTGCAAATCGTGCCTCGCAAACCGAGCGTTGACTCAATTTGCGAGCCTCTACCCCTGAGAACCAGCATCGCCTGCTCAAACCCATATCCTTATCGTGATCTGGCACTGACACGCAGCACCAAACCACAGGATGTGCCGGTGCTGGTGCTGGAAGAGCCTGCTGCTTACCGCCGATCTCTGCTGGGCTGGGCCTTGAGCATCTGCGCATGCTCAAGGCCTTCTGGCTCTCTCTCTCTCTCTGAGCAGTGGTGGGGGCTTTGCCGATTCTCAGGGGTGGGGTGGAAGTGTGCCAGTGGCCTCAGGGGGTTGTGGAACGAATCAAGCGAGTTTCCCTTACTTTCTATGGGGAAACTCGATTTGATATATGAGCACTTTGGTTTACGAGCATGCTTCTAGAACGAATTATGCTCGCAAACCAAGGTTCCACTGTATATGTAAATGTTTTGGTTGTACTACAGAAAGATATATCAAATCCTTAACCCTTTCCTTCACTGCATTTCTGTGATTTAGGGATGATTTCCTATGTTATGTTTATATTTATTAAAATCTTTCTATACTGCACATACAGCCAAAAAAGGATCAAAGTGGTTTACAATACAGTGGTGCCTCGCATAACGGCCGCCTCGCACAGCGAACGCTGCGCACAACGAACTTCTTGTCTTGATCCGTACAACGGACTTCGTTTCACACAATGAAATCGCCCGAGCTGCATCGCTTAACTGGCGCTACATATTTTAAACCTCCCCCCGCCGCCACCGCATATTTTTAAACCTCCCCCCCGCCGCCTGGGCCTGCGCTGATCTCTGAATGGCTGCAGTCAGCTCTCGCGGGACTCACAAGAACTAACTGCAGCCATTCGGAGATCGGCATGGGCCCACACAGGCGTGCAGAGGAATTGCTCCTGATCTCTGCGCTTCTGGCCTGTACGCCACTGGCTGGGAAAGATGGGAGGAATTAAAAAAGGTACTGGGGAGTATGTGGGGGGTGATTATAATACACAGCAAGGATCAACAAAACCCCTGTCTCCCCTCCCCTTCACATATATCCCCTCTATATCATGCTAACAGCTCTAACAAGGTAAATTTATCTTTTTTTATGTCATCTTAGCATATTTTATGCTACAGAACGAATTATTTTTTTTTACATGTATTGTTATGGGAAAATGCGTTTCACATAACGAACTTTTCGCATAACAAACTTGCTCCTGGAACGAATTAAGTTCGTTGTGTGAGGCACCACTGTATAACTTAATCAAATATATGAAAAGAACTCTATTTAAAATAGAAAAGAAAGAAGAAAAAATAAAAGAACAAAATTTCTAATACATCATATCCTATAGCATTCAAGTTAACAAATAAAATTAAAAATTGTTAATATAAATTAAATATAAATATAAATGCTGACTGTAGTCCCAAATTCATTTTATCCATTTAAAAAGACCATTTGAAAAAAAAATATGCCTTTAGATGTCTTTTAAAATTTTGAAAAGATTCTTCCTTCCTCAATTCCACAAGTAAATTGTTCCACAATATTGGAACTAAATAGAAAAATGCACCATTTCTAGTCGAGGCAAGATAAGCCTATGAAATGCGGGGGACAGCTACTCTGTTATCAGTCAAAGATCTTTTTATTTTTTTAAAAAAATATGTTTATATTGAAAAGTGGTAAAAAAAGAATGCATACATGAAATGCAAAACAATCATAAAGTGGGCAAGCAAAGAATTACATAATGAGCAAATGGAGGCAAGAAGAAACAAGTCAGTCGTAAGGCAGAGTAGAAATGATGCACTACTCTCCACACACCAAATTTTTTGAATTATGTCAAAGATCTTAATAAACGCCTAGGCACATAGAATAGTGCCAGGTTAGAAAGATATAACGGTTGTAACTCATACAATGCTCTCTGTGCTAACATTAAGATCTTACCCCCCTCTTTTACAAAGGTGTGCTAAGCTTTTTAGCGTGCGCTAAATATTACTGCGCGCTAAACACGCACTAAATGTTAACGCACGCATGTTATCCTATGGATGCGCTAGCGATTAACACACGCATTGATTCAGCACAAACTAAATCTGCGTTAAAACGCTTAGGGGTCCTTTTATCAAGCTGTGGTAGGGGTTTAACACGCGTAATACCGCCTGCTGCGCTTGCCGCTAACGCCTGCATTGAGCAGGCATTAGTTTTTTAGCTGGCCGCGGGGGATAGCACGTGATGAAATGTCCGACGCGCTAACCCCGCTAGCGCGGCTTGATAAAAGGACCCCCTTAGCATGCCTTTGTAAAAGAGGGTCTTAGATTTGATCCTAAATTCCATGGGTAACCAGTAAGTCTATTTCCTTATGACTTGTTTAACATTACACAGGGTGATTTACTAGCCTTCTCCGCACCTTCGCACCTCCCAACCACAGACAGAACAGAAGGAAAGCTTTAGTAAATCAGGCCCAATTCTGATGCATTTTCATGAAATCTGTAGCAAATCAGGCTCCTGAATCTGGCTGCTTTTCAGCTGTGCTGATATAGGGCTCAGTGATTCCAGCCTAAATGATAGGCAATAATTGTAAATAAATTCCACAAGAAATGGATCTGAATAACAGATCTGCCATCTTACCCAATTTCTGTAGGGACATCGTAGATTAATTTTTTTTTTTAACACTTTGACCAAGACTTAGCAAACTGCTCTTTCAAGTTTGGCACATTTCGGTATTTTTTTTCTCCCTAAGTTGTTACATTATACTTCGAAACTCAAGGCATCACAAATATTCAATCAACCAGTAATCTGAATGTTTAATATTGTTGAGCATTTTTTCCAGTCACTAATACTGTCGCTGATTTCTGATTGTGCATGTGGATGGCATACAAATTTACCCCATGACAACAATGCCATTTTATAGAATACAAAACTACCTCATAACAACAAAGGCAGTTATTTTTCTGGACCTCGGATGAAAGTGAATGTTGCCTGGGATTAGCATTACCCCACCAGATGCAGAGAGCTATAAAAGATCTATTATAGGTCATTTCAATGCATGATATGCTCTGTCAGCAATGCTTCTGTCACACAGAATGTCTGAGAAACAATGCTCTGATATCACTCTCTATAGAGCACAAAATAGGTCTGGTTAAGAAAAGTGCCACCTTTTGTGAACAACACTGCTCACTACAGATTCATGGCTCTTATTCTCCAAGACTGTACCAAGCAAAACCCTTCCTTATCCAAGATGTGCCTTACTTTGGTGAACAATCGGACTACTCCAACACCCACAAAAGGGATCATTGAAGCAGTCTCTATTCTCCAACTCTTCTTGTACATAATTAATGTTGTTGGTATTTTAATTGTTGTAGAGGCTAGCCCTAGATGGAATCACTAATCCCTGAAAGTCACAACTAACCTCTGCATTTTCTTTCCTTCTTTTTGTTTGTTTGGGGATTTTTTTTATTTATTTTTTTAATTTATACTAGCTGATGCCCCGGCGTTGCACGGGTATTTAATTATAGCAATAACACTGTAAATGGATTCAAATAAAGATACTTTATAGTGGTGAATGAAATTATTTTTTTACAGCTTAATAAAAAGTACAATATTCAAATTATAATGTGAAATATTTGACAAAATGAATACAATACAACTAACGCAAAACGTGATTATAAACAACATTTTTAGTTTCACCTCCTGGAGCAAGAACATATAAATTCTTGGGTGAACCCAGCCTTGAGCAAGAAACATAGAGTTGTGGGCCGCGAGACCCCCAGAACATATCACCCCAGGTAGTGAGGGATCTGCATACTAAGTTTCGTTCAAATCGGTCAAGCCGTTTTTGAATTACAGTGAGAATGGCAGCTTTTTACATTTTTTCCATTGACATGAATGGGTGAAATCTGATTTTCTGTTTGTAGCTCCGCCCACGTGTGCAGGTGGGCCGCGAGACCCCCAGAACATATCACCCCAGGTAGTGAGGGATCTGCATACCAAGTTTCGTTCAAATCGGTCAAGCCGTTTTTGAATTACTGTGAGAATGGCAGCTTTTTACATTTTTTCCATTGACATGAATGGGTGAAATCTGATTTTATGTTTGTAGCTCCGCCCACGTGTGCAGGTGGGCCGCGAGACCCCCAGAACATATCATCCCAGGTAGTGAGGGATCTGCATACCAAGTTTCGTTCAAATCGGTCAAGCCGTTTTTGCGTGATCGCGGCACATACACACACACATACATACATACACACATACATACCTCCGATTTTATATATATAGATTAAGATGTTACTCCCCAGCAGTCTCTGATTTCTGACCCCACTGACAGTCTAATATTTTGAAATCAAGCAGGGCTCCATCTGCTTCTCCCAAGGTTTTTGCTTCCCTTGCCTTTCTAATAGCTCATGGAGGCTTGCAGTCTCCATTCTACAGACAGTTTGTCTGGCCTTGTATTTTCCTCCCACACCCTGCTATCAAACTAGCTTTCTTTCATGATTATAGATCACTCTACAAGATTCCTCTCTGAAATTACAGTATTTCAAAGCTAGTGGGGGTGTCTTTCTTCCTTTCTTTCTATCTCCCTCCCACTATCTTTCTTTCTTTCTCCCTCCCACCCACTGTCTGTCTTTCTTTATATTTGTCTCTCTCCTTGCCCTCTATGCAGCAGCAGCAGCAGCAGCAGCATTTCCCTCCCCCCACTTCCCTGTGCAGCAGCCGCAGCAGCATTCCCTCCCCCTCCATTTCCCTGTGCAGCATCATTTCCCCCCCCCCCCCATCCCACTTCCCTGTGCAGTTTGGGAGCTAATTTTTTTTTTCAAGATGGTGCCTGGTTAGGTTATAGGTTGTGGTGCCTCCCACCCTTTTTTGTTTGGTTTGCTGTTTTTGCATCCTTTTGATCTATTTTTGCTAGCTTGGTTTGTTTTGTTCTTTTTTTGACTTGGTCCAATTGAGTAATCCTTGATCAATCATTTTTTTCATTTCTGGCTGGATCGCCTTTGCCTTGCTATTAACAGTCAAGTTATTCCATCTTACTCGCTATCTGTGGTGGTTTCTGTCTCTGTCTGGCAGTATGAATGAGCGGTGTACAATATTTGGCAGGCAGTACAGTATGGTCGGGAGTCCGATGTCGGTCGGCTGGTGCAATTGCTAATGGAGAGTCTTCTGCTCATTCCTGGGTCCTTGATCTGGCAGCAGTAGCAGTATTTCCCTCCCCCTCCATGTCCCTGTGCAGCAGCAGCAGCTGCATTTCCCCCTCCCCCGCCTTCCCTTCCCTTCCCGCGGTCTGGCCGGCTCCCTTAGTCCCTTGCCGGAGTTATTTTTAAGTTTAAAGGTGCCGCGGTGGCTCCTCTCACGATCCCTGCCTGCGTTGGTAGCCTTCTCCGACACAGGTGCGGCTCATGAGAGGAGCCGCCGCCGTGGCTTTTAACTTAAAAATAAACTTCGGCCATGGACTAAGGGAGGAGGCCAGTCGCAGAACATTACCTGAGGACTGCCGCTTCGATGGCTGGAGGAGCTGGAGAGCAGGGAGGCCCGCGCTTTACAATTTCTCTGCCGATACTGGCACAGTTAAGCAAGCATGCACATTCCTGCCGGCCACGGACCTACGGATCATGGAACACGCAGGTAGGAATGCACATGCGCGCTTAGCGTTTTATTATTATAAGATAAATCTGCTGCCTGAAAACATGGAGAAGAATCACTGAGAAACTTCAGGAGCTCATTTATAGCTGGATTTGGTGGTACTGCTGTTTTCCTCTGATTGAGGAACCTGCTTCAGGTTTCTTTCTTACCTCATATAATGAGGGCTCTGACAGAAAGAGTTTGGGTTTTCAAATAGTATTAAGAAATGCTTGTTGCAATTTTCTGGGTCTCAGCACATCTGGTCAGAAAGAACTGAAGTTTCAGCCATCATGCTGTGGCTTTCGTCAGGGTATTCTATGAGGTCTGCAGTTTGTCTTTATATATAGTGGGTCCTCAAACCCGATTGGGTCTGTTTATTTCCCACTGTCTACCAGCCCTCTCTCTCTGCCTTGTGCCATGGGTCAAATCTTTCTGTTCCACTCCATGCAGCATCTCTCCCCCTCCCACACAACATCTCTCTCTCCCCATGCAAAATCTCTTCCTCTCCCTCTATCCTATGTCCAACATTTCTCCCTCTCTCTTCTCCAGGCATGTCTCCTTTCCCTCCACCATATGCAGTATTTTCCCCTTTTACCCCTTTCTATCTCTTTGTTGCATCTTTCCCATCCTCTTCTGCAGTCCATGTCCAACAATTCTTCCTCTCACTTATCCCCCTCAGTAGCAACTTTCCATCCCTCCCTCCCAGGGCCGGTTTTAGACATGCTGGGGCCCAGAGCAGAAATTGAGGAGGGGGCCCCTCTTCTACCTGCCCATCTCCCATTTTTCTCACCCACGTTTAAATTACTTCTTCACACACACAAAACAGGCAGACCTTCACCAAATATAGAACAATGGATCACAAATTAGAAATAGAAATATGAATACCAAAACTGAATTGAAAACCACAAAAAGTTAAACTCAGCAAGTACTGCATTTTGAACACAATCGGTGGCATAACTATGAGAGGAGCTGGGCCTCCCACTTTGAGCTTAGGCTCCCTCAAAATGAACATCTCTCTTGCTGTAGCTGGTAGGGATCCCCAAGCCTCACCAACTGATGGCCATCTCCTCCCCCTCCAACTTTCCAAGTTCGCAGCTGGCAGCAATATTGCAGAGCTGCTGCTTCTGCCTTCCCTCCTTCCTGCCCCTACTTGACTTTCACTACACAATCTCCAAAAACAAAATTGCCAGTACACCTTACAAAGAGACCTAACAAAAAGGCAAAACAGGTCAAGGGTTTCAAGAGAGGCAGCGCAACAGTACACCCCCAACAATCAATATTGTAAAAAAACTACACACTTTTGTGAAAAGTTAGGAACCCTCAGTGTGAGGGGTCAGTGACGGGAGCACTGCTCCAACACTTCACACAGTAAGATGGCGCCTGTAAGACCACCACCTACACACCATCATAGGGAACCTGCATGTGTTTTTTTTATAAATCAAAATAACACTAACACCAAAAAAACTAGTGTACAATGAACACAGGTGAAAACAATATTTCAAGTTTCAAGTTTATTAGTGTTTTTGATTAATCGCTTAATGATACTTCAAAGCGATGAACATAAATAAAAAACATTAAAAATTACAATATTAAAGAGTAATACAATATTTAACATAGACTTAAAAACAAACCAGACTATACACAAACTTCACAAACAAGATAAAAGGGAGAAATGGATTTGAACTACAAAGTATTATAAAAAGAATAGTCAGGGGAAAAACACAATGGCAGCTACCTCTCTGGGAACCCCCCCAGCCAACTCCCAAAAATTGAAAAAAGCAAACTTAGCTTCAATGAATCTTCCTCCGATGTCCAAGGGAAACAGGATCGGGCAGATGGAACGCCACAGAACCAGGTTCAACCAGCCTGGTTTCGGGAGCTCGTCCCTTCCTCAGGAACCCATAATCTATGAAATCAATCAATGGCAGACCTCCGAGAGCTGGAAAAAAGGAGGGGCCTCCTTTTTTTAGCATCTTTGTATCCCAGCTCTCGTCCATCCTTGCCTCTCATGGGTCCATCTCTCCTCTTCTCTCCCCATGGTCCAACATTTTGCTCCCTCTCTTTTCTGTTGTTCTTCCCTCCCCTCATGATGCTGAACAATGAGATGGAAGAAAAAAAAAGGAGATGCTGCATCTCTCTCACCCTTCCACCCCCAGGCCTAACGTTTCTCCCTCCCTCCCTCCCTTCCATCCCCAGGTCCAACTTCTCTCCTTTTCTCTTCCCAGCTGCCTACATCCCATATCTCTCCCTGCCTATTTGCCTCTCTCCCTTCCTCCCCCAGGTCCACCATCTCTCCCTTTCTCTTTCCCTCTTCCTCCACACCACCTCAGGTCCAACTTCTTTCCCTTCAGACCATTGCCCACCATCTCGCTCACTGTCCTCTGTTTCTGGCTATATAAGCTCTCCCCCAATGCCCAATCTGGCACTTCTAATACCTTTCCCCTTTGTCCTTAAAAAACCCCCAAAACAATTAGTCCAGGAGGATTCCATAGCCCAGCATGTTCCCTCCCTTCTCTCCTTGCTGGTCTGATGTCACCCTCACCTTCTGTCATGCTGAAAAATCAGCTGTCCTTGGCAAAGATTCAGAAATGTTGCCTGTGGTTCTCCTCCCTGCTTTCCATCTGTCATGGTCTGTCTCCAATGACACAACCTCCTGTTTTCGTCTGGGTGGACTGCGGCAAACAGAAAGCAGGAAGGGGACCTGCGGGCAATGTTTCTGAATCACTATCGAGGCCGCCCGATTTTTCAGCAGACTGAAGGTGAGGGTGACATCGGACTGGCGCAGAGAAAAGGGGGAAGACATTCTAGGCCACAGGGGTCCCCCAGAGCCTTAGGGCCTAGGGCAGCTGACATGATTGCCCATCTCTAATGCTGGCCCTGCTCCCTCCCACTGTGCAGCACCTCCCGACCGACCCCACCCAAGCAGCAGCGGTAGTAGTGGCGGGGCCGTTTGAAGCAGTTGCTGTGAGCAGGCTGTTTGTGGCTTACTCTGCTAGGGCATCTCTCTGCAGCGTCATCAGTGACGCAGCAGAGGGAAGGCTCCAGCAGCGCAGGCTACAGGCAACCTGTTCAAAGCACTGCTTTAAACAGCCCAATCACTGCTGCTGCTGCTGCTGCTGTATGTCAGTTCTGTCAACCCAGCCGGCAAAAAAGGAAGGCCCAACATTGTCACTGCCAGAAGGGAAAGTTCGTGAACCATGACTCCAATGCCGGGAGCACCTCCTCATGGTCTGCACCTAGGGTGGACTGCCCCCCTCCCTCGGTAAGCCACTGTCGCCTCATAAAAGTTCAAAATGAGTAGTTTCTTGAACTAAACAGATTCCAGTCTCTTCAACATAAGTATTTTTATTTATTCATTTTTTTTTATTCATCACAAGTACATATTTATGACCTTTATTTTGTGCTTCAATATGTTTTTTGAACACATATTATGTGGCATTTTTGTTATCTTGTTTGATGTCTTTGTCATCTTAAACTTGTATGAGCCCATTCACTATAATAAATTACAGTATTTATTTGAAAGTTTTGAATTTGGTGGGTGAGTTCCTTTTGATTGATTTCTAGGCCTAGCTGGCAGCTCTGTTTGACTTCTCTATATCTCACAACCACAGCACTACCTCAGGTACTACTCAACCTTTCGAAAGTGCTCCTAAATATACGCATATATAAGACAGTCCCTGTTCTATAGATCTTACGAGTGAGAATTCCCATCATCTTTACTTTTTGTAGTCGGGCTTATTGAGTGTCTAAGTGGGAATTTTTCTCAAGAGAAGACATTATCATAAAATAAAAACTTCACCCTAAATCTAATAGATGCTGGCATTGTCATGTTAACATAGGGACCTTGGATCATCTGTTGTTCTATTGTCCATTGATACTTAATTTTTGGAAGTCAATTTGGGGACAAATTAATCTTGTACTTGAGGCATCAATTCCGTTAACTTATGAAGCCATAATTTGTGGTACTATATTACATCTTAAACCGTCTTTGGATCAGTATAAAAGCCGGCTTTTCTTAATAATGACAGGAATAGCTATCCAGATGGTTACACGTAACTGGAAGAGTTGCGATAGACTTAATTACACATTTTGGTGGGCAAACTTATGTTCAACTTATAAGTATGAGAGAATGAACGCTGAATGTTTTGGACATAGTAATGCATTCAATAAGGTGTGGAGTCCATTGACTACATATATAGGGTCACATTAGCTGACATGTACTTTTTCTTATTAGATTACTTCCTTTCATATCCAGGGTGGGAGGGAGGATAGTAATATTATGTATGGTATATAGTGTATGGAAACTATAGTTATAAGTATATATTTCTAATTATTGCTAGTTAAGAGAAGGGGGAAGAAAATGTTTGTATGTGTAAAGTGCTTTTTCTGATTTGCTCTTGATAATTCATTGTAGTGCACTGTTATTATTTAAAAATCAATAAAGAATTTTAAAACCCCCCCACAAAACTTCACCCTAAAGAATTCACCAGGTGAAAAAAACACTAATAGTGTTTTAAAATGTATTGGTACAAAATTGAAATAAGCATTAATATTTGAACAAGTTATCAGATCTTTAACATTCTTAACTCTTTCCTTTTCAACAGATGTTTCACCTCTGAATTTCAACAATACATTTTTCACATCAGACATTATCAGATAAGTATCCTCCTAAAATGTTATCTCTTTAGTTTTCCTATTGCACCAAAAGAGAAAATTATGTGAAAGTTCTGATTCTTTGTGTGTATTTTTATTTTTCTTACTGGCTTTGTAAATGATCACTCCATAGATTCAGATAAACAGGTAAGTAGATTTTTTTTAAATTCCTTTTCTTGTTTGTGGTGACTAGCAGTTGATTGAAGTTCCAGCTGTAAGCTACTACTCTAACTTATAATAAACCATTAAAGGAAAATCTTATCTATGCTTTAAGATTCCTACTTATGACAAAACCTTATACACTTGGTTTCTTTAAACTATTTATAAAAGAAACAGATAATTGAGATCCCTAAACTAAAGCCCACTCATTCAGTTTTATTTCAGGTTGTTGGTGAGGCCCCACTTGGAGTATTGTCTTAATTTTGGAGACCGTATCTGGCAAAGGACAAAAGAAGCCTTGAAATGGTCCAGAGAATGGCACCGAAAATAGTAGGAGGTTTGCGCCTAAAGATGTATGAGGAGAGACTGGAAGCCCTGAGTATGTATACCTTAGGGCAGGGGTAAGGAACTCCGGTCCTCGAGAGCCGTATTCCAGTTGGATTTTCAGGATTTCCCCAATGAATATGCATTGAAAGCAGTGCATGCAAATAGATCTCATGCATATTCATTGGGGAAATCTTGAAAACCCAACTGGAATATGGCTCTCGAGGACCGGAGTTCCCTACCCCTGCCCTAGAGGAAAGGAGGAACAGGGGCGATATGATTCAGACGTTCAAATACTCGAAATGTATTAACGTAGAACAAAATCTTTTCCAGAGATAGGTAAATGGTAAAACCAGAGGGCATAATCTGAGGTTGAGGGGTGGTAGACTCAAGAGTAATGTTAGGAAATTCTTTTACGAGAGGGTGGTTGAAGCCTTGAATGCACTCCCGAGGGAGGTGGTGAAGAGGAAAACAGTGATAGAATTCAAAAAAGCATGGTATGAATATAGAGGATCTCTAATCAGAAAATAATGGTATATATTGAAGAACTAAGGCCAGTACAGGGCAGATTTGCACAGTCTGTGTCCTGTATATGGCCATTCAGTTGAGGATGGGCTGGGATGGTTTAGATGGGCAAGAGTGAGCTTTGACGGAGACTCCAGTAGATGGAACCTATGCACAGTACCGGGCAGAGCTCCGGGTTTCTGGCCAGAAATATCTAAAAAAAAAAGACCAATTTAAATTAAATCACTAAATTATAGAGAGTGTATGTTTGGGCAGACTGGATGGCCCATTTGGGTCTTTATCTGCCGTCATGTACTATGTTACTATACTTTAAAATCACAAACGTTTACTATGCTTTCTAAAGCAAAATTTCAGCAGAATTAATCTAGAATTGAACTTAGACCATGTTAAGTCTCAGAATATGTCAGCAAAGTTAAAATACAACTCTCAGGATCAGTTTACCTGAAGTTGCTTCAGCGCCTGCAATTAACTTTATAGATTGCAGGAACGTTTGCAGTCTTACCCACTGCAAACATCTGACATTTACAGAAACTTTGAAGTAATACATTCATTTACATCACCATAAATAAACCATGAAACAATATTAAGTGGTTCAAGGTGGCAATTGCTAAAATCCAAGAAAATTTTGTAATCTCCCAGGCACAACTTTGGGCCAATAATCATCGCGGACCCAATCAATAAATGAATACAGATTCTCTGTACACTCTCAATCAAGCAATGAACCGATTAATCCAAACACTCTTCACATGAATTACTCAAAATTACCAAATACCAGAGACAACTCAAATACATCACTGTCTTTTACCAGAAAAAACCTCCCAACTCCACTGCACAACCAACTGTAAACCCTAGAATGTTTCCCCTAGTTACCAGCGCAACCAGTAGGCACATGCATGCATGCCTGTACCAGTGTGTCTCAGAATTCTGCAAACAAATCTTTTCATGAGATCAAAATCCTCTCAGACTCAGAAAAAAAAATAAGTTTTTAACCCCACAGGGGTTACACTAGTCAAGACAAATATACATCACTCCTACATAGAACGCTACAGAGATGTGGTCGAATTGCAAAAGCAATCCCAGAAAGGTGAGTTTTAGTCTGGATTTGAATATGACCAGAGAGGAGAAACGAGCCACAGCCTCGGGAAGTCTGTTCCAGGTGTACAACATAGCAAGGTGAAGAGAGTATAGAGTCGGGAGTTCAAAACGAAGGAGAGAAAATAAAATGTATGAGAGAGTTGCTAGATGAATTGTGTTTAGGAGGAAGGGTACAAGGAGAGCAATCTCTTCTTTTTCTCCAAGATGGCTCTGCCTTAATGCTTTCTTCCCTTTCTCTTGCCCTCCCAACCCCAAAGATGTAGCAAATCCATCAAAACAATACTCCTTTGGCAATTCCCACCATAGGCAGCAGGGAAATATAGTGGATGATTTATTAAGCTCCAGGAAACCATTAATTGGCTCGCTGGTAAAGCCAATGAATTCCCTTGTCTAACAGCACTTTTTTAATCAGGTCTCCACCCTCTTTACCCTTTGATTAAGTTACCTGATCTCAAAATTACCTTGCAAAGGATTGATAGATCTGATCTAATCTGATGTTTGCCTGAGGTGCATAAGTCACAGCTACCAGTTTAAAAGGATGTTAGGAAACAGAAAGACAGTCTATACTACAAGACGACCAGTGGATTTCCCATGCATTAAGTATAAGTACTTGCTCTGAACCACAAGACATACAGAGGTCAATATTCAAAAGGCAGTTCCATGTTTGATGCTGTGCCAAGCATATAAGTACATTTTTTTTTTCAAATTTTCAGCACTATTATGCATATTATCTTAAATGTCCAAAAAGTGGCATAGAAGGGCAGATGGATGTTTTTCTTGCCAAATCCTTCCAGTTTGCTATTTTCAAAACCTATTTTCTAGATGGATTGCTATGCTGTTGATCAGTAGTTTGTCTAACTCCCTAGGGACCATGTTAGAGGCATGGTTTGGACAGTACTAGGGTGAGGTCATGAAATTTTTTCTGACATAATCCAATATTTAAGAATACTTCCAGGGCACAATTTGGACATTTGGACATTAGACCTCTTTTAGTAATGAATAAGTGGCAAAAAGGTGCCCAAACTGATCAGATGACCACTAGAGGGATGTAAGCATGTTCCCCCCACGCACACAAAAAAAACTACTCCCCCAGTGCTCACTGACACCCTCCCTCTCCCCAAAGATGTGAATGAAACAGTACATACCTTCCTGCCTGAGAGCTTCAGATGTTAAGGCCAGTCCTAGTAGAGCAGCAAGTAGGTTCCTGGAGTAGCCTAGGGGGTAGTGTAGTAAACCTTAGAGATAGGTACTCAGAACCATATCTCACTCTAACTGCTACATTTATGGTAGAATATGTTAACCTTCCAAAATCTACCCAAATCCCACTGTTCCTACATATAGGTAACACCTACAGGCATAAGGGCTTTTGGAGTGGTATACAGTTGGATCCAGTAGACTTTGGATAGGTTTTGGAGGGCTCACCATATGCTATAAGGGGGTTATGGTGAGATGTGTACCTGGGCCTTTTTAAGTGAAGTTCATTGCAGTGTCACATGAGGTGTCCCATTGCTCTGCTTGGATGTCTGTGTGGTCAGTCAACTAAAAACGATGGCCCCTTCTACATCCCAATGGCTTGTTCTATGCATTTTTCCTATGGATGTGGTTTTTTTTCAAAAATGATTCAAAAAGATAGAAAAATGGTCATTTTTAGAAAAAAAAACCAAGATAGACATTTTGCAGTTTAGCAAAGAGGTATGTTTGGTACTAGATTTTGGTGCATCTTCTGCAAAATGTCCACACTCGGATTTTGATGTCATATCAAAAATACCACTCCAAATTTATAGGCATTGGATCGGAAGCCAAGGACCGGCCTCAACGACGAGAGTAATAGACACAACAGGTGAGTCATGAGGATAAGATGTCAAGTGATCAGCCAGGGGTGTGCTGTTCAAAAGTCACTTTATTGATAAATGTGTCACAAGAGCTCATAGACTCTATGTTGTGAGTCTAGGTTGTGAAAAAAATTGCTTAGTCTCATTCGACTGACCCTATAGTACACAAAAATTTCAAAAATGAAAGCTGTCCCTCCAAACTTTGTCTCTATTATTTGCAACCCAAGTTTTGATACCTTTATCTAGCTATCTTTCTATTGTGGAATGTTGCAGAATGTCTAATTTAAATTGTAGGGACGCCATTCTGCCATTCTGAAACAGGGCGAGATCGGCAAAATGATTTCTCCGCCGAGGTGTAAGAATTATGAATTATTCCTCATTCCCTCTTGCCACTAGCCATTCTAAAGCAAGGGAAAATGTTAGCACCTTGTGACAGAATACTGAATCATTCCCTCTCTCCCCCTTGTCTGTCACCCTTATCTTATCTAAGCTGTCCTTATTTGGAAAGGACATCAGCTGACAGGCATTGCACTGCATATATACAAAGACTCAGGTTCTGTCCATGTGTTAATCAGGCCCTTGCCTAAGTGCTGAGTTGGAGCGTGATCACGAGGTAAAGCATGAGGCAAAAGGGCAGGTGATCACATGTAAAAGCATGTACCTGTGTTTCCACCAATGTAAAAGCATGTACCTTTGTATCCACCAATTATTAGATGTGTAACAAGGGAGTTACTATGATGTCATGTGCATAGAAGCATAATAAAAGGGACTCGGAGCTAGCCATTGGCAGTGCCTCCATCCCAACTCTTAGACTGCGTGTGTGTGTTTACTGTGTTCCATTCCTACATTAAATATTGATCCGCCAATGCAAAATTAAAGCAATCTCCTTTCTTTTCTCTCTCTAGATGAGTTTTCTTGCTAGCACACACAACAATAGTTTCTTTCAAGGTCCATGTGGCTGCAGTCTTCTAATACTATATATTATCTGTTTTTTGCTGACTCTTCTATTTCCTGGGTTGTTTTTTTTTTATGGTGGGGGGGGGGAGTAATATACATTTTCCCACAAGACATTGATATTATTATTAATTACTGCCTCCAATCTTAGTCCAAGCAATAGCAGCAGCTAATTCAAATGTTAGATTTGACCTTTTTTGTGAATTATTTTTCCAATCTGCTTGAAATCAGACTTCTCACAGGATAGGTTTTCCTTGCTCTAGGACCAGCTTTTTTTCTTTCCTAGCACTGGGTGTTTTTTTTTTTTTTTTTTTAATAGCTCTAAACGCTGCTATAGAAAGTAAATGTAGTGGAAAAGGGCACACTTCCTTTGCTGAATGTATCTTTTGCTTTTATAATGCTTTTATGAGCTCTGTCACTGAACAGGCAAACTCAGTATCTGTGTGACTGCCAAAAAACCCTCCATTGTACACGCGAAGGCATAGAGAATCAGGATTTCATGGAGTGTTAACAGGTAATGTCATTCTCACCAAATACATAAGCAAATAAATAAAGAAGCATGGTTTTACATTTGAACACTGAGGCTGATAAATTGGGGTGTAAGGTATCTTCAAGGATCTGTGCATGCCTTTTCAGAGTGGTACTATGGTATTTTCAGGGCTGAATTTTGGGAACCTCTGTGTTTTGGTTTTTTTTTAAAGCTGAGAACAGCATCTTCTGTGTCAGCTCCTTAACTGTATTCAATGTCTGCTCTTTCCTGTTTTGTTCTCTTTTGTGTTTTCATTCCTGTGTGTGATAGCAGGTTTGAAAAGGAGAGGGTGGCCTTTCATATGGAAATGCCTAAACAGTCAACTTTTAGTATAGTGCCAAGACTCTAAGCCTCACAAAAGAGCTAAAAGCCGTGTACACAATACAGTCAATGACCATCTGGTTCGAGTTGTGCCCTTTGTTTGGCCATTCCATCACACGCAGGACAGCACTTTGTCAAGCTTTTGAAATCTGTTTGCAAAGCCAGCAGTCTAGAAGTGATAAACAAGACTAGTGCTGTAAGAGCAAAAACAGCCATATTGAATTTTGACAATTGCGATCAAACTCGTGTAGCATTTTAGCTAAACTTGAAAACTCATTTGTGATCAACATTGGTAAAGTTTGCTTATTTGGGGAGGGGGAGGGGAGGCAAAGGATAAGTAAATCATATTGGCAGTGGGGGAGGGGAACTAATTCAGCATTGGTACCCCCATGCCCACCCTAAACTACATGAATGATTATCAGCTAGAGGCATTTACCATGCCCTCATCACCTTGCGCTTAGATTACTACAACTCGCTACTCTCAGGTCATCTGCTCAGCCATCTTTCTCCTCTTCAATCCATTCAAAATACAGATGCATGACTCATATTCCGCGAGAGCCGCTATACTCATATTACCGTACTCCTCTCTTAAAGTCACTTTATTGGCTCCCCATCCATTTGTGAATACAATTCAAACTCCTCTTACTGACCTACAAATGCATTCACTCAGCAGCCCCTCATTATCTCCCCCTATGTCCCTCCCCCCTCCCCAGTGAGCTCCACTCAGCAATAGGTCCTTCCTATCTGTACCCTTCTCCTCCACTGGCAACTCCAGACTCTGTCCCTTCTGTCATGCTGCGCCATATGCCTGGAACAAACTGCTTGAATCCCTGTGGCGGGCTCCTTCTCTGGCAGTGTTCAAGTCCAAGTTAAAAGCCCACTTCTTTGAGAGCGCTTTCAACTCCTAACTCATCTCACCTTGGATTCTGCATCCCCAACCCTATATGTCATGTCTGTCTGTCCAAGTGGGACTGTAAGCTCTTCTGAGCATGGACCATCTGTTAAATATCAAAATGTACAGCGCTGCATACACCTTTCAGTGCTATAGAAGTGATAAATAGTAGTAGTTTAATGTATACAATTGTGGTCATTTTATTAAGGATCTTCCAAATGTAAAGATTTTATATATGCATTATGAGGCTCATATACCCTTCAATAGGAAGCTCCATTGGTTCCAGGGCTCCATATACCCTTCAATAGGAAGCTCCATTTGAATCTCCATGGGAGTCTCCTCATCAGCTGCTGTTAAATCTGGAGAGGTTCCAGGTTCATCAACCTCCATGGGTATACAGCCATTATTCCTGCTTGAACCAGGCAGGTTTTCCTGAGAGGGAGACCTCAGCTTCCTTCCTGTTCTGCCTAATAGCTTGTGAATAGCTGGTCTTTCTAGGTGAGGGACGTGCCCTGATCTTACTGAGTCAGCAAGGCTCTGCTCCTCTCTTGGGCTCCCCTGGTGGTGACCTGGATACTGGTTTCTCTGTTGGCTCTTAGTTCTGACTTTGCCCTCCTGGGTCCTAGCTCTACTGTGTTCCCGAGGTATGTGACAAGTTTTCCCAACCCTCGGCCCTGAATGACTAGCAGGCTCAGAGGACTCCAAATAGGACTGCGGCCGGGCTCTGGGCGCTCCTTTTTTTTGTTTCCTACCCCCTTTCCTCCCAGCACTCACAGGGACCCTGGTAGGCACGGTCTGGTAACCCTAGTTATACGGTTATTTCTATCTTTAGTTAACAGAGTAGATCTAGTTCAGTGTACATTAGAATACATATAGTTGGAAGGGAGTGACTGTGTTTATGGGAAGAGGTAAGTTTTTATTGCTGAAGTTCAGAAGCCCTTTGAGGGTTCTAATGTGAGGAGGCAGTTGATTCCAATAGCTTGGTAGGAAGTGGGAGTAGGAACAGTGTCTGGTGTTCTGGAGTTGGAGAGTGCAACAAGTAGGTATTTGCAGATGTGTTTCTTCCTGGGAGAACTTATAGAGGAAATTTGGGACCTATGGAGGATATTTGATTGATATGTAGCTGGGTGCCATGTTGTGTAGAGACTTGTATGTTATTACTAGGCCCTTGAAGATACGTTTGGTAATGGGTAGCCAGTGGGATGATAGTGCTTCTTAGATGGAGTTGCAGACGTGGAGGTTTTTTTAGGAGTATAATTGTGAATTGCTTTGAATATTGATCCTCATAAGTATACACATGAGAAAAACACATACATTTACTCATATAAAATAGCATTACTCACACATAAAATTTTAATAAACAAAGCTCCTGCATTCTTAGAAAGATTTCTAATACCATATATTCCCACAAAATCCTTAAGATCTGAAGAAAAATCTTTGCTAGTAGTCCCCTCGTTAAAATTCATTTATTCAAGGAGGGATGTAATCTTTTCTGTTACAGACCCTCTAATTTGGAATTCGCTCCTGATCAACATAAGAGAAGAAAAATTACTCAGCAAGTTTAAAAGTCTCCTAAAATGTTGGCTTTTAAGGACGCCTTTAACTGATTAATTTAAATTTTATGATTTTACATTGGACTAGGAACACTGCCAAGTAAAAATTAAGTGGGTAACATTCCCTAACCTCTTGTTTCATTATCTATCCCTTTTTATTTGTTTTTGAATTGTATTTAAGCCTCTTTTTTTCCGTCTTCCTTTCTCAAATGTATTATTTTACTATAATTAGTACTAATTGTCCTGTTTTGTTTTGTTTTTTTATTTTAATTTAAATTTTAACCTAATTTTTAACTAAGTGTAAATTGCATTGGATTTGGATTTTGCGATTAAATCAAATATTTTAAATAAACTTGAAACTTGAAACTCCTGTTCTGGCATTTGCATGTTATTAAGGCTGGATCTGAGACTGTCCTACCTAGCTTGTTCATCTATATATGTCAGCTGCTTTGGCTGCCTATTAAGTTGTTTCATTGTATTGTGTTGATATTATGAGCATCTTATCTATATAATTTGATTGTTCTAATGTACGGACAACCACAGTCCTTGAGGGCCACAACCCAGTTAGATTTTCAAGATTCCCACACTGAATATGTAGGATATCAATTTGCATCTACTGTTTCCATTGTATGCAAATAGTCCTCATGCTTATTCATTTTGGAAATCTTGAAAACCTGACTGGTTTGTGACCCTCAAGGTACATGACTGCCCTTTTCTGTCATAGATGATAAGTATAAAGGAGTATCTACAGTATATAGAGTGTTTTATGGGCCAGGACTAATATCTTCAAGTTTCAAGTTTAATGAACATTTGATTAATCGCCTATCTTAAATGCTAAGGGGCTCATAATCGAAAGAGAAAAACATCCAAAAACCGGCCTAAGTCGGCACTTGGATGAACATTGTCAAAATACGTCCAGGTGCCGATACTAAAAACGGGTTTTGGACGTATTTCTAAACGACCTAGGCCTTCATAGTGCCACTGAATGACCATGGCTAAATGGGACGTTTCAGGAGGAGTGTCGAGAACAGGTGTTGGGTGGGACGTGGGCTGACTTAGACTTAGTCGTACTGCAGGTATAGCCGAAAGTTATACAGCACAGGATCGACGGAACTTGGACATTGTGACTTAGACCATTTAAATCATGGCCTAAGTCACAAAAACCCACCTAAAGTCACCAGATAAGCACTGCAAACACATAATATAGACACCCACACACTACCCCAATGATCACCGACCCCCCCACCCCATAAAAATCATAATCACACCTTTAAAATTCAGCATCCAGACCATCATCACCTGGCAGCCTGGCATAGGAAAGCCTAGTCGTCCTGCACAGAGGCAGCTTAAGCCGTCTTGGGGGTGGGTTTGGGACCCATGGAGAGGAGGCCCCATGCCCATAAGCCCCTGTAATCACTGTATTGATACTGAAACATGTGCACTCCCCTATACACCCCCAAAACCCTTTTGTACTGGCATATAAGTGGCTCCTGCAGCCATAAGGGCTATTAGGGTGGTAGATAAGTGGGTCTAAGGGATTCTGGAGGTGGTTTGGGGGGCTCACCATAACTTATAAGGGAGCTGTGGTGAGATGATTACATGACACCCTTTTTGTGAAGTTCATAGCAGTGCCCTGTAAGGTACCCCACTATTTAGGTGCAATGTCTGGGTTTTCAGTCCATCACTCTGCAGACCCCTCCCACATCCAACAGGGCTTGTTCTAGGTGTTTTTGACTTGGATGAAAAGTTGGATGAAAATGTTGTATAAAGATGGAAGATTTAGCGACTTGGACGATCAGATCGGCAGGACGTATACTTAGACGATTTTCGAAACAAAAAAATTTGGACATATTTTTTGAAAATGTGTCCTAGGCTGTTTTTTACTTTGAACAACTTGCGACTTAGATGAAAACGGACTTAGACGTTCCTTTCGATTATGCCCCTCTAAGCGATTTACAATAAAAAAAAAGGAGGAATGCAAGATTAAAATTTTAAAAACATAAATTGATTACATGGACAAAGACGGTCAAACAAAAAAACAACAATAAACCAAGAGATAAAAGGGCTGAACTACAATAAAATCAAGAAAAGAGAACATTGAGGGGAAAAACAAAAGGGATTGGATATTGGACATAATGGATTGGGAACCAATGAAATTGCATAAACAGAGTTTTCACAGAATCAAAAATTGGCAGGTGTGACAAAGAAGTCTGATAGCTATATTTATTTTGGTATTTATATTTTGCTCTATCATCCACTTCTAGGTGGAGTGAAATTTTACATACACAGTTCAAATCATCGAAGTCAAGTTATAACACAAAACAAACAAAAACAAGCTAAAACCATTCTAACATAAGCGTCAAATCACAATAACATAGTAGATGACGGCACATAAAGACCCGAATAGTCCATCCAGTCTGCCCAACTTGATTCAATTTAAATTTTTTAAATTTTTCCTTCTTAGCTATTTCTGGGCAAGAATCTAAAGCTCTACCCGGTACTGTGCTTGGGTTCCAACTGCCGAAATCTCCGTTAAAACTTAGCCATTGAAGCCCTCTCCAGCCCATCTTCCCCCAAATGGCCATATACAGACACAGACCATGCAAGTCTGCCCAGTACTGGCCTTAGTTCAATATTTAATATTATTTTCTGATTCTAGATCCTCTGTGTTCATCCCACACTTCTTTGAACTCAGTCATTGTTTTCCTCTCCACCACCTCTCTCGGGAGTGCATTCCAGGCATCCACCACCCTCCCCATAAAGTAGAATTTCCTAACTTTGCTCTTGAATCTACCACCCCTCAACCTCAAATTATGTCCTCTGGTTTTACCATTTTCCTTTCTCTGGAAAAGATTTTATTCTACGTTAATACCCTTCAAATATTTGACCGTCTGAATCATATCTCCCCTGTCCCTCCTTTTCTCTAGGGTATACATATTCAGGGCTTCCAGTCTCTCCTCATACGTCTTCTGGCACAAGCCTCCCATCATTTTTGTCGCCCTCCTCTGGATCGCTTCAAGTCTTCTTATGTCCTTCACAAGATACGGTCTCCAAAACTGAACACAATACTCCAAGTGGGGCGTTACCAATGACCTGTACAGGGGCATCAACACTTTCTTCCTTCTACTGGCTATGCCTATTTTTATATAGCTCAGCATCCTTCTGGCAGCAGCCACTGCCTTGTCACACTGTTTTTTTCACCTTTAGATCTTTGGACACTATCACCTCAAGGTCCCTCTCCCCGTCCGTGCATATCAGTTTCTCACCTCCCAGCTAAGTAGTACTGACACCATTTATACCAATAATTGGTCATAATCGTCAGGCTCCATAGCTCAGGGGTTAGAGCACTGGTCTTGTAAACCAGGGGTCATGAGTTCAAATCTCACTGGGGCCTAAATAGTTCTAATAAGAGGAATGGTCTAATGCCTGGCAACTAAAATTCAATGCAAAGAAATGCAGAGTAATGCATTTGGGGATTAATAATAGGAAGGAACCGTATATGCTGGGAGGAGAGAAGCTGATATGCACGGACGGGGAGAGGGACCTTGGGGTGATAGTGTCCGAAGATCTAAAGGCGAAAAAACAGTGTGACAAGGCAGTGGCTGCTGCCAGAAGGATTCTGGGCTGTATAAAGAGAGGCGTAGTCAGTAGAAGGAAGAAGGTGTTGATGCCCCTGTACAGGTCATTGGTGAGGCCCCACTTGGAGTATTGTGTTCAGTTTTGGAGACCGTATCTGGCGAAAGATGTAAGAAGACTTGAGGCGGTCCAGAGGAGGGCGACGAAAATGATAGGAGGCTTGCGCCAGAAGACGTATGAGGAGAGACTTGGAGCCCTGAATATGTATACCCTAGAGGAAAGGAGAGACAGGGGAGATATGATTCAGACGTTCAAATACTTAAAGGGTATTAACGTAGAACAAAATCTTTTCCAGAGAAAGGAAAATGGTAAAACCAGAGGACATAATTTGAGGTTGAGGGGTGGTAGATTCAGGGGCAATGTTAGGAAATTCTACTTTACGGAGAGGGTGGTGGATGCCTGGAATGCGCTCCCGAGAGAGGTGGTGGAGAGTAAAACTGTGACTGAGTTCAAAGAAGCGTGGGATGAACACAGAAGATTTAGAATCAGAAAATAATATTAAATATTGAACTAAGGCCAGTTACTGGGCAGACTTGTACGGTCTGTGTCTGTGTATGGCCGTTTGGTGGAGGATGGGAAGGGGAGGGCTTCAATGGCTGGGAGGGTGTAGATGGGCTGGAGTAAGTCTTAACAGAGATTTCGGCAGTTGGAACCCAAGCATAGTACTGGGTAAAGCTTTGGATTCTTGCCCAGAAATAGCTAAGAAGAAAAAAAAAAAAAAAAAAAAATTTAAATTGAATCAGGTTGGGCAGACTGGATGGACCATTCGGGTCTTTATCTGCCGTCATCTACTATGTTTCTATGTTACTATGTAATTTCAATTAGCAGCTGATTGTTAAGTTATGCTTGTAGCTGGCACTATTCTATAACTTGTGCACCCAATTTTGCATGCTCAGTGTAAAATTGTGCAAGGCCACGTGTGCACTCTTGACATTCAAAATGAAAATAAAATGACCCAAAGTCTTTCTGGCTGCCCATCTGTTGACAAGCAACAGATGTCTGAAGGGTTCAGACAATTATTTCTGAAGTAGTCTATTTACAGCGGTGAGTTTTGTGTACCTCCGGAGGTTAGTGAAATCTGGGAAGTACAAACTAATGTGTGAAGGACTGAAGCCCTGTGCACTCTTAGACCCAGTGAAGTTTGTTTCTGGGAAGTATGGACTTTTCCCTGTCTTGCACCTTCCCCAATGGCATTATTTTTGAGAGTAGTTTTATTTTTGTGTTAATTTTTTCCAGAAAGTCCAGGGCCTACAGAACTGCGTAATTAGAACAATTAATATTGATGCACTCACATTAATACCTGATTTGTACATGGTGTGTTAGTGCCTAAATGTGGATTTAGACTTTATTCTCTAAAGACATCTGGGCACCATGATGCCTCTATAGAATTCACACTCACACCCTGCATTTTAATGCCCAAATTTGGGAAATCTTTATAGAATTACCCCCAATGTGCACTGGGTGCTTGATTTGGTATTACTGTCTTAGTCCTCATGGTTCAGGAGACAGTTAAAAACCCTTGATAATTCCACCAATAATTTTATATACCAGGTCATAAAGGTTGCACACCCTTGCTCCAAAGTAGCGATAAAGGCCTGGATGCACTACAATCATTGCTAAAATCCGGTGGGTTGCTGTGGGGCCGACAAATTGTCTGATTTTAAAAGGGTGATCAATGTTCAACCAACCTTGCATGCAAATTAGTTTTGCAAAGGTTGGCCATAATCCCAAACCATTAGTTATTGGAAAAGTGACTCTCTCATATGCGCAGAGCCAGCAGGGCAAACCCCGAACAGCTGAGCTTCGAAGCAGCCTCCTGCCACTCAACTGTTCAGGACAGGAAGGAAGAAAAGTTGGTGTTTTTTTTTAATGGGCACAGATGTGCCTGTGTTACACATACACAACATCTGTGCCCATTAAAAAAAAAAGATCCTGCTGCACTCCCCCGAACTTAAAAAATAAATCTGCAGGAGGGATGCCCACTCCCTCCCACATAGGCCACCTGTAACCCCCCCTCACACCCTCCCCACCCTATGGGAGGGGCTTTAGGTATCTGGGCCAATCAGAGCCTTAGGCCCCTCCCAGTACATCCCAGAATACACTGGGAAGGGGAAGGTCCACCATTTTGAAGAGGCAGGTCTGCTGGCAGGAGGGAGTGGGCATCCCTCTTGCCAGACTTCTACAACAAGTTATGAGGGCAGGGGGGTTGGGCGGATCACTTGAGCTGGGGGGTTCTGACCTGACTCCCCCCCAGCCCACGGTGAGCCATTGTGTACATCAATTGGTTAAATTATGCCAAAACTTAACTGGTTTAGCAACGATTGTTAGATACACAGTGAGTTTAGTGTATCCAGGCCTTAGTGCATGCCTTAGTGATGTTAGGGCATCGATTGGAGTGTTCATTTTAATATTAATGACCTCATTTTAATACTAATGAGGTCATTTGCATGACAGAATTGGAGGCTGCATGAACGCATAGAAAAGCCCGCGGTGAGCCAGTGTGTACATAGGTTGGTTAAATTATGTTGACGCTAAACCAATCGGTTTAGCGACAATCATTAGATACATCCAGCCTGCTCCACAAGGTGTCCATAGTTGCATCTGCCACTCTGTGCAGGTTCCAGTTCATCGTGATTAAACACTTGTGTCATAAACCAAGGCAGTCCGCAATTTGCCTCACCAACCTCATTTGGACAGTTTTATGATGCACCGATGCAGCGTCCGGCTTATTTTGCAAACACTTTGCTTGCCAATTCATTATATGCTGACAAAATTAAAAACCTGCAGAAAATAACCTAGTGGCTCCATGACGGTTGTGGCTGTTTTATTACGTGTTTTATTTTCCACCAGCTCGCACATTCCCTCTCCTCTTTTGTTTATCAAGATGAATTGCTCATAAACCTTGGCTGTAGCGTAACCAGGCTATGCTGTGCATATAATTAAAACAACACTATTAGCTATTGCTTAGGCATCACAAATGTAATACGTAACGATTTACAGCTATGACATCTTGCTGATAAATATTGTTAGCTTTATATTTGTTTCTTTTAAAATCAGCATTGAAAAGGAGCTAATTATGTTTGAATGATCACTTCTCAATGCCCAGCTGTAGATCGAAGCGACATCCTCGCGTTACTGGTGTGGCTATTATAGCTCCATCACAGTGCCTTTGCGCCAAAATATCTCCAAAGAGCACAGCAAAATAATATGATGGGCTAATGTAATATCAAGCTAGCATTTCTCCAGGTCTTGAATTTGCTCTTTACTAACCATGCATCATTTAGCACGTATAATCTTTAAATTGAATTGTGTATGCATGGTACGTTAGCAGTGCAATCTCATAGGGCACCGTAATACAATTACCGGAACATGTTCTGTTCATGCCATAAACAAGACCAAGTCTAATTTCATTCTGCAGCAAGTTTATAAAAAACCTAATATGAAAGTATTCTTCTCATCTTCAGTGCACGTTTTTCTGCTTCTTTTACCGCTGTTTGCCCTATTATATCTGATCATAAAAATAGACGCTTGAAAATGTGCAGTGTTTTGATGCAGTTACATTGCAAAGTCCAGTGTTGCCTTTACGTAATCTCACCCAGCCAAGCACATCTTTCTTCCTGCAGTCCCGAACTACTGAGATCCCTCTCGGTTTTTCCAAAGTTAAGTGGAAGAGCTTATTTGTTGTAATGTCAATGTCAGCTGTCTGACCAATTCATAAGGCAAAATTGGCCCTGCTGTTGATGACATTACTCTAAGCCCCAAGGGTGCTATGAAGGGGAGAGAATCCAAGGCAGCTATTGTTCCACAGATATTCTGTCACATTATATAATGTGTCACTGAGAGGGTAATTTTTTAACAGGTCACGTGGTGTGGAGGGTAAGCAGCTGCCTGTTTTCAGTCTAATTTACAGAGACACATTGGCACCAATGAGTGTTTATTAAATACTAGGGGTGGACCAGCAGAAATTGCAGCTAGATTGAAGCTGTGGATATTTCCATAGGCTTAAGAACAGACATGCTAGCACATAAGCACATGAACATAAGAACATAAGCAGTGCCTCTGCTGGGTCAGACCAGAGGTCCGTCATGCCCAGCAGTCCGCTCCCGCGGCGGCCCATCAGGTCTAGGATCTGTAAAGTAATTCTCTATCTATACCCTTCTATCCCCTTTTCCTTCAGGAAATCATCTAATCTCTTCTTGAACCCCAATACCGTACTCTGTCCTATCACACCCTCTGGAAGCTCATTCCAGGTGTCCACCACCCTTTGGGTGAAGAAGAACTTCCTAGCATTGGTTCTGAATCTGTCCCCTCTTAATTTTTCCAAATGCCCTCTCGTTCTTGTAGTTTTTGAAAGTTTGAAGAATCTGTCCCTCTCCACTTTCTCTATGCCCTTCATGATCTTGTAAGTCTTTATCATGTCCCCTCTAAGCCTCCACTTTTACAGGGAAAAGAACCCCAGTTTCTCTAATCTTCAGCATATGAAAGGTTTTCCATACCTTTTATCAATTGTGTCGCTCTTTTCTGAATCCTCTCGAGTATTGCCATATCCTTCTTAAGGTGTGACGACCAATATTGGACGCAGTACTCCAGATGCGGGCGCACCATCGCCCAATACATCGGCAGGATAACTTCTTTCGTTCTGGTTGTAATACCTTTCTTGATAATACCTAGCATTCTATTCGCTTTCTTAGAGGCCGCTGTGCACTGTGCCGATTGCTTCATTGTCTTGTCCACTATTACCCCCAAGTCCTTTTCTAGGGTACTTTCACCCATTACCAGCCTTCCCATCGTATAGCTGCACTTCGGGTTTCTGTTTCCTACATGCAAGACTTTACATTTCTCGACATTAAACTTCATCTGCCATCTCTTTGCCCACTCTTCTAGTTTGTTCAGGTCCCTTTGTAAATCCTCACAGTTCTCTTTAGTCCCAACTCCACCAAATAGTTTGGTGTCATCTGCGAATTTTATTACTTCGCACTTCGTCCCTGTTTCTAGATCATTTATAAATACATTGAACAGCAGCGGTCCGGGAAACCGACCCCTGCGGAACACCACTCGTGACCCTCCTCCAGTCAGAGTAGTGAGTAGATGCATATTTAAAAGAATGTGCGTACTTTGTGACTCATTTCTTCACCCAAACTGCGGCTTAGAACATGCTTACATGCTTGGTTTTGTAGCCTCATTATTTTTATGTGTATTTTTCAATCTTATATCATGTTTCTCCAATGGCACTAAAGGAGTTTTTTGAAATCTATCAATCCAGAATATGTGTGAGATCTGAAAATAGTACGAAGTTGAGTTTGGAGGGTAAGATGTTAAGATTGGGGCAACAATGCTGTCTGTAGCAGGTGCCAAGCTCTGGAATGCGCTGCCTGGTATTCTGCGCTTTTGCGATGGGAGACTGAACTGTAAGAAAATGTTGAAAACAGTAAGGCCTTCATGTGCTAATGCTATTTGCTGTTAATGCTTTCCCGTCCTGTAAATGTTTATATTGGATTTTGTCTTTCCATCTTGTTTCTAAAAGAAGGTTTCAATAATGATATCGTTAGTTAATGTTTTATTGTGTTTGTCTTGTTTAAACATGTTTAGCATTTTTAATACGTATGCATGTAATTTTGTAAACCGCATAGTTTTTATGCGGTATATAAATTTTTAAATAAATAACCCTGGGTTAATTTTATAAAAGCATTTTTACATGCATAAAACAGGGTTTTACATACCCTAAAACGTATAGAATCATCCCCAAAGAAGGTCATTTTCAAAGTCATTTCCACAGGTAAAGCACTACTTTTCTTGTCACCCTATATGCATGTAAGATAAGAAAATTGGGTCATTAGGGCATAGACAGGGGGTGGGTAAGCAGAGTGGGCAGACTTGATGGGCTGTAGCCCTTTTCTGCCGTCATCTTCATCTTCTATGTTTCTTCTTCTATGTAAAACTACATGTAGCATCATTTAACATGCCCTTTTCCCACTCCAGGGCGGGAATTCCAGAGGGCAGGTTTGGAACTACATTAAAGGGGCAAAATTATCAATGTGGGCTACCTTTATGAAGTGTAATTTTACTTTTAACCCCAGTTATTAGTAATTAGCCTTCATTGCCTAAAATAACACGTCTTAACGGTAGCCCATGTTGGTAACATCCCCATTAGTGTGACGAGTTCCAGTCTCTGGTAACCAGAGCTGAATTTTGTGATGTCATAATGCCTTATTCCACCAATGCCGAAGAGTCAACCTCATCAGTGATGTCACAATGGCTTGATTGTCCTATAATTGGCTCAGTTTTACTACACAGAGCAGTGATTTGGGGTTCTAGAGATTTTTTTTCCTTTAATTAAGGGGGAAAGCTATACACTGGGGTACCATTAAGATGGGTTAGTTTACTGTTAACCTGTTATTAATAACTAGGTCTCATTGCATAAAATGAGAGTTATGCTATGTAAAATAGCATGAGTTAGTGGAAAAATATCATGTTTTAAATGGTAGCCCGAATTGATAACTGAACCCTTTATACTTTAGATCGGTGTTCTTCAACTGCTGGTCCCTGGACTGGTGCCGGTCCCCAGAAATTTTCTGCCGGTCCTCAGGGCTGGCACCTCCATCAGGCCCAAGACAGTGTGATCAACGCGGTGTCTTCAGGCCTGCTCCCTGAGTGCTGCAGTGCACAAAGCTGTGGGAAAAGGCTCCTACGCGCATACTGCACCTGAAACAGAAGCCTTCTCTCTGATGTCACAACGTCAGAGGGAAGGTTTCCAGATGAGGGAGCCAGCCCGAAGATGCTGCATTGATCGTACCGTGGACTGGCCTGAAGATAACACCGATGGGGAGGGGAGGGGGGGGCAGGCCAGAAGGCAAGGCACAGCAGGGAAGGAGAGAGACAACAACGGTAGGAGGAATGCTTTTATTTTTTTATTTAATGATTGATTTACATCTGCTCTGTTCAAGAAGAAATGCATTTGTTTATTTTCTTCTGGGGTTGTACTGCTTGCAGAGTCTTGCATCTTAGGGTTTGTTTGTAAATATTAGTACTTTTAGTTTTTGGTCCTGCATTTGCATGGGGTTATCTGTTTTCTGGTAGGAATGAATGTTGAAAAGCATACAATGTGCTTTGTGTATTTTAATTTTGTGGTTAACCATTATGTGTTGTTAATACGATTATGTGTGTATATATGAAAAATGAATGGAAAAAATGGTGTCACAATTAGTACTATTATGGGGGCGGGGTCTGGGGCGGAGATTGTGCAGAGATGGGCACGACTTAGCCCAGTGTTCAACAACTGTTAGTCCATGGACTGGTGCCGGTCCACAAAATAATTATTTTATTTCCGCCAGTCCATAGGTGTCAAAAGGTTGAAGAACACTGCTTTAGATTATTCAGAGTACGCATATGTATCTATGTAAATTATAAGGTATATATGAGTGCGGGTACTTTTCCTAGGATAATTTTCCAAGTGAAAAGAGAAACATGACAGCCCATCCAGTTTGCCCATCCGCAGCATCCACTATCTCAGTGTCTCTCAAACCATGTGCCATGGCACAGTGGTGTGCCCCAAAGAGATTCTGAGTGTGCCACAAGAGATTCCAGAATTTTACTTTATTTTTAAAAATTCCTTTCATAAATATACACTAGAAAAGATGACATGTACGTCGTGTATGCAAGAGTTTGTCAATGTTGTGAGAGTCTGCATGCATAAGGATACAATCGCCATAAGGATACAAGCATCATCTTTGACGTGATTGGTCCTTGAAAACTAATGACAAGTAATTTTATTTTTATTTTTTATGCCGTAGTTATCCTAACTTGAGCAACAACGCAATCAAGGCTTTGTTACCGTTTGGGTCTTCTTATCTTTGCGAACTTGGATTTTCAGCTCTGAAAGAAATTAAAGTGAAAAAAAAGAGAACGACTGCAGATGATGGATGATGAAATGCGTGTTTCCTTGTCGACTATCGAGCCACATTGTGAGTTAACCTTCACTGAAAAACAAACACATCCATCGCATTTATTTAAAAATTTATATACCGCATAATTAGCAATGATTAGCATGATTAGCAATTCTATCTACTTAAGTTTTACCATTGTTACAATTACCCATACATAGTTTAAAGAACTTTTAATAAATGGCTCTTAAATTCTGTTGATTTCACAATTATAGAATTTTAGTTATAATGTGCCATGTAAAACATTTGCTCTGTTTAGTGTGCACTAATCTCCTCAGTGGCGTAATAAGGGGAGGCGGGGGGAGGTCCACCCCATTGCCAAGTTGGTGGAGGCGTCGACACCCCTCCTCCCTTCCAGCCCCGCCTCATCTCACTCCTCCCCTTGCCATGTGCGCGCCCCCATCCCTTCACCCATCCCTCTAATCGTTCACCACCGCTGTGAGCAACAGCTTCAATGTTCTCCTAACGACCGCAGCGTCTTTCCCACTGACGTCACTTCTGCGTGCTGCGCTTAGGAACTGACATCAGAGGGAGAGCCGACAGGGTCACGAGGAGCATGTTGACGTTCTTGTTGCTTGCGGTGGTGAATAACTAGAGGCATGGGGGAAGGGAATTGGGGCACGTGCGGCAGGGGGGATTGTAGAAGTAGCGGGGAGCAGAGATGAGGGTGGGGGAGGGGCATCATAGCCCCAGGCGCCTCTCACCCCCGCTACGCCACTGTATCACCTAGCTTCATTTTGAAAAGCCTGAGGAGTGAAAAGTACTTGTGTGCTTTACAACAACCTAAGCAGTGTAAAATTGTCTCTCCTTTGCTCAGAAAATGAGCGAGAGCAAACTTGCTTAAGTGTCAGTAACAGCTGTGCTACACTAAGCAGATTCCTAGACTGTCTTTTCTGCACACAGCTGAATGTTAGGGCTCAAGCTCAGTTAGAATTAATGAATTCATCTCATGGATTATTGGCATTTTTGCTCTGTTGTGCTGGCTCTGCCTTAGAAGGTTGCACAAGCCTCATTCCGATGACGCCAGCGGTTATATCAGGATATAGAGAGTTCCAGTGCCAGAATTTCAGCACTTGGTTTTTCTTGGGAGGCTGCCGGTGAACCAGCACAGTGCAGGTCATTCAATAGCCAGGGAGAACTCGGCACCATAAAGCGTCATGTGTTGGCACTCAGCATGAAAAGTACAGAATGACTCTTGTGTCATCGGCAATTGTGGTCTCCAGAAAATTGGCTGTCCTCTTATTTATTAGCCCGTACCAAATGTTTCCTGCATGCTATGCTGATGCAAAAACAAACCCGAAAGAATAGGGAGCTAAACAGAACTGTAACAAAACGAGTCTCCCTAGCCCCGAGATGAAAAACTGTGTGCAGGGGAAGAGACTGCCTGCGCAAGCGGTAAGAGTATAAAAATACTCAATTAAAGTAAATAATTAGTTTATAATTTATAAGGAGAGCCCTCAGTCGCACAACCAACCTCCGACCTCAGGAGGAAACGGCTGCCACTGGTTTGCACCTAGAAGGTGTCAACTGTGAAACATCCTAGGGCTCTCCTGTGAATTTTAGTGCTAAATAACTCAAACGTGCTGTTTGTGCAAACAAATCAAAAAGTGCACTGCGAGCAGTCTCTTCCCTTGAACCAGGGGGGCAAAAAAACCAAGTGTCCAAATTCAGTCTATTGAAGCCACAGGAAGATACTTAGCTTCTCTGGTGAGCAGTCAGATAGTCGCCAAACGTCCAACGGGACTCCGTTTCGGGGGAGCACTCCCCCTTCCTCAGGAACGACTGACGCTTAAGCAGGAGCCTAAAAATCAAAGGCAAGAGCAGATTGGCAATAGTAGAAAATGGCACTTGAACCAGAACAGACGCCTCTGATTTAAACCTGCAGACCAGGGGGAGTGTTCGTATCAGATCACATGACCCAACCAGGTGCAGATTGTAAGAGGGTAATGAACAAACTGTTGATAATATATTGTTGATCACGGAGAATATGTCATAAAAATAAAAGGAGAAAAAAAAGAAGAAAAAAGAAAAGACTGTCAATCAAAACATATGATGCCATTCGATGAAGTCGTTATGTCCTTTGGGAATCAATGATTGAAGTTCGTAAATCCAGTATTGTTCCCTCCTTTGCAAATGGGTGAGTTTATCACCTTGGTAATCTGTATAGACCTGTTCGATAATCACCCACCTCAGGTCATGGAACGTGTGTTCGAATTGTGTGCAATGAGGTACCATAGGGGAAGTCATGGATCTGGTGTTAATCCGACTACGATGTTCTATCAAGCGAGTTCTGATAGCCCTTTGGGTACGTCCCACGTATATCATCTCACATGGGCATATGATAATATATATAACCCACTTGGAAGTACATGTGGTGTTTGATCTATGGACGTACTGTTTGTGGGTTATTGGGTGCTCCCACATGGTGCCTGTAATAGTAATAGAGCATATATCACAATTGTTCCCACATTTATCATGTTGACCCCCCGAACGGCCATGAGTGCCCATGTGAGATGATATACGTGGGACGTACCCAAAGGGCTATCAGAACTCGCTTGATAGAACATCGTAGTCGGATTAACACCAGATCCATGACTTCCCCTATGGTACCTCATTGCACACAATTCGAACACACGTTCCATGACCTGAGGTGGGTGATTATCGAACAGGTCTATACAGATTACCAAGGTGATAAACTCACCCATTTGCAAAGGAGGGAACAATACTGGATTTACGAACTTCAATCATTGATTCCCAAAGGACATAACGACTTCATCGAATGGCATCATATGTTTTGATTGACAGTCTTTTCTTTTTTCTTCTTTTTTTTCTCCTTTTATTTTTATGACATATTCTCCGTGATCAACAATATATTATCAACAGTTTGTTCATTACCCTCTTACAATCTGCACCTGGTTGGGTCATGTGATCTGATACGAACACTCCCCCTGGTCTGCAGGTTTAAATCAGAGGCGTCTGTTCTGGTTCAAGTGCCATTTTCTACTATTGCCAATCTGCTCTTGCCTTTGATTTTTAGGCTCCTGCTTAAGCGTCAGTCGTTCCTGAGGAAGGGGGAGTGCTCCCCCGAAACGGAGTCCCGTTGGACGTTTGGCGACTATCTGACTGCTCACCAGAGAAGCTAAGTATCTTCCTGTGGCTTCAATAGACTGAATTTGGACACTTGGTTTTTTTGTCCCCCTGGTTCAAGGGAAGAGACTGCTCGCAGTGCACTTTTTGATTTGTTTGCACAAACAGCACGTTTGAGTTATTTAGCACTAAAATTCACAGGAGAGCCCTAGGATGTTTCACAGTTGACACCTTCTAGGTGCAAACCAGTGGCAGCTGTTTCCTCCTGAGGTCGGAGGTTGGTTGTGCGACTGAGGGCTCTCCTTATAAATTATAAACTAATTATTTACTTTAATTGAGTATTTTTATACTCTTACCGCTTGCGCAGGCAGTCTCTTCCCCTGCACACAGTTTTTCATCTCGGGGCTAGGGAGACTCGTTTTGCTATGCTGATGCAGCATGCAATGCAAAAGAAGTAGCCCTTTGTATGTTTCATCTAGCAGATTGAATTGCCTTCAACTGATATTGTTCTATGCAGTGTTAGTTTGGTCTTTTTTTTTTTTTTTTTTTGCTTTCTTGAGTCATAAAATATGCAAGTGTGGAGTATGGAAGAGTATTTTGCTAGTATAGTATATGCAGTCCGAATATATTTTTAATTTTTCATAGTATGGAGATTACAGCAGGACAATATTTGATTCACTGAGCATTAAATGCATTGAAGGCATTCCTTACTACTAGAGGATCAGTCGACTTTTAGGGGTCATTAGATGACCATGGAATAAAGGGAGTACTAAAGAAGGACAAAGCCATCGTTGACAAATTGAACACATTTTTTGCGTCTGTATTTACCGAAGAGGATATATCCCATGTACTGGAAACTGACAGGCTATACGCAGGAAACGAAGATGGGAAACTGACAGGGTCGATAGTCAGTCTGGAAGAGGTATGCAGGAAGTTTGATAGCTTAAAAATGATAAATCCGCAGGACCGGATGACATCCATCTGAGGGTAATCAAGGAACTGAAAGGGGTTATAGCTGAACTGCTTCAACTAATAGCCAATCTGTCGATCAAACCAGGAAGGATTCCAGAAGACTGGAAAGTGGGGAATATTACGCCGATCTTCAAGAAAGGTTCCAGAGGAGATCCGGGAAACTACAGACTGACTTCAGTACCGGGAAAGATAGTAGAGGCACTGATAAAGGACTGCATCATTGATCACCTTGACGGACATAATCTGATGAGGACCAGCCAGCACGGATTCAGCAAAGGAAGATTTTGCTTGACAAACTTACTGCACTTCTTTGAGGGAGCAAACAGGCAGATAGACAAGGGTGACCCGGTCGACATTGTATATCTGGATTTTCAGAAGGTGTTTGGCAAGGTCCCGCATGAGCGACTACTTAAAAAAATTGCGAGCCATGGAATCGAGGGTGATATATTCACATGGATTAAAAACTGGTTGGCGGATAGGAAACAGAGAGTGGGGGGTAAATGGACAATACTCGGACTGGAAAAGCGTCACAAGTAGAGTGCTGCAGGTTTCGGTGCTTGGGCCCGTGCTCTTCAACATATTTATAAACGACCTGGAAATTGGTACGACGAGCGAGGCGATTAGATTTGCGGACAATACAAAGTTATTCAGAGTAGTGAGGACATAAACACACTTGAGGAATGGACCGCGAAATGGCGAATGAGGTTCAATTTGGATAAGTGCAAGGTGATGCATGTCGGTAACAAAAATCTTATATATGAATACAGGATGTCCAGTGCAGTACTCAGAGAGACCCCACAAGAAAGAGACTTGGGATACTTGTAAACAAGTCAATGAAGCCATCCACGCATTGTGCAGCGGCGGCGAAAAAGGTGAACAGAATGCTAGGAATGATTAAGAAGGGGATCACAAACAGATCGGAGAAGGTTATCATGCCGCTGTACCGGGTCATAGTGCACCCTCACCTGGAATACTGTGTCCAACACTGGTCGCCGTACATGAAAAAGGACGTTGTACTCCTCGAAAGGGTCCAGAGAAGAGCGACTAAAATGATAAAGGGGCTGGAGAAGTTGCCGCACAGTGAGAGGCTAGAGAAATTGGGTCTGTTCTCCCTTGAAAAGAGGAGACTGAGATGGGACATGATCGACACATTTAAGATAATGAAGGGAATAGACTTAGTTCAGAAAGAGAGATTGTTCACCCTCTCCAAGGTGGAGAGAACGAGAGGGCACTCTCTAAAGTTAAAAGGGGATAGATTCTGTACAAACGTAAGGAAGTTCTTCTTCACCCAGAGAGTGGTAGAAATCTGGAACGCTCTTCCGGAGGCTGTTATAGGGGAAAACACCCTCCAGGGATTCAAGAAAAGGTTGGATAAGTTCCTGCTGGACCAGAACATATGCAGGTAAGGCTAGACTCAATTAGGGCACTGGTCTTTGACCTAACGTCCGCCGCATGAGCGGACTGCTGGGTATGATGGACCACTGGTCTGACCCAGGAGCGGCAATTCTTATGTTCTTATTTTCTTATCCCTGAAATGTATGGTTCTCACTACAGTATATTTCACCAGTTAAATGGCTTGAGATTTTTCAAAGTGTCATGTTTATATTTTTGCATAGAAAACACACAGATTCTGTGATTACCATATGACACAATATACGAGGGAAAATCAAAATGTAAAAGCACAATATATTTAATGGCTTTAATAGAAGTAACTGTGAGTAATTGAACATAGTCCCCATGCAAGATGACACATTTGTTGTATTGTTCAACTAGCTTTTGCATTCCTGCAGAGAAGTTTTTCGGCTTCTGCCAAAGCCAGATGAGCACTGCTTCCTTTACTTCATCATGCTTTTCCTTTTGCTCTCCAAGTCACAGTGATGCACCTATGTCTCGTCACCAGTGACAATTTTCTCCAGAATACTTGGATCTTCTCTATACCCTCACAGGAACTGGGTCGTAACCTCCACAAGCTGTTGCTTGTGCAGATCAGTAAGCTGCTTGGGAACCCATCGTGTGCAGACTTTCCTATATCCCAAGTCATCATGCATTATGGCAAAGGCAGATCCATAGTTGATATCCAAATTTGTAGCCAATTGAGAAACTGTTATCTGTCAGTCTTCTGCATTCAAGGCATCCGCCCTGTCAGTGTACTCTTGTGTATGCAATTTTGATGGGTGACCTTCGTCTGTTATACCTGTTCTTCCTGCTTTAAACCTTTCTACCCACTCATAAACCTTTGTTAATTCATGGTGCTGTGTCCATATTGAGTCAATATCCAATGGTGAATTTCCACAGGTTTCACTCCCTCGGCCCAAAGAAAGGGCACTATTGAACATTGTTCTTTGATGGTGCAATCTTGTGGCTTCTGATCTTGTGTTTCGTTGATGGTTTCTGACCTTGTGGCTACCACTCGACTAATGGCTGAGCGCTGCACCGTGTGGATGAACTATCTAACAGGCAGTGTATGAGTACATATGTTGCATTTCTCTAGCTCTGTTCTGGTTATCACATAATTTATTGCCTTTAATTTTTGATTTGCCCTCGTACATACATACAGTAGAGATTTTGAACCCAGTACTGATATGATGATAGACAATACATTGACAAGCATGATACACTGGGCCCACAGACTAAAGGAGGCAAAGATATGACTACTATTTAGGTGGTTCGATTTGCCCACTAAACTTAACTGATCAGCACTGAATGTTGCCTGTTATCACATGATATAGCTGTTAAACTTTTAGCCACTAACCATGAATATTCAGCAAAGATAACTGGCTATCTCAAGCTGAATATTCGCAGTTAGCTTGTTAAATGCTATTTAACAGATCAGCAGCTATTTCTGGCCGGTTAAATATAGCTTTGAATATCAGGGGGACAAAGTTCATTTTCTTCATAAACACAGAATGGGAGAAAAGTTTTAATAAATCAAACTCTTTCCATCTGAATTATAGGCTATGTGAGGGTAGATTAGGGGTATGCATGCTTGTATGTGAATGTATAGTTTGTGTTTGTGTGTGATTGGATTGGGGCTTGGGGCTTGGGGTTTATGGGACAGAAAAAAATGGAGTGTGTGTTGGAAATCAATGAGTTCAAATCTCTTCGAGAGTACAGAGAAAGTGCCTTTTGGTGCCATATTTTGCCAGCTGCTTCAGCAGTTTCTCTCTTGCCCAGATATTGATCAGCAGGAGGGAGGTCCATTCCCTCCTGCTTGAGGGACCCCCAACACCTCCCGATATCCCCATACATTTTGTGGAAAATCCAGCAGGAGGGATGCCAACTCCCTCCTGCAGGCTCACCTCTTCAAAAAGGTGTGCCTTCCCCTTTCTGGTGCATCCTGGGATGCACCAGGAGAGGCCTAAGGCTCTAATTGGCTCAGGCATCTAAGGCCCCTCCCCTGGGCCTACCATTAGCTGTCTCTAGTGATTTAAATAGGGTCAGGACAGAAGCAGTCCTCATTTGCTCCTTCCCTTTCCATCACTGTCTCTAAAATAGCACTGGTAACCCCTAGAGGTAGTTTCATGATATTACCTCTAGGGTTTAGGTAGCTCACAAACAGTGATTCTCATTTAATACGATTATTAGGAACCTGCAGTTTTGAGATGCTGCAGGTTGGTGATTTCCATGGTAAATTAAGGTGCAATAAAAGCCTGTCTTTTACTGTACGTTGATAACTACCTCCTCTAGTTTTAAACTGAGGCAATAGAATTTAAGATTCTGTAACCAATCTAACGCCACCTTTTAATGTTCTAGAGCTGTCTGCCATTTGCTCTCTCCATCTTTTCTTAGCGCAATTGAGATTGTTATATAGTCCAAGCTGATTTGCCCATCTATGATTACTATGGCCACTTTTTACTTACCTTAAATAACTGAAAGCTGAACTGATTGTGTTTGCTTTTGAAAAGGAACACAGATAAAACATTGAATCTGGAACAGTATCCATAAACTTGAGACTGGAAGATTGTGGTTGAACAAAAAGGCAAAGTTTTGCACAGAGATCTACAGGAGGATTTAAACAGTGAATGAATGAACTTTGGGGTGATTGAAAGGAATGGGAGGGTTTCATTTTCAAATATAAGGTGATTGATATTGTGTATGGTATTGTGAATTAATTTATTATTATATAAGCATATACCAAAATAATAAATGTTTGAAAATTAAATCAATAGAGTTTTAATAATAGCGGGTATTGAGTGGATATACCTTAAATAACTGATAAGCCAGCAGGGGTCTCCCTGAAGATTTATAGAAGGATGAGAGAGTCTGGGTGCCAAACTGCAGGCATCTTCCTTTTTAAGGTTTGCAGTCATGAGACCAATCATGGAAAATCTGAGCATATGAACAACAAATTGTGCAGTCAGACATTAGCTTTCATTGTAATAGCATTACCATTAAATATTAATTTACAAGATGATGCTCAAGAGAATGTTGGCAGCCCATTAAAACAAATGGAGTTTTCCAATCTGCTCCAATGGGAACAGATTTCCTAATGCAACATGCTTATTGAAATCATTTCATGACATACTGAACCTGTTAGGCATACTAGCCCTAAGATGAACAGCCCATGACTGAGCAGAGTCACACAATGAGTGTTGAATAGGGGAACCAAACTGAGAGCTCAAACATTTTAACCTTTTGATCTAACACAGTGTCTCTCAAATGTTTTTTAATAGCTCTGGTACACTAAACGGAGCAAATGTTTTTCATGGCACATTATAATTGAAATTATAAAATTGCAAAACCAACAAAAAATTAAATTTGAGAGTTATTTATTTAAAGTTCTTTATGCTATGTAAGGGTAATATTAATAACTAGTCTTTAAGCCCGTTACATTAACGGGTGCTAGAATATATGTATGTTTGTCTTTCTTTCTTTCTGTCTCACTCCCTGCCCTTGTGTCTTTCTTTTTTTCTTTCTGTCTCCCTCCCTCCTATTATTTCAGCTTTCTTTCTATTTGTCTCTCTTTCTGCCCCCTATGCAGCATTTATCTCCCCTTGTCCACTTTCCTGTACAGTAGCCATATCAGCATTCCCTCCTCCTCCATTTCCTTGTGCATCAGCATTTCCCCCCTCCCTGCTTCCCTGTGTAGCATTTTCCTCCCTCGGGTGCTAGAATATATGTGTGTGTCTGTCTTTATTTCTTTCTCTCTCTGTCTCCTTAGCCAGTTTTTCCTGTCCATTCTCCCTTCTTTTTACCTCCCCTGTGTCCACCACCACCCCTTCACTTCTCCCCTTATCCAGCAGCAGCCCTTCTCCCTTTGTTTTACTTCCCCCCTATCCATCAGTACCTCTTCCTGCTCCCCCTGTCCAACAATAGGCATCCCTTCCTTTTTTCCCCCCCTGTCCATCATCACCTCTTCCTGCTCCCTCTGTCCAGTAGTAGGCCTCCCTTCATTCCCCCCCCCCCCGTCCATCATCACCTCTTCCTGCTCCCCCTGTCCAGCATTAGGCCTCCCTTCATTTTTCCCCCTGTCCACCACCACCCATTCAAGCTCCCCTTATCCAGCAGCAGCCCTTCTCCCTTTGTTTTACCTCCCCCCTGTCCATCAGCACCTCTTCCTGCTCCCCCTGTCCAGCAGTAGGCCTCCCTTCATTTCCCCCCCTGTCCATCAGCACCTCTTCCTGCTCCCCCTGTCCAGCAGTAGGCCTCCCTTCATTTCCCCCCCTGTCCATCAGCACCTCTTCCTGCTCCCCCTGTCCAACAATAGGGCTCCCTTCCTTTTTCCCCCATCCATCATCACCTCTTCCTGCTCCCCCTATCTACGGGAGTTAGTAGAGGGACGGTCTCTGCCGTTCTCCCAAGAGTTTTTTATTTACTCGGATAGAGTCCTTGCCGCCCTCCCTTCCCTTCCCGCGTACCCGATTACGAACTCAGCGATTCAAGCAGCCTGTGCAGCAGTCTTCACACGCTGCTTCGGGTTCTTCTACTGCCCTGATTTACTCTGGCACGTCCCTGATGACATCATCAGAGACGCGGCAGAGCAAATCAGGGCAGTAGAAGGGCCTGAAGCAGCGTGGGAAGACGCCTGCACACGCTGCTTAAATCGCCGGGTAGGTAGTAGGGTCAGCGGCAAGGGAAGGGGGGTGAGCGGCAAAGAACTCCTCTGGTCTGTTGGGGAGGGTGGCTCGGCTCCATTTCTTGATTCGTTCTGGAGTGGGGGGGGCAAATGCGCTGTGTTGGGGGGAAGGGTAGGCAGACGCGGGGACCGGGTTGCGCGTTTTCACGCTCAGTAGATTTCGCAGCTTCTGTGGTGCCTGAATTGCAGGAGAGGGAGCGGGTTGTGCGTGGCGGGGGAGGCCCCAACTGCCCCAGCTGCAGCTTCTTCATCGTTGAAAGTCGCCGTCGCAGCTCCTCTCTCGATCCTGGTGCAGTTCGAGAGAGGAGCCGGTACCACATGCACAGTAAAAGCCGGGGGTGAGGAAGGCCGGCGCAGCTGTGTAATTTTTTTTTTAAATTTGAAAACCGCTGCCGCAGCCGGGGCCGCACATGCGCACTCGTGTTTCCGCGACAGATCAGGGAACACAACTTTTGAGTGAGCATGCGCGGCCTAGCATTTTATTATATTAGATGATGAAACTAAAGTAGAGAAAATAGAATTGCTAATCAGTGCGATGGATGTGCTTGTTTTTGAGTGCAAATTAACTCAAAATGTGGCTCGATAGTCGACAAGCAAACATGCATTTCATCATCCTCCATCTGCAGTCGTTCTCTTTTTTTCGATTTAATTTCTGTCAGAGCTGAAAATTCAAGTTCGCAAAGATAAGAAGAAGCAAACAGTAACACAGCCTCGATTGCTTTGATGCTCAAGTTAGGATAACTACTGCATAAAAGTAAAGCTAAAATTAAAATTACTTGCTGTTCGTTTTCAAGGACCAATCACATCAAAGACTGATGCTTGTCTGGGCGGTTGTGTCCTTACGCACACAGATGCCCATAACATTGGCAGACTCTTACGTACACGATGTACATACCATCATTAGTGCATACTTACGAAGGGAATTTTTTTAAATAAAGTAAAATTCTGGAATCTCTCGTGGCACACTTGGAATCTCTTTGGGGCACACTACAGTGTCGTGGCACACATTTTGAGAGACACTGATCTAACAAAACAGGGAAGAATAATTTTGTGACAGGATGCCTGGGAGTTAGAGAAGTTCATCGAGGAGGCATACAGGGAGACCGTGGAAAATCACCAGCAACAGTGCACTGCCGAGATACACCTGCAGGGAGTGCGGACAATCTGGAGGATAACCACAAGGGAGAAATGGGTGACACCGCAGCGCGATCTGGAAACAGCGGAAGGAACCCACAAGAAGATGAGCCCGGTGCAAGCCAACACCAGGATGAGGGAAGATGCTTGAGTACCTGAATAAATTCATGTAAACCATTCTGAACTTCCCTGGGAGAACGGTATAGAAAATTTAATAAAAATAAAAAGATGGAAGTACACAGAGGACATGTACCTACGGCTGGAGAGACACTAGTAGCTAGTGGCTAGTAAAGCAAGAGAAGATAGAGAGGACAGCCATTGTCGTGGGGGACTCCATCATCAGACAAGTCGACAGCCACATAGCGGGAGGAAGACGGGATCGGCTGGTGACCTGCCTACCGGGAGCCAAGGTAGAAGACATAGTGAGCCACATTGACAGGATCATCAACAGCATGGAAGAGGAAGATATGGCGGTGGTGATCCATGTGGGGACAAACAACGTAAGCAGCAGGAACTACAACAGGGAAGTACTGAAGGATAAGTTCCAGATACTAGGAAGGAAGCTGAAGACCAGAACGCAGAGGGTTCTCGGAGATCCTGCCAGTACCCAGGGCCGAGGAGAAGAGGTAGATGGAGCTGCAAGCAGTCAATATGTGTATGCAGCGTTGGTGTGAGAAAGAAGGATTCCACTTCGTGCGCAACTGGACGACGTTCTGGGGGCAGAACAAGCTATTCAGGAAGAATGGACTCCACCTCAGCAGAGATGGAACGAGGCTACTTGCAAGCAACATCAAGAGAGAAATTGAGAAGTTTTTAAACTAGGAAGAAGGGGAAATCTGACAGTCAACCGAGAGTCGATGGTTTGGGAACCGGTATACCCAGAGGATACCATGCAGAAAGATAGTGGGTAAGACTCACCGGATTATAGGCAAGATAGAAATCCTGATGGATCGAAAGGAAACTCAAGTGTATGTACACGAACACAAGGAGCCTAAAGAATAAGATGGATGAATTAGAAGCTATGGCACAAAAAGATAACCTTGACATTGGCATCACGGAAACATGGCGGAATGAGGAAAACGTCTGGGACACTGTGTTACCAGAATACAAGTTATACCGCAGAGACAGAGTGGGACAAAAAGGTGGGGGCATTGCCCTTTACATCAAAGAGGGAATCGAGTCTACCGGAGAGAACACAAAGAATAAGTCAGAGTCTCTATGGGTCAAAATTATGGGAACAAATGGAACAGAAACGAAGATCGTCATCTACTATCGACCCCCAGGGCAGTCAGAAGAAATTGATGGAGAAATGATGGATGAGATTAAACACAACTGCAAGGGAGGCAATGTAGTTATCATGGGTGACTTCAATTATCCAGGGATAGACTGGAACCTAGGCACCTCCTGCTGCGGTAGGGAGACCAAGTTCCTGGATGCTGTAGGCAATTGCTTCCTGGAACAACTCGTCAAGGAAAATACGAGAGGAAACGCAATTCTAGACTTGATTCTAAATGGGCTACGAGGACCGGCGCAAGGTGTAGAAGTAGAGGAGACACTGGGAACCAGTGATCACAATATGATTCGCTTCGACCTGGACACAAGGGCGAAACATTGATCCAGAACGACGGCTATGGCTCTGAACTTCCGAAAAGGTAATTACGAAGGGATGAGACTCATGGTGGGGAAAAAGATTAAGAAGAGCATAAACACTGTAAAGATGCTAGAGTAAGCATGGTCCCTTTTTAAGAGCACGGTCACCAAGGCACAAAATCTGTATATACCGCGTATCAACAAAAGATCCAAGAGGAAAAAGAACAAGGAACTGGCATGGCTCACTGTAGTGATGAGGGAAGCGATCAGAGACAAGAAGTCTTCATTTAAGGAATGGAAAAGGTAAAAAAACGGATGAAAACTGGAAAAAGCACAAACAGCATCAAAGCAGGTGCCATAAGGTGGTAAGAGGGGCCAAAAGAGACTATGAGGAAAAAATAGCCAAGGAGACAAAAAACTTCAAGCCATTCTTTCGATATATTAAGGGGAAACGACCCACGAAAGAAGTGGGGGGGCCATTGGATGACCATGGAATAAAGGGAGTACTAAAGGAGGACAAAGCTATCACCGACAAACTGAACACATTTGTTTCGTCTGTGTTTACCGAAGAGGATATACACAACATACTAGAAGCCAACAGGCTATACACAGGAAATGAAGATGGGAAACTGACAGGGTTGATGGTCAGTGTAGAAGAGGTATGCAGGCAGATTGATAGGCTTAAAAATTATAAATCCCCTGGATCAGATGGCATCCATCCAAGGGTAATCAAGGAAATGAAAGGGGCTATAGCTAAACTGCTTCAACTAATAGCCAATCTGTCGATCAAATCAGGGAGGATTCCGGAAGACTGGAAGGTGGCGAATGTTATGCCAAGGTTCGAGGGGTGATCTGGGAATCTACAGACCGGTGAGTCTCACATCGGTACCAGGAAAGATGGTAGAGGCGCTGATAAAGGACTGCATCATTGAGCACCTTGATGGACACAGTCTGATGAGGACCAGCCAGCATGGTTTCAGCAAAGGAAGATCTTGCTTGACGAACTTGCTGCACTTCTTCGAGGAAGAAAACAGGCGGATAGACAAGGGTGACCCAGTCAACATTGTATATCCGGACTTTCAGAAGGTGTTTGACAAGGTAACGCATGAACGACTATTTCAAAAAATTGCGAGCCATGAAATCGAGGGTGAAGTACTTATGTGGATTAAAAACTGGCTGGCGGATAGGAAACAGAGAGTGGGGGTAAATGGACAATACTCGGACTGGAAAAGCATCACCAGTGAAGTGCCGCAGGGTTCAGTGCTTGGACCCGTGCTCTTCAACATATTTATAAACGATCTAGAAATTGGTAAGACAAGTGAGGTGATTAAATTTGCAGATGATACAAAGTTATCCAGAGTAGTGAAAACGCAGGAGGACTACGAAGATCTGCAATATGACATAAACACGCTCGAGAAATGGGCATCGACATGGCAAATGAGGTTCAACGTGGATAAGTGTAAGGTGATGCATGTCGGTAACAAAAATCTATATACTTGGAGAGACCCCCCAGGAGAGAGACTTGGGAGTACTGGTCGACAAGTTGATGAAGCTGTCTGCGCAATGCGCGGTGGCAACGAAAAGGGCAAACAGAATGCTAGGAATGATTAAGAAGGAGATCACAAACAGATCAGAGAAGGTTATCATGCCGCTGTACCGGGTCATGGTATGCCCTCACCTGGAATACTGCATCTAGCACTGGTCGCCGTACCTGACGAAGGACACGGTACTACTCGAAAGGGTCCAGAGAAAAGCAACTAAAATGGTAAAGGGGCTAGAGGAGTTGCCGTACAGCGAGAGATTAGAGAAACTGGGCCTCTTCTCCCTTGAAAAGAGGAGACTGAGAGGGGACAATATAGAAACATTTAAGATACTGAAGGGAATAGACTTAGTAGATAAAGACAGTTTGTTCACCCTCTCCAAGGTAGGGAGAACGAGAGGGCACTCTCTAAAGTTAAAAGGGGATAGATTCCATACAAATGTAAGGAAGTTCTTCTTCACCCAGAGAGTGGTGGAAAACTGGAACGCTCTTCTGGAGGCTGTTATAGGGGAAAACACCCTCCAGGGATTTAAGACAAAGTTAGACAAGTTCCTGCTGAACTGGAGCGTACGCAGGTAGGGCTGGTCTCTGGTGTTTGACCTTGGGTCTGCCACGGGAGCAGACTGCTGGGCACGATGGACCACTGGTCTGACCCAGCAGTTGCAATTCTTATGTTCTAAGAGGAAAAACAATGAAAGCAGAAATCAGAGTCTGGGAACCAACAAATGTAGAAAATATAAATGACCAGAAAACAAAGGTGGAAAAAACGAATTGTATTTTTATTGCAGGATAAAGTAATATGGTAGCTGTGTTAATAAATTTTAATAAATAGTTAAAATGGAAATAAGGTGATAGCTTTTTATTGGACTAAATTTTAAATATTTTTTTGATTAATGTTTAGAGGCCAAACCCTCCTTCCTCATGCCCAGTGGTGTACCAAGAGGGGGGGCAGTCCACTCCGGGTGCACGGCCCAAGGGGGTGCACAGCTGGCCACTCACTGGGGAATAGGCTGCCGCCGGGGAAAGGCTGCCATTGCCGTCATCAGAAAGAAGCCGGCGCCGAGTTCTCCCTCCCCGCTTCTCTTCCCCGCAAGCCGACCAACTCTAGCCGTCCGACATCAATTCTGGCTGGCCCGGAACTTCCTCTCCGACATTAGAATTGACATCGGGCAGCCAGAGTTGGTCGGCCCGCAGGAAAAGAAGCAGAGTGAATTTGGCCTGTTTCCGATGGCCAGTGGCAGCCTTTCCCCGGCGGTGGTGGCAGCAATATGTTTCCCAATGGCGGTGGCATGGGGGAGGGCAGGGAGAAAGAAAGAAATGGGGGGGGGGGGAGCCAGGGAGCCAGAAAGAAAGAAAGGGGGGGAAGGGAGCCAGAAAGAAAGAAAGGGGGCAGGGTGAAATAAAGAAAAAAATGGGGCACGGGGAGAGAGAAAGAGAAAGACAGAAATAGAGAAAGAAAGGGGGCATGGAGAGAGAAAGAAAGAAGGGAGCAGGTAAAACAAATAAAAAGTTGGGGGAGGGAATGAGGTCTGGAGGAGAGGAAGCATACAGGAGGCTGAAAGAAGGGAAGAAATATTGGATGCACAGTCAGAAGAATAAAGTGCAACCAGAGACTGATGAAATTACCAAACAAAGGTAGGAAAAATGATTTTATTTTCAATTTAGTGATCAAAATATGTCTGTTTTGAGAATTTATATATGCAGTCTATATTTTACACTATGGGCCCCTTTTACTAAACTGCAATAGCAGTTTTTAGCGCAGGGAGCCTATGAGCGTCGAGAGCAGCGCGCCTGCGCTAAAAACTGCTATCACGGTTTAGTAAAAAGGGAGGGGGTATATTTGTCTATTTTTGTATAGTTGTTATTGAGGTGACATTGCATAAAGTCATCTGCCTTGACCTCTTTGAAAACCCGCGGAATATAAATGATAATTAACATTTTCTCTGTGTACAGTGTGCTATGTGTTTTTAAAATTTTATTGTTGGTAGATCATTTTGACTTGGCCATGAAGGTAAGGGGGAGGGAGGGAGGGGAGCTGCTGAAAGACATCTAGTAATCCTTGCAGGCTTGACTGTACAGGGAATTATTTTTGTAAAATCATGTTTTGTTATGTGACTGGCATTATTTAAACTTTAATTTCTATGAATGAATAGAATGAAAATGATATAATATTACTTGCTTGTTTATATGTCCGTGCGCTGAAGGAAAGTGGAGAGAGAGTGGGGAGAAGACGCTGATTTATAAATTGACAATTGTACAGAATATTGTTTCTTTTTATACTTTAATATAATAAGTTCAATCTAAAACAATTCAAGGCTTTTGTAGATGGAATCAGTTGGTTTGTGGAGATAAGGACTGAGCTTACGGGGATTAGTCCAATAAAATGGTATTTTCTTATTTCTCATTATTTGTTTTATTTTTATTTGTTAATTTGTAAAGTGGTGATTGTTATGTATCAGTTTTTTCAAATTTACATCGTCTACTGTCTATATTTTGCACAGTATTAGAGGACATGTATTACTGTTTTTGTGGTGTTGCATTGTATGCAGAGTCTGATTTGTTGGCGGTTCAGTTTAACTTTTGTCTACATATTTTTATTTTTAGTTTGTGATTATTCCATATTGGGCGAGGGTGTATCTGTCTATGTGTATGAAAGGGACATGGCTTTCTGATAGCATCGACTGTACTGGATCAATTGACTGTGCAGGATCTGGTTTGTTTAGTTTTACAATGTATGTGTTGGTGTTCTAGTGCTCACTGCAGTGTTTAAAGATGCTGCCTTTTCCTAGGTACACTCTTGTTGTGCGATATGTAGATTGTTACTAAAAATCATTTTTCATATAGATGGGGGAGAGGGGGTGTCAAAAAATGATTGTCCCCGGGTGTCACATATGCTAGGTACGCCACTGCTCATGCCATAGCTATTGTATACTGTTTTGACCTGAGGTAAGAAGTTTTGGCCTCAAAAGCTAATTGAAAATGTATTTAGTCCAATAAAATGGTATCATATTACCCTAATTTAGTTTTATTTGTATTTGTTAACCTATAGTGGCTTCTTGGAAGAACATCAAGGAGGGGCCTGGAGACCATGGCTGTAGAGGAAAGCATCGGAAAGGGGGTTGTAGAGCATAAGGGGAGCTGTCCCAAATGTTGTTTACAGCTCATTATCAGTAGTAAAAGAAACATTTTTGTAGCTTGACAATTTTCATTTTCATTTTTCAGGTGCTACGTACACCTTTTTGAGTTAATTAGATATGGAATTGTACAGCTGAATTAAATATTGTTAATCTAGTAGATGGGATTCCTATTAAAGCAACAGTCATTGGGGGCTGAGATAGGAGAGGCTTTTTTATGTGATGATCTGGATGTTTGATTTTTATAACATTTTAAACAGAGGTGAATGGGGTTGATTAGCCTTGTTCTATTAGCTGCTTTAAGAGAGATGAAAAGCTCCTTTCCGAACATGGCATTAAGGAATCCAGATGTTTCAGTCTGCTTTGTGTACTTTAATGTTGTGGTTACCATTATATATTGTTAATAAGATTATATTGTATGTATCTGAAAAATGTAAGAAATAGCATTGCAATAAGTACTGTTAGTATGGGGGCGGTGTGCTCCACCCAAACAAAAGGGCGTTCTGGTACCCCTGAATTCATGATTCTAATATGATAAATTTCTCTCAATGTTACCTGTGCATTAGTTTGTAGTTAGTAAGGCCCAAATTCTGTAACCAGCATATAAAGTAAGGCACCTATTTCAGAGGCGCCCAACTAGTTACCGTTTCGCTCTATAACAGTGTTCTTCAACCACCGGTCCATGGACCGGTCCACAGAAATTTCCTGCCCAAAACAGTGTTCTTCAACCACCAGTCCACGGTGCGATCGATGCGGCGTTATCTTCGAGCCAGCTCCCTCTTCCTAACTGATTCAGTGCACAAAGCCACGGGCATTGGCTCCTACGGGCATCCTGTGCCTGAACCGGAAGCCTTCTCTCTGACGTTGCAACATCAGAGGGAAGGCTTCCAGATGAGGCACGAGACGTGCAAGGTGCAATTAGTACTATTATGGGGGCAGGGTCTGGGTTGGAGATTGGGTAGAGATGGGCGGGGTCTGGCCCACAACTTAGCCCTGTGTTCTTCAACCGCCGGTCCACTTACCGATGCCGGTCCACAGAATAATTCTTTTATTTCTGCCGGTCCATAGGTGTAAAAAGGTTGAAAAACACTGCTCTATAAGATGCACTTCCCCCCCCCCAAATAGTAGGTGGAAATAAGGGTGTGTCTTATGCAGCGAATACTAACTAACCCCCCCCCCCTTCATTTCTCTGGCGGTTCGGGCAAGGTGTGGGGCAGGAACTTTCAGCATCTTGCCCTTCCATCCGGCTTTCTCCCCAGGCAGCATCAGAGTCGGGGCATGACTTTTTCGCTTCCTGCCTTGCCGCTCCGTGAATGGCGATCCAGCGCTGTAGGCCAGGACCTTTCAGCCTCCTGCCTTTCTCTCCCCGAGCGGCACCAGCAGCGGCAGAGTGGCAAGCAGGCAGGTGCAAGTTTTTTGCTTCCTGTCTTGTCCCGCGCCGCTCTGTGAATGGCTGCCCCAGTTCATGCCAGGCTGCGGAAGAAACCTCTACCACAGCTTAGGTAAAGAGAGGGTTAAGTTCTCAGCCTGTTGCTTTAACCATTGAGTATGGCTATTACAGATAATATTTGTTATCTGTATTAACTGTTTCTAATTTTTGGTAATTCAACACCAAACTAAAGGCAAGCAAAGCTGAAGCCTCATGGCCATTTGGCAACCTATCAAAAACATTGACAGGCAAATCATGGCTGCCAGTAACCTCAGGATTTGTTGTAGTGTACATAATACCATAATACTCAGGGAGACAGCTGGTTGACAGTGAAGGGGTCTTTCCTTGCTGTGTTCAAAGCTGTCCTCCCTCCCTTTTTTGTTAAAGGTATATGCTCATGAAGGGGAGGCAGTGTTCGCTTTAAGCTGTGCTACTACTAAACTTCCAGTAGCTGAGTAAAATTCAGAGTACGGTAGCTATAAACATATAGTTAATCTAAGTGAACAAATAGGGAAAGCATGCAGAACATGGCTCATGGACTTCTTTCCAACCTCCGTGTGTGTGAGTGTGTGTGTGTTCATATCTGCAAGAAGTGCTCACAAGGTAATGTAATGGAAAATTTGTGCTCACATCAACTCAGTGATCTCAAACTCAAACCCTTTGCAGGGCCACATTTTTGATTTGTAGGTACTTGGAGGACCTCAGAAAAAATAGTTAATGTCTTATAAAAGAAATGACAATTTTACATGAGGTAAAACTCTTTATAGTTTATAAATCTTTCCTTTTGGCTAAGTCTTAATAATAATATTGTCATTTATAGCTAAAGAGACATATGATCAAGACACTGTTTTATTTTACTTTTGTGATTATGATAAACATACTGAGGGCATCAAAATAGTACCTGGTGGGCCGCATGTGGCCCTCGGGCCGCGATTTGAAACTACTGCATCAACTCATTCCTTTCCTTACGAAGAAAACTTTTTGCCCAGTTCAACTTGATCCTTAGAGGTAATCCCCCTTTTTTGGGCCTAAAAAGCCCTAAGAGCTTCTTCTACTTTTAAAGAGTGTGCGGGCTCCTCCTCCATCTCTACATAAGGTGACCGTTTTTTTTTCCTCAAAAGGGGACATCTACTAATTTCAGTCCCGCCCCCAATCCTGCCCTAGCCCCACCCACAATTTCTTCCATTCACTTTTCATGCACACACAATATTTTTTTAATTCATAATGGTAAACCCCATTTAAAAAAACACAAAGCACACTGTAAGCAGAGAAAATGTTAATTATCATTTATATTTGTTTTATTTTTCAAAGAGGTGAATGACTTTAAAATATGCAATGTCACCTCAGTAACAACTATAGAAAAATAGACAAATATAGTGCAAAATATAGACTGCAGATATAGATTCTCAAAACTGCTCCCTCCCACTCACTTCCTTACAGCATTTGTTCCCCTTGTTGAACTGCTCATTTGTCCCCAGCAACACTCTCCTCATCACTATGTCCAATATCCCCCCACCCTGCATCCCCTCTGTTCCCTCTCTACCATCATATGAAACTCATCGCAGCCTTCTCCCCCTTCTTGCATTCCAGCATTTGTCCCCAGCAGCACTCCCCGCATCACTATGTCCAATCCCCCACCTTGCATCTCCTCTCTTCTTACTTGTGGAACTGCTCCTCTTAGTCTTTCCAACTCTTTGAACTGCTCCTTGCTCCAGCACTCCTGGATGGCGGGTGATGACCCAGCACTTCTGAACGGCCCGGCCTGGCCCAAGCAGCTTCGAAATACTGCATGTGGCTGACCCACAAGCCTCACTCTGACGTAAACGCTGACGTTGGAGAGAAACAGTGGCATACCTAGGGTATGTGACACCCGGGACCCATCATTTTCTGACATACACCCCGGCCCCGCCCTTGGTATACCACTGCCACAGGGTAACAGCTCTCCAAAACTTTACTACAATTGCTCTTGCGTGAACAAGCACATACAAAGGTCAGAGCAGAAGTGCTTACAGAGTTTGCCCAATTTGCTTTGGAGAGTTTTTTATTTTTTTATTCAGCTTCCAGTACATAAAATCTCCCAGAAAGCAGGGATGTGAAAATACAGGTCAGTAACAACGCCCTCTAGCAAACCCCTGAGTAAAATACCTAATACAGTACTAAACCACAAGGCACAAAATCCCCAAGTCGACCACCAACAAATCCAAACTACCTCTTAAGTAGTACAGACTGATGCAAATGATACATTTGCTCTGTTTGTCACAGGGTAAGGAGAATAATTCACTTCTATTGGTTGGAGCTGTGAACCTACAACTTTTGCACGGGAGTTTGATTTGTCCAGTTTTTTTTCCCCCTGGTAAGCAGCAGTCATTTTGGTGGTTTTCTGGAGGCTTGTGATCTATTGGGGAAGTAGCATACCTGGCTGTCTTTACTGTGCTATACGGGAACGTTTTACATTACCTGCAAAGTTTTCTGAAATCCCCCTTTGCTTCAGTCTCTGTACTCCATTTTGGGGCTTGCAAATACTTTTTACCATCCTTACAATGTCAGGCAGGTCCCTGGCCACAGCCCCATGCTGAAAAGTCACCATCACCCCCCCCTCTCCCCGAAGAGTCCCTAGTGTGCTACCGCTGCCAAGTCATTTTGGACAATGACACTAAGAAACTGCCCTGTCCCCTGATCAAGATGCTGTGTGGCGACAACGAGTCCTATGCCTCTTATACACTGTCAGCTAGTAAGTGTCTCCCTCCTATACACACACACATACACACCCGACAGAGAAGGGGGCAGCACCTGCCCACTATTTCTAACCACTTTCCAAACGTTTATAGCAGGGGAGTCAAATGTCAGACAGCCGATAAGTCACCATCACTCCCCCCCCCCCCCCCCGAAGAGAAGAGCTGCTCTCCTTCACTCGCATTCCACCCCATGAACAGAGCTGCCGAGTACAAAAACGTATCCTGCACCGGCATCCTGCCTGCTTATACTGCAGCCCACAACAGATCTGCTGCTGTTGGAGGGGAAATTTATATCTGCGACTCAGCACCTCTCCCTGGGGACAAAAAACCCTACCCATACTGTGAAACTCATACCTGAGGTCGCCCACCATCAATCTTGCAGGGTGACCCATCAAAAGCGCCCCGACAATCGCGCGCCAACCCGTTCTTCACTGGCACGACCCCTCCCCCTTGGATGTGTCCCGCCTTAATCGGAAGCGGATGTTGCGTTAGAGCAGGTCAAAGCGGCAGTTGGCTTGTAGAAGGTGACATCTTGAGTGGATGCACGTGTCCCCAGCTCTTCCAGGGTTTTAAACTGGACTGTCCTGTTATTACATTGCCCTCACCACTGCAACGGGACATTTCGGAGTCCCGAAGCAGTGCGTGGGGACAACAGGACAGGCGGTGTAATAAAGGGACGGTCCCGTTCAAAACGGGACGTATGGTCACCTTATCTCTACACTCTGTCCCATTACTTCGTGATATATGCTCCCCACCACTGCCTCACCATCTGTATCTGGTATCCTTCTGACATGTTCATTATGACTCCTGAATCTATTCTCCAGATCCTCAACACACCCTAGCAGGTGCACCTGTAACTGCTTTAGGTCTTTCGTTGCTGTATGTAAGTATGTAGCCAGTTCCTCCTGCTCTCCCACTTTCCGTTCCTTCTCCTCTATGTGGCTAACAAATTCAATTATATCTTTCCTAATTTTTTTCACCACCTCCTTTATGCAGTTTCTTACTAACTGAAACTCACTCTTTATATTTGCCGCCCATTCTTGAAGATCCCCTTTGAGTGCAGTTTTGCCTTGTTCTGCCTCTGTTGGAGAGCCTTGCGAAACAACCTCTTCAGATGAACTCTCTCCTGATTCTGTCTGTCACCCTAGCTCTCTGCCTCATGTTCTCAGAGACCTTTCCTTCTCACTTGTCTTGAGCACCACTCAAACCTCTTCCAGCTCCTTTTGCTGGCATACCTGCGAGTAGGGGGGAATCACAGTCCTGCATCAACATATTTATTCACTGCTGGGGTGAATGATTATTACTGCTGCAGGAAATTTGTTCAGTTTAGCCCAGAGCTCCAGTCTCACATGGGCAATGTTGTCTACTGACGTCACTGGAAATTTCAGCCCGTAGTTCATTTTCAAAGTGAAAGTATGTGCATACTTTTCATATGATCATTACAAGCAAGATCTTAAGTTGAAAACAATCAGACTTGCCACCAGTGGCGTAACTGAGAAGGTTGGTGCCCGGGATGGTGGTACCCAGCCTCATCACACTGTGCGCCCACGCTCTTCCCTGCCATGCCATGTGCCTCCCTGCTTGAGCGGCCCTTTCTGCTCTTCCCTGCTGCTTGAGTGCCCCCCACCTCTCGTGTACCTCTTATAATGTTTGCCGATGCAAGCAGCATCTTCCACCTGCTGCTTGCACCGGCCTAGGCTCCATTCTGATGTCACATCCTGGTCCTGCAACCAGGAAGTGATGTCAGAAAGATAGGCGAAGCAGGTGCAAGCAGCAGGTTGATGCTGCTGCTCATGCTGGCGAACATTTTAACAGGTAGGCTGGGGAGGCGGAGAGAAAGAGAGGCACTGGCGCCCCCCCAAAGACAGCGCCTGGCGCCACTGCTGCCACCTAGGTGGGAAGATTAAAATTTGTCCCACTAAATTTAATTATTGTTAGCAACCTAAAATAAAAGAGATTTGAAAGTAACACGAGGAACTGTTTCTTCATAGAAATTGAGGTGACTAGATAGAATAGACTCTGATTGAGGCACTAGAGTAACAAAATTTTAAAAAGCATGATACTGTGCTATTTGGTATGGCAATGAGAGCAAAAAGTTAGATTTCTACAAATAATAACAAATTATTACTTATAATGACTGGGGTTGCCATTCAACAAATTACGTATAATTGGAAAAATTGGAGTAGATTAAATTATAATTTCTGGTGGAACTCCTTATGTCATGTTTATAAAATGGAAAGATTTATTGCAATACAGCGCGGTTTTTTCAGGATGTGTGGGAGCCATTTACAAAGTATTGTACCGATTAGATGACATTTTATTATTTTTTTTTTCCCCTTAAATTTACAAGTTTGATTGTGAGGGAGGGGAGGGTAAATTTATTGTTACATATTGTATAAGGAATTGATTATATGATAAGAAAGGGTGAGAAGGGTGGGAGATAAGAGTATATTATTTGTACCATTGATGATTATTAAGTGTTATATTTATTGTTAATTTGTTTGGATATATTGTTACATTTATTGTAAATTTGAAAATGAATAAAGAATTAAAAAAAAAAAAAAAAGCATGGTTAGAATACGAGGGGCTGTTGAAAAGTTCTCAGCCCAAGCAGCAACGTAGGGGCAGTTTCCATCGAGGGCTAAACACGTGAGTCTAGCAATTTTCCACTGTTTTCGTTCTGTATTTTTCTGACATAATTTTTTTTTAAGTGTAAAATTACTGGACTAAGAATATAGCCCTCAATGGAGAATGCCCCATCTTTGTTGGGCTGGGAACTTTTCAGCGGCCCCTCGTAGTAATGAGGATCTTTGGAAGTGAGGAACTGTGAATAAGACCTATACTATAGCATAATGAATGGCAAATCAGAAGGACTTTCTGATCTTTACTGTGGTTATTTTCTGTTTCTATTGGCAACATTTTTTTTCCATATTATAACTGAAGAGCAATAGACCGGGCAATTGGATCAACCGGACTGGATGGATATAATGGTTCTTATTTACTGACATCTGTATTGTGAGATGACTTCAGGCTAGAGGTACAAAACACAGTCGCTAAGACCATGCAGGTCGTTGTGGGCCAATTTTTTGGCCAATTTTGAAATGGTGACCAACGTTCCGACAAGTTTGCATGCAAATGATTTATGCAGAGGTTTGCCGTAATCCCATCTGATTAGTCACTGTGAGAGCGACTTTCACACATACACAGAGCTGTTTGGGGAAGCCCGAACAGTTGAGCGGCAGGGGAAGCCCCAAATCAGTCTCCTGCCACTCAGCTGTTCAGGGCTTTTTTCTTTTTTTTAATGGCACAGATGCACGTGTGTTATGCACAAAATCTGCCCCATTAAAAAAAAAGCAAGCTGCCCCCTCCCCAATGATTGTCCCCCCTTATGACCCCAGTACCAAAATAGAGGCAGGTGGGACACCCATTCCCTCCTACCACTGCAAACCCCCCATGCCAGCTAAACCTCCCCCCCTTTCTATAAAAACCTGCAGGAGTGATGCTCACTCCCTCCTGCCACCATAAAACCCCCTCACACCATTTCTTTAAAAATTGGCAGGAGTGATGCCCACTCCCTCCTGCCACTGTGACCCCTCCCCGCCGAACTGACCCCCTTGCCAGGATCCCTTGAACCGACCCCTCCCCTTCCCCACTTTAACAAAAATCAGCAAGATACAGAAGGAGGACCAGAGCCAATCAGGGCCTTAGGCCCCTTCCTGTGCATCTCAGGATGCACCAGGAAGGGGAAGGCCTGCCATTTTGGAGTGGCAGGCCTGCGAGCAGAAGGGACTGGGCATCCCTCCCGCTGTCATCCAGATTTGACATACAGGGGAGGTTGGTGGGGGGGCATCCGGTAGCAAGAAGGAGTGGGCATCACTCCTGCTGATATTTGGTAAAGTGGGGAAGGGGAGGGGTTGGTTCGGGTGGGTCCTGGTGGTGGGGGTGTTCAGTTTGGCAGCAGGAGGGAGTGGGCATCCTTCCTGCCTCTGTTTTCGGTGCTGAGGGAGTAATTGGGGGTGGGGGGCATCATCTAGGGGAGGCTGACATGGCATTTTTTTTTGTGGGCACATCTGTGCCCATAGAAAAAAAAAAAAGAAAAAACAGGCAGACCTGTTGTTATTTTCGGGTCAGTAGCACCAATCCATTTCTGGCATGCAATGTTAGGCCATTGATTGGATGGCTGGTTTTAATATTAATAACCTCATTTGCATGCCAGAATCGGAGAATGTACGACTGCACGGAAAACCACGCAGTGAGCCATTTTATGCAATGGGTCGGCAAATTTGGTCACTAAACCAGTCAAACCGATTTAGTGACAATTGTTAGATGATCGGAGACTTTAGTGCATCTAGCCCTTCGTCTGTGTACTTACCTTACATTTCTTACCTAGTGGCAGCATCCAGCATATTTTCCCCTGCTTACTCAATGATCACATTGTTTCCTTCCTGCATATTTATTTTTAAGACATTATATTTGACTTTTTTTTTTTCTTCCAGCTTGAGAAATGTACTGCTCTCTATCTTTGCACAGCGTGAGTGGAAAGGCATCTGTTTTCATTTCTTCAATGTTTCTGTACATGCAGAGTCTGGCTTCTTAGAGTTTCTATTTTTGCAATTGCTGTCGGCATGCTTCTATTTCTAATTCATGATCTTTCTCTAGGTTTCGTGCGAGCCTGTCTGTATTTTGTTTGAGCAATCAAGGTGAAGTATTTCGCTAATGTAGTATCAATAGAGAAATCTTTAGCAGCCTTGTTTGTTGTACTTTGCAAGGGGAACTTTTTATTAGGAAATGCAATGGTGACAAAGGAAGCAATGCATCTGAATTCTGTTTCTTGTAGCCAGATACGGAGGCGACTCATTATATTTCTGCTTTTAGTTTAAGCGTGTCTGCTCTGCAGTAAACTAAAACAGCTTATACAAAAGGGACTTGCAAAAAAAAAAACCCAAAAACCTAATGGTCTGAGATGAGGATGATGTCTCCGATCCTTCCTAAAGAAGTCCATTTGTCAAGCAGAGATCACAGACTACTCACAGACAATCACCTTCAGCTTCCTGCTTTTTCATGACAACCATTGATCCTTCTTTATGGCAGACAGAACATTGCGGCTCACATTTGTTTAGAGGGTATTCCATTGTTGAAGGGCAATGTAGTGAATCATGTCAGGGAGGTAAAAAAACAGGCCCTGAAGTTGGACAACCAGTGGTTATGGTCTATTAATTGCTGCCCATCTAGTCATGCGGCTTTTGATAATCCTTGTACCAAATCAGGCGGTATTGCGAAATCATAAGATGTGATTAAAAAAATGAGCTTTTGCCATATTCATTAAAAATGAACTCTGCAGGGATATTACTGTATGTTAAAAAGGAGATCATTTAAATTGCCTTCGTTGTGTGCCTTCAATTTTTTTTTTTTATCTTACAAAAAACTCTGAGTGAATGATAATTTAAGAATCAATGGGGGCAATTCTAGAAATTAGGCATTAATATTTATGGGCCTGATATGCATGCAGATGACTAGAATACTGGCTTATGCATGTGAATGTGAGCACATCCGCATGCAAATGCTGAAAAAAGACTTAAGTGCTAGGGTTTATCAGACGTCCGGATTTACCCAGATGTGTCCTCTTTTTAGAGGACTGTCCAGGCATCCGGATGGCTGTTTAAAACCCGGCACTTTGTTTGGGTTTTGAAAAGCGTTGAGATCGGGGCTGCGTCTGGAGGGCATATGCACATGCGTGGATGTGGCGCGGTGATGTCACACGCATGCGTGTGACATCACCGTGTTGCATCCACGCATCCGCAGATGTCCTTCAGGCGCGGCCCTGAAGAGATGAGGTTTGTGTGGGGCCGGGGTAGGTGGGGGGGGGGCAGAATGAGGCAGGGCTGTAGGCGGAATGGGTGGGGCTGGGGATGAAATAAGGTAGGGCATGGCCAGGGCAGGACCACACGTCCTCTTTTTTTGTTAGGCAAAATCTGGTAACTTTATTAAGTGCTATTCTACAAATATGCATGTATATGGGGTCCTTTTACTAAGGCGCACAAACCGATTTATATTCTAGCATTTAGGCCCTGATTCTATAAAGGGTGCCTAAGTCATGGCTAAAGTTAGGCATGCTTTAGGCGTCCGATCTAAGTAGTTAATGAGCCAATTAAGGGTCTTAATAAGTGATAATTGGTACTTAGGTGTCCAAAGGATATAGACACCACTTTGTAGACGCAGCCACAATTTCATAGATGCCCATGTTTAAAACTCGCGCCTAACTCAATAGGCGTGGGCGTGGTTTGGGTAATGACTCAATTTAGGCGTCCTTTGATTCATTTCCAGAACACTGAGTGACCTAGGGCGTCCATATCATGCCTATATTGTAAGTGAATGAAAACCAGGTCTACTTTTGAACTTCGTTTTGGCTTCAAATAGACCTGAGTTCTATGGATGGAACTTAGGCACTCTTTGGACGTTCTTCCGGAACGTAGGCACAGTTTGGATGTCCTTAATGCGATCTGCTAAATAGCTTTCTGGGTTTTTATAAGCCACCATATAAAAAGGGAACATCAATACAAAGATATTGCATGCAAAACCTATTTTTGTGGACAAACAGCAATGCTATTTGCTAATTAGAGTAAAAGATCCATTAACTGAAGCACAGTACATGAAAAACAGCTTTAGTTTTTTTGTTAAAAAGTTATCCTTTTTTTCTGAATAAACAGTGATCCAATCAGCTCATTCTTGAAAGCAAAGAAAGCACATGACAAAAATATATAGACTGCGTACATGACTTCATTTGCAAAAGCTTAAAAACAGAAAAAAACAGATATAGATCTTAGCATGGCTTCTACTTCATTGCAAATGGAGGTTTGCAGCTGCACAATGGTTACCTCATTGTGAGATAATCAAGGTGTACCTGCAAGGTAGAATGCCACAATTAAAATATGTGCTGAAGGAGCTGGTTGGGATTTGAACTTATGATCTCTGGAAGAAGAGCAAAGGGCTTTTACTTATTGAGCTATAACAGCTTTCAGGCAGTCAGAGATACCTGCGTGGAAGCTTTTATAGCTTAATAAGTAAAATACCTGTGCTCCTCTTCCAGAGGTCATAAATTCAAATCCTAATCAGCTCCACCAGCACATATTTTAATTGTGGCATTCTACCTTGCAGGTGCACCTTGATGATCTCACAATGAGGTCACTATTGTTCAGCTGCAAACCTCCATTTGCAATGAAATAGAAGCCATGCTAAAGTCTGTCACTGTTTTTTTTTTCTGTTTTTAAGCTTTTGCAAATGAAGTTATGTATGCAATCTATATATTTTGTCATTTATACCCACATCTTTATAGAACAGCCTAGCAAGATGCATGTATCAATCCAAATTGTCGCCAACTAGTGCCAGTAAATGAATGTTAGCACATAATTATTGGCACTAATCGGCTCATTAATTAATTTTTACATGCAAATTGGGTACATGCCCAAATTTGCATGCACAACTGAGCGCCATATATAGAATCCAGGGGTATATTTTTATTCAGTGGCGTAGTAAGGGTGGGGGTGGGAGGAGCGCACCATCCCGGGCGCCATCTTTGTGGGGGCACTGACAACTCTCCATACTCGTGACACTTGTTCGCCCCCACCTCTATATCTCTTTAAATCTTTGCCAATGCGAGCAACTTCTGCTCCTTGCACCGGCCTGGCTCCCCTCTGAAATCACTTCCGGGTCACGGGGGTCAGGAACTGATTTCAGAGGGAAAACCACAGCTGGCTTGAGCAGCAGGCTGGAGAAGCTGCTCGCGCTGGTGAACATTTAATGAGGTATGGGGAGAAGGTAGGGTACGAGTGTGGCGTGGAGGATGGGGAAAGAGCAGGGGGGCACAGAAGGAGTGTGGAGCAGAGAGTGCCTCCTACTCTTGCAACGCCACGGTTTTTATATCCAGCATGTAGGCGTGAGAATTTACAGCAGCTCATGTTTAATCACATAGGCATGTACGAGAGGGTGCTGCAAAATTCTCAGCCCAACCAAGAAGAGAATGACTTGGATATGGTTCAATCAGTGATCTGAAACCAATGTCAAAAACATAGAATTTTGTTTCTGCAAATTGGCACTTAATGAAAAATTTGACACGGACTAGAGGACATGTAATGAAGCTAAGGGGGGACAGGTTCAGGACTAATGTCAGGAAGTTCTGCTTCACTCAGAGAGTGGTTGACACCTGGAATGCTCTCCCAGAGGAGATTATTGCGGAATCTACCGTCCTAGGCTTCAAGAGCAAACTAGATGCATATCTCCTTAAGAGAGGCATATAAGGATATGGTGGAATATAAATTACGCCAGGTGTACACCTGGCAGGGCCTCCGCGTGTGCGGATCGCCGGACTTGATGGACCGAAGGTCTGATCCGGAGAAGGCAGTTCTTATGTTCTTATGTTATGTTCTTATAACATTTTTTGCAGCTAAAGGGGCAAAATAACGCTCAGACTTTTGGAAGTTGGTTGTTTGGGCTGAGAACTTTTCAGCACCCCCCCCCCCCTCATATATACCCAGTTATAGTAGTATTTCATAATGGAAAATAAATGCTTGCTTTATTTTATAGAATGGAAACCTAAATTTAGACGCTCTCCTGTCAATCATCAGCCTGCTGCAATCACTTTATAATGCCTAATGCCCCTTTCTCAATTAACTACACCTCTAATGGTGTTAGGCGTCATAAAGTGCCTTCGTGGATGATATATCAGCGGCCCTTTAGGAGGCACTCTTAGGCGCCTCCATTTTTTATAATTGTGGATTAATTGGTGTGCTGATTAAGCCAATTACCGCTATCTAACGTATGATGCACTATTGAAAATTTGGACCAAAATATCTACTTTGCGCCTTGGCTGAATTCCTGCCACCCTTGGGCCTAAAATTTCTTCCAACCTTTACCACAAATCAAAGCAAACTTTTACCATGCATGAATGCCCCTCTAAAACTCTCCAATACTTCTGAATAGCAGACATTTTTTTAATGCACATGTATTGTCTTGTGATTTAGCTACAAAAATACGTTTCCTTACTTGTGTGTGTGTGTTCACTTGCTAGTTCTCAATTATTTTTGGTTACAATTGTGCACTTTTTGAACGTTGTTCAGGTATAATAGGAAGACATTTCCAAATGTGGGACTGGGGCAGACAGTGCACTTACCTGCATACTTTTGGCTTTCCAAAAATATGTGCATACTTTTTCATGGGAGAAGTTCCCACAAAAATAACAGGTGGGGGGGGGGGGAATCTTTTTCCTAGTGAATTTTCAAAGGGAAACAAATCTCAGTGAACCTGGACTGTTGTAAAAAAGGAGAGAAGATGGTCAAACTTTTCATTCAAGGCCGGAAGGTAAAAATGCTATATGAGAACTCTTTCCTGAGGTGTTTTGCCCACAATCCAGATACATACATACATTTGCATATCTGGCGATCTTTCCTTTCCGGATAGCTGCCAGATCATATTACTTTCATTTCTCTTGGTTCAAAGGAGATCAGATTAATCTGGAAAATTGTACCCATGTCCACCCTTCATAAGCCTATTGGATATCTGCAAATTTCCTTCATGTCTGGAAATCATTTCCAGTGGCAAGGTTATGGCTCAGGTTTCCTCCCCCCGTTCCCCCCCTCCCTCCACATCCTATAGCTTAGTGCAGACAGGTCCAGGGAATTCATTTAATATGCTACAGTTTTGAAAACCCCTTCTCCAATAGAGATCCTTGGAAGTCTCAGCACTTCTTGTCGGATTAGAATTCATATATCAGGGATCTGTGAGAAGTAGAGTTTTCATCATGTGATTCTGAGGCTTTGCTAATTCAGGTAAGGTACAGCTACTCACAAATAATTATCAGGCAAACCTAATGCAAGGAAAAATACATCAGACAACAGATCCAAATTTTAAGGATAGATGCATTCTTGCTATTTTTAAAAACATGATAATCTCTAAATTATATATATATATATACTCTGAGTGGTGTAAATTACAATATCAACTATACGTAGCAAAAATCCACTCAACAGGAGGAGTGCACTAAACAGGAAAAGGCTTCAGAGATGGAGCCTACGCACAGTCATAGACTGGGGAATTCAGCGTAGTTTGTCAACTCCTGGCTCCAATCATTGGCCAAAAAACCTGTATTTTATTTCCTAACTTTTAAATTAATTATTTATTTAAAAAACAGTTTTAATTAATTTAGTTTTTTTAGCTTTTTAAATTTTTCAATAGCCTTAAAACCTTATCTATATTTTCCCACCATTCAAAAGTGTTACACATATTATTTTCATGCACTCATACATAGAACTGAGAACAAGTGTTAAGGTTTTCAAAGTAACTACTTATCTGAAACTAATGAAAGTTTGAGAACATGCCAGGGCACCAATGACTCGAAAAAGTGCCTCAGGAACAAGCCGACGCGGCCAGCGTTTCGCGGGTATGTTTTTCATCCACTGCGTCAGGGCCAATGTCATGGCATGATAAATTTTTAATCGCAGTGTCTCATCAACACATTCTTTCATTAGTTTCAGATAAGTAGTTACTTTGAAAACCTTAACACTTGTTCTCAGTTCTATGTATGAGTGCATGAAATTAATATGTGTAACACTTTTGAATGGTGGGAAAATATAGATAAGGTTTTAAGGCTATTGAAAAATTTAAAAAGCTAAAAAAACTAAATTAATTAAAACTGTTTTTTAAATAAATAATTAATTTAAAAGTTAGGAAATAAAATACAGGTTTTTTGGCCAATGATTGGAACCAGGAGTTGACAAACTACGCTGAATTCCCCAGTCTATGACTGTGCGTAGGCTCCATCTCTGAAGCCTTTTCCTGTTTAGTGCACTCCTCCTGTTGAGTGGATTTTTGCTACGTATAGTTGATATTGTATTTTTAAAAACATGACATAATCCTCATCCGAACAAAGTTAGTTAATTTTTTTTTTTTTTTGTAATTGTTTATTTATAACAAAGAACCTCAGACCACCACAGCAGTACAAAACAATAACGTCTAGATTCTAGAACCTTTACTTTTGAATGTCCCCAGTGAGTATTGATCTTTATACAGGAGCCAGCAGCCATGTTCCTAAGGGATCCCTGAGAAAGGAATTTTCGGGATCACTTCCTTGTTCTCAACAACATGGTTTCTACTGTGTATTGCTGACTCTACCCAGTGACTGAATAAAGACTAGTCAGGGTATGCTTAGTGCCTTGCAACTTTGTCACAAAAGTTACCTTACTGAAGAGCTACCCAGATTCCTGCTCTGGTACTTGACTTTGAGGTGAAGAGTGGCCTAGTGATAGATCTGCTCCTCAGCACCCTGAGGTTGTGGGATCAAATCCTAGCACTGCTCCCTATGACCCTGGACAAGTCGCATAATCCTCCATTTGCCCCAGGTACAAAATAAATACTTGTAAACTGCTTTGAATGTGTAACTTCAAAAAGACAGTATATGAGGGTTCTTCAAAAAGTTTCCGTACTTTCATAATTTTGTGGGAAATGTTTGGGGCAGGAGAAGTGGTAAGATGGCATGTTAGTAGGATGCTGGGAAAAATGTATCGCAAAACAGGATGATTATGTGGAACGTGATGTAATTTGCTATTCAGATATTTAATAAATACTGTTTAAAAAATAAAACTACAGAAACTGTTTGAAGATCCCTCATGCAAATCCCATTCCCTTTCAATTACCTGCTTGTTTTTAAGGGATTGCTTGAATTGAGCTGGACTTGTGAATTGTTTGACTCCATCGTTACCATAGAAGATGTGGGGCTAGCTTCAACAGAAACAGGCTAAAAACTATCCATTCCCCAAGAAAGCATGCATTTATACTTCAAAATCTTGGTGGTGAAGGACCTTTTATGTGTGTTATCTCTTCATTCAACATTTTCAAATGAAGCTTGTTTTGAACCCCCAAAACTGTTCTGTTAAATTCATTTGAAACTTGATAAGTTAAATTTTCGTACTGTGTTTACTGCTTTTCAAAACATCCATTATCCTTTCTGTGAAGAAACATTTTCTAATTGTACTCCTGATTCTTTCCTTCATCCCTTGGAGTCTTATAGCATATCTGTTTGCTTTAGGATTTCCTTTTCACAGAAAAATGTTTGCTTTTTGTGCATTATTTATGCATTTTACCTCTTTGAATGTCTCTGTCAACGTATCACAGCATACAGCAGCCTATGGCATGGATGACATATGATAGGACTGGAATATATTGTTGCCAATATGCCATATAAAATGTATAAGATAGCATAGCTTGCCTCTATGTTTTGAAAATGTTTGTGGAACATATAATTTTTTAAAGCAAAGTCCCTGCAATATAACAATCTGCAAACTATGGCAACATATTTCACAGGACCTCACAGTTACCCACATGGGAAAAACATTCAGCATAAGGGGATCCTTCACATGCTCATCTTCTAACATGGTATATATATCATTCAATGCAAAAAGTGTAACGAAGGATACTACATTGGAGAAACAAGCCAGATGCTAAAGACTAAGATCAATTTACACAGAAATCATATTAAAAATTTCAATGCCAACCGGGATATCAGCTCCATAGAATAACACTTCAGAAAACTAAAACATTGCATCAATGATTTTATATTGAGAATACTAAAGGTACATTTTAAGACAATCCAGGAATGTAAGACCTTTGAAATCAAAATTATAAAACATTTTGACACCCACCAGACAGATCATAACAAAGACCTTTTCTTTCGCATTACAAACCATGAATTTATACTGCTTTGTCACCTTCTTATCATCCATCCATATTTCTCTGTCTTTTACCCACCCAGCCTTCCCTGTTTCTCACCTTGCCTACCCTCTCTCTTCCTGTGAGACTGTCATTGGAATGCTTTTATGTTTCACTTATATATACTGATATTTTGTCAACATTTGCTTAATTCTGATTTGAAGAAGAAAGGTCACCTTCAAAGATTAAACAAAAAATGCATTGTTAGTCCAATAAAAAAGGCATCACCTTATTTCTCTTATGTTTTATTTTATATATTATTTTTAAGGAAACAATTTGTAGGGCAATTGGCAGAATTTTGTGAGATTTCTATCCCGGGCACAAAGCCACTCTCCATCGAAGAGTAATCCTTCCATGACACAATAATGAAAGATTCACCAAATCTAGCTAAGGCCAATGTCAAACAGACTTCTGTGCCCTGCAGATGTTTTTTTTAAAAAAAGTGAAGATCAGCAACTCCAGGGCTGTAGATTACTTTGTTATGTTCTGTGAGTGAAGGTGCTATGCAGCTCAGAGTAGAAGGCATCTTGACTGGTAAATTGAATACTGTCAGCAATACTTGGAGTCTTGGTTATAACCACATATCATCCCCATCGTGTTTGCCTGGCTATGTGGTTAGCATGTGGAGACTTAAGAACTAGCATTTAAGCATGGATGGATTTATTCAGGTACTCAAACATTTATCCCTATCTGTCCTGGTGGTCTCAAAATCTGTCTAATGTATCTGGAGCAATGGTGGGATTAAGTGATTTGCCCAGGGTTTCAAAGAGCAGTGTGGGTTTGAACCACAACCTTAGGGTGCTGAGGCTGTAGCTTTAACCACTGCACCACACTCTCCCCGTATTGTCCAAGCCTACTTCAGACCATTCAGATCTGTCTAGCCCTAATCAGGGCAGAGACCATAGAAGTCTGACTGGCCCTATTTCCCAACTATTATAGTTGGTGAACAGGAAATACACACACAATTAAAAGCCCTCAAAGTTGTATTCATTTAAAGACCTCCTAAAATGCTGGAAAAAATATAGGGGCAGATTTCAGATGTTTCTTCAAGAGGCTCGTATTCCTAGAAGAGATTTTAAAGCAGGTCAGCTAAAAATATTATTAAACTTTAGTTTATATTCTACTGTTTTAATATTTCCTTTATCCTGTGTCTCACTGTGGCAGAACACTTGCTATGAAGGTCAGCTGGAAGGATTGTTAAACAAGTAGGAAAAGGGCAAAAAAGAAGTATGAAACCTTCTCCACTGCTAAAGAGGAGTGGAAGGCTCAGAAAATGCAGGGAATTTTCCATATTCTTCAACTTTCTATGCACAAGCTCAGGTCTGGAAATGCCATTTGTGGCGGAGGCAGGACTGTACGCTGGTACGGACTCAATATAGTATCAGCGCCTGAAGGAGTTGATGCTTCCTTTGACTCAAAGCTGGACTTTATCAGTGTGACTCTAGCGGAATGGGCAAGGAACTCAGGTATCTTTGTTTGCTAATAAGGGGAAGAAATCTGAGAATTGGTGAGAAAATCCCTGGCTTTCTCCTTACACTTACTCAAATTTGTAATAAAAGGGGCAGACGTGGAGCAGCACTCGACCATGTCTCCCTTCAGGCAGCCATCTTGGATTTCCTTAAGATTTTCTTTAAATGAAAGCGACACAAACATTTGTTTTCCTCAAAAGTGTAGCATTATATTTTGTTAAAAAAATGAAAGACAGAAAGAAAAGGAAACCCCTCTCATCTTTCTACTATATACTAATATATTTCCTTCCATGCATTTAATACATATAATAACTTATTCTTTATTTTCTAGAATCTTTGCTGAAAGAATCAGGACACCACGCACTAAACTATGTTGAGGCATATTGCAGGCTGACATAGTGAGTAACTGACAAAACCATCACCTCAGTACTATATTAACCACTAAGAATTGATGCTTTGAGTATTCTGCCGGGAGACAGAGGCATTCTGCCAAGTGTTGAAGCATCGCAAATTGGTGCCATGAGATATTCACATCTTTCTTGTCTTACCCCATCATATTCTACAACTCATCTCCTATTGCTAGCCCCCACTAAACATTAGGTTGACTATCTTCCTCTGTACCCTGCCTCCCCCACCAAATGTTCCCTTTGATTTATTTCATATTAATCATCTTTCTGTGAAGATTGGTCACGCAATCTTTGAAGCAAAATGTTATATGCTGATTGCTGGCCGGAATCCCCAGCTCTCCAAGGGAATAGATGGAGTATGTCTTGCTTGTTGTGACTTGGCAGAATAAATGTGTGTACTTTTTAAGACTGCCACATTACACCACCTTCAGATTTAACCCTGAGTTACTCTTTTTTTTGTGAAAAGACAAAAAAAAAACCCCAAATCCCCTGGCACTGTTGCTGTTCATTAGAATGACATGCCATCCTGAAGCTGGCATTAGAAATGTATGACTTTTCTTTGGCCATTGTGTAGGAAATAAAGTGACAGGTGGTTCAATTCAATCTCTCAATGTCCCTATTCTGCACATACCAACATACTGAAAGAGAACTTTGGGAGATTAGCACAAATTGTGGTCTAATTACACAAATGTCTTTCATGTAGTTTTCCTCTTTCCAGGGGAAGTCTGCTCTATATGCCTCAGGCATTCTCCAGGCTAGATCTGCTCCAGGAGTACTGCGAGGCAAATCTGATGATTTGCTTCCCAATCCCCTTACTATTTTTTCTGTTGTCAAGTAGAAATACACAATTTTAGCCAAACTGAAACTAACAGTCATGTGCTTATGAAAGTGTGTGCATGGGAGAAAGCTTCATTTGTACAATTAGTTTTAAAATATATTTTCTGTACTGTTCATGCGTGTAGTGGTGATGGAGGAGAAATAGAAGATAGTTGTGTGACCCATAAACCTAGATATCAGAATGATTTTTTTAAATCCTTTTTTCGAGGATGATATTAAGAATTACATAATACTGTATAACGTAACATAACATCCTACTTATAGACCGCATAACCGTAAGTTCAACGTGGTTGACGTAAGATTAAAAATAGCATAACCTAGGGATCATTTAACTTAATTTGCCTTATATTTTGAAAAAAGATAAGTTTTCAGTGGGGTTCTAGAGTGTTTATAAGAATAAGCACTGTGCAGCAGTGGTCTAAATTCCCTGTCATAAAGAGCAGCCTGAAATGCTAGTGTATGTTCCAGAGATTTCTTGCTCTTACATCCTTGAGCAGATGGAAAATTAAACAAAGCATGTGATTCCTATATTTATGGGATGCTCTAAGGAATCTATCAGTCATATAGATGGGAGCAATACCATACACAACCGGAGCTGTTTTATATTAATTAGATAGCCAAACAATATCAACTGGTGCTCTAGGACAGCGGTTATCAAACTGTGAGCCGCGGCTCCCTGGGGAGCAGTGATTGATGTACAGAGGAGCCATATATTATTCTTATATTAGACATCTTTTACAACCTTAACAAATTAAAAAGTATATAGAAATAAAAATACTACAACTGAATCGTCAGGTTATTTGTTAGTTACTGCTTTGATGTTTATGGCTGGTAAAACAGTTTGTTTTCTGTTATTGTGTGAATTAGAGAATGACACGGTGACAAAATTCATCACCGTTCCCGTCCCCGCGGATAACCGCAGGAAATAAACCCATGTCATTTTCTAGTGTCTATTTCATCCTCTGTCCTTCTACACCAGCATTATTCAAAGCAAATCTTGTGGGTCAGTGGTTGTGGTCATTCATACTCTGATTCTTATGGGAGCCAAGGATAATGAAACCATTGTGACATCACTGATGTGATTGGCTCTTAGGCACTGGTGGAATGAGGCATTATGACATCACAATATCTGCTCTGGATACCAGAGACTGTCATTCTGTAGTGTTTATCTCAACCTCAGTCCTTCTACACCAGCATTCTTCAAAGCAAAGCTTGTGGGTCAGTGGTTGTGGCCATTCATACTCTGATTCTTATGGCAGCCAAGGATAATGAAACCATTGTGACATCACTGATGTGATTGGCTCTTAGGCACTGGTGGAATGAGGCATTATGACATCACAATATCTGCTCTGGATACCAGAGACTGTCATTCTGTAGTGTTTATCTCAACCTCAGTCCTTCTACACCAGCATTCTTCAAAGCAAAGCTTGTGGGTCAGTGGTTGTGGCCATTCATACTCTGATTCTTCATTCTCTCCTTAAAGAATGACATGAAGATGGTTTCCCGCGGTTATCCGCGGGGACAGGAACGGTGATGAATTTTGTCACCGTGTCATTCTCTAGTGTGAATGTAATCACCCTGGGGGAGACACTATGTGTATGACTAGTGCGCATGGCTAGTGACTAGAAAATGACACAGGGAAAAAAATCTGTCCCCGTCACTGCCCCATCCCCGCCATCCTCTTCACCGCCCCGTCCTCGCTGTCCCTTTCACCGCCCCATCCCTGTCCCCGCAACCTCCACCCTTCCCTCTTGCCACCTCACCACCCTTCAGCGGCCCGAGAATCTCCCTCCCCCCCTTACCTTCGCGGTGCTTTAGTAAAGAAACTTACTGAAGCTGGCGAAGCCTGCCTGCCTGCAGTCGCGTGTGTGTGGGTGGAAGCTTCTCCTCTGATGCAACCGGAAGTTGCGTCAGAAGAGAAGCTTCCGCCCACACACACACATTAAAATTTTTGTTGCTGAATCAGCTTGCTTTTAATGACCCTCAGAAGCACCACCTGAGATTCATAACCATTCATTGTCTTAGGTTTTAAGTGTTGTCTCCTTATCGGGGCATACTATAAAAGCTTCGCTCTCTCTAAATGTGTTTTACCATATATATCAATAAATAAATAAATAGAATAACTTAGGTTTCCATTAAAGTGACTTGTGACTTATCTTTTTAGTGGTCATCAATTCAGGGATAGCATAGCCGACATGTTTCACCAAATGTTTTCCTCAAGGCTATATCTCCCTTTGCCAGGCTCTCCGCTACTTTCTTCGACCACGGGTTGTGCTAAAGTAGCGGAGAGCCTGGCAAAGGGAGATACAGCCTTGAGGAAACCATTTTGTGAAACATGTCGGCTATGCTATCCCTGAATTGATGACCACTAAAAAGATAAGTCACAAGTCACTTTAAGTTATTCTACTTTTATCAAATAAATAATTCTAAGATTATTGCGATAACCTATATGATAAGTTATCTTATTTTTTAAATTAATAATCATCTCAAGCTAACAACTATCAGGTATGTATTAGATTACAGAACTATCGTTTGACCTGGGGAGCCGTGGAAAAATTTTCAAACATTAAGTGAGCTGTGAACAGAAAAAGTTTGGGAGCCACTGCTCTAGAACATTTGTTTAGGATACAGAAATCAATGCATAGCACAAATGTGCCATTATTTCCTCAAGATATTTACAAACAGACTTTATAATTTGCACAGTAGATTTCTTTTAGAGCTTCCGTCTTTCAATTGTGTTTCTGTGAAAACCCCCCCATGTCCTGTAAACATATCCGTCTGCCTGTCCATCATATCCCTTTCAGATGACTGCATAAATAACACCTTTATTCAGTAAGCACACAATCACATTTGGATAGAGGGAAATTTGTTTGGACAAATTTATATTCACATGCAAAACAGCTTTGTGTTCTTGTCATGCAAAAGTACAGCGAGTGAGGTGGTGTTATGCACTTCTGCCTCCAACAGAGAGACCAAGTGCTTGAGATTTGCCTTCTTTTCTTCTCCAACTGTGCAGGAAACACACTCTAACTGTGCTGAAAACATGTAGATATAGAGCTGTGATTCTAATATTCATATAGCACGGATATGATTGTGAGGGAGCCAGGGATTCTCCCTCACTAATGCTATTAAACCAGTGGACAGCAAGGGACACAGGTTCATTGAGGCGGCAGTTAGGCTATCCTCCAGCAGGTGGTGCTAACCTGCTAGAACAGGTCCTGCCTGAGCCAGAAGGGTGAGACTCAGAAAAGAGGAGTATATCTGTTCCAGAGTAGAGGTCTGCACGGGAACGGGGATCGCGGGAATCCTGCGGGTCCCATGGGAATCCCCCCTAACCCACGGGACTCCCACTCTGTCAGGAGTCTGGGCGGCTTTTTAATTTTACAACTTTTGTCCGGAGAAAATGGACATCTAGTAACCCTACAGCAGCTTGCGCACCTATCCAGAGTCCTCCTCCCCCCAACTCCAGCACCTATCCAGAGTCTTCCTTCCACCTCCCCCCCCTCCTTCATGGGATTGCTCACCTGGCACTGCAGTAGTGCTGCCCGATTTCCGATTCAAATCGATTCACCGATTCACTTTGAGTGAATCGATTCGAATCAATGTGTATTTTAAAAAAATTGGCCTCTCCGATTCGGGGCCCAACCTCCCATGCTCGGTTGTCATCGCGCTCACGAATCCTGCCACTCAAAACATGTTTTTTAAACCCTCTCGCCGGCTTGTGGATTTGGCCTGACTCGGCACAGCCTGACGTTGCGTTTGACTCGGTAAAGAAAGTACATAAGAAAAAAAACCAGGCGCTTTTTCAAACCCTCCCCGTAACACTAGCCTGTATTAGCAGCTGCACCGCTCTCTCTCCTTCCGTAGCTTTAGCGAGTCAATTCGCTTCTGCAGCCTCAGAGCCTCTGCTAGGCCGTCCCGCCTCCAAGGAAAAAGAAAGTTGCATCATCAGAGGCGGGACGGCCTAGCAGAGGCTCTGAGGCTGCAGAAGCGAATTGACTCGCTAAAGCTACAGAAGGAGAGAGCGGTGCAGCTGCTAATACAGGCTAGTATTACAGGAAGGGTTTGAAAAAACGCCTGGTTTTTTTTCTTTTGTATTTTCTTTACCGGAGTCAAACACAACTTCAGGCTGTGCCAGCCAGGCCGAGGAATCCATAAGCCGGTGAGAGCCTGTTAATCGGGAGGGGGCGTGCCGATGGACCTGGGAGACAAGAGGGAGGGGGGCTGATAGGAGGAGAGGAGGGAGTGATGCTGCTAGACCTGGGAGGTGAGTGGGTAAGTTACTGCTTCTAGTCAGAAGGGAGGGAAAGGGAAGGGAGAGGAGCCCTGCTAGTTGGAGAGGAGAAGTGCTGCTTGCCCTGGGGGTAGAAAGAAGAGGTGCTGCAGCTAGTTGGTGGGGGAAACGGAAGTAGAAGGGAGGGAGAGGTACTGTTGGAGCTGAGTGGAAGAGGGAGATGAGAGGGAGAGGTGTTGCTGGATTGGGAATAGAGGAGAGTGCTGCTGGACTTAAAATGGAAGAGGGAAAGCTGCAGCAGGACTGAGGGGAGAGCAGTGGAGGAGGGGAGTGGAGGAGGAGGGGACAGCAGTGGAGGAGGAGAGTGAGAGGGGAAGGGGGAAGAGAAATGCTGTTGCTGCATCCAATTAATGAGAGAGGGAAGGAGGGATAAGGAAGCCCAGGAAGGGAGAGGAAAGAGATGCCAAGACTATGGGAGGGAGGGAGGGAAAGGAAAAGCAATACTAGACCATGGAGGGAGAGATGTCAGGGCATGAGGGGGGGGGGGGAAAGACAGATGCCAGACCAGGAGAAAGGAATAGAAATGGAAGGGGAAGACACAGATGGAAGATGGATGGTTAGCACAGAGAAAGAAGAAAGAAGCGAGTTATCAGAAGACAACCAGACAGCAAAAGGTAGAAAATCATTTTCTGTTTTGTGATTACAATATGTCAGATTTGAAAAGTGTATCCTGCCAGAGCTGGTGTTAGACCGCAAATGTGACCTAGGATTTATTTTGTTTATACCACAGCGCCAGTGTGGGTTGGAGAGGGCAAAGGGGGTGTAGAAGCTATAAAATAAACCCACCAGGATGTTTGAAAACAACACCCAATTGGGCAGGAAAATCGAATCGAATCGAAAAACCAATTGGGCAGCACTACACTGCAGTAACTCTTTGGGCCATTGGAAGCATGAGTGAAGTAAACACACTGCCTTCGGCAACCCAGAAGCTTTCTTTCTGCTACTGCTTCCTATCTCTGCAAGGGCCAGGAGGCTGAGGACCGGGAGATCAAGGCTCAGGAGGAAAAGGTGGAGGTAGACCAGGGGGCCTGTAAGGTGCCATGCAAGGACACAGAGGCACAGAAGGACATCTGGGCAGATGGAGGGTGAAGAGGAGATGGAGGAGGCAGTGGAGCCTTGGGGGCCACCTGCCCAGCCCCAAGGCCCTGCAGCAATGCCAGTGCACATACAGGGTCTACCCCTCCCCCCCTTGCGCTCCATATGTAGCTCTTATAGCAAGTGCTACAGGAGTTGCAGGGACACAGGTTGGTCCTGGAACAAATACTGGTGGTACCGCAGTCCGGATAGGCCAACAGTCCATCGAGGACCAGATCCTGTTTACAACTGTGGCCAATCCAGTAAACAAGTAGCTGGCATCATGCCAATGACTGAAAAAGACATTATAAAGCCTGTCCTTCCCATATTCTGTGGACTTTAGCAAGTACATTTCATCAGGACATATGAATATATCAGCCTACTTGATGTTACTGGCTGCTATGCTAAATGCTGCCAATAATTGCAAGAGTATATGTATTATGTTGAAAAGCTAATTACAAGGTGAGGTTTAAGGTTACTGTGGTTTGCAATTGTTTTTTTGAAAACGTGTGTTCTGATCCTGTGACTATAGTAGGGAGATATGGATTTGCTGGGCCTATGTTTCTCACAAAGGAAGGGTACCCTTCCCTGAGTACTGTAGGCTATCAGCAGGTCTGAAATCTCCCAGATATAATAAAGGCTACTTGAGATCTCACAGAAAAGGCAAAGTAATTACTGGCACTGCGAGAAAATGCTCTCTGAATAGTGCCTCCTGAAGTAGATAGTCTTGAATTAGACGTAGCCCCTCTTGGGAGTGAGTTCCAGAATGTGGGGGGCTCCTGAGAAGACTCACTCTGCCAATGAGCCTTCTCAGGAGCCCCCACATTCTGGAACTCACATTGTGTAGTTTCTTTTGATGAGGGAACAGATAGTAAGATAACATAACATTTTGTTTTCATTCCGTAAAACCTTCCAGTTTTATACGGATAAGAAAATAAGAAAAACTGCACAAACACAGTGAGCTACAAAATCATAATCAATATAACAAGCCATATCAACCAGCCAGCATTACTTCGCAAGATATTTATGGAACAAATAAGTCTTCAGTAACTTTCTAAAATGAAAATACGAAACAGAGGGATGGGTGAAACTCAAATTCCCAGCTAGCGGCCTGATAAGAAAGTAATCGCCCATGATGTGTCTTCTAAACACAGCCTTTGGGTGAGGAGAAATTTTAAAAAGACTAAGGTTTTACGAAGGTGCGTTACGGGTTTTACCGTGCGCGCCAGATTAGCGCGTGCCATAGTGTGCACTAGCCAAAAATCTACCTCCTGCTCAAAAGGAGGCGGCAGCGGCTAGCGCACGCGGCATTTTAGCGTTAAGGCCCTAGCGCGCCTTTGTAAAAGGAGCCCTAAATTATGCTGTGATGCCTCTTCAGAGGACTTTAGAAGCCTCAAAAGTATATTCTTATGTACCCAGACCCATTTTGTCTGAGGAATTTGAAAATCAAAGCTAGTTTTACATTTGGCTCTGTAAGGTACTGGCAGGACTGGATTAAGGCCAATTGATGCCCAACAAGGGTGCCCCTCAGCCCTTCCATTGTTTAACTGACAACATTAAGTGATGAAAAGTATCATTATTGAATGAAGGAAAGCATTATATATATTTGTAATGATTAGAAAAACATTGAAATTCACGCTGGATAACAGTGTGGCAGATGGTAGTGAAAGAGTTAAGGGCATGATAGCTAGGGGAAAAATCTCTTTGGGGCCCCTCCCCTTGCATAATGGTTAATTCAGGGCTGAGTACTGGTAACTAGTGCAGGGTTTGCAGGAAGGATGTGATGTAGTTATGCCATTTGCAACCCTCTATCAGTCCATTCTGTTTAATAGAAGATAACAGACAAACCGAAAACAAGCAGGCTGCATCGACACAGTGACAGAGGAAAGTCCAGCGGTAGCAGTGAAAGTTTCTCAGAGTTAACCACAAAGCCTGCCTGCATCTGCAGCAGTTCGGCATCAAGGGTTCACATTCAGACTTATCAAGATTGTCTTGTAACTTTTTGATTCACAAAAGAGACGAGCATTGTTGAAACTCCCATCATGCTTTTCTAGAAATTGAGAAGACTTAGACATTCCACAGTAGTTTGCAAAAGATTTTTCTTGGTTTTACCCTCTCCTCTTGCATAAGAGCTTAACGGTACCCCCTGCTGTTGAATCTGCATGCTAGAGAACAAAAAAAAGAAGAGACAAAGCCTTGAAATGCTATGAAGAGAACAACAAAAAGACACTGGAGATATCACAGCCAACTGCTGGTCACGAGTCTTTTATTTGAAAATAAGTCACTAAAATATATTAAAAAAACATGTATGTATGGGGGATATTTTAAGGTACTGGGGGCACGTGGTGGTATGGGGGATGATTTAAGGTACTGGGGGGTATGTGGGGGGTATGGGGCCTGCCTGCCTGCCACTAGGCCTATCTGCCTGCCTGTCACTAGGCCACTAGGCCTGCCTGCTCTGTGCCCCGTCCCAGCCTACTACTAGACCACCAGAGGGGGGGGGGGGGGACAGGGTGCAGAGCCTGGCAGGGAGAATTTGCTTCCTCCTTTAAATCTAGGGTGCATCTTATGGTCAGGTGCATCTAATGGAGCGAAAAATATGGTAAATAAATAAATAAGCAACAATTTAACTAAAAATGATGGAAAGAAACTGCTAGTCTGCTAATCTGAAAATGTTTGTGAAGTGCAGTAATTAAAATTGCCAAAACTCTGGTTAATGATGTTTCTGCGCATACGTCCCATGGATTTGCAGGCCACATAAAATTCAATGGCAGGCCTCATTCAACCTGTGGGCCACAGGTTACCCACTCCTGGATTTGTGGGTTTTGGCCCAGGAATGATTTTTTTTAATTGTTTATTTACAAACACATCTGACCTAAAACATCTTGGTCTTAGCAGATCTGGATTAAAAAATATATATATATATATATTCAATGCTAACAAGGAACGCCTGGTGCTCTGATGAGAGTCACTCTGGCTTCTGTTACTCGGGACCCTTGAACACATCTGTTTCTGCTCTTTTGCTCTCTGTTGAAGCTGCTCCAATGAGCTTGTCTCACTGTCGCCCATGCAATCTGTGGAGCTAACTAAGCACTGCCATTCTTTAGACTGCATGTGAATAGCTTCTTTCATTGCCTGAACTACTTGACATTTTTAAATTATTTGCAACAGAATGCCCTTAGTAACCCCTGCTGTACAAAATCCTATCTGCCTTACAAATTTTTATAAATACTCCCAAAGTTTGAAAACCAATTATATATAAGTGCAGGCAATCACATATTTTTACTCATGTTTAGAAAGATGCAAGCTCCCTTTAGAACGGTTTATTTTCTAAAGATACAGTAGAGAAAAGGTAGCTGTGTATATAATAAAATTGCTAACGTGTTTCATTATAAATTGGTTGCTATCAAATTAATTTTAACGCATTGTCTTTATGCAAAATCAGGGGTCCTTTGTGTGTGGAAAAACACTTACTGCAAAACGCATTAAAATGTTTTGCTGTAATTGTGCATTTTCCACACACTAAGGGGCTGATTCCATAAGTGACACCTAGGAAAATGGCGTCTGCCATGAGTCAGTCACGTTCGGGAAACAGAGAATCGCGGGTACCGGTGCCTAATGCCAAATTTAAGTGCTGATAATGTAAGCCAGGGTTTTAAAGGTCTATATTTCCAGCACCTAGATTCATTGTAGAATCACGCCTAGTGGCACTTAGTGACACCTAAGGCCAACTCTGCCCCTAAACATGCCTAGGGGTGGCACAGTGGAAGGGGAGAGTGTGGCGCAGCGGTTAAAGCTACAGCCTCAGCACTCTGAGGTTGTGGATTTAAACCCATGCTGCTCTTTGTGACCCTGGGCAAGTCACTTAATCCTCCCATTGAACATTAGATAGATTGTGAGCCCACCAGGACAGACAGGGAAAAATGCTTGAGTATCTGCATAAATTCATGTAAACCATTCTGAGTATAGAAAACTGAATAAATAAATAGTGTGAAACATTTCAGCCTCTGCCAGAGCTGGTATTGTGGTGTCATAATGCCTCATTCCACCAATAAGAGCCAACCTCATCAGTGATGTCACAATGGCTTCATTGTCCTATATTTGGCTCACCTCTACTATATTTTGATTTCTAGAGTGGCACAGTGGTTAAAACTACAGCCTCAGCACTCTGAGGTTGTGGGTTCAAACCCACACTGCTCCTTCTGACCCTGGCAAGTCACTTAATCCCCCCATTGTTCCAGGTGCATTAGATAGATTGTGAGCCTACCAGGACAGACAGGGAGAAATGCTTGAGTACCTGAATAAATTCATGTAAACCATTCTGAGCTCCCTTGGGAGAACAATATAGAAAATTGAATGAATAAATACTTAAGTGTGTAGCATCTCTAAGCACCGCTAGGCACCTGGGTGTTAGTCACCAGTCCCAGACGGTGCCTAGGATTGTTTTTTTTTTAAATCGGCTTTTAATGGTGCAAATCAATTATCGTGCCACTTAAAGCCAATTAAAACAATTAAGTTAAACGCCAGCAGGTATGATCTAGGTGCCTGCCTGTGCCTAACTTTAGGTGGCTCATACAGAATTTCCCTCTAAGTGCACTTTAATGATTTTTTTTCAAATATATTAGTGCAGAATTAACCTGGGAGCACATAGCACTCTGATTTATTTATTTATTTGTTCATTTTTATAGCCCGTCCTCCCCAGAAGCTCAGAATGGGTTACAATAAAATAAAATTAAAAATTAGGTACTTGGAAGTTCCCTAACTGTCCCGAAGGCTCACAATCTAGCTAAAGTAGCTGAGAAAACAATTATTAAATAGTCTTTGTCTTCCGTGTTCCAATGTCTTGTTTTAAATACAACAATCAGTTCTGGACTGTGGAGTAGGAAGGGCACTTATCCCCTAATGTAACTGACATATCTTTATAAATTTGTTTGGCCGAGTTCCCTTTTACGAAAAGATATTTCAGCACCACTCAGCGCTCTTTTGCAATGAAATCTCCATTGTTTTGCCATTTTCACTTCAGATCTGCAAAAAAATAATAATAATCAGGCTACAACAATGAAATTTAGGTGATGAAAGTATTATTAGTCTTACAGTAGGTGAAATAGAAAAAAAAAATCAAAGACTTATCAGCACCCCCCTCATAGCAGAATTAGAAAAAGTTCAAAGAAGAGCGATCAAGATGATAAAAGGGATGGAACTCCTCTCGTATGAGGAAAGACTAAAGAGGTTGGTGCTCTTTAGGTTGGGAAAGAGACAGCGGGGGGGGGGGGGGGGGGGGGGGGGGAGGGGGCATATGATCGAGGTCTACAAAATTCTGAGTGGTGTAGAATGGGTAAAAGTGATTCGATCTTACTCTTTCAAAAAGTACAAAGTCTAGGGCACACTCCATGAAATTACACAGTAATACTTTTAAAACAAATATGAGGAAACATTTTTCACTCAACAAATAGCTAAGCTCTGGAACTTGTTGTTGGAGGATGTGATAACAGCAGTTACCATATCTGGATTTAAAAAAAAGAAATGGATAAGTTCCTAGAGGGAAAACCCATAATCTGCTATTAAGCAGACATGAGGAAAGCCACTGCTTATCCCTGAGGTTGGCAGCATGCACTGATCTGGATTGGCCACGGCTGGAAGCAGGACACTGAGCCATGTGGACCATTGGTCCGTTCCAGTAGGCAACTCTTTTTTTTTGTATAGCTTTATTACATTTTCAAACTTCAATTGTGCAACAAGAACATAAGAACTGCCATCTCCAGATCAGACCTACGGTCCATCAAGTCCGGCGATCCGCACACGCGGAGGCCCAGCTAGGTGTACACCTGGCGTAATTTTAGTCACCCATATCCCTCTATGCTTCTCGTAAGGAGATGTGCATCTAGTTTGCTTTTAAATCCTAGAACGGTGGATTCCGCAATAACCTCCTCTGGGAGAGCATTCCAGGTGTCCACCACTCGTTGCGTGAAGCAGAACTTCCTGATATTTGTCCTGGACTTGTCCCCCCTTAGCTTCAGTCTATGTCATCTTGTCCGTGTCACATTGGACATTGTAAATCATTTTTTTTCCTGCTCTATTTTGTCGATTCCTTTCAATATTTTGAAAGTCTCGATCATATCCCCTCGCAGTCTCCTTTTCTCAAGGGAGAACAATCCCAAACTCTTAAGTCATTCCTTGTATTCCAAGTTCTCCATACCTTTTATTAGCTTTGTTGCTCGTCTCTGCACCCTCTCCAGCAGTTTTATATCCTTCTATAGGTTGGGAGACCAATGTTTGACACAGTATTCCAAGTGTGGTCTGACCATTGCTCTATAAAGCGGCATTATAACTTTCTCCGATCTACTCGCGATTCCTTTCTTTATCATGCCTAACATTCTATTTGCTTTCTTTGCCGCTACCGCGCATTGTGCCGACGGCTTCAGAGTCCTATCTATCAGTACACCCAGGTCCTTTTCCAGCTGTAGTAAATTATATCCTCCTAAAGCTGAATATAAAAATAACTTATAGTCACCAATTATATAATTTAAAACTTTAAATCCAAATGTTACTAAGTTCACAAGCAGGGCAACAAACAGTATAGAAATTCTGCTTATAAAAATTGTTTTGTTTTGTTTTTGTACAACAAGTAATTCAGTGCATAAAATATCACAAGACAAGCACAATAAACTTTCAGACATTAATATACAATTAAATTTTTATCCACCCTCCCACCCAATACTCAAATAAAATAAAACCCACCAGAAACTATCCATATATACTCTGAATCAAGTTCCAATGCAACTCCCTTCCCCCCCCCAACCCACCCTGGATGTGTATGTTTACAAGTCTATAAAATAAAATCAATTATTCTTCCTTACAAAATTTAGCCTATGGCTCCCAAACATCCATAAACTTTCTGTAATGCCCTTGCTGTATGGCCATGAAACGTTCCATTTTAAAAATGTAACACAGAGATTCCCACCAAAAATTGTAACTTAATCGATCCCAATTCTTCCAATTCCTTAAAATGAGTTGTATGGCAAACCCCGTCATTATAAATAGAAGTTTAATAATAGGTTATTATAATAGTAGGGCAACTCTTATATTCCTATGTTCTTAAGTTCTTGTGGCTGGTGTAAATGGTGGCACCTCTATGGGGCAGATGGACATATAAATGCAACTATTCTACTTTATACAGTATGTGCAAGAATAGTCGTAACCCTTACATGCCCATACATCTCCCATAGAAATGCTCCCTTTGCATTTGCACGTAAGGGAAATTAGGTACACTGTTTATAGAATAGGGAGCATAAGCCTTTTACATGCATAAGTGCTCATTACTGCTGGGCACGATGGACCACTGGTTTGACCCAGCAGTGGCAATTCTTATGTTCTTATCTTCATCAATTATTGATATTTATCACCAATTATTTGCCAATTTAGGGCTCCTTTTATTAAGGTGCGCTAGTGTTTTTAGCGCACGCAGGATATTACTGCGCGCTATGTGGCTAGAACTAACGCCAGCTCAATGCCGGCGTTAAGGTCTAGCTCACGCGGCAATTCAGCGTATGCTATTCCGTGCGTTAATGCCCAAACACAGTTTAGTAAAAGGAGCCCTTAATGTCAATGAGTTAATAGTGATCATCAGCTTTCTTTTGAATATCAAATATCAGCAGTAGTTAAATCCTGCTTCTATTCCTTAAGACAATTTCGCTCAATTCGTTCATTCCTTGAAAAGGACTCACAAAAGATAATTATTTATTCTTTGATTCTCTCAAAACTGGATTAATGCAATAGTATTTATGCAGGCTTACCCCAGACTCAGATTCGAAGATTCTAAACTGTTCAAAATACAGCTATTCGTCTTCTTTCTAATGTGTCATGTTATGATCATCTTACTCCCTTATATTTTCAATATCATTGGCTTCCAATTCAGTTTCGTATTAAATTTAAAATTCTTATTTTGACTTTTAAATCAATACATTGCGATAGTCCATCATATCTTTCTTTACTTGTTTGCTTTTATTGTCCAACAAGAGCTTTACTCTCTTTGAACGATCAATGTCTTCATATTTCTTCTCCTGGTTCAATCCAGTATGAACTTACCAGAAAGAGAGCACTTTTTTTGTCTTTCACTGTCTCTTTGGAGTTCTCTTCCATCCTCAGTATGTCTTGAACTTATATATTTAAGATTTAGAACTTTATTTTATTTATTTTATTTAATCTTTATTGATTTTTAATCTAAAACAGTGTCATACAAATGAACAAACAGTAGGTATTACATACATTACACTAATATTTGTTATCTTTTTGAACAGGCGTTTTCTATTCAGTTGGATGGCTTTGATACGGTTCTGATTTACTAGCATTGTAGCTTGCAAATTTTTAATTTTTAATTTTAACTTTTTTGTTAAGTATGAGATGTAGCAAATTTTATTGTAAACCGCTCTGTTATTGTATAAGGGAGGGTGGTATATTAAAAAAAATAAACCATAAACCATAGAAAACTGTTGAAGACCCAACTGTTTGAAAAATTTGTATCCTAACTGGTTGTTTCATTTAATAATTCTATGCTTCCGTCTTGCAATGTATCTTCTTCTAAATTGTATTTTTACTGTATGGTCGGTTCTTATTTGTTGTAATCTGCTTAGAACCATTCTTTGAAATTGCATTTTTCTTTTAAATCATATTTTCTACTGTAGGACCAATTTTTATTTATTGTATTTTGTTTTGAATTGTTTTTCCTTTTAAAATTACTTTCTACTGTATGACTTGTGCTTATTTGTTATAAACTGCCTAAAACCATTTTTTGGTTAGGCGGTATATAAAAATAAAATTATTATTATTAAATTATTATTATAATGCTATGTTTATTAATATTTATAGACCACTCTTCGCTACAACAACAACAACGCAGTTTACAAAAATTAAAAACAGAAGGAAAAGAACTCCATTGTCATAGGGAAAAATAAAAAAAATATATAAAATTAAGGGCTCCTTTTAATAAGGTGCGCTAGCGTTTTTAGCACATGCACAAGATTAGTGCACGCTATAGCGTGTACTAGATGAAAAATTACTGCCTGCTTAAAAGGAGGTGCTAATGGCTAGCGCGGGTGGCATTTTAGCGTGCGCTGAGCGCGCGCTAAAACCACTAGCACACCTTTGTAAAAGGAGCCCTAAAAGAATAATATAAATGCTGCTATTGGGAATCCCTCCCTAGGTTCCAGTCCAAAAGATTGTGAGTACCTTAGGAAACAAAAATCTTTCTAAGAAAACACTAAACCAAAAATCGGTTTTCAATAAGCTTCTGAATTTAATATAAGAAAGTTCTTTACATAATACAATAGGGAGAGAAATCCACAAATATGGAACAGAAACAAAAAAAGGAGGAATTATGTGTGGAAGTCAACCTATCCAAGTGAACAGAGGGCAGGGACAACTGCTGAATATTAGAACACATAACTTGCCCTTTTCTAGAACTGCGTGTCCAATTGCGGTAACTTTGGGTGCCATTTATAGAATTTGAGGGTTAATACATAAATGCAAAGGGGCATTCATAGGAGAGGAGTGTGAGCAGAGATGTGCAGGACTAATATTTTCGTAACTATAAACTACACACTAAAGTGACACATTTTGGCACATGCATTTACGCCTGTATTCTATAACAGAATCTTGGCACTCAGATAGTGTTGTAGAATTAGTATTCAGTGTGCTAATATGTGGTGCCCAGTTATAGAATTGCCCCCTTAGGGTATTTACACATCTAAACACTACTGTTTACAAGTGTAAAAACTGTACCAGCCTTCTAAAATGGCCTCCCATTTTCACTTCCTTTTTTTCCAGCTATTTTATGCATCCTATCATCCTTTGGGCTCTTGTCAACATTAGAGAGTTACGCGGGGACAGAAATCCCACCCGTCCCCGCAAAAATCCCACCCATCCCCATGAGGAATCCTACCCGTCCCCGCGAGGAATCCCTCTGTCCCCACCCATCCCCGCGAGGAATCCCCTCCGTCCCCACCCGTCCCTGTGAGGAATCCCTTCCATCCCCGCCCGTCCCTATAAACTTCAGAAATAGTTATTTCATTTAATTATGCTACTGAATTACGGTAAAGGCTCTGGTAGAGACCCATTTACAAATAAGCAAAGAGACTATTAATTTGGAAATATTAATTGGGAAGAATACATACTTTGTAAACAGGTTTCTACCAAAGCCTCTAATGTAAATATAAAATATAAATACTCAGCTGATAAGAACCCCCAAGCTGTCAGCTGAGGACTTCCTTTGCAGTTGGCCGGGCATCCCTTTTGCCAAGCTTGGCAGGCAGCAGTAGCGTCCCTGAGTCACAGATGCTGGCACCTCAGTGGCTCATGGATGCTGCCAGTGACTGCTGTACTTGGTGGAGGGGAGTTCTGGCCGTTTCTAGAGGAGGTCCTCTGCTGGCGGTGCTTGGAGATTCCCACCAGTCACAGTAAGGGTCAGCAAGTACTTCAACACTGTAGAAATAAAACCAGAAATGTATTTCCTTTTCTTTTGAACACAATACAAAGACACTTGCTATATACATTTCCCAAAGCTAACATATTTTAGTCAATAAATTCCATTTTTTACCTTTGTTGTCTGGAGACTTATTTTTTTCAAACAGTTGGTCCCAGTTTCTTTTTTCTGCTTTCCCATCTTCTGTAAATTCTTCTGTTGCTGTCCATTGGTTCCTCCTACTATGGTTCAGCATTTATCCCTTTCTCATCTTTCGTGCCTGCCCACCAGCCCCATGCCCAACATTTTTCCTTCTATCACCCCTCTCCAGCACCATGCCACATCTCTCCCTCCATTCCCTTCACTACTATGTCCAACATTCCTCCCTCAGCGCTGACATCGGGGAAGACCTCTGGTTGGCTGTGTGCTGTGGCAGGGCAGGTAGGAAAAAGATGAGCCTCGAGGCTCAAGTTGCATCAAACCCCGCAGGATCCCTGCGACCCTAGGAGGCATCCCCACGGGATCCCTTCAACCCTAGGGGGCGTCTCTACTGGATCCCTGTGACCTGAAGGGGGAACCCGCTTGTCCCGTGGGATTCCCGTTGTCCCCGTTCCCATGCAGCTCTCTAGTCAGCATATATTACATGCCTCCTTCAGCATGCAGGTGATCAGAGATATACCCTGAGGATGTCATGTGACTGTGTCCTGACTTACGCAGAAACCAGCTGGTTCTAATTCCTACTTGTAGATTCATTTTCCTCAGAATTTGAAATAATTCTTAAATTATTCTTAAATAAATTCTTAAATAAATTCTTAAATAATTAACAAAGCCCCCAAATCCAAATGGTCTTGTATTTTGCTATGCCACAAGATTGTTACCTTTCTGAATGTAATCCTTCTATATTACTGTCGGGGTGTCATTGACTCCCCCTTTTTTTTTGTCTGTGCTGGAGTATATAGTATAATTCACACCAGATGGTCCTCAATGAAAGTGCAACCAAGTAGCCGATATAAGGTCCCTTTTCAAAAAGTACTTTTTCCTTTGCTGTGCCTATGAAAAGAAAATTATTTTGATTAAGGCCTTCAGTGAGATAAATATTCTTTCCTTGCATTTAAGCAAGCAAACTGTAGGGTAACCAGATGGCTCCTTGTAAATGTTATGTTTTTTTTGCATTTCACATCCTGGTGCCCTTTGGCACATGCATTTGTAAATCCTGATTTTCTTAATTAAGTGCATTTACTGTGACTACCAGAATGCTCTAGTATGAATGTTAAAAAGTACAGAGGTAAGCAAAAAAAAAAAAAAAAAAAAAATCCTACTGCATATGGTTTGATTTGAAACTCTGCAAGCAAAGGGACACTACCATATGTGAGTGATATCTAATTCACTTATTCCTCATTTATTTGAACAATTACGATATTTTTTTCTAAAGTCTCCCTTCCCTAATATGCTGATGTCATGTTATTGTAGATCTTTGCCAGCACGGGCAACTTCTCCTGCCTGTTGCTTGAGCTGGCCTGATCCCCTCAGCGAGCGGCACACTGAAGAAGTCAGTCGCACTGGCTAAGATTTACAGAGATATGTAGGGGGGAGAGAGCGTGAGTGTGGAGTGGGGGGCATGGAAGGAATGGTGGGGGGAGAAGAGAGCGCGGGGGGGGGGCACCTCTCACTCTCGCCATGTCACTGACAAGTGGTATATAAATACCTAAAATAAATAAATAAAAATAAGCATTTTTTAAGAGTGCTCAACCCCCCGCCCCCAGGCAGTTTTCTCTGAAAACTCGGCACAGAAGATAGGGGACCGTGAAGTTTTTGCTACTTCAGTTAAATGCCTTATTATAGACTTTTATATTGGATGCATTAGTAACTGTGGTTTTGATAGATAAACTCTTTTTGATCATTTGGAGAGTAGGCCTTATGGAAATGTAGCAGCGTTCTGAGATGGACTGTATATTTCCTTATTACAAAAGTTGAAGCCCAGGTGGTTTATGTACATATAGTCTAAGGGATGTATTGTGGTTAGAGCCATAAATATAATGGAGAACAAACTCATATCAAGTAGATTTTATTACCAGACCTCAAACACCCAAAGCACTACTTGTTACTTTTTCGTGCCCTTACTGGTAAAGTGATGTATGCAAATTAATTTTTAAACAGGCTATATAAAGTTTTAAAGTGCTTATCGTGCTGTAAAGGGAAGGCACTTATCTTTATGCCCGACGGCTGCCCAACCGTTTCACTCTTGGTTTCATCAGGGGCTATGCCTCCTTAAATACATGCACCAATTTTCTGGTGAGAAAACCCTCTTTCTGGACAAAATAGCAAACACAAAAGTCGGGCATAAAGATAAGTGCCTTCCCTTTACAGTGCTGTAAGCACTTTATAACTATATAGAGCCTGTTTACAAATCATTAAAAAATCAATTTGCAAGCATCACTTTACCAGGGCCGATGATGAATACATCACCCCATTAAAGGCACGAAAAATTAAGAAGTAGTGCTTTGGGTGTTTGAGGTCTGGTGATAAAATCTACTTGATATGAGTTTGTTCTCCATTATATTCAAGTTAGTTTATTGAACATCTCTGAATTTTTCCTTATTCGGTTGATTTGTAGAGCCATAAATATAACACTGACATGGTTGCTTTCAAGTTAGTGCTGAAATAGAGTGGCTGGCCTGGTGTTCTGAGTGGGCCATGTACACTCTGAGCTACCCATTAGTAGGCAGCATAGGGCGAAGCAGTGGTGTAGTGAGGTTGACAGGCACCCAGGGTGGTGGCACCCCTCCCCGCCCTCTTCCACCCCACCCCTGCATGCTCCTTCCCTGGCCCCCCATTGCTGTGCACGTTGCTTCCCTTCCCCCGTACCTCTGAGACATTCCTGGGGCGAGCAGCAACCTCTAACCTGCTGTCTTGCCTGTGTGGGCTCTCTGTCTGATGTCATTTCCTAGGGACGAGTCCAGGAAGTGACATCAGAAGAAGAGCTGGTGCAGGGGATTGCTGCTCGAGTCAGGAACGTTACAGAGGTACAGGGGAAGGGAAGTGATGCGCATAGCAGTTAAGGGAGGAAGAAGGAGCGGGGGGAGGGCGGAGAGGAAGATGGGCGCTGCGCCCCTACCAAGATGGCACCCGGGGCGGACCGCCTCTCCTTACGACGCCACTGGGTCAAAGCCTCAATGAACTCCAGTTAAACCTGGGGCAAGGAGTTATATTGTGCCACATTTTTGTGCTGAAAACATTTCTAATCATCTGCTTCTGGTGCTGGAAGAGGTAACAAGCCCATCCGCCACTTTTTCTGACACTAATTCCTCTTGGCTTCGTTCCAAGCAGTTAATTAATTTTAGCAATGAGTTACCTTGCTAACCTCACAAGATCCAACCGACCCCCCTGAACAATGCCATCGGCAACTACTGATGCTGAGCAGTGAGAAAGAATAGAGGCATCAAGAGAGACTGGAATGGCCAGACCATCTGCAGGAAAAGTTTGGTATAGCTGTCACAGCCACATAAAAAGGATTTTATATAGCAGTAAGTCGAAACTGTAGAACAGGTAATGGAGAGGGTGTCAGGTCAAAAACGCACCGGGACAAAGGCGCGCCCAGACAATTGAGGCCACTCTAAATTACTGTTTTTAGGGCTCCGACGGGGGGGCATGGGGGAGGAACCCCCCCACTTTACTTAAGAGACATCGCGCCGCATTGTGGGGGCGGTGTGGGGGGTTGTAACCCCCCACATTTTACTGAAAACTTCACTTTTTCCCTGTTTTTAGGGAAAAAGTTCAGTTTACAGTAAAATGTGGAGGGTTACAACCCCCCAAACACCCCATAACGCCGGAGCGATGTCTATTAAGTAAACTGGGGGGATTCCCCAACAAAACCCCCCGTCGGCGCCCCTAAAAACTCTAATTTTGTGCGGTGCGCGCCTCCGCGCTAGGCTCAATTGTCGGCGCGCGCCTTTGTCTTTCGCGCCGTTGTCTATGAACCAATGGAGAGTGTGATAGATGCCACCCCCCCACCTCCCCTGGTTGCCTGCTCTCGGGCAGGACATCTGCACATGCGTGGATATTCTCTTGCCCGACGCGATGTAGAGGAAAGCTTTTCAAAATCCGGACAAAGTGCCGGATTTTGAAAAGCCGTCCGGACCCCCGGACATGTCCTCCTGTGTATTTTCCTTTGGTGGCGTTTAAGAATTTCATCTCGCTATACATTTCTTTTTCTTATTTATTTTGGTGCACCCGACCTGGCTCTCTTTGGTTCCCTCAGTAACAGCTCTGTATAACACATCTGTATTTTCAGTCTGCCTTCTATTGTAATGTATTTCTTTTTCAAATTTATTTAACACGATTACCTTATCTCTGCTTTACCCAGTTTGGTATGACTTTAATTACAATGTACCATGGTTTATTATTCTTTACTATTTGTCACATGCTGTTTTTATTCATTAGTCCATAATGTTTCTTCTTCTTTTTTAAATCTTTATTCATTTTAAAGCTAAAAAATAAGTGCAACATATTATACAGACATTTTACACTTTAACAGCACTTAGGGCTCCTTTTACAAAGGTGCGCTAGCGTTTTTAGCGCACGCACTGGATTAGCACATGCTATAGCATGCGCTACCTGAAAAACTACTGCCTGCTCAAGGGAAGGTGGTAGCGGCTAGTGTGCGGGGCATTTTAGCGTGCCTGTGTAAAAGGAGACCTTAAATTGTATCGACTTATATTTCATGACCAATACATATATCATCCCCCCCTTCTACATATCCAACAATTGCACTCAAATTATAAGTATTTCCCCATCCTGGACGTGTATGTTCAAAGGGCAAAATCAACAATCAGTCCTTATACAATCTTGTCAGTGGCTCCCAAACATCTTTAAATTTCCTATAATGTCCCTGCTGTATGGCAATCATACGTTCTTCATAAGAACATAAGAAGTGCCATCTCTGGATCAGACCTTTGGTCCATCAAGGCTGGCGATCCGCACATGCGGAAGCCCAGCCAGGTGTACACCTGGCATAATTTTTAGTCACCCATATCCCTCTATGCCTCTCGTAAGGAGATGTGCATCTAGTTTGCTTTTAAATCCTAAAACGATGGATTCCACAATAACCTCCTCTAGGAGAGCATTCCAGATGTCCACCACTCGTTGCGTGAAGCAGAACTTCCTGATATTTGTCCTAGAGTTGTCCCCCCTTAGCTTCAGTCCATGTCCTCTTGTCCGTGTCACATTGGACATTGTAAATAATTTTTTTTCCTGCTCTATTTTGTCAATTCCTTTCAATATTTTGAAAGTCTCGATCATATCCCCTCGCAGTCTCCTCTTCTCAAGGGAGAACAGTCCCAGTCTCTTAAGTCGTTCCTCGTATTCCAAGTTCTCCATACCTTTAACTAGCTTCGTTGCTCGTCTCTGAACCCTCTCTAGCAGTTTTATATCCTTCTTTAGGTTGGGAGACCAATGTTGGACACAGTATTCCAAGTGTGGTCTGACCATTGCTCTATAAAGCGGCATTATAAGTTTCTCCGATCTACTCGCGATTCCTTTCTTTATCATGCCTAACATTCTATTTCCTTTCTTTGCCGCTGCCGCACATTGTGCCGTCGGCTTCAGGGTCCTATCTATCAGTACACCCAGGTCCTTTTCTTGTTCGCTCTTACCCAGAGTTGCACCTGACATTTTATACTCGTGTTCCTTGTTCTTTCTGCCTTTTTTTAAATCAATATGTTATTCTCTTTTGAAAAAGGTACTCCATATATGTTTTTTTCATTTGGATTTGATATTTCCTTTACCTTTGAGATCGCCTGCTTTCTTTTCGTACAATTGATTTTCATTCATTGAGATGCGCCGTGCCCTTTGTTATCTATGTTTTCTCTGTTTTTTGTTGCATGATGGTATTTTTTTTTTTTATTACTCCTCTATGCAAATGGCTCCACAGGTTTTCTTTTATTTATTTCTTTTAAATTATTTAATTATCTATTTTGGCATGGTGTCTTTTCATAACTTATTTTTGGTGTCATGTTTTACTTGATGCTTTTTACTGACGCATTTATTTTGAGTTGATGCTTTTGTTCATGCATTTGGGTACATATTGCTTTATGCTTCTACTCTTTTGGTTTTAATATGCTTTATATGCTCCAACTAGGGGCTCCTTTTACTAAGCTGTGCTAGCGTTTTTAGCGCGTGCTGTAGATTAGCGCGCTCTAACCCCCGTGCTACGCAGAAAAACTAGCACCAGCTCAATGGAGGCGATAGCATCTAGCATGTGTGGCATTGTAGTGTGCGCTAAGCGCGCGCTAAAACCGCTAGCACAGCTTAGTAAAAGGAGCCCTAAGAGATTTGACACAATATGTTTTACTGTACATGTATGTTTTTATGATTTTAAACTTTTTAATTATTTTTCTCTTAGGGCTCCTTTTATAAAGGTGCACTAAGCGTTTTAGCACGCGCTAAATGTTAGCGCACGCTAAACGCTAACATGTGCATGTTAGTCTATGGATGCATTAGCGGTTAGTGTGTGCATATATTTAACGCATGCAAAAACGCATAGTGCACCTTAGTAAAACAAGGGGACAGTGTCTCCTGAATAAGGTACCTCATCATTAGCTTAGTTCCACTGACCTTCATATTTTCATAATGTCTTAGGCTTCCATTTGTTTTTCCGATTTTTTGGTTCTCTGATTCCAATATCATTCATTTTTATGTCATATATAAGCAATTTGGTTTTATGTAAGATTTTATGGTTTTAATACGTTCTTTTATATGTTATTGTTCTTCGTTAGTGTCCCCTGAAAAAGGCGTCTTCTAACGCTGAAACTAGGATCCTTGTTGGGACTTATTGTTTTGAATAAGGGATTTACTGTTCCGAATAAAGATCCATTTTGGTTGTTTAAGACATCCCCCTTGTTATTCCTTGTTGTTTTTGCCTATATCCCAAGACAAGGGGCACTTCTGTTTTGCCTGCTTCATTATAAACTACTACTGAACCATATTTTCCCATATATAGGCATGGCCTAGTTAAATGGGGCACCCTATATAAAAAAATGTTAATCATACCCCCAACCCCTGGTACCTTTTTTCGGAGCCCCCCTGGACAGCGGAAAGCGAATCTCCAGCGGTGCAGGGCAGCCGCGATCTCTTCGGCATCCGGCCTGCCCCCGCACCACTTGCTGAGTGACTGACGTCAGTTCTCGCAAGTCCCGCAAGAGCTGACGGCCATTCAGCAGGCAGTGCAGGGGCAGGCCGGATGCCGAAGAGATCGCGGCTGCCCTGAACTGCTTGGAGATTCCCTGTCCATGGGGCTCCAAAAAAGGTACCGGGGGTGGGGGGAGGGAAGATTTTAATAGGCAGGGGAGGTACCGGAAGATAAGATGTGGCTAATACCATGGGGCAGCTTATCTTCTGGTTTTTAAACATAGGCCGCCCTTTTCTGCGGCCTATACATGGGTGCGGCCTTTATGCGGGGAAATATGGTATACATATCCTTATAATCTGTCCTGGGCTCCTGGAGAGGACAGGCTATAAAACAAACTAAATAACCCCTTTCTTTACAAAGCTGCACTTGCATTTTTAGCACCTGCTACGGCAGTAACAGTTCAGGTGCTCATAGGAATTCTATGAGCATTGGAGCTGTTACTGCGGCGATCGGCACTAAAAACACTAGCGGGGCTTTGTAAAGGAGGAGGGTAAATAAATACATAAATATGCTGTCAGCAGAATTTGCACGGCTTCCAGTTGCGTTAGTGCTTTTCAATATCAACCACTAAGGCCCTCTTCTATCAAACTGCAGCTAAGTTGATCTTTGCAAAAAGCAAATATGATCATGTTTCACCGCTTTTGTTAAAACTTCACTGGCTCCCAGTAATCTCTAGGGCAAGGCTGCCCAAGTCCGGTCCTCGAGATCTACTGGCAGGCCAGGTTTTCAGGATATCCACAATGAATATGCATGAGAGAGATTTGGCTGCACTGCCTTCGTGGTATGCAAATCTCTCTCATGCATGTTCATTGTGGATATCCTGAAAACCTGGCCTGCCAGTAGATCTCAAGGACCGGAGTTGGGCAGCCCTGCTCTAGGGTTTACTTTAAATGTGCCTGCCTAACATTTAAGATCTTGCTTGGCACTCTTCCCCCTTTAATTCCTCTATCCTGGAACTCTGTGAGACCTGATATTACCAGATCTATCCAAAAACTTAAATTATCTTTCCCCTCGTTAAAAGGTGTTATCTATATCGGAAAATTAGGGAATACTCTCTACTTTAAAATTATTGAGCTTTGGAATAACTTTCCTGTCCAGCTGCGTAATTTGGGCTCTTTCCAATTATTTCGAAAACATCTGAAAACGTGGCTATTTTCAAAAATGTAATTTCCGCTGCTCTCTATATAACCACTAATTCTTATTATATTTTCCTTTCTTAAACTCTTGTAAACTGTGTTGAGCTCTATCCTTATAGAGAAGATGCGGTATGTAAGCTTAAGTTGTAGTTTAGTTTAGCAGTTTTTAGTGTGGTAAGCCGTGCTGAGTGGCCCGCGCTGCTTCCGACGCTCGTAGGAACTCTATGAGCGTGGTGAGCACCACGGGCCATTCAGCGCAGCTCACCGCGCTAAAAACTGCTAGCGCAGTTTGATAGAAGAGGGCCTAAATAAAGAAATAAGTAAAATGTTTCTTGTATTTGGAGTAAAATTAAGTAAACAATTACAACTAGTCAAAGCACCAAACCTCATTAAGGCAAACAATATCTGAAATACTATTTTTTCCCTTAAATAAGAAAAAAAAAATGAGCTTGGAGAAACAGATTACACACTCACTTAGCATTGCATAGCTCAAGAGAACAGATTTGGTGCATATGATTTGCATTAATTGCTTCAGTAGCAATAGTTTTTCCAGGTCCTTCTCATTAAATTGCCACATTCTTTTTTTTTTTTTTTGCCCATCTTCTGAGAATGAGCATGAAGTGAATTTAGAAGAGACAGGGCGCCTTTTAAAGCAAGATACACTGGAAATGGATGGGATGTTAGATACATGGAACAGGGGAGATTGTTGTGGCAAAAACAATAGGTGCATGCAAGGATTCATGGGATAGACACAGAGGATCCTTACTTTGTGAGGAAGTGATGGGAAAACCAGAGACACTGGGATCTATTTATTTATTTATTTACTTATTTTAAAAATGTATACACCGCCTAAATATCTAGGCGGTTCACAAGCAACATATATAATAAAATGAACACATCAAAACAATCAGCCTAACCAAACACAACAATCAAAATACTTGTCACTGCAATACCCTCAAGTCTTGCCCCATATGTGCAGGCAAAATAAATGCCCTTGTAAAGAGCTGTGTTTTCAACATTCTCTTAAACTTCCATCTGGCACTGCATTGTCGAATGAAACCAGGAATGCAGCAGGAAGTAAATTGGAAAATTCCCATATTTTGCAGTTGTAGCCATCCTGGTTTTCCTTTAGACATTTGCCACCTCATATTCAGTGCTATTTAGCTGGCTGGGAATGGCTCCTAGCCAGCTAAATAATGCTAAGCCGGCTAACCACTGATATTCAATGCTTGGCTAGCCCGGAACCTTCTCTCTGACGTCAGAATTGACATCGGGGGAAAGGCTTGTGCGCACGCGCCTGACCCTTCCTTGCCCAGAGTTGCGACGGCGGTGGGGGATGATTGGATGGAGCATGTCGGGTGGCGGCAGTGAGGGGGGTGGGGGGCAGCGGCGGACGAGGGTGGTGGTGGATGTAGCATATCAGGTGGCAGGATGGAATCAGCAGCAGCTTCAGTGGGGGGCAGTCAGGCTTTGGCATGGGTCGGCTTCAGGGGAGGGAGGAAGGCGGTGGGACAAAGGCTGGAAGGCAGTGAAGGGGAGGGGGCATGAACGTGGGACACAAGAGAGGGAGGAAGGGGGCACTATCTTGGATCATAGGAGGGAGGGAGGGAAAAGAAAGGGACAATTGTTGGGCCTGAGTGTGTGAGTGAGAGGGGAAGAGATGGTGCACATGGGGAAAGGCAGAAGAAAATTGGGCATAGAGAGAGAGAGAGAGGAGTGAGGTAGAGATGCATGGTGAATAGAAGGATGAGAAGGAGAAATGTTGGATATTGTGGTGGAGAGGGAACTGAGGGATAGATTGAAGGGGATGCAAGGGGGAGGAATGTTAGGCATAGTGATAGAGGGAGAGATGTGGCATGGTATTGGACAGGGGTGATAGAAATAGAAATGGGCATGAGGCTGGTGGGCAGTGGTGAAAAATGCTGCACATGATCTGGGGGATGAGAGAGGAAGAAAAGTTGGACTCCTTGAGGGACAGAGAGAGATGTTGGTTGGGGAATGGAATGAGTCTGGAGAAGAGGAAGCATGCAAGAGGCAGAAAGAAAGAGATATTGGATGCACAGTCAGAAGGAAGTGCAACCAGAGACTCATGAAATCACCAGACAACAAAGGTAGGAAAAATGATTTTATTTTCAATTTAGTGATCAAAATGTGTCAGTTTTGAGAAGTTACATCTGCAGTCTATAGCACTATATTTGTCTATTTTTCTATAGTTATTACTGAGGTGACATTGCATATTTTAAAGTCATCTGCCTTGACCTCTTTGAATCCCTCCCCAAATATAAATTATAATTAACATTTTCTCTGTGTATAGTGTGCTTTGTGTTTTTATAATTTTGTGGTTACCATTATGTATTAATAAGATAATATTGTGTTTATATGAAAAATGGATGGAAGAAATTGCATTACAATTAGTACTATTATTATGGGGGTGGAGTCAGGGGTGGAGTTTGGGTGGGGCAGGGTGGAGTTTGGGCCTGTTTGGGACGGAGCTTGGGCAGGGATACTCAGTTGGTATTTGTTAGGCTTAGGGGGTACTTGGCTTGAAAAGGTTGAGAAACACTGATATAGAAGAGTCTTTTTCTCACTCAGCCTCTGAATCAGAAAAACAGGTAGTGATGGAGTTGGTTTAGGCCAGTGCACTACATTACTGTGTATGAGCAATAAGGAATCAGATTGCAGGAACTTCGAAATATCTGGAAGCAAAAGAGTGTCTCTGTTTCTGGGCATAGTGGAGGCCCCTGAAAACTAATACAATGAAGCAGTGGCGTACCTAGCATATGTGACACCTGGAGCCTATCATTTTTTGACCCCCCCCCACCCCCATCTGCATGAAAAACATGATTTTTAGTAACAATCTCTAAACGTCACACAAGAGTATATCTAGGAAAAGGTAGCATCTTACATACTGCAGTGAGCAGTACAACATCAATACACCCATTGTAAAACTAAACAAACCAGACTAGTACAGATCAATCCTACACCGTCAATCCTAACAGAAAACCATGTCTTTCAAATACACAGAACACAGAAAACACCTTTGCCTAGTATGGAATATGTCATCACAAACTAACCCCTCCCCTTTTTACAAAACTGTAGTGTGGATTTTAGCCACGGTGGTAACAGCTCTGACGCTCATAGAATTCTTAGTAATCAGAGTTGCTACCACCACGGCTGGCGCTAAAAAACGCTCCACGGTTTTGTAAAAGGGGGGATAAAATAGAAATACATAGACAAAGGTTAAATTGAACCAGCAAGAAGCTGGACTCTGCATACAATGCAACACCACAGAAACAGCGATGCATGTCCCTTAAAGCAAAATAAATAAATAAATAGAAAATTTGTTTCTACCTTTGTCTTCTCTGGTTTCTGCCTTCCTCATCATCTTGTCACTCTCTTCTTTTCATCCACTGTTTACCCTCTCTCTGGCCCTTTTATATGGCATCTTCTCTCCTTCTATTCCCCTTCCAGAAACTGCAGAAGACTGGACACACAGCCTCCCCTCCCCCCCCCCACCGACATCAAACAATCAACATTTATTAATTGTTCCTTCTCTCAAAAACATTTACACACAGCAGCAATTAATCTTTTCTGTCACAGCTCCCCAAAACATGGAACTCCCTCCCTATTTATTTAAGGGAAGAATGCAATCTAGACAGATTCAAGAGCAAGTTAAAATGCTTTCTTTTTAAAGATGCATTTGACAGCTAGAAAGCTAGATTAGGAGCCTCAATTGAATCCTATTTCCCAACTTTTTTGAAGCCCACCGCTCTCACCCTTCCTAATGTTTTTTTCCCCTACTTGTCTTATTTACTATCAACAACTTGTATTTCTTTCCCCATTTTTTCCTTTTGTTTAATATGTTTTGTCAGGTTAGTTTTGTTCCCTCAGAAATTTGTAATTTTGCTTTATGTACATCGCTTTGAATACGCGATTAATCAAATTTATAATAAACTTGAAACTTGGATCATGTCACTGATTTCTATCGCCGATTGCACTGGCTTCCAGTTGATGCTTGGGTTAAATTTAAGCTCGGCTGTATTTGTTACAAGGCACTAACAGGTTCATTTCCTGAGTATCTTATGGAATCTTTTATTATTACAAATTCTCATTCATTATTCTCATCCCCTTCTGTAAAGGGTTGTAAATATAAGAAATTTCAGGATCGTTCGCTATTTTTTTAAGCAGCCTCATGGACTAGGGATTTAACTCATATATTCAAAATCTCAAATTCGTACCAATAATTTTGACGTGCCTTAAAGACATATCTTTTTAAGAAATTTATGTAAGCTATATATAGGATGCTTATTCATTTGTATTATTAATCTTTGTGAACCACATAGAACTTAATGGTATTTACGGAATACAAGTGCGTTTTATGTTATATATTATGTTCAGCAGGAACTTGTCTAACTTTGTCTTGAATCCCTGGAGGGTGTTTTCCCCTATAACAGCCTCCAGAAGAGCGTTCCAGATTTCTACCACTTTCTGGGTGAAGAAGAACTTCCTTACGTTCGTGTGGAATCTATCCCCTTTTAACTTTAGAGAGTTCCTTCTTGTTCTCTCTACCTTGGAGAGGGTGAACAACCTGTCTTTATCTACCAAGTCTATTATCTTAAATAGCATTCTGTTCGTCCTTTTTGCCGCCACCGCACATTGCGCGGACGGCTTCATTGACTTGTCAACCAGTATTCCCAAATCTCTTTCCTGGGGGGTCTCTCCGAGTACTGCACCTGACATCCTGTATTCGTGTATAAGATTTTTGTTACCAACATGCATCACCTTACACTTATCCATACTGAACTTCATTTGCCAGATATTGTTCCTGTATTTGCCATTTAACAGACAGAGGCAATGTTATTGGTGCACATGCTTTTCAGCTGTTTGCTTTAATATTGTTTATTTTTTTCTGCTTTATTTTAGGGTTTTTGTGCTATTTGGAAAAACAAAACTGAAATCTCAGCATTTTTGTTTTGTTTTATAAATGAAAGAAAATGGCTTAGTGCTAGTGTATAAAGCATTATAAAGCAGTGGTCTCAAACTCGCGGCCTGGGGGCCACATGCTGCTGCCAGGTACTATGTTTATCATAATCACTAAAGTAAAATAAAACAGTTTCTTGATCATATGTCTCTTTAGCTATAAATTACAATATTATTATTAAGACTTAGTCAAAAGGAAATATTTATAAACTATAAAGAGTTTTACCTCATGCAAAATTGTCATTTGTTTGATAAGATATTAAATATTTTTTCTAAGGCCCTCCAAGTACCTACAAATCCAAAATGTGGTCCTGCAAAGGGTTTGGGTTTGAGACCACTGTTATAAAGGAATGCAAACCCTTGTGCATTCACTCCATTTACATAGAAACATAGAAACAGACAGCAGATAAGGGCCATGGCCCATCTAGTCTGCCCACCCAAATGACCCTCCCCTACCTTTTTCTGTGAATAGATCCCATGTGTCTATCTCATTTGGCCTTAAAATCAGGCACGCTGCTGGCCTCTATAACCTGAAGTGGAAGACTATTCCAGCGATCAACCACCCTTTCAGTGAAAAAGAATTTCCTGGTGTCCCCGTGCAGTTTCCCGCCCCTGATTTTCCACGGATGCCCCCTTGTTGCCGCAGGACCCTTGAAAAAGAAGATATCTTATTCCACCTCAATGCGGCCCGTGAAATACTTGAATGTCTTGATCATGTCTCCCCTCTCTCTGTGTTCCTCGAGTGAGTACAGCTGCAACTTATCCAGCCGTTCCTCGTACGGGAGATCCTTGAGTCTCGAGACCATCCGGGTGGCTATTCTCTGGACCGACTCCAGTCTCAGCACATCCTTACGGTAATGCGGCCTCCAGAATTGCACACAGTATTCCAGGTGGGGCCTCACCATGGCATACAATGGCATAATGACTTCAGGCTTATGGCTGACGAAACTCCTGCGTATGCAGCCTATGATTTGCCTTGCCTTGGATGAAGCTTGCTCCACTTGATTGGCAGTCTTCATGTTCTCACTGAAGATCACCCCTAAGTCTCGTTCTGCTTCAGTTCTTGTTAGGATCTCACCATTAAGGGTGTAAGTCTTGCATGGATTTTGGCTGCCCAGGTGCATGACTTTGCATTTTTTGGCATTGAAGCTGAGTTGCCAGGACCTAGACCAGTCCTCCAGTAGGAGTAGGTCGTGCATCATGTTGTCGGGCACTGAATTTATGTCTGTTGTGGTTTTTCCCACTACATTGCTTAGTTTGGCGTCATCGGCGAATAATGTTATTTTGCCTCGCAGCCCTTCTGCCAAGTCTCTTATAAAGATGTTGAATAGGATCGGGCCCAGGACCGAGCCCTGCGGCACTCCACTGATCACCTCCATCATTTCGGAGGGGGTGCCATTCACCACTACCCTCTGAAGCCTACCTCCAAGCCAGTTTCCAACCCATTTTGTCAATGTGTCGCCCAATCCTATAGAACTCATCTTGCTCAGCAACCTGTGGTGTGGTACGCTATCGAATGCTTTACTGAAGTCCAGGTATACGATGTCCAGGGACTCCCTAACATCCAGCTTCCTCGTCACCCAGTCACAGAAGCTGATCAGGTTGGATTGGCAGGATCTCCCCTTAGTAAATCCATGTTGACGGGGATCCCATAGATTCTCCTCGTTCAGGATCGTATCCAATTGGCGTTTGATTAGAGTTTCCATTAGTTTGCACACTATTGATGTGAGACTCACCGGTCTGTAGTTTGCTGTCTCCGTCTTGGAGCCTTTCTTGTGGAGTGGAATGACATTAGCCTTCTTCCAGTCCAACGGGACGTTACCCATACTAAGGGAGAGATTGAAGAGTGCGGATAGCGGTTCCACCATGACATCACATAACTCTCTGAGTACCCTGGGGTGTAGATTGTCAGGTCCCATTGGCTTGTTAACCTTAAGCTTTGACAGCTTGCAGTAGACACTGCTGGGTGTAAACTTGAAATTACTAAACGGGTCAACTGCGTCAACCCTTGTCTGTAGCTGAGGGCCGAGTCCTGGCGCCTCGCGGGTGAAGACTGAGCAGAAGTATTCATTTAACAGTTGGGTTTTTTCCGAGTCCGTTTCTACATAGTCTCCGTCTGGTTTCCTAAGACGTACTATCCCGCCTGAGTTCTTATTTCTGTCACTGATATACCTGAAGAAGGATTTATCTCCTTTCTGGATATTCTTCGCTAGAGACTCCTCCATGCGGAATTTGGCCTCCCTAACTGCTGTTTGACGGCTTTTGACTTGGCGAGATAGACTTCCCTAGACTCTTGTTTGTAAGAGATGAATGCTTTTTTCTTCTTCTTGATGAGGTCTTAAATCTCCGCAGAGAACCACTGTGGCTTATTGTTCCTCTTCCGTTTACTTACTGATTTAACATAGCAGTTTGTTGCTTCCTGTATGGTGGCTTTCAAAGTTGACCATCTTTCTTCCACGTTATCAGTTTCTGCTTGGCTTTGTAGCGCCTGGTGAACGAAGTCTCCCATTTCTTGGAAGTTTGTGTCCTTGAATTTGAGGACCTTGGTCAGTGTGGTAGATTTAGTGAAACCTTTCCTGAGATTGAATCATACCATGTTGTGGTCACTGGAGGCCAATGTGTCGCCCACCGAGACTTCTGTGACACTTTCTCCATTGGTAAGTATCAGGTCCAGTATTGCCTGATCCCTTGTTGGTTCCAACACCAGTTGCCTGAGTCCTGCTCCCTTCATAGAGTTTAATAACCTCCTGCTGCTGCCGGAAGCAGAGGAGAGCGTGTCCCAATCCACATCAGGCATGTTAAAGTCACCTAACAATACTGTGTCCCCATGCAAGGTGATATTCTCTATATCTCTGATTAATTCCATATCTAGGTCATCCTGTTGTCTTGGGGGTCTGTAAACAATGCCAAGATACAGGCATTTGTCCTTCCCTCTGGCCAAATTTACCCAAAGGGATTCCCCAGTGTAGTGGACATCTGTGATTCTGATGACCTTAATGTCATCTTTAGTATATAATGCTACACCTCCTCCCATTTTGCCCTCCCTGTCCCGGCGAAGCAAGTTGTAACCCGGAATGACCATGTCCCACCCGTGGGAGTCTGTGAGCCAGGTCTCAGATATCGCCACCACATCCAGGTCGGCATTTTTCATTTCTGTTTCTAATTCCAGGATCTTGTTTCTCAGACTATGGGCGTTTACGAACATAGCCCTCCATGTTGTATGTTTGTTACGTCTCAGTGGGGATGTTTCTGCTTGAGCTAATTGGATACCTTTAGCATTATTCGCATGTTTTGTACTTTCCCTAGATCCAGAGCTACAACGTGCGCCTATCCCGGACTCCCCAGACCCAGAACTACAGTGTGTTCCTAACCCAAACTTGGAAATGTGTGTACCCTGTGGGGGTATTCCCGCTTGGGCTACTTGAACTCCTTTAGTACAATTTGCAATATGTATTATCTCGCTGGACCCAGAATTACAATGTGTACTCCCTCTAACCCCAGAATTACAATGTGTACTTCCCCTTAGACCCAGAATTACAATGTGACCCAGGATGATAATGTGAGCCAACCCCAGACTCGAAAGTGTGTATACTCGCCTCTGACCCAGACCTAGAATTGCGGTGTTTACTTACCTTAGTCTCAAAAAAGTATTGGCATCTTAGCTCGCCAGGTAGGTTGTTTGTGCCCGTACCCTCCCCCAACTTACCTAGTTTAAAGCCCTGTGTAGTAGGCGGGCTAGACGGTGTCCTTAGCTCATGCATGCAATACAACTCAAGAACGTGCTGGTTTTCTTGCTTTCAATGCTCATCACGTGTGTCACAATTCAGCGACTGCTTCAGATTATAGCCAAAAGGCGTCTGTCTGTCTTACAAGAATTTCCCTGAGATGAGGCCTTCCTTCTCTTTTAGACTAAACCCCTTCTTCTACCAAACCACGCTAGTGTTTTTTAGCACAGATAGCCGCGCTGAATGGCCCGCGCTGCTCCCGACGCTCATTGAGTTCCTATGAGCGTCGGGAGCATCATGGGCTATCCAGCGCGGCTCTCTGCGCTAAAAACCGCTAGCTCAGTTTCGTAGAAGAGGGGGGTTAAGTACCCAATTCTCCTATTTGTCTGTCCGATTAGATTGTAAGCTCCGTCAAGCGGGGATTGTCTCTTAAATAGTTAATGTAATGTATAGTACTGCATGCGTCTGGCAGCACTATAGAAATAATAAGAAGTAGCAACTTAGGAGATACCAAAGAAAAAGACTTTAGTCTGGGCAAAGAAAGAACCAGTCTAGTACCAAAGTTCTGTATAGGCTACAGTTCACCTTAACATAAGAACATAAAAATAGCTTTTCTGGGTCAGACCAATGGTCCATCAAGCCCAATAGTACCTGACAAAAGCCCAAATAGTAGTAACATTCCATGCTACCAATCCAGGGCAAGCAGTGACTTCCCACTTGTCTTTCTCAATAACAGTCTACAAAATCCTGAGTGGAGTAGAATGGGGTGGGGAAAAGGACAGGGAAGGGGCGCCATCGGCCCGGGCCACTCACTCTTACTACGCCACTGCCTGGGGAAGGAGGTGTTGGCCTCTGAGAGCTAACCAAAAAATGTTTAAGTCTTCCAATGAAAAGTTGTCTTATTTTCCATTTATTTTATTTATATTTGTAATTCTTAATTTGTAATATACAGTGGGTATAATACTATCAGGGTAATGTAATGGAAAATTTTTGCTCCCATCAACTCAGTCCTTTGCTCACAAATTTTTTTTTTTTTGCTAATCTAATCTAATCCTTAGGTTTGTATACCGCATCATCTCCACGTTCGTAGAGCTCGACGCGGTTTACAGTAGGAGAAATAGGAAGGAACTACAACAGAGGGTTAGAGGTAGAAGTGTGAAGAAAATTTAGAGGATTTGGGATGCCAAGATATAAGAGTTTCCTTGATTCCTAAGTTGGAGGGAGATTTACATTTTTTGAGAAAAGCCAGGTTTTCAGATGTTTGCGGAAAACTTGGAGAGAGCTCAAGTTCCGAAGAGGGGAGGTAAGGTTGTTCCAGAGCTCAGTGATTTTGAAGTGGAGGGAGGTCACATGAACTCGGTCCTTAGAGGGATCCTTGCCCCCAACCATCTCTCTTTTCTCTTTCCAGTGATGTATTTTATTGTATGAGCTCCACCCGTTGCTCTCTCCTTGTCCAAGAGTTTCCTAAAGTTATAAGTGTCAGATATTCTGAACACTTCCTATAGTCATATTTTACATCAGTGTCAGTCAGAGTAACAGTTCAATGATCTTTTCACTTTACAGCTCCACAGTGTCTAGCTGTCAGCTTGCTCAGTTGTGACTTGCGTGCATTTCTACTGCTTTCTATTCTCAGAACTCTGCTCTGTCAATTTCCTTGTTTTCCAAGTTGTCAGTACCTTTCCATGAGCCATTTTTTTTTTTTTGCATCTTTCCATTTTATTTCAAGCTCTAGTTGAAAAGAAAAACTACACTATAAATATTTTATAGTATGTTGGAGATGCCAGACAATACATTTTATCTCTTCCTGGACATATTATTGGAGGTTAAGTGTGTCCAGAAAAACCTACAATTGGAAATACTGTTCTAATTGAAGTTTTCCCCTTAAATTTGATTGTGCTTGATCAGAAAATAATTTTGAAAAAATGTTAAAGCTCATCCTGGGGGTCCTTCAAAGCTACTTATTACATAAAGAATGCAACTTGGATAGATTTAAGAGCAAATTAAAAAGCTTTCTTTTTAAGGATGCATTCGATAATTAGTAAGCCAGTCTAGTGGCCTTATTTTAATTGCACTTTATAGCTTTTCTGTAGTATATTGATCTTTCCTTTCCTTTTGTTTTTTCCTTGAATGTCTTACTTACTATCAAACAATTTGTATTTCCTTTCCCTACCTCTCCTTGTGTTTTAATGGATTTGTAATGTTAGTTTATAATTAGTCTTGCAAGACTTAGTTTTTGTCATTTGTTGTATTGTTCCCTAAATTTTATAATTTTACTGATATGTACATTGCTTAGAATTCTGATTAGGCGATCAATCAAATCCTTATTAAACCTGAAATCTGAAACCTTAGCTCCATTTCTCTTAAAATGTGCTATTACTTTTGCTTAATTGAGCGAATTTCGTAGTATTATAGCTATAACTTTTATGTTTCCACACAGCAATGATACATGGAAAGAAAGACATTTTATGCAAAAAATCTAGCAGCACCTTATTTTATTAAATGAAGCTTCAATATCTGCACTTTATTGTAGAAAATAACAGAAATTTAATATACTTCACTAATAGCTAAATACGTACACTTTGGTGTAGTCGTCTACCAATGGCGTTCCTGACACTCAAGCATTCAATGTCCTCTTGAGATAGTCAGAATAAAGGCTGTGATGCTGTCAGCTCAGTGCAACAAGACCTCATGCTGCACTGGGTCTGTGGTGATGCCAGAGGCAAAGTCAGATATGAGTTTAACACATTGCTGGTTGTGTTGTTAACAGTGGTGATGCCTGTGGCAAAGTAATTTATCAGTTAACAACACAGATGAGCGAGGTGTTAAACTGATAATTGACTTTGACACTGGCATCACCACTGACCCAGTGCACCCTGAGGCCTTTTTGTAAGTTGTTGAACAACATTGCAGCCTATCTCAAGAAGACATTGAGGGCTGGATTCTATAAATGGTGTCCCGATTATAGGCAGTGGTAGGCATCCTACCGCTGTCTAACCAGCTAATCGGGATGCACGTTTTCACAAGAAAAGCTCCCGAGGCAGGCTGCCTACATTGGAGGCACCTTTAGGAGCCTAGAGAGGCCTGCAAACCCACCTAGGTTCGCTTATGGCTAGGCGCGGGCGTAGATTGGCCCAGAAGTAGCCTTAGGCAGACCTAGGCGGTGGTACGTGTCTCTGTAGGCCAACGGGAGATGCGTACAATGTAAGCCAGCAAAATGCAGCCTACATTGTAAGTAGATGTGGCTTATCGTGTAGCTTATCGTGGCAAGGGATCTCCTTGCCGTGATAAGTTCAGAGGCCACCCATCCTGCCCGAATGATCACCGGCAGGAGGAATGCCCAATCCCTCTGCCAGAACCCCTCCACCCCCCGTAGATCATGACAGGAGGGATGCCTAGTCTCTCTTGCCCGGAACCCCCCCGAACGAAAGTGGCAATGCGGGGGGGGGGGGGGGGAGTGGCAGGAGGGAATGGGCATCCCTCCTGCCAGCGATTGTTAGCTTGGGTGGAATGGGCGGCTGCAGCTGCGGCTATTAAACTTATTGCGGCAGGGAGATCCCTTGCTGCGATAAGCTCAGCGGCTGCATCTACTTAGAACCCGATTCTCTAACTGGTTTTTCTGAACTGAATCAACCTGTATGAATTTTTGAGGATTTGGAATGCCATTGGTAGATAACTGCCACCAAAGTGTACATGTTTAGCTATTAGTGAAGTATGTTAAATTTCTGTTATTTTCCACAATAAAGTGCAGATATTGAAGACTCATTCACTAAAATACTGCTAGAATTTTAGCATAAAATGTTTTATCAATGTATCATTGCTTTTTTTTAATTCAAATATTTTTATTGAAATATTTCAACCTTATATAACAAGAAGTAAACAATAATAAAGGAAAATTGTACATAAAGCATGTAATGTAAGTCTGCATCAATCTCAAACATGCAGTAAAGCCATGATACAAAAGATAATAATATAAATGTATAAACATAAGGAAGTTCTTCTACACCCAGTGAGTGGTAGAAATCTGGAACGCTCTTTCAGAGGCTGTTATAGGGGAAAGCACCCTACAGGATTCAAGAAAAAGTTAGATAAGTTCCTGCTGGATCAGGTAAGGTTAGACTCAAATAGGGTACTGGTCTTTGACCTAAGGGCCGCTGTGTGAGCAGACTGCTGGGCACGATGGACCACGGGTCTGACCCAGCAGCGGCAAATCTTATGTTCTTACGTTCTTAGATGTTTAGAGCGAAAAAGGGATGATCTGAAACCGGAGCACTAATTATTTCACAAAGTGGAGAAAAAAAAGACTCAGATATCACTGTACCCTCCCATTACCTCAGTAATGTAAGGGTAGGTGCAAAAAATACCAACATTTGTCAGAAAAAAACTCGACGATAACAGTGCAAGCAGTCACAGAAACAAACCCCGCTCTCAAGCAGGAATTAACCAATAACAAGGAAAAAGGAAAAAAACTTATCTTTCAGCTGTTCCTCATTCTCATTCAAATGCCACCCTTGTCATAATACCCTGACAGGGAATTTCCTGTTTCACCTCTGCTGCATCAGGAGGGTGTCCTGCTTCCTTGCAATGGCTCTGCTCTGGAAGAATAATGGTTAAATAATTATCCATGTAAGAAAAAACAAGAACAGTGGGAAAATGTTGACAATTTTGACCCTAGATAATTGAGAGACAAGTAATGTGGAAGGAACATTCCAAGGCATGAACATAAGAACATAAGAAACGCCCTCACCAGATCAGACCGAGGTCCATCTAGTCCGGTGCTCCGCACATGCGGCGGCCCAATTAGGTACTCCTTTTTGGAGACCCGACTTTACAGTATCCCTCAATATGATATGCAAGAAGGTGTGCCACGTGTCTGGAGCACACCGCTTTTGCGGCCTCCTGCGATCATGCTCAGCTAAATATAAGTTCTCTGAAATAGTTCAAACATGAAAAAGTAGTTAAGAATCAACATTTGTATATTATTGTAATTGTACTTATCTCTAGATCGTGAAGAGGATTGCTATGGCTGAAGAAGCGTGGAGCCAAAATTGCCTAAGGGACTTTTTTTTATTTTCTCAGTCCTTACAGAGATGTTGTGTTGCAGAAGTTTACTATATTGTATGGTTGCACCTGTATTCCCAGCACCAGTCTCAGTGGTGAGAACCCCTTCGTTCATAGGAGTCTATGAACTCTAGAACCTACACCATCGCATTCGGTGCCAAAAAAGCTCAGAGTAGTTTACATGAGCTACTGTAAAGGTATCACAATCAGTGTTCCCTCTAAGCGGGCGGGTGTTGTGAGCAAACTTTTTTCACTGTGAGCTAAAAATATCGGGCGCCAGCAAGTTATGAGCCAAATAAATATGTTGCTTTCTACCACAGAACTTTCTTACGTTTGTATGGAATCTATCCCCTTTCAACTTTAGAGAGTGCCCTCTCGTTCTCCCTGCCTTAGCTACTAAGTCTATTCCCTTCAGTACCTTGAATGTTTCTATCATGTCCCCTCTCAATCTCCTCTGCTCAAGGGAGAAGAGGCCCAGTTTCTCTAATCTTTCGCTGTACGGCAACTCCTCCAGCCCCTTAACCATTTTAGTTGCTCTTCTCTGGATCCTTTCGAGTAGTACCGTGTCCTTCTTAAAGTACCAGTGCTGGACGCAGTACTCCAGGTGAGGGCGTACCATGGCCCGGTACAGCAGCATGATAACCTTCTCTGTCTCTTCAGTCCAGCATCTGCCCCTTCCATTCACTGTCTGTCTTTCCCTGCCATCTCTCCTCCTGCCCCCCCCCACCCCCCAATTTGGTCTAGCATCCATCATCTTCCTTCTGTTCCCCTCATGGTCTGGCATCTCTATCCTTCCCTCCCCCCTGTGGTTTTTAGCATATCTCTCTTCTCATTTCCTCCACTCAGATCTGATCATTCTCTGCTCTCTCTTCCCTTTTCTTCTCTGGTCTTCCTTCTCTATTTTCTGCCTCCATCTAAATTAAATTCTTTCTTACTATTTAGTCCCGTTTCCCTCTTTTCACTGTGTCTACACACAGCTTGTCACCCCTTTCCCTCACCCCTCCATTATCTTACTATTTTCTTCCCCCTTTATTTATCTCCTCCTTCCATCCAGTATGTGTTCTTTCCCCACTTCCATTCAGCATCTGCTCTCCCTTCTCAACTGACATCCATCTGCCTTCTGCTCTCTCTCCCTTCTTCTCACTTCCATCATCTGTCCCCTTCTCTCTCTCTCTCATCTCCTCTATTCCATCATCTGCCCCTTCTCTCTCTCTCTCTCTCTCCCCCCCCCAACTTCCATCATCTGCCCCCCTTCCCCTCACCTTTGTGGGTCACTTTCTTTCCCCTGAGGGTGGCTCATGTCACAGGGGAAGCTTTGGCCGAGCAGAACCGCTTGATTAACAGTGGAACTTACTTGATTGATGTCGATGCTGGGGCCCGTTGCCGTTTTAAGGAAAAAAAAAAAGGTGGAAAAAAGGAACCTGTAAAGGCGAGAGGAAGGGAAACCTCCAGGACAGCTGCTTTTTGCCCTCCTTCAGCGGCCCAAGAGTTCAGACCAGCAGCGGCAGCTCTGTATGCTTTTAACTTCGGCACAGAGCTGCCCCTAATCAATAGTTTAGCGCGGTTTCATGAGGCAGCCTCGGGGCCTTTGATAGCCGGCCCGCTTCGATGATGCGATGTGGGCCGGCCTAGCAAAGGCCCCGAGGCTGCCTTATGAAACCGCGCTAAACTATTGATTAGGGGCAGCTCTGTGCCGAAGTTAAAAGCATACACAGCTGCCGCTGCTGGTCTGGAGGTGCGGAGACAAGGCAGGAGGCAAACGCGGTGGAAGGCAGGAGTCCCGGCACAGCGACTGCAACAGGAAGTTGCAAGTCAGCTGACGCCGGCCTTTCGTTGCGGCGGGGACCGAATCCTTCGCGGACCGGCAAGATTTTGTTTGCGGACCGGCGGTTGAAGAACTGTGCTCTACACTGTGTGCGCTGTGACGAGAAACATGTGCGCTGCGAGGTAATATTTTGTGCGCCAACGCACCCCAGCGCAGCTTAGCGGGAACACTGATTCACAATACATTGTTAGCGTTTTCTGAGATGGTTTTCAATATAGATACAATTATACCATAAGCAATCATCCTACATACTGTATATACAGTACACATATAATACTAGTATCATGTACTATGTTCATACTAAATCCTACTTATTTGCACACATAATACCTGTTTTTTTTGGGGGGGAGGGGTTTTGGGGGGGGGATGTTTTTCTCTTTTGAAAATTAGCCCCAAAGAGAGTTTTTAGTGAACTGTGCAAAGGACTCTTAAAAAATTATCCAGGCCCAGGTGAGAAAAGGAAAAAGATTTCGGAACTCTGGGAGAGTTTGCAGTCAGTTCTTATGTGGTTAAGTGTCAATATTCAGCCATTAATCAGATAACCAGAGAAATCGGAACGCATAAAACATAGCCCTAAATTTGGCTTCATGTATCTGGGTTGGTTTTTTTTGGTTTTTTTTTCCAAACTTAAGACTCTTCGATCTCTACCTGACTTTTTGAGGATGAATAAATTCTGTACAAATATTTGTGTTTCCTTTATTTCATTATTGTAATGCCCTGTTTTTAAGGTCTTCCGACGCCTTTTGGTTTGGGGGTGCCCAAGCCCCACTCCAGACCCCACCCCCGTATGCCATTTCTTCTATTTAGTCTTCATATACATACAATATAATCTTATTAATAATATATAATGGCAACCACAAAATTAAAGTACACAAAGCAGACTGAAACATCTGCATTCCTTAATGCCATGTTCGGAAAGGAGCTTTTCCTCTCTCTTAAAGCAGCTAATAGAACAAGGCTAATCAACCCCATTCACCTCTGTTTAAAATGTAATAAAAATCAAACACCCAGATCATCACATAAAAAAGCCTCTCCTATCTCAGCCCCCAATGACTGTTGCTTTAATAGGAATCCCATCTACTAGATTAACAATATTTAATTCAGCTGTACAATTCCATATCTAATTAACTCAAAAAGGTGTACGTAGCACCTGAAAAATGAAAATGAAAATTGTCAAGCTACTAAAATGTTTCTTTTACTACTGATTAAACTAACAGTGATCATTAACTGGGTTTCCTTGCATTGATTAAAATTGCATCCATTGAAAACTATGACGCTATTCTTTACTACATTAATTTGCTAAACATTTTGGAAATTAATTATTTCAGTCCACTTTTCCTTGTCAAGTTTATGTATTATGTATTATATTATTGTTAACCGAGTCAAGCTCCTTTTGGTTGAAGACTTGGTCTATAAAACTAAGGGCCCCTTTTACTAAGCTGCGATAGCGGTTTTAGCGCTCACTTTGCGCACGCAGAATTGCCCCGCGCTCTAAATGCTAATGCCAGCATTGAGCTGGCATTAGTTCTAGCCATGTAGCGCGGGTTTAGCGCAAGCTAAAAACGCTATCGCAGCTTAGTAAAAGGAGCCCTAAGTTTTAGTTTAGTTTAATTCTACCCTCTTCTGTACCCCTCTATTTCTGGGATACCTACACCCATCAAAAATGAAATCACGTTCCTTGGAATCCTTATTGATAGCTATCTTACTTTTAAGTCTCATTTCTTCAACTGTTCAAGCTCTTTTTTTTGTGCTTCATCAGATCTCTCTTTTCATTATTTTTAAAAATATTTAATTTTGATCTCTCTTTTTTTAAACCATCACTTCGCTTGCTTATTCAATCGTTAGTTGTCTCACTTCTTGAATACTGCAGCTCCCTACTTCATAGCCTCCCATTAAACCAAATACGTAAACTGTAGTTAGTTCAAAATAGAACTGTTGATACACGGTGCCAAAAAATTTGTAAGGGTTACCTCTCTTCTTCAGGCAGAACACTGGCTCCACGTTCAATACGGGTTCTTTTCAAAATTATCATCACAACATAACAAACTCTTCAAACCGGCTTTCCATCTTTGCTGTTCTAATATCTTATACCTTATTCTTCACTCCACACATTATGTTCCTCCCAACAGCAACTTCTCATAAGAACATAAGAACTGACATACTAGGACAGACTGAAGGTCCATCAAGCCCAATCTCCTGTTTCCCACATAGTGCCTTCATTTCTTCAGGTTCACTCACACCTTGCCAAAACTACCTCATTTTCAGTTGTCTCACCCTCTCTCTGGAATGATATCCCCAAATATCTGCGTACTTAATTCTCATTTCTAAACTTTAAGGCTCTCCTTAAAGCTCACCTTTTTACAAACTCATTTGCTGCCGTTTTTCAGATAACCATAACTTCTCCCTGCTTCACCGTCATTCAAAGCAAGTGTATCCAGTGGCGTACCTAGGGTATGTGGCACCCGGGGCCCATCATTTTTTGACACCCCCCCCCATGTAAAAAAATATTTTTTGTAATGACCATGAAACAGAATAAATGGTCAGAATAGAAACAGGCAGTGAAAATTTTCTTATATTCCAAACATAACATAACATAAATTATGTCTGAATTGTCATGACATCAGAAGTACATATGGAGTAGTTGCAGATGATGCTTGGGACAGTTCTGATTGTGTTAGTTCGGTTTTATGTGTTTTTTGAATAGAAGGGTTTTTATTTCTTTTTGAAGGTTTTGCAGTCTGTGGTCGATGTCAATTGGTTGTAGAGTTGGGGGTCGAGTGTTGCAGCTCGAATGGCTAGGAGGTTGTCGAACAGTTTTTTTCTTTTGACGTTTTTGGTTGGAGGGTGTGTGAATGGTGCGTGAGTTCTCCTATGTCTGTTTGAGGTGGATTGAATTATTTAGCTGAAGAAATTAGTTACCCCCTCATCCCACACACATTAATTCTCTTCCATTTTTGTTCCCATTATAAAAAACACTGATAAGTTCCCAGAAAAAAAATACATTAAAATAAGAAGTGAAAACAAAGGCCCCTACAGATGAGAACATAACATAAGAATAGCCTAACTGGGTCAGACCAATGGTCCATCATGCCCAGTAGCCCATTCTCATGGTAGCCAATCCAGGACACTAATACCTGGTCAAAACCCAAAGAGTAGCAACATTCCATGCTACCGATCCAGGGCAAGCAGACACTTCCCCCATGTCTTAATAACAGATTATGGACTTTTCCTCCAGGAATTTGTCCAAATCTTTCTTAAAACCAACTACACTATCTGCTTTTACCATAACTTCTGGCCACTTCATTTTTAAGTTTAGATCTTTCCTTTCAAACAGAGACCTTGCTAGATGTCAAATACAGCACAAGGTAACTTCACATGGACTTAGCTGTGCAGGAAATGTGAATCTCCTCATACACCCACCATATAGTGCAAAAATGTGGAAAGGTCTGTTTTTTTCTTTCGATCACTACATAGCCTAATGCCACACAAGCAGCGCTGGTACAAACATATTCTGTAGGTCAATGCTAAGGATAACAAAGTTTCCATCCTTGGACCAGAAGGAGATAAACCACTGGAAGAGATCCCAAAACAATACCCAAAGACCCACTCAGTGTGTGAACCAGTTGAGTGGAGTGGACTAACTGGGGGATGGAAATGGGCCCGGAGTTTGCTCAGCAGAATTTCCCAGACCACCTCTTCCTCTCAACACATTGACACGCTGCCACCATCACCACTAGGAACACGTCACTGGGTAGGCCAGCTATGCTATAAACTTTATAAAACACATTATTATATTTTCTTATAAAGCACATATTTTAACTGAACTCTCTGACATCCTCAGCCTTTCCATTCACAAAAATAGAAGGAAGAAAAGTTCCCATTTCCTGCTGTCTCATGTCCCCGGCCTATACAATATTTTTTTCCTGCAGACCCTTCAAAAGTCTGACCAAATCCTCGTTTCACTTGCATTATAAAGTACTGAGGATGCCATCTCTCCCCAATCCCAGGTCCTAAAGTCTAAGACAGTAGCGCAAACTAATGCTGCCAGATACAGGAAAAAAATTTTTTGATTCGATTCAGCCCTATTGAATTGGTTTTTCAATTCGATTTTCCGGCCCAGTTGGGTGATTTTTTTCAAAACTCCTGGTGGGTTTTATAGCTTTTTCACCCCCTTTGGCTTCTCCTAACCACACTGGCGCTGTGGTGTAAATAAAATAAAGAAACAAAAAGGACTTTTCCTCTCTCTGTTAAATCCTAGCTCACGTTTGCAGTCCAACACCAGCTCTGGCAGGATACACATTTCAAATCTGACATATTATAATCACAAAACAGAAAATAAAATTAATTTTTCTACCTTTTGTTGTCTGGTTATATTTCAAATCTTGTTGGTCCAAGGCTCTGGTTTTCTTCTGATAACTTGCTTGCCAGAGTCTCCTTCTTTCTGCATGCTAACCATCCATCTACCAACTCTGTCCTCCCTTTCCATTTCCCTTCCCTTCCCAGGAAGTCTGGTATCTTTCCTTTTTTTCATCTCCCTCCACAGATCCACCTTTTCTTAAATACCCTTTCATCCGGCATCTCTCTCTCCTTCCCCACCACCCCAGAGTCCACCATCTCTCCCTTTCTTTTCCTAATTACCCTCCTATCCAGTATCTCTATCCCTCCTCCACACCATCCCTTGTGTCCAATTTCTCTCCCTTTCTGTTCCTTCCCTCCCTAAATCCCATGGTCCATCATCTCTCTCCCTCTCCTCTATTTTCAGACCCATTATTTCCCCCCCCCAAAGTTTGGCATATGCACGTCTCTTTGAACGCCCCCTTCCCTCCGTGTACTTCTAAATCATGGTCCCCCCCAAAGGCCTGTCCCCCCTTAAAGGTCTGCCTGTCCCCCCTTGAAGGCCTGCACCCCCCTTGAAGGCCTGTCCCATCCCCTTGAAGGCCTGTCTCCCCCTTGAAGGCCTGTCTGCCTGTCCCCCCCTTGAAGATCTGCACCCCCCGAAGGCCTGCACCCCCCCGAAGGCCTGTCCCCCACTTGAAGGCCTGTCCCACCCCCTTGTAGGCCTGTCCCCCCTTGAAGGCCTGCCTGCCTGCCTTTCCCCCCCTTGAAGGCCTGTCCCTCCTTGAAGGCCTGCACCCCCTTGAAGGCCTGCACCCCCCCGAAGGCTTGCACCCCCCCGAAGGCCTGTCCCCCCCTTGAAGGCCTGTCCCACCCCCTTGTAGGCCTGTCCCCCCTTGTAGGCCTGCCTGCCTGCCTTTCCCCCCCTTGAAGGCCTGTCTCCCCCTTGAAGGCCTGCACCCCCCCTTGAAGGCCTGCACTCCCTTGAAGGTCTGCACCCCCCCCGAAGGCCTGTCCCCCCCTTGAAGGCCTGTCCCACCCCCTTGTAGCTTCTCCCCCCCCCTTGTAGGCCTGTCCCCCCTTGAAGGCCTGCCTGCCTGCCTTTCCCCCCCTTGAAGGCCTGTCCCCCCTTGAAGGCCTGCACCCCCTTGAAGGCCTGCACCCCCCCCCGAAGGCCTGCACTCCCTTGAAGGTCTGCACCCCCCCGAAGGCCTGTCCCCCCCTTGAAGGCCTGTCCCACCCCCTTGTAGGCCTGTCCCCCCCCTTGTAGGCCTGTCCCCCCTTGAAGGCCTGCCTGCCTGCCTTTCCCCCCCTTGAAGGCCTGTCTCCCCCTTGAAGGCCTGCACCCCCCCTTGAAGGCCTGCACCCCCCTTTGAAGGCCTGCACTCCCTTGAAGGCCTGTCCCACCCCCTTGTAGGCCTGTCCCCCCCTTGTAGGCCTGTCCCCCCCTTGAAGGCCTGCCTGCCTTTCCCCCCTTGAAGGCCTGTCCCCCCCCCTTGAAGGCCTGCACCCCCCCTTGAAGGCCTGCACCCCCCAAAGGCCTACACCCCCCCCCGAAGGCCTGCACCCCCCCTGAAGGCCTGCCTGCCCCCCTTGAAGGTCTGCACCCCCCCCGAAGGCCTGTCCCCCCCCCTGAAGGCCTGTCCCACCCCTTTGTAGGCCTGTCCCCCCCCCCGAAGGCCTGTCCCCCCTTGAAGGCCTGCCTGCCTGCCTGTCACCCCCTCCCCCTTGAAAGCCTGCCTGCCTGCCCGCCCGCCCCACCCTGAAGGCCTGATGCCCCGACCCACCCCGAAGGACCGCTCGCCCCCCTGGCCTCCCCGCACCACCTATGAAGCAGCCGCAGCAGGATCGCGAAGTCAGCGTCAGTGATCCCTGCGCTGCTTCCTGCGCCACGGTCCCGCCCCTCCTCTGACATCAGAGGAGGGGCGGGATTGCGGCGCAGGAAGCAGCGCCTAAGCAGCGCAGGGATCGCTGACACTGACTTCGCGATCCTGCTGCGGGCTGCTTCACAGGTGGTGCAGGAAGGTCAGTGGGGCGAGCGGTCCTTCGGGGGTTGGAGGGGACTGAACGGCAAGGCCGGGAGCACCCCCTTAGGGCTGGCACCCGGGGCGCACCGCCCCCCCCCCCCGCTCCCCCCTTGGTATGCCACTGAGTGTATCCTATTCACAGTTTTGTCTAAAGTCTCTTGGTCTCTTATCCTTCTCAGCTTCTGTTGTTCCTTAATTCATTTTAAATTAATTTTAATTTGCTACTATTCCTTTTAGAATTTTTTTTATACTTTATTTCTTTATTGAATTTTCACTCAATTCACAAGAGTAATCTTGTTCCATGCAACTCAGAGAAAGAAACAATTTTTACAAATATACTAAACTTATACAAATACAAAGTTATCCCTTTCTTAGACCACAATATAGGGGGTATGATAATCACATAATATTGGAGACATTAAATTAAAAAATATTTCAAAGGAAAAAGCTTAGAGGCACAGCTACCATCTAATTATAGTCCATTCTTAATCAGTTCTCAATGATCTTTTTGACTTTTAGGAACTCCTTCAAATGGTCTGGAGAAAAAAATACATACTTAATTCCCAAATACCTCATTTACAGGGGTAAGCTAGAAGAAACGTAGCTCCCAATTTAAGAGTTTCTTAACGTAGGGAAAGGAAATCTTTCCTTCGCTCTTGAGTAACTTTAGAAACATCTGGATAAATCCAAATCCGTTGTTCTCCAAATAGGTTTTGAGAATTCTTAAGATATAATCATAAAATCATATTTAGATCTTGCTCAAAAACAAAGGATATTAGAAGCGTAGCTCTTTCAGTGTTTGAATTCAAAGTTTGTTCCAAAAGAGTGGTAACATTATCAAAATCAATCTGTTTCTCTCGTCCGTCGTTTTTCTCCATCTCTCTTTGAGGAATCTTTTTATTTGGCAAATAGTACATTTTATTTAAAGAAGGAATATTGTCAGGGGAAATTTCTAAATTCTCAATTAAGTATCTTTTGAAAAAATCTATAGCGAAGTTCCAGGTGAAATTGGAAAGTTCAAGATTTAATCTCCTATTATGATTTTCAATTTGTTCTAATCTATATACATAAAATCGGAGGTATGTATGTGTGTATGTGTGTGTGTATGTGTGTATGTGCCGCGATCACGCAAAAACGGCTTGACCGATTTGAACAAAACTTGGTATGCAGATCCTTCACTACCTGGGATGATATGTTCTGGGGGTCTCGCAGCCCACCTGCACACGTGGGCGCAGCTACAAACATAAAATCAGATTTCACTCATTCATGTCAATGGAAAAAATTTAAACAGCTGCCATTCTCACAATAAATCAAAAACGGCTTGACCGATTTGAACGAAACTTGGTATGCAGATCCCTCACTACCTGGGGTGATATGTTCTGGGGGTCTAGCCGCCCACCTGCACACATGGGCGGAGCTACAAACAGAAAATCAGATTTCACCCATTCATGTCAATGGAAAAAATGTAAAAAGCTGCCATTCTCACTGTAATTCAAAAACGGCTTGACCGATTTGAACGACACTTGGTATGCAGATCCCTCACTACCTGGGGTGATATGTTCTGGGGGTCTCTTCACCCAAGAATTTATATGTTCAAAAAAATGTAAACAGCTGCCATTCTCACAGTAAATCAAAAACGGCTTGACCGATTTGAACGAACCTTGGTATGCAGATCCCTCACTACCTGGGGTGATATGTTCTGGGGGTCTCGCGGCCCACCTGCACACGTGGGCAGAGCTACATACAGAAAATCAGATTTCACCCATTCATGTCAATGGAAAAAATGTAAAAAGCTGCCATTCTCACTGTAATTCAAAAACGGCTTGACCGATTTGAACAACACTTGGTATGCAGATCCCTCACTACCTGGGGTGATATATTCTGGGGGTCTCGCGGCCCACAACTCTATGTTGCTTGCTCAAGGGTGGGTTCACCCAAGAATTTATATGTTCTTGCTCCAGGAGGTGAAACTAAAATTGTTGTTTATAATCACGTTTTGCGTTAGTTGTATTGTATTCATTTTGTCAAATATTTCACATTATAATTTGAATATTGTACTTTTTATTAAGCTGTAAAAAAATAATTTCATTCACCACTATAAAGTATCTTTATTTGAATCCATTTACAGTGTTATTGCTATAATTAAATACCCGTGCAACGCCGGGGCATCAGCTAGTTTTCTATATATAGAGGAATTATCTTTGATTGTTACTAGTTTAAACAATTGCAACTGCTGTATATCCTCCTGCATCTTTTTGGTTTGGTTTGAGAAATCCATTTTTACTGAGTCAACAGTTTTAGTAAGATTATCAATCTTAAAGTTAATACCTGTTACCTCCTCAGTAGTTTTAACCATTGCAGATTCCAGCCATTGTAGGAGTAACCAAATGTTTCCTAAGGACGCCTCCGTGGGGTCAGGATTAGTTCCTTCTCTCTCTGTTGGTTTCTTCAGCTGCCCTGCTGTTCCTGGCTCAGCGCCCTCGCCAGGAAGCCCCATTGATTCCCTCCCGGGATCATAGATCTCCTGCAACTGAGCCCCGGAAGAGGCTGGACACACAGGGGTAGATGGGAGCGGAGGGGATTAAGATATTTCAAGTCCCAAAAGGGGGAAAGGCTCTCCACCACCTTCCCCCAAAGCCGGGTCACTTCCTCCAGCAAACTGAGTAGCCGTCGGCAGAACCGCGAAGAAGCGGTCGACGGTTGGCTGTATGGGTGTTGAAGAAAGGGCCGGCGAAGGTACGGCCTTTATCACCCCCTTCCTTTTTGAATGCGGCATCGGAAAAACGAGAACGTGCAATCAGCACAATGCAAGGTACAATATTTCAGAAGAAGGCACTTGCAATCGTCGGATCTTCGAATCACTCCATAGCGATTCTCACACCGCCACCATCTTGTCACGCCCCCCTCCTTTTAGAAGTTTTATTAAACACCCATGTAGGGTTTTTTTTTCCATATTGCTTTTTTCCACTAATCCTACCCACTTCTATATATTGATTTGTGAACCACTTATATATTTTATTATTTGCGGTATATTGAATAAAGCTGAACAGTATTTTTAACATTTTTTAAAACTGAACACAAAATTGACCCCTCCCCCTTTTATGAAGCCATGTTAGGCTTTGTATCACCGGCCTTGGAGCTAATACTGCTGTGGCCGGCAATAAAAAAGCCTAATGCAGGTTCATAAAAGGGGGGGCGGAGGGGAGGTTGATTGGCTGCTGGATTGTTCCTAAATTATAAACATCTTTGCACATTTCTACAGCTGAAAACCTGCATCAGCTGCTTCTATATCTGCAGAGATGCCAAGTTACCTAGCTCCAGGTTGAAGATTTTTGGACACTCCTGGATTTCTGAGCACCCAATCCTAGTGTATGATGGGACTTGCAGCACTGATTTCAACGAGCAGGATCAGGCCCTACCAATGCCACACGGTTTTGGGATATAAATTCAAAAGTAGGAGTGTCCCATAATCTCCAGCCTGGAACTGGGTAACTAGGTATCTCTATCTCTATATTTGGGACCTGCTAATTTACACTGCCCTAACTTTCACTGTTTCTGTGAATGTAAGGTATGTTCATAGAATTTGTCGGGTTTATACCAAAATTCAGTCCCACCTTGTACACTTTGGGCTCCTTTTACTAAGCTGCGTTAGGGCATTAGCACGCGGAATAGCGTGCGCTACAATGCTGTGCGCGCTAGACGCTAACGCAAGCATTGAACTGGCATTAGTTCTAGCCACGTAGCGTGGGTTTCCGCGCGTTAAAATCCTGCGTGCGCTATAAATGCCCTTTATTGCCACATAGAGGTAAATACATATGCTTAAATTTTCTTCTGCCTGTTTGTCATCTTTAGGAAATTCGTATAAGGAGCCCTAAGGGAGGGGAAATTTGGAAAAATTAAAAGGGACCACAAAGTTTGCCCAGGGTCCCATTAGTGGTTATGATTTATAGTTTATTAAATTTGCTGTACCGCCTGGCTTTGTCTAAGATTACAGAGTGTATAAGCCATAATTTCAAAGTTATTTATATTAAAATGTTAAAAAAAAAGTAAAAATCCTTATCACCAGGAAGAGTAATACCAAAAGCAGCCTCAAAATAATGATCCTTAAAGCAGTCGTGGCTCATAGCATGGTGGTTCAGGGTCATAGCTCTGGTTACACCCCCCAACGCCAGCTTGAAAATCAGCTGCGGTCCTAGTAAGGGGTATATTTTTTTTCTGCACAATGGATTGCCATAGGAAAGGTAGCACACACACACACACATATATACTAAGAAGGCTGACAGTGGAACAGGGTCTATTTTAGAAGATTTGCAGTGATTGGAAGGGAATAGCTGGGTTCTATTTTAATGTGTGTAGAGCAGCTAAATGTTTCATTCGTGGCTGATGAAGCCTGCCTCAAGGGTTCAGTTCTTCCTGGAATAAAGAATGTCCTGCCATTTCATCATACCAGGTCTTTGGACACTGAAGTAGTACTACAGGTCTTTAGTTCCTTCTTTATGTCCTGTGCGCTTATTAAAAACAGTTAATTATAGGTAAAAAGTAAACAGGGCTTTGTTTATTCTTTTTCTTTTTGCTAAAACATTGTTTCCCAATCCAGTCATGGAGGCATATGTAATCTGTCTAATTTTTAGGAACAGTTTTTGCTCCACTGTTCAATTTCCCAATGAAAATGCATTCTTGCATTTGAACTGTCGTTTATTGATTGTTATATTGAAACTTTTGGTGGGATTTTTTTGTATACATTTTTAAGAGGGTTTTTTAAAAAAAATCTTAATATATGGTGAAAATGAGTTCTCTTGTTGCGGGATTGTACATTGAGCTGGCGTTAGTTCTAGAAGCGTAGTGTGCAGTAATTACCTGTGTATGCTAAAAATGCTAGCGCACCTTAGTAAAAGGAGCCCAATGTGAATGTGACAGGAATTCTAGATCAGTGGTTCCCAACCCTGTCCTGGAGGACCACCAGGCCAATCAGGTTTTCAAGATAGCCCTAATGAATATGCATGGAGCAGATTTTCATGCCTCTCACTTCCATTATATGCAAATCTCTCTCATGCATATTCATTAGGGCTAGCCTGAAAACCCGATTGGCCTGGTGGTCCTCCAGGAAAGGGGAAAGGGGGGGGGGAATTTTATAGTTATGTATTGTATAAGTATTGATTATTTGATAGGCAAGGGGGGAAAGGTGGGAGTTAAGTATTTATCACTGTTACCATTGATGATTATTAAGTGATATAGATATTGTTAATTTGTTTGGACATTTTATCACACTTATTGTAAGTTTGAAAATGAATAAATAATTTTTTTTTTTAAAAAAAAGAAAATAACAGCAATTTAGTTTCAAAGTTTTTCCCTGCGGTCTTTCATATTTATCCAGTCTGAATAAATTCTGTCAAGATCTGTTGAGCCTCCATTTTGAAGGTGACTTTTAACACTCATCCCCTGAAAATAAGCCCTAATATGTTTTTTGTTCCCAAAATTAATATAAGACACTGTCAATGGCTTAAAGATAATATGTTAGTACTAAATGTATCAAAATCCTCAATAATGTTTTTCCTATGGAAAAATGACCTTAAATTTTCATCACAAATACTTTTAGATAAAACCCCACTTCAAATAGTAACAACTACGAAAATACTGGGAGTAATACTAGATCTGGAACTTTCTTATCACGACCAGATCAGTTCAGGGATAAAGAACGGTTTCTACAAGCTACGTTTTATTAGATCCTTAGTAAAAGTCTTAGAACCAGAAGCTCTCAACATCCTCATTCATTCTTTAATTATCTGTAGGCTTGATTACTGCAACACATTGCATCAAGGTATAACACAGAAAGAAATGAGAAGATTGCAAATTATACAAAACACAGCAATAAAAATTATTACTAATTCAAAAAAATATGACCATGTAACACCACTTCTACAAAAAGCACACTGGTTACCAGTTTTGTATAGAATAACTTACAAAATTGTGCTGTTAACTTTTAAAATCCGACAATGTAATGCACCAATATATATGGACCGCCTGGGCACGATGGACCTCGGGTCTGACCCAGTGGAGGCATTGCTTATGTTCTTATGCTTATGTTCTTATGTTCTTATACCATACACACCATTTAAGCCGCTTAGATCAACAGAGCAGCATCTTCTGACTCTCCCCTCCTTGAAAGTAATAGGTACTAGGAGATCTACTATTTTTTCGGTTGTAGCCCCTCAGCTCTGGGACAATCTACCAAATTATTTGCATGGTGAACCCTCATTAGAAAAATTTAAAGGTTCTTTAAAAAGTTTCCTGTATAAAGACGCATTTGATACATAGATAAGATAACTCATTTACAGTTAAAATTTTATACCCTAATATTTAGGGGTCCTTTTATCAAGCTGCGGTAGGGGTTTAATGCGCATAATACCGCACGTTAAACCACCTGCCGCGCTAGCTGCTAACACCTGCATTGAGCAGGCGTTAGTTTTTTTAGCTGGCCGTGGAGGTTAGTGCGTGATGAAATGTCTGACGTGCTAAGCCCGCTAGCGCGGCTTGATAAAAGGACCACTTAGTCTCAATCAGTTCTTATTTATAGGACACAAACTTTTTCCTCTTTCTTCTTCTCTACTTTCTTATCTTCCCTCTTTGCTACCCTCCTGATGTGCTCCCCATAAATGTCTCTTTATTTTCTTTAATGATTGTAGTTCATCCCCCTCTCCTTTTGTATCGGTAATTAAATTTGTACGTATATATGTTATTTGTAATTAATTGTCTTATAATTTGTCCCCTATTTTTAACTTGTAATACGCATTGAAATACTTGATATTGCGTGCATAACAAATTTTAATAAACTTGAAACTTCTTATTTTCGGGGAAACACGGTAGTCTTCATAAAATAGCCTCCTAATAGAGTTACCAAATATTTGTCTGGAGAAACCTGGCACATGGCCCTGTCCCATTCCACCCCTAGCGCTGCCCCATCCCGCCTCTAGCCCCACCCTATTCTACCTCTAGCCCTGCAAAGCCTTGTCTTTGTTTTCCGAACTCTGGGCCATGTCTGGAGGGTCTCCGAGCATGAGCAGATGCATGTGGCGTCATCTGTGCATGCTCAAAGGCCCTAAAGACGCAGCTGGGAGGCCAGGGCTTTCCAAAACCCAGACAAACTAACGGGTTTTGGAAAGTCCTTCCAGGCACTCAGTCCTCTAAAAAGAGGACATGAACAGGATTTCCCGGACATCTGGTAACCCTACTCCTTGGACTTTCAGCCTAGATGACTTACAATTAGCCTCCATATATCTATGCTTTTGTATGTAGGCCTCATATGTGAGAACAAACAGTAATGATAACTGATTGCATTTACAACATAGCAGAGCAAGACTATACAAGTGTGAATATTATGTTTGAAAAATATTAATTCTCTGTGTATCTATAATATTTTTCTCTCATTTCCCCAGCAAACTACTCTGCTGTGCTTTTTCCCACCTCAGGTTTCTTTAGTGACTACACTCATAGCAGTAGGCTTTCACTTCATCCCATGAAAGGACAATCAGAGGGTACCTGTTCCATGAATGAGAAGGAAAGCAGACAAAGGATCAGACTGCTGACATCCTGCCACTAACTTTAATTTCGGGAGTAGGTTTAATTGTTCTTTTTAATCACAGCAGAAGAGAAAGAAAGTTTTTCTAAAAAAAAAAGACAAAACAATGCGGAAATGCCTGTGGTGGTAAGGGTGTTAGTGGTGGGAGGGGGCTGACAGCTGTCCTATTCATGGTTAATCAGGTGTGTCTGTCTTTGTGTAGCATCTGTCTGCTACTGTTATGGCGCCACCTGTGAAGGGGAATCTGGGTAGGAGGAGACAGCACTTGCATTGAAAACCAGCAGTATGAGAATGTAGCTTTGTCAGAAGAAAAAAATGTGCTATTTTCTAACATTTTTTTACAACTGGCTAGTGTTGAAGACAAGTTCCTTAAAGCGTCGGTGATCTCCATTGAAATTTAGTCTATGCAGAGGCCTTGTGCTCAGCCCTTTGTTCTTACTTGCTGTGATGTCACAGAACTTATTTGCATACTTTCACTTTCTCTTTATTAGCATCTTCTGTAAGAGGGGGGTGCTCAAATTTAGAGAATGACACAGGGACATATTTGTCCCCGTTCCCGCAGGGACTCAATTTCTCCATCCCTGCGAGTTTTGCCGCTGTCCCTGCCCCATTCCTATAAGCTCTGCCTTAGCTACACGAGCCGCAAATACTTATGATTTTAAAGTGTTTGAGGCTTGTGCAGATGAGAATGGAGCATGCAGGAATAGGGTAGGGTCAGGAAAAGAACTCGCTGGGACGGAAAAATGAGTTCCCTTGTCATTCTCTACTTAAAGGTTCTCAGCCCAACCAACTTTCTAAATTCTGAGCATTATTTTGCCACTATAGCTGAAGAGTGTTATCTTATTTCGTTAAGTGCCAATTTGCAGAAACAAAATTCTATGTTTTGACATTGCTTCAGATCATTGATTGAACCATATCCACATCATTCTCTTCTTGGTTGATCTGAGAACTTTTCAGCATCCATAATTAATTTTAACCCCACTCCCCTCATATAATTTTAGACTGGAGATTGTTTGCTGCATCCACTATCCTTTCTGGAAATAAGTTTTACTTATTCATGTATTAAACTGTTATTCTGAATTGCTTATAAATCATTAAACAACGATAAGCAAATCTTTAAAAAAAAAAAAACAACAATCTGAAATCATGAACATGGATATCTGAATTTGGCCATCTATGCTATTCTATATGTTTATTGTACTGCTTTTTGAGGACAAAACCATGATAAATTCAGGCAAATTGGTGCTTATCTGTTAATTGATGAAAAAAGTAACATTATCGTGTCAAATATGCATTTGGAATTGTAGAGTCAATATTCAAAAGGTTTGTCTGAGTATCATTTGAAGTTATCCAAACTCACTCCTCTTTCACTTGTGAAATGGAAAAAAAAAAAAGAGTTGGATACAAATAGGTGGAGTCTGAGGCTTATATGGGCTGTGGTTAGAGTTTAATCCCACAGTACTGATATTCATTGATGTCCAGCCAAATTAATCCAGATACATCTGCCTGCAGAAATGTGACCGTCTCTAGGAAAAGATGACTAAAGTGGCAGATCCAAACTGATGAGAATGGCTGATTTTTCATGTCATGAGTCCTTAAGCAAACTAAAAAAGTTACATCTTTGAAGTTCTGTAACTTAAAAAAAAAAAAATAAAAAAAATTTCATATACAGCAAAAGGATGGGGTTTGAACTTGTATTACAAACTGTTTGCTCTAACTGAATTCATCAAAACCTCATTCTTTCTATTTCTGCAGACTTTAGTCACCTTTACCGAGAGATGATCACAAATAGCATATTTTTAGATACCCAGATAAATTTATTCTGATATTTTTAGGTGATTATATTCAGCAGCAGTTAAAAGTTCTTTGGATAGTGAAATGGTACGGTGGCTGTGCTAGTCCACTCTTCAAGGTAATATGTAGAAATAAAAACCAAACAAACCTTTTTTATAGGACTAACTTATCTCCTCCTTTACAAAGCCACGCTAGTGCTTTTAGTGCCAGCTGTGGCGGCATAACCTCTAACGCTCATAGGAATTCTTACAGCTGCGGCCGATGCTAAAAATGCTAGTGCGGCTTTGTAAAGAAGGGGGTTAATGCAGTTTATGATTAGCTTTTGAAGGTAACCCGTTCTTATGATCAGAAATCTAATAAAGTTTTAAAACCAGGGCAAGCACAGAGGTGGCCTTTGCTTTTGTGATCTTGATGATAATTCTTAGACAATGTGTTGACTATCTCTCAATTAACTCAGGTTTTCCAAGAAAGCTTTGAGACAATCCAGGCTTTAACTTTTATTCCTTGTGTTTTGGGGATTCGCCATGTACTAAACGTACAGGGCCATGAAGAACAGAATGTTTGAAGTTGATTACTACCTTCTATTCAGTGGCTTTGTGAACATATTTTATTCATCTTATTTAAAAAAAAAATGTATTACCCACAGCATCCAACAATTATGTGTGGGATACAATATAACATGTGCAATCAAATCAAACAAACAGTTACATAAAATAACATCATACAAAAAATAAAAACATTCACAAATACTCTCTCTCAAATAACATTCCGCTCCCCCCTTTTACAAAACCGTAGTGCGGTTTTTAGTACCGGCCGCAGCAGTAACAGCTCTGATGCTCATTGGATTTCAATGAGCATCTGACCTATTATCGCCATGACCAGCGCTAAAAATGCTAGCACGATTTTGTAAAAGGAGGGGGGGAGGGGAAGCATAGTCTTTACACATTTTCTAAATTGCAATACACTGGAAGCCTGCACCATGACCATGGACCCCCCCCCCCAAATCTTGAAAGTATCACCAAATTTACTGACATAATTTCGAGCCGCAACTGATTCTCAGAACAAAATGTTGGCTGTAGCTGATAAAAATGAAATAAACTCAGTACAGATGGACCCTTATCTTTCAATACCTTAAAAATCAAGCACAATTTTTTAAACTCACTATGCGACGCAACAGGCAACCAATGCAACTCACGCAAAACAGATGTAATATGATCAGATTTAGAAGCCATGTTACAGCATTTTGTGCAATTTGTAAGGCATGAATCACATACTTGGGTAAGCCAAGATAAAGTGAATTACAGTAATCAAATACCAGAGTCATAAGAATTGCCACTGCTGGGTCAGACCAGTAGTCCCAAAAGTCTGGCTGCAGTACTTGCGGGACTTGCGAGAATTGCCGGCAGCCATTCGGAAAGCGGCACGAGCCCAAGCGGGAGCATGTAAAGCTTGGCCCTGATCGCCATGCTCCTGAATTGTGTGCCTGCTGGTTGGAAATAGTAAGGAGCCATTGAAGGTTGGAGGAAATAATTTAAAAAAGGTACGGGGTTTAAAAAAAAAAAAAGGTACGGGAGTATGATAAAAAAGGTACAAGGGGGATGATTAAAAGTACAAGAGGGGGTATTCTTAAAAAGGTACTGGGGGATGATTAAAAAGATACTGGGGGTATGTGGGGGGATGATTTAAGTTACTGGGGGCACATGGGGAATGGGGGATTATTTAAGGTACTGTGGGGGTATGTGGGGGGTATGGGGCCTGCCTCTCACTAGGCCACTAGGCCTGCCTGCCTGCCACTAGGCCTGCCTGCCCTGTGCCCTATCCCAGCCTACAACTAGACTACCAGATGGAGGGGGAACAGGGTACAGAGCCTCGCAAGGAGTGTGGAGTTGGGTGCAGAGCCTGGCAGGGAGAATTTGGTTCAGAATGGTATTTTTTTCTTGTTTTCCTCCTCTAAATCTAGGGTGCGTCTTATGGTCAGGTGCGTCTTATGGAGTGAAAAATACGGTACTTGCATTGATTTAAACAGGAATGACCATCATATTGCCGAAGGGTTAGAAAAAACTTTGCCTTTTTTGCAAATGACATAAAGTTTTGCAACAGAGTGGACAACATGAGAGTTGATCTCCAAAAATTAGAAGCATGGGCTTATGGTTGGAAGTTAAGCTTTACAGTGAAGACATGCAGAATGATACACTGCAGCAACATAGTGGAGCCACACACTGTGCAGGAGAAGGCAATGGCAAACCACTCCTGTACTTTGAGGTGAAACATCACAGGGTGGATTCCTTACTATGTGTGTTGCCATGAGTTGGTGGCATAATCCCCACACTTAGGCGACATCACTACTGACAACAATGGAGAATCCTGGGTCTGATTGTTTAGGTGCTGGAGAAGGGGTAGAGCCAGCCCCTGTTGGCATGAATCTTGAATTTAAAGAGCCACCTGGGTGCAGGCTCACCCTCTTCCTTTCCCAATGGCTTGATCGCTGGGGGTAACAGGGATCCAAGGTGACTAGTTATGCCTTGGGTTGTGGCGGAGGCACCCGAGGCCTAAAGCATCTTGCCAAAAAATGAGACTGGCCTCATGAGGTGAGGACCTGCCATGTCTATGGGCAATAGTCTGTCCACCTAGCTGGTGTGTAAGGCAGGTGGACTGATGAACTGTGGTCAGGTTTTAGAATGGACTGATGCTGTGGCCTGTCTGGAATGGGCAACATGGCAGGCCATTACAGGACTGTTGGGCATACTCCCTTGCTGGCAGTCAAGGTAGAGAGAATTGCCCAAGGAGTATTGAAGGCTCAGTTGCTTCCTAAGGTGTCTTACATGATTGTCAATAATAAAGTTGTAGCCTTTGTTCCCAGAAATATCTCTGCTTCCTATCACTGAGAATGCTGGGTATCACCCAGGCATACGAAAGCATGCAGCTTGCCTATGTTACAAGACAGAAAGAGAAGAGAAACGGCCAACAACCAATGGAAAGACAGCAGAAAGCAGGAAAACACAAGAAACTAGGACAAAGAAATGGGAAAATTAAATGTCCAGACAATAAAGAGAGAAAATAAGTGTTCATTTTGAATTTATTAACAGGAATATGTCAGCTTTGGTAAATATGCATTACACATAGTTTTATATCATGTTCAGTACAGAGAAAAAACACACTTCTGATTGTGTTTCTTCACTGCTGCAATGCATGCCAAATTTGACTTTTTGTGCTTCCTAGTTCAATTTTTGTTTTCATATTTCAATTTGTATCCATCTCATGTTTGAAATTAAAAGAAAAGTAATTAGTTACTCTAAACCAGAAACCACAATCAGTAATTAACTACTTTCCAAGATTAGGTAATCTAATTAATGTAACTACTTTAAAACTGAGAACTAAAAGTAGCTGTAATTAATTACTTTTTGATGAGTAATCAGCATAACATTATCCCCTCTAATTCTATATATAGTGCTCAAAATTGTACATACAGATTTGGCCACATTCCCAAACTGAGTGTGCAATTTAACTGCTTAATGAACCAATTAGCACTGATAATTGGGCACTAACAATCAATTATCCGCATTAATTAACAATAATTGAAATTTACATGTGCATCTATATGGTTGCTTTTTATAATGATGTGTGCGTAAATTTTTTCATGGGGATCTGAAAATGGGGCGTGGCCATATTGAGGCTTATGGCTGGGTCAGGGGCATTTCTAGAATTTGCACAGAATGTTATACAATTCAGAGGGGAGCAAGAGCAGGAATTTACATTAGGTATACATTTGCACTTCCAAAATTAGGCACGGATCCTGGTGCTCAGTGCTGTTCTATAAACAATGCCCAACTTTGAACTTTGCCCCCAAATTGGACTTCTGGCTATGCTGCTGGTGTAAACATTGATGCAAGAGTTTAAGGCAGCCACAAGGGGCAGGAGCAAATGGGCTTTCCTCTTGTCTCCTCACCCCCCACTGGACCACCACGACAAGGAGATGTTTGGGACTTGGGGGCTGAGACAGAAGCCTGAGGGAGGGGATAGAAGGAGGTAGGATGCTCTGGGGGGCTCAATTTATAGAAACATGACGGCAGATAAAGGCCAAATGGCCCATCTAGTCTGCCCATCCACAATAACCATTTTCTCTTTCTCTCTCCGAGAGATCCCAGGCCCTCTTGAATTTAGACACAGTCTCTGTTTCCACCACCTCTTCCGGGAGACTGTTCCATGCATCTACCACCCTTTCCATAAAAAAGTATTTTCTCAGATTACTTCGGAGACTATCACCTCTTAACTTCATCCTATGCCCTCTCATTGCAGTTTCCTTTCAAATGAAAGAAACTCGACTCATACACATTTATATTATGTAGGTATTTAAATAACTCTATCATATCTCCCTTCTTCCACCTTTCCTCCAAAGTATACAGATTGAGATCTTTAAGTCTGTCTCCATACGCCTTATCATGAAGACCACACACCATTTTAGTAGCCTTTGTCTGGACCGACTCCATCATTTTTATATCTTTTTGAAAGTGCAGCCTCCAGAATTGTACACAATATTCTAAATGAGATCTCACCAGAGGCTTATATAGAGGCATCAATACCTCCTTTTTCCTACTGGCCATACCACTCCCTATGCAACCTAGCATCCTTTTATGTATGTTATATCTTGTAAGCTGCCTAGCATGTAGTGATTGTGCGGTATATAATTTATTAAATAAAATAAATAAATAAAGAGAAGTAGGATATTTTTATTTACAATTTTTCTAGCCAATTTTCCAAGGTTCTAAGCAGGTTTCAGCCAAACATCAGATATAATCATAACAATAAAACACCCAACATTTATATAGTAGAAACAGCTAAAATAAACCATGAAACAGAGACAAATATTACATAAAACAAAACTGCTTTATACCCAGAAGGATAGATTAAACAGTTCCATATCTATATGGCAAGACAGTGAAAAATTTTAAACTGAATCAAATACAAGATGAATAAAGGGAGCATTTATCTACTTCTTGAATGAGAGAAAGCTGTCTTTGGCAAGTAATTCCATAGCAATAGACCAGCTATAGGAAAGGATCAGTGCCAAGTTTTGACAGACTGTTAAAATATATAATTGGAAAGTCAAGGAGACTCCAGCTACAGAAATGTGGAGGTAGAGGCCAAGGAAAGTGGTTCTGAATGAATAAAAGAGAGAAATTTGAAGTTGTATGGTACAAGGCATGCCAATACATGGGAGAGCTTTATGGGGGAGAGAATGAGGGTGTTGGTAGTGATGGGATAATAAGCAAAAGTAATAAGGAAAAAAGAACGTTAGTATGGAAATTATATATAAACTAGTCTTATAGCCCGTTACATTAACGGGTGCTAGAATATATGTGTGTGTGTCTGTCTTTATTTCTTTCTCTCTCTCTCTCCTTAGCCGCTTTCTGTATTTCTGTCTATCTTTTTCCTTGGCTGTCCACTACCATCCCGCACCCCTCCTGACCCGACTCCCGCTGTCTTTCTTTCTGTCTGTCTCTGTCCCTGGCCCCCTTTGTCTGTTTGTCTTTCTGTATATGTCCCTGGCCCTGTGTCTTTCTTCTTTTCTTTCTGTCTCCCTTCCTCCCTCTGTCTGTCTGTCAAAAGCAGCATTCCCTCCCCCTCTATTTCCCTCCCCCCACACCAGTTCCCTGTGCACCTGCCCCTGTGTCTTTCTTCTAGTCTTTCTGTCTCCCTTCCTCCCTCTGTCTGTGCAAAGCAGCATTCCCTCCCCTTTCCATTTCCCTCCCCCCCACCAGTTCCCTGTACAGCAGCATTAGCGCTTCCTCTACCCTCTTTCCCTTCCCACAGTGGCGACTACAAACGCGGGTCCGAGTCATTTGCCGCCACCCCTCCCTTCCGTTCCCGTGGGCCCGACTGGCGATTTAAGCAGCGTGTGCATCAGTGTTCACACGCTGCTTCGGGTCCTTCTACTGCCCTGATTTACTCAGGCACGTCCGGAGCAAATCAGGGCAGTAGAAGGGCCCGAAGCAGCGTGTGAAGACTGATGCATACGCTGCTTAAATCGCCAGTCGTGCCCGCGGGAACGGAAGGGGGAGGCGGCGGCAAATGAGTCGGGTCCCAGGCAGCGGAAAGTTGCTGGGCTCCGCAGGCCTCCCCACCCCACCATCCTAACGTCAAACTGATACCTGAGGCCGGCCACCACCACTTCCGCAGCTCGCTCGCGCTTCGGCCGGTAGGTGGAGAGCAGGGAAGCTTTTGTGATGCGCGAACACGCAGCAGCAGGACGGACCAGAAGCCGCGCATGCGCACTTCCTATTTGTCGCTACAGCTCACGGAAAAGCGGCACATACTTAGGAACTGTGCCTGCGCGGCCTAGCATTTTATTATATTAGATGTGTGGTTAAGAAAACAAGACAGATGGTCCATAGTCTTTATTGGTATATAAAAACTCCCACGAATTAAAAACAGTTGCCCAGCATGGCCACATTTTACCAAAATCTGGCCTTGTTAGGGGCAATAATAGTAAAAAATCAAACATAAACATTAAGCTAAATCAAAAGTAAATGCATGCAATAACAAACGAAATTTCAAAGACAAACCACATATCAAAAAACAGCTTGAGAGCACATAAAATAAGCTCAAGTAACCATAAACATTACATTCAGTGAGTTTGGTTGTTAATATAATAAATCAATAAGACGAATGTGACTAAAAGGATTATCAAGCTTTATTGTTAACAGATGTCATTAAAAAGATGTTTTATATTCATTATAACAGAAGATAAATAAATATTTAAAATTAAAACCAAATAAATGAAAATCCCTTGTTCACAAGTTCTCATTGAATGAGATGGCATGACTTGAGATAACCGGCCAACACCACAAAGCAATGCCTTGAACACTAGTACCACCTGCTTGGAACTCATGCACCAACTGATATGCAGTCAACGCAGAGAATTCAAATAGGAGGAGTACATAAGAACTTAAGAATAGCCCAGTAGCCCATCCTCAGGGTGGCCAATCCAGGTTACTAGTACCTGGCAAAAACCCAAAGAGTAGCAACATTCCATACTACCGATCCAATGCAAACAGTGGCTTCCCTCATGTCTGTCTCAATAATAGACTATGGACTTTTCCTCCAGGAATTTGTCCAAACCTTTCTTAAAACCAGCTAGGCTATCTGCTCTTACCACCACCTCTGGCAATGTGTTCCATAGCTTAACTATTCTCTGAGTGAAAAAATATTTCTTTCTATTGGTTTTAAAAGTATCTCCTTGTCCCCTAGTCTTTGTAATTTTTGACGGAGTGAAAAATCGATCCACTTGTACTCATTCTACTCTACTCAGGATTTTGTAGACTTCAGTCATATCTCCCCTTACCTGTCTCTTTTCCAATCTGAAGAGCCCTATCCTTTTTACTCTTTCCTCATACGAGAGGAGTTCCATTTCCTTTATCATTTTGGTTGCTCTTTTTTGATCCTTTTCTAGCGCCACTATATCTTTCTTGAGATACGGAGACTAGAATTGAATGCAATACTCCAGATGAGGTCACACCACATAGTGATACAGGGGCATTATAACATTCTTAGTCTTGTTAACCATCTCTTTTTAATAATTCCTAGCATCTTTTTTCAGTGGTGTAGTAAGGGGGGCAGACTTCCCCAGGTGCCCAGTCTTCCAATTTCCTAAGGTCCGCCAGCAATTTTTCACAATCTGCATGCGTTTTCACAACTTTGAACAGTTTAGTGTCATCTGCAAATTGAATCAACTCACTTATCGTTCCAATTTCCAGATCATTTATAAATAACTTAAATAGTACCAGTTGCAGTACAGATCCTTGTGGCACTCCACTGTTTACTCTCCTCCACTGAGAAAAATGACCATTTAACCCTATCCTTTGTTTTCTATCTGATAAACAATTCCTAATCCACAACTGAATTTTGCCACCTATCCCATGAGTCTTTAATTTTCTCAGGAGCCTCTCATGAGAAACTTTGTCAAAAGCTTTCTGAAACTCTAGATATACTACATCAACTGGCTGACCTTTATCAACATGTTTATTTGTACCTTCAAGGAAGTCAAACAAATTGGTAAGGCATGACCTCCCTTGGCTGAACCCATGCTGACTCTGTCCCATTAAATCATGTTTGTCTAAGGGCTCCTTTTACTAAGCTGCGCTAGCGGTTTTAGCGCGCGCTTAGTGCGCACTATAATGCCGCACATGCTAGATGCTAACGCCTCCATTGAGCTGGCATTAGTTTTTCCACGTAGTGCATGGATTAGCGCGCGCTAATCTGCAGTGCGTGCTAAAAATGCTACCACAGCTTAGTAAAAGGAGCCCTAAGTGTTCCACAATTTTATTTTTTGTAATAGTTTCCACCATTTCCCCCAGTACTGAAGTCAGGCTTACTGGTCTGTAATTTCCCGGATCTCCACTGGAAGCCTTTTAAAAAATCATCGTAATCATTGGCCACCCTACAATCTTCAGGTACTACAGACAATTTTAGCAATAGGTTACAGATCTCTAACAGCAGATCAGCAATTTCATGTTTGAGTTCTTTTAGTACCCTGGGATATATACCACCCAGTCCAGGTGATTTATCACTTTTTAACTTGTTGATTTGACTTAGTACATATTCCAGATTCACCAAGATTTCTTTCAGTTCCTCTGCATCATCACCATTGAAATCCATTTCCAGTTCAGATAGATCTCTTACATCTTCTTCTGTAAAGACCAAAGCAAATAATTAATTCAGGCCTGGATTCAGTATAGGGTGCCCATTCTCAGAAGCTGGTTAAGTGACTTTTGAGAATCGCACATGGGTACCCTATACTGAATTGACCTAAGCCGCCTAACCACCACTCTAACCAGTGCCCTTATTACAGGTGCCGGTTAGAGAATCACATTGCCGCTGAACTGATGGTGGCAAGGGATCTCCTTGCCACGTTCAGTTTAGGGGCTGTAGCCCGTCCCCCCCATACTCCCCATGCGAAGACTACTGGAAGGAGGGATGCCCAGTACCTCCTGCCGGGACCCCTGAAGCCGGCCCCACCCCCACCCCCGAATGTCCGTGGCAGATTGCCCAATTCCTCCTGCCTCCACCCCGCTGCCACATCCCTTGGCAGAAGGGATGCCCAGTCCCTCCTGTCGGACACCCCCACCCCCTATAATGACTGTGGCAGGAGGGATGCCCAGTCCCTCATGCTGGACACCCCCACCCCTCATAATGATGGCAACCAGGAGGGACCCCCCAGTCTGAACCCCTTCAGCCCAGCCAGAAATCCCCAAGCCTACCCCAGCCAGAATCCCCCCCCTCCACCTAGCCTACCCAACCACCCCTACCTTTAGTAGTTGACTGGCTAGATAGATGCTTCCTCCGTTCATCTGGCAGGCCCGCCTTCATCTGAATTGCAGGCCTGTCCCTTCCCAATGTATTGTGGGATGCACCGGGGAGGGGCCTAAGGGTCTGATTGGCCCAGATGCATAAGGCCCCTCCCATACCTCCAAGGCCTCCTAAAGCAGCAGCAGTGGTAGTGCTCTGAATGGCCTGCTTCAAGCAACCTGCCTCGCTAGGGCTTTTCTCTGCCACGTCACCAATGCACCAGTGATGCAGCAGAGGGAAAGTCTCTGTGGAGAACGCTGTGAAGCAGCCCATTCAGAGCGCTGCCATTGCTGCTGTTTTAGGAGGTCTCGGAAGTATGTTAGGTCTCACCAGGGTGGGGGGTCACTGAATCAATGAGTCTGATCTTCTCAGACAACGAATCGATCTGAATCGATTCACCGAAGTGAATTGATTTGAATCAGCAAATTGGGCAGCACTAATGCGCACAAGTGATAGAATACTGGAAGTTAGGCACCTGAGCTAGCATAAGTATGCGTGCCTAAAGTTACATATGTAATGGCAGACTTACACTAGTATTCCGTCATGGCAATTATGCGTGTACTGTAATTGCCAATATAGAATTTGTGCCTAGTACACAGCATCCTGGTGCCTAACTTTGGATAATCTGTTCATAATTACCTAGTTAACAGTGTTATTTAGCTGCTAAAAATATTATATATCCATTGAGTTTAGTCCTTCTGAATAGATGCATCTAGATGAAGATAAAATTAATATGGAAAAAATGTTAGTTTAGTCAATAATCTAATTAAGGTGGATGATTTAAAAACACCAGTAGATTTTTTTTTTTAAAATAAATCTTTATTAATTTTTTAAACTCACAATAAGTATAACACAAAATACAACCATTTTATACTTTAACATTACTTATTATATCATCAAATTATAGCTCTCATCAAATATCTCTCCTCCCTTATATCCAACAATGAATCATAAGCCGAAGAAATCATAAAATATTCCCACCCTCCCACCCTACCCTAGACGTGTATGAACAAAAGAGAATTAATGTTTATTCTATGCAATACTTTCAATCTTTACAGTATCTTGTTAATGGCTCCCAAATAACCTGAAATTTCTTAAAATTTCCCTGCTACACAGCAATTATCTTCCACCAAAGAGTTCCACCAAAAGCTATAATTCAGCCTATCCCAATTTTTCCAATTATTTGTAATCTGTTGTATGGCAACCCCTGACATAATGAGTAGAAGCTTATTGTTATTAGAGGATATTTGGCTTTTAGCCCTCATTGAAATGCGAAACAATACGGTGTCATAGGATAATGCCACCGGATTGTCTAACAAATTATTTATTTGACCACATATTGATTTCTAAAAAGCAAGTATTAATGGACAATAGAATATCAAATGATCTAATGTCCCAGCTTCAAGATGACAATGCCAGATTTAGAGCTATCTAACATCTGTAAAACAAACCGCGTTCCAAAATGCTCTATGTAACAGAAAATAAAAAGGAAAAAATGTTAGTTTAGTCAATAGTCTAACTAAGGTGGATGATTTAAAAACACCAGTAGATTTAATAGCACCTACGGCAGATAAATTAGCAATTCACGTTAGAAGAAAGCTGGAATCTTTGAGAGATCAGCCAAGTTCTAACTCAGTACCACATAATTTGTCCTTTTTGACAGAGCAGATTTCAGCTAATAGAATTTGAATTGATTTTCCTGTCATTACAGAATTAGAGGTGGTAACATTACTTAAATACCTTACTTCATCTTGTTTATTGGATTGTTGTCCAAATTATTTGATGAAAGTTTCATCTAGTGGCGTACCTAGCATATGTGACACCCGGGGCCCATCATTTTTTGACACCCCCCCCCCATCTGTACAAAAAACATGATTTTTTAGTAACAAGCCACACGTCACACATGAGTATCTAGGAAAAGGCAGCATCTTACATATGCAGTGAGCAGTACAACATCAATACACCCATTGTAAAACTAAACAAGCCAGACTAGTACAGATCAATCCTGCAGTCAATCCTAACAAAAAAACCATGTCTTTCGAACACACAGAACACAAAAAACACCTTCGCCTAGTATGGAATATGTCATCACAAACTAACCCCTCCGTCTTTTACAAAACTGTAGTGTGGATTTTAGCTACGGAGGTAACAGCTCTGACGCTCAGAATTCTGAGCATCAGAGCTGCTACCACCACGGCTGGTGCTAAAAAACACTTCACAGTTTTGTAAAAGGGGGATAAAATAGAAATACATAGACAAAGGTTAAATTGAACCAGCAAGAAGCTGGACTCTACATACAATGCTCCACAGAAACAGTGACACGTGTCTCCTAAAGCAATAAATAAATAAATAAAATTTTCTACCTTTGTCTTCTGTGGTTTCTGCTTTCCTCATCTTCTTGTAACTCTCTTCCTTCCATCCACTGTCTGCCGTCTCTCTTCCCCTATATGGCATCTTCTCTCCTTCTATGCCCCTTCTAGAAACTGTATGCCTCCCCCTTCCACCTCTCCTTTCACCCCCATTGGTCTGGCATCTCTCTCCTCTCCTTCCCTCTCCCACACCTCTCCTCTGCAATCTCTTTCCCTTTTTTCCCTCATTTTCCTTTTCAGTTTATTTTCTGCATCTATCTAGATTACGTTCTTACTACCCTCTCATCAATGTCCTTTTTTACTGTCTACCTACAGCTTGCCACCTCTTTCCCTCACCCCTCCAGTATTTCTGTAACTCAATCCTTTTCTCCCCATCATGTGCCCTCCTTTTATTTATCCCCTCCTTCCATCATGTATTCTCTTTCTCCAACCCTTCCATCTAGTACCTTCTCCCCTCTCTGTCCACTTCCATCCAGCGTCTGCTCCCCTCTTTCTCTCCTCCCATTTCCTTCCTGCATTTGCTCCCTTATCTCTCCCATCTGCACTTCCATCCAGCATAGGCTCCCCACTACCATCCAATGTCTGCCCTTTCTCTCGCCATCCACCCCTCTTCAATCAGCACCTGCCCCCTTTCTTTCCCTCCAATATCCTTCCCCCTTATGTCTCTCTCCTTTCTCTGTACAACAATTCCATCAGCACCACCCATACCACCCTGCCCCCTTTCTTTCCCTCCACCACTCTTCCATTCCAGCAGTCCTGCTCCTTTCTCTCCCTTCATGTAGCAAGGTCCCACGATGACTGTAGTTGCCGGCTGCTAGTCCACCTCACTCTGACGTACTTGCTCTGGAGCAGACTCAGCAGCCGCATGCTGGAAGGTCCCGTGATGACTCGTCTGCTGGCTCCGCTCTGGAAGAAGTAAGTTACGTCGGAGGGGGTGGACCCGGCAGATGCAGGGAGTTGTGACAAAGTCCCGCAATGACTGCATCTGCCGGGTCCACCCCCTCCAATGTAACTTACTTCTTCCGGAGCAGAGCCGGCAGACGAGTCATCACGGGACCTTCCTGCACCTCAGTGCGGCTGCTGACTCTGCTGCAGAACAAGTAAGTCAGAGGTAACATGACCATTTATTTTTTTCATCAAAAGGGGACATCTATTAATTGAATGTGTATCCTTTCTTTCATTTCTTTCTTTCTGCACTCAGGCCCAACAATTGTCCCTTTCTATTCCCTCCCTCCTTCCTTCCCATGTCCTTAGTGCCCCCAGTACCTCCTTCTCATGTCCTTAGTGCCCCCAGTGCCTCCTTCCTGTGTCCATAGTGCCCCCAATGCCTCTGTCCTGTGTCCATAGTGCTCCCAGTGCCCCGTCCTGTGTCCTTAGTGCCCCCAGTGCCTCTATCCTGTGTCAATATTGCCCCCAGTGCCTCATTCACATGTCCATAGTGCCCCCAGTGCCTCCTTCCCATGTCCTTAGTGCCTCCAGTGCCTCTTTCCCGTGTCCATAGTGCCCCCAGTGCCTCTGTCCTGTGTCCATAGTGCCCCCAGTGCCTCCTTCCCATGTCCTTAGTGCCCCCAGTGCCTCCTTCTTATGTCCCCCCACTGCCTTCCAGATTTTGTCCACCACCAAAGCCAGCCTGCCTGTCTACCTATCTCCCTCCTTCCCTGCCGCGGAAAAAAAAGCACCTCTCTCCTTCCTTTCCCCGGTCTGCGCCGCTGCAATCTTACCTCCCCGCTGCTGCTGCTAATCGCCGACAACAAGTCTTCTTTCCGACGTCAATTCCGACGTTGGAGAGGACATTCTGGGCCAGCCAATCACTGCCTGGCTGGCCCGGAACGTCATCACTGACATCAGAATTGATGTTGGAAAGAAGACTTGTTGGCGATTAGCAGCAGCAGTGGAGAGGTAAGACTGGAGCGGCGCGGACCGGGGGAAAGAAAGGGCAGGAAGACCCGGACCTGGCAGGAGAGCAGGAGGACCCGGGTAGTAGAGCAGAAGGCTTTGCTCCCCCCCCAAGCTGTGCACCCGGGGGGGGTTCCCCCCCTCCCCCCCTTGGTACGCCACTGGTTTCATCTCCTCTTTTTATTTCCATTCTGGGGGACTGGTTGAATTACGAATTTCAGACAGGCTGTTTCCCCATTTCTTGGAGAGATATAATTCTAACTCCTGTCCCTAAAGATCCTAAAGGGGGGGCTGGACGGTTGTTATTAATTACACACTGGTGGCCTCTATTCCCCTTTTTGTTACAAATCATGGAAGGATGGGTAGTCGTTTAGTTGAAGACCTATTTAGATCAGTTTGATATACTGCATCAGGCTCAATCAGGGTTTCAAAAGGACTCTGGCCCAGAAACGGTGTCTGGCTCCATTATTAATTGAGATAGGCTAATCTTGAGTAGGAGCCAAATAAAACTGATAATGCAGTTTGATCTGTCGAGTGCATTCGATCTGGTAGATCATGACATTATTTTAACTGTATTGATGGAGACAGCTTAAAAATCTTGTTTTTGGAGGGTTTTTAAAAAAATAATATTGTATTTCCTTGAATAATTGAGTTTGGGACTGTAATCTGCATTTATATAATGATTAATTTTTTATATGGAAAAATTTTTAACTGTATGTATTAATTATGGTTTACTGAGATTTGTTTGTTTTTATTAGAATTATTATTATGGAGAGGTTAACTGCTTAGGGCTCCTTTTACAAAGGTGCGTTAGGGCCTTAACACGCGGAATAGCACATGCTAAAATGCCACACACGCTAGCCGCTACCGCCTCCTCTTGAGCAGGCGGTAGTTTTTCAGGTAGTGCACGCTATAGCGCGCACTAATCCGGTTCATGCGCTAAAAACGCTAGCGCACCTTTGTAAAAGGAGCCCTTAGTATTTTAGGGAAAAAAATATTATTATTTTTTTGCTTTTACTCTTTTTAAATGGAGTTCCTTTCTTAATGAATGTGTATTATATATTGTACACCGCTTGGATCCTTTTTTAGGCTGTTATGCGGTATAGAAAGTTTTAAATAAACATAAACACAAACATTGGTATTTTCTCTGTAACTACCCCTTTGCTCTGGAACTCAGCTCCTAACCACCTAAGAGAGGGTGCGTCACTAAACAACTTCAAGACCAACTTTAAAACATTCACCTGGAGCACTGCGTCCAGCACTGGTCGCCGTACATGAAGAAGGACACGGTACTACTCGAAAGGGTCCAGAGAAGAGCGACTAAGATGGTTAAGGGGCTAGAGGAGTTGCCGTACAGTGAAAGATTAGAGAAACTGGGCCTTTTCTCCCTCGAACAGAGGAGATTGAGAGGGGACATGATCGAAACATTCAAGGTACTGAAGGGGATAGACTTAGTAGATAAGGACAGGTTGTTCACCCTCTCCAAGGTAAGAATGAGGACACTCTCTAAAGTTGAAAGGGGATAGATTATGAACTAACGTAAGGAAGTTCTTCTTCACTCAGAGAGAGGTAGAAAACTCTTCCAGAGTCTGTCATAGGGGAAAACACCCTCCAGGGATTCAAGACAAAGTGAGACAAGTTCCTGCTGAACCAGAACGTACGCTAGGGCTAGTCTCAGTTAGGGCTCTGGTCTTTGACCAAGGGCCACTGCGTGAGCGGACTGCTGGGCACGATGGACCACTGGTCTGACCCAGCAGCGACAATTCTTATGTTCTTGTTCAAAGATGTCTTTGGACTTTGACTGTCCTTTTAAGGATGTTTTACATGCATTTTAGACCTGCACTGTTGCCGGTTTCTGTGTTTTCCCTTCCTCTTGTTCTTCATTACTTCCTCTTTTCACTTTAAATAATGTAGTTCTTCCCCATTTTCCCTAACGTCTCAATTTTAGTCTGTGTTTCATTATGTGTTTCATAACATCTCGGAGCACTATTGGTGCATCTCTACTGCATTGAGACTTTACGTTCATTATCTGATCCACATGCCTGCATTTAGGACCAAATAGGGACCCCTGAAGGAGACTATACTGTCGCAACACAGACCGTGTTGGGTCCATATGTTTCACCAGAGGTTCAGGCCCTAGACATTTTTATGTGGATTATTTATTTGTTTGAATAAAGCCTTCATCCTGGATATCAACTCTCCACGATTTCTTTGCTTCTTAATTGCATAACATAACACCAGATTTCTAGACCGCATAACCATAAGTTTCGATGCGGTTTACAAAAGATTACCAATAAAGAAATTACAGAAGTCACAATGATATCTATTCAGTCAGGTGTGTAGAAAAGAGAAATGTTTTCAACTGATTTCCAAAATTTTCAGAAGAACAAGATGTGTACATTTTTTATGTTTCCTCTTTATAACTATGTAAACCGCCTTGAAGCCTGATTAGACGGTAAATCAAATTTTTAATAAACTTAAAACTTTTCTTAATTGTAAGTCAGACAGAACTTGATTATGGATGCTGTGGCCTAAATGAACTCTTATAATGTAATGTGGGATTCACGTGATGCTGTGAACGGGGAAGGACGTGTTTCAGCCCTGCTCTGGGAACCTCCTGCCTCATCGACCTTCTACTTTTATTGAGACTTTGAGAGGTTCACCCTAGGATTGTGTTCAATAGGTGGCTTTCTATGGACAGATACTTGACAACGCCACCAAGTCCGGTGATGGCTGCGAGAGGCGCAAAGAAAGATCGGGTAAAATCTGTGGAGGACAAGATGGCGGAGTGGCCTAGTTGTAGTGGCGCAGTTACTCAATTTTCGGAAGCTGCACTGGCGGATCTTACCACGGCAATGGTGTCGGCATTGGAGCCACGATTTGAACAGCTATCGGGGCATATGTCTCGTCTGGAGCAATTATTGACTGAAACCACGCGGAGGACGACGGAGTTGGAATCGAGGGTTTCTGCTATTGAGGACGAGACTCATGGATTTCAGGCGGAGTTAACTACTTTGCAGACCTTGGTTAGAGCTCAAGCGGATAAAATAGACGATCTTGAAAATCGTTCATGGCAAGGAAATATGCGTATTCTGGGCTTACCTGAACTAGTTTCGGATTCTGCTCTTCTTGGAGTTGTGGAGCATTGGCTCAGACAGACTTTCAATCTTTCTGAGGGCTCGGGGGTGGTGCGCTTGGAGCGAGCGCACCGCCTGGGCCGTCGGCGTGAGGGGGAGACTCGTCCTAGGCTGGTACTGGTAAAATTTCACAATTATTTGCATAAAACTGAAATTTTGCGGCAATATAAATCAAAACGGAGTGAAGTGAAATATGAAGATCATCTCATTCGTTTGTTTGAGGATTATTCTGCTGCTCTCTTGGATAAACGCAGGCCCTTTCATGCGGTTTGTTCTAAGTTGGTTGAGAGGAAGCAAAAATGTATGTTTTTGTATCCAGCTATATTGAAGATTTTTTCGGAGGGCCAGTGGATTGTTTTTGATTCTTTACAGAAGGCACAGGATTTTCTTAATTCACAACCGGTGGATGGTGGATCAAAGACCTGACTGTATGTTTCATTGTGGACATTGATTTTGAGGGCACCAGGAGTGTTTTTAGTTCTGTGAGGACTTTTGTTTTTCTATGCTGGTTCTTATAATGTATGGGCCTGGTGGATTCTTTTGGGTGGTGGCTTCCTTTTCCTATGGGTGTTTGGGTCGGTGGGGCATGGGGTCCTGGTAGCATTAAGCGTGACTTCGCATTTCTCCCGGTTTTGGTTGGGGGGATGCAGTGGGTGGATTGTTTGTGTGAGGGTATGGGCTGGGGGTGGTTGGGATTGTTGTGGAATGTGAGATATTGGGGAGTTTTTGGGATATTTTTGGGATGGGTTTATTTTGGGGGGTTTTGATTTATTTTTTGAGGCGTGGTGCGGGTAAATGTGGGCAGGAATTTTCTAGGATGATTGTACATGGTTCTTTCATAGGGATCTCTCAGATAGGGCTGGGGTCTGGGAGATCAGCACTGTTTTATATAATTTGTTGTTTGGGTTTTTTTTTGTTTGTTTTCTGGATACTTAAGCTGTAATGAAGTCTCCTAGTTCTCTGAGGTTGGCATCTTGGAACGTTTCAGGTATAAATTCTCCAATCAAGCGTTCCAAAATTTTGACCTATTTAAATCGCACAGCAGTGGATATTGCATGCTTGGTAGAAACTAAATTATCTGCAATAGAACATGCTAAATTGAAAAAAGATTGGGTGGGCCAGGTGTTTTTTTGCATCTAATCAACATAAAAAGGGTAGTGGGGTGGCAGTTTTGATAAGGAAACATCTCCCGTGCCAAGTCCATTGCCTGTCTGTAGATCCTTACAGTAGATACTTATTGGTACGCATTAAATATCAAACCAAAATTTGGTATTTGTTGGTGGTCTATGCTCCAAACGTTTATGAGCATGCTTTTTTTCAAAAATTGATTGGTTTGGTATCTCCTTATTTGGGGAAGTCTTTGGTGGTGTTAGGGGATTTTAATCTGGTGTCTGATCCTCGTCTTGATCGTACTCAAGGTAGTGGCACTCCGATTATGGGTCATAGAAAGGGGTTACCTTTCTTTATGCTGGCTTTACATTTATTAGATCCTTGGCGCTTATTACATCCGTTTGATTCTGATTATACACATTTGTCTAGAGCACACGGAACTTGGTCTCAAATTGATTATATTTTTTTGACACATGATTTATTTACTTATGTTGTAGAGGCTGTAATTGGTTCCATGGCATGTTCGGATCATTCGTTAATTTGGACGGATTTTCAGTTTCCGGGGGACCCGCTCTTGCGTCGTCCTTGGCGTTTTCCTGTGTATTTGGCGTCCGACTTACATTTTCAAAATTATCTTTATAAGAAATGGGAAGAGTTTGAGCGTTTTAATGCACAACATCGTAATACTCCTTTGCTTTATTGGGATACTCTTAAAGTAGTATTAAGGGGGGATATTATTGCCTATACGGTAGCTCGTAAAAGAAGATTAACACAGGGTATTATTACATTGGAGCAAAAATGTAGACGATTTAAATTTATTTATATTGCCTCTCCCACGGCACATAATAAGGAAAATTATTTGTCTGCCCGAGCAGCTCTTAGTGCCCTTTTACATGATAGAGCAAAACAGTTTTTTTATGTTAGGGCTCATACGTATCATCGTTATGGTAATAAACCGGGTCGTCTTTTGGCTAACATTTTGAATACTGCTAACAGAACAGTTTTATTTCATATTTGGAATCGGCGGGGGGGTACTAGAGTAACATCTACTGCTGATATTGCAAAGGTTTTTTATGATTATTTTAGTCAATTTTACACGGAAAAGCCGTTAGGATCTGGTCCGCCTCTGGATGACTATTTGGCTGATGCGGGATTACCGCGTTTTAGTGCTCGTCATTTAAGTGCTTTAAATAGTCCAATTTCTGGTTTGGAGATTCAGAAAGCGATCCGGACAATGAAGAGTGGTACGGCTCCTGGTAGAGATGGTTATTCTTCTGATTTCTATAAGCTTGTTTGGCATTTGGTTCCAGGTCCATTAGTGGATTATTATACAGCTGGCATTGATGCAGGTGGTTTTCCGGCCCCTGCTAATCAGGCTTTGATTTCATTGATTCTTAAACCTGGTAAGCCAGAACATTGTCCTGATTCGTACCGCCCTATATCTCTCATCAATGTTGATTTGAAAATATTATCTCGGATTTTGGCGACTAGGTTGGCTGGTTTTTTGTCAGAATATATTTGTGCAGAGCAGGTTGGTTTTGTGAGGGGAAGGCAGTCTATTTTAAATGTACGGAAGGTATTATTGTCGGTAGCGCATTGTCAGTTTGAGCGGGAACCCTTACTTTTAGTAGGGTTGGATGCGGAAAAGGCCTTTGACCAAGTTAGTTGGTCATATCTTTTTCAAGTTTTAGATTATATGGGCCTTCAAGGGTGGTTCCGAAAGGTGTTAACTGCTCTTTATGCGTTGCCTTCAGCAGTTTTGTTGGTAAATGGTTGTATTTCTGCTCCCTTCTCAATTTATAGGGGAACGAGACAGGGGTGTCCCCTTTCTCCTTTGTTGTTTTTGTTGTATTTTGAACCCTTATTACGAACTCTTCAAAATGATCCAGATGTGGTCGGGGTCCAATTTAAATCGGGCTTAGTCAAATCTTTGGCTTTCGCAGATGATGTGCTTCTGGTTTTAACTAATGTACATTCTTCTTTACATCATGCTTTGGGGGTGTTGGAGGAATTTAGCTATTATTCTGATTACCGATTGAATGCTCATAAATCAGAAGCCTTAGCAATTCCTATATCGGTGCAAACTGAATGGGAAGGCCCTTTTCCTCTTAAATGGGCTGATGGCAAGATTAAGTATTTGGGTATATGGATTTCTGGATCCCTGTCTGATTTACCTTTGCTTAATTTGGAACCTTTGCTTCAGGGTACAGAAACAAAATTGCGTGTTTGGCAGTCCTTTCCCCTTACTATAATGGGGCGTATTGCGTTATTTAATATGATTATTGTACCACAATGGTTATATATTTTTCAAATGTTGCCATTATTGTGTTCTTCGGTTTATCATCTTCGTCTTCGGAGAGCTATTCAGCAATTTTTGTGGTCAGGTAAACGTGCGCGTATTTCTTATACGACTCTTACGTTGTCACGAGATAAGGGGGGGGTTGGGATTGCTAAATATCCATAATTTTGCGGTGGCTTGTCAACTTCGTCATCTTAATGATTGGTATAGAGGGACTTCTCATTTTTCTGTCACACCTGTGGAACTTGAACTTCTTGCTCCGTATACTGTTAGTACTCTTTTGCATGCTCCCGCTCGGTATTTAACCCAGATGTTGTCCCGATACCCCATTTACCGTGTGGTTCGTCAGGCTTGGCAATGGACTTGTGCATTTTTTGGACGCTCCTCTGTGAGTTCTCCTTTATTGACAATTAAGGGTAATCCGCAATTTGTTCCGGGAATGGAATCTTCGTTGTTTGACTCTTGGGTTGAAAAAGGGGTGGTATATCTTTATCATGTTCTTACTGCCATGGGGCAGTTGCATCCATTCCATGTTTTGGTTCAGGAGTATGGACTGCTTCCTGGTGATGTGTTTCCGTATATGCAATTGCAACATTATATTCATACGTTACCATCTGAAACTTTAACGATATCTGTTTTTGAATCTCTGAAGGAGGTATATTGTTTGGAAGCGCAATCTTTTATACCATTGCGTTTTTATCATAAAATTTTGCTGGAGGAAGCCCCGGAATATAATTTTGCTTCTTTGAGTGATCGGTGGTCTTTGGATTTGGAAATTCCCATATCGGTTGCCGTATTACGGTCTTTTTTGAAATCATTGAGACAATCCTGGGCTTCTATTCCTATGATTGAAATGCAATATAAACTGCTGATGCGTATTTATATTTCTCCAGCTAGGGCTTATCGTGTGGCACTTCGTTTAGATTCTTGTTGTCCTAAATGTGGGGGGGTAAATGCCACCCTGGGACATATGTTTTATTCTTGTCCTATGGTGTTGAGATTTTGGAACATTCTTCATAGACATATTGCACGTCTTTGGAACACAAGATGTCTACCTCATCCGAAGATGCTATTTTCTACTTCTTTATTGACTCATCCTATACTGAGAGGTATTCGTCTTTTTCTGAAGCGTGCATTATTGTTGGGGAAAAAGTCAATTTTGGTTCATTGGATGGATGCCACTCCACCCACATTATCGCAGTGACGCTCTTTGATGATTGCTCAACTAAAGATGGAACGCTTGTATATATCTGAGATGGATTCTGTTCAGGGACGTTCTTTACAGCTTAGTTGGGAGCCTTTTTGGGTATCCCTAACCGGGTATGCACGTAGTCATGTATTGAATATTTGAGCGAGTAGCTCTATATGATTATGTTTCCTGCAACACTAAATTGTTTATTTTTCCACGCCTTTTTTGTTTTGTTTCTGTGAGGGTGGGGGGTGGGGGGTGGTTCGGTGATATATATAAACAAAAATTTGGTCAGTGTTGCTTGTTTCTGTTTTGTATTTGTACTATGTTTTTGACCAATAAACAGTTTTGAACATAATGTAATGTAAAGTACAATATTCATGTACATGTGTATGTAAGTTGTGATTCTGCCAATGTTCCACCCAAATTCCTCCCTAGGACATGCCTAAACACGGCATCACACACACATGCCTTCTTGGCATCACACACGCTTTTACATTTGCAACATAAAAACGTTCTTTTCATGCATGAAAAAAAAATGATAAAATTGCAACCTAAATTCTTCCATAGTTATCAATCTGAAAAGACAGACCATGAAATATGGAAATTGACCAGTGTTTATGGAATGAACAATCTTGATTTGCAGTTAACAAATATTTGTCTATGGTACAAATCCAGACTCGGGCATTGGGTCAGTCTGGATTCTTGGATTTTCCAGATTCTCAGGCACTATTTTGAAAATTCAGATTTAAGGAATAAAGAAGATGAAGAAGCCAATTTGTTGATTTATTCACTAACAAATACAAAATGCTTCATTTATCAGTATGGGTATATTTACAGAACATACAAAAAAACCTAAATATTATGTCTCATTGAATTAGAGCATATTAAGAGAATCATAGAAACCATAGGTTTTTGAATGTTCATTTTTTCCTATTTGTAGCATTTACCATAAAAGCTCCCACACCATTGTGTGTGTGTGTCTCTCTCTCTCTCTCCCCAAGAATCCAGATTCTTTAGCAGGTCTGGAATGCAATTTTAAAGGGTCTAGATCAGGGGTGGGCAACTCCGGTCCTCGAGGGCCGGAATCCAGTCGGGTTTTCAGGATTTCCCCAATGAATATGCAAGAGATCTATTTGCATGCACTGCTTTCAATGCATATTCATTGGGGAAATCCTGAAAACCCAACTGGATTCCGGCCCTCGATGACCGGAGTTGCCCACCCCTGGTCTAGATTCTCAGGTGACCTGGATTTCTGGCATCTGGATTTTTGGACTTGTACTGTATATATATTTTTGGTGTGTTGATCAAGCTGCTGTGTCTGAACACTTGTAGACCTGTGAAGTTTCTGAGATAGACTCAGGGCTGACGACTCCTAAAGGGGATTTATGTAGGGGAAAAGGATTTTCCCATACTACTACTGTTTATCATTTTCTAGAGCACTGAAAGGCGTTCACAGCGCTGTACATTTAACATTCAGTAGACGGTCCCTGCTCAGAAGAGCCTACAATCTAATTTGGACAGACAGGACATCTCAGGGTTGAGGAGATTCTGGTAGAAGGAATAATACAATTGGTATACGTAACTGACAGTGAGTAGGAGTTGAAAGTTCAAAGCTGCTCCTTCTTGGCTTTCTAAAAAATACTGTCAAACACTAAAACAAACAAAATAATGAAATGAACAGGAAAATAACCCTCCTCCCTTCTAAAACTAAACAGAGATAAAAAATGAAATAAAAGGTTTTATTTCCCTGAACATTCTTACCCTCAATTATTATTGTGTAGGTACTCTGTGTACCATCTAAATGTTGAGCATATGGTTTTAAACATTCAAAACACTATTTAACCAGCATATCCAGAGTTATTATGGCATTTACTATAACTATTAAAACATTTGGAATTTAAGCTTTGAGTACTCCAACATGACTTTGCTCAGAGAGGAACAGACAATGGTCAGTGAATTACAGTATCTAGAAACCAACTCAAGAAAACCTCCTCAGGCAAACACTAAAAGATAGCAACATACAATGCCCTCCCCTCCCCCCCTCCCCCACCCCACACAATAGCAAGTTGCTGCGGTTTGGGGAGTATTTACAAGGCATAAGCTGTTCTTTTCTGTCATGCTGGGCAGTGTGCCAACTTCTTCAAATAGCAGTGCCCAATACACGTGCCTCTATTCCAAACCTGACCACCTCCGAAGTCTGTGCGCTCTTTTGTTTCTACAATGTGCACAAGGCTTGTCTGAAGGTTTGGTGGACTTCGCTTATGTTTTTACCCAGAGTTTATTTTTTATTGATTTATTAACTGCCTTAATGAAGAGATTTACCCAATGCAGGTACAGTTTAATATACAGCTGACAATTTTGTTAACAGTATAACAATAGTAAAACGACTAAACATAAGTCTAAATGCTGTATAATCAATGAGGTAAATTTGGAAATAAGAACATAAGAAGTTGCCTCCGCTGAGGCAGACCATAGGTCCATCCTGCTCAGCGGTCCGCTCCCGCGGTGGCCCATCAAGCCCATTGCCTGAGTAGTGGTCTATATCTATCTATACCCCTCAATCCCCTTTTCTTCTAGGAATCTATCCAAACCCTCTTTGAAACCATTTAATGTGTTCCTGTCTACCACAGGAAGCGCGTTCCATGTATTCACCACCCTCTGAGTGAAAAAGAACTTCCTAGCGTTTGTTCTAAACCTGTCCCCTTTCAATTTTTCCGAGTGCCCCCTTGTACTTGTGTTGCCCCATAATTTGAAAAATCTGTCCCTGTCAACTTTTTCTATGCCCTTCAGGATCTTGAAGGTCTCTATCATGTCTCCTCTAAGTCTCCGCTTTTCCAGGGAGAAAAGTCCTAGCTGCTTTAATCTGTCGGTATATAGGAGATTTTCCATTCCCTTTATCAGTTTAGTTGCTCTTCTCTGTACTCCCTCAAGTACCGCCATGTCCTTCTTGAGGTACGGCGACCAGTACTGGACACAGTACTCCAGATGCGGCCTCACCATTGCACGATACAGCGGCATGATGACTTCCCTCGTCCTGGTCGTGATACCCTTCTTAATGATACCCAACATTCTGTTTGCTTTCCTTGAGGCCGTGGAGCACTGCGCCGATGCCTTCAGTGTTGCGTCTACCATCACTCCCAGGTCTCTCTCCAGGTTACTGACCCCTAGTGGTGTTCCCCCCATTTTGTAAGTGAACATCGGGTTCTTTTTCCCCACGTGCATGACCTTGCATTTCCCTATGTTGAAGCTCATTTGCCATTTTTCGGCCCACTTTTCCAGCTGCGTTAGATCCTTTTGGAGATCTTCGCAGTCTTCCCTCGTTTGAGCCCTGCTGTATAGTTTGGTGTCATCTGCAAATTTAATGACCTCACACTTGGTTCCCGCTTCCAGGTCGTTTATGTAGATATTGAACAGGAGCGGTCCCAGCACCGACCCCTGCGGAACTCCGCTCGTGACCCCCTTCCAGTCCGAGTAATGGCCCTTTACGCCAACCCTCTGTTTCCTGTTTGCCAGCCAGTTTATCCATCGATGATCTCCCTTGCCCCGTGGTTCCATATCTTTTTGAGCAGTCTCTCATGTGGTACCTTGTCGAAGGCTTTTTGGAAGACGAGGTATATGATATCTATAGATTCCCCTTTATCCACATGGCTGTTCACTCCCTCAAAGAAGTACAATAAGTTTGTGAGGCATGACCTACCCTTGCAGAAGCCATGCTGACTCGGTTTTAGCTGCCCATTGTTTTCGATGTGTTCACAGATGCTGTCCTTAATCAGTGCCTCCATCATCTTTCCCGGGACTGAGGTCAGGCTCACCGACCTGTAGTTTCCTGGGTCGCCCCTTGAGCCCTTCTTGAAGATGGGCATGTCATTTGCTATTTTCCAGTCCTCCGGGATCTCTCCTGTTTTTAGGGATAGGTTGCATATTTGTCGAAGTGGCTCCGCTATTTCGTTTTTAAGTTCCTTGAGTACTCTTGGGTGAATGCCGTCCGGACCTGGCGATTTGTCGCTCTTTAGTCTGTCTATCTGCTTGAGTACATCCTCTTGGCTTACCTCTAAATTGACCAGCTTATCATTTTGGTCTCCTATTACGATTTCCTCGGGTTCCGGAATGTTGGTTGTATTCTCCCTCGTGAAGACTGACGTGAAGAACTCATTTAACTTGTCAGCTATCTCTTTCTCTTCTTTTACTACTCCCTTTCTATCTCCATCATCCAATGGTCCCACTTCTTTTCTTGCCGGTTGCTTCCCCTTGACGTATCTGAAGAAAGACTTGAAGTTTGTTGCTTCCTCTGCCAGTCTCTCTTCGTATTCCCTTTTTGCTTTTCTAACCACTCGGTGACACTCCTTCTGGTGTTCTTTGTGCACTTTTTGGTTCTCCTCTGTTTGGTCTTTTTTCCATTTTCTGAAAATGTCGCTTTTTTGTCACTTATCGCCTTCTTCACTGCATTTGTTATCCACACTGGGTTTTTTGTTCTATTTTTTTTGCACCCTTTCCTGAACTTGGGGATGTACAGGTTTTGCGCTTCGTGCACAGTCCCCTTGAGTAAGGTCCAGGCTTTTTCTACGGATTCCATCTTCCCTATGTTGCCTTGGAGTTTCTTTCCCACCATTTCCCTCATGGCATCATAATTTCCTTTTTTGAAGTTGAGTGCTGTCGTTGTGGTTCTTTTCTCCTTTGATGATCCAATTTCTAGTTTGCACTGGATCGTGTTGTGATCGCTGTTACCTAGCGGGGCTAATACCACCACCTCTTTTGCTGGCCCCCCTAGTCCGTTGAAGATTAGGTCAAGAGTGGCATCGCCCCGTGTTGGTTCCGTGACCAGTTGCTCCATGAAACAGTCTCTCATGACCTCTAGGAATTTGGTCTCCTTTGCGCAGTTTGAGTGTCCGATACTCCAGTCTATCCCAGGATAGTTGAAGTCCCCCATCACCACCACATTTCCGCTTCTGCATACCTGCCTCAGTTCAGCCTCCATGTCCTGGTCGATTTCTTCCGGTTGTCCAGGTGGGCGGTAGTACAGACCCAATTTAATGTCTGCCCTAGTTCCTCCCTGTAGCTTAACCCATAGTGATTCCAAGCCATCCACCCGTACTGTTGTTTCCATCCTGGCTGAGGGGATGGAGTCTTTTATGTACAGCGCTATTCCTCCACCCTTTTTATGTGTCCTGTCTCTCCCCTCCAGTTATTAGAAATGGCAAATTTAACAGCACTGTAGTACAATCATATAACAGAAATATGATAAATGTCAGTACAATACAAATGATACCAAAACGTTTTTATTCCAAGATGCATACCATAGCATTTAAATATTTCCTCTTCAACAGCTAGCAAAATAAATATGAACCGCTTTTAAGAAGCGATCCCCTTTCCTGATGTTATATCCTCCCTACCTCTTCCCCTTTTTTAAATTTGTTTTTAATGATGTAATTATTAACTTTCCCCTCCCCCTTCACCCTCAAGCTCATGTTCGTATCTGTAATTTGTCCATTTAATGTTCACATTTCCCCTCCTCCTATAATAATTTATTTTAACCTTTCATTTTTAGCATTGTAAACCGGCCAGGTGCACGTCGATGGTCGGTATATTAAAATTAATTAAACTTGAACAGCATGAAAGAACATTCAGATAAGGGAAGGGAATGAGGTTTTTATGTACTGCTTGGCCAAGGTGTATTAAGCGGTTTACAATCAAGCATTTTCCCCCCATCTGTCCTGGTGGGCTCACAGCCTATCTAATGTACCTGGGGCAGTGGAGGATTGGGTGACTTACCCAGGCTTGCAGGAAGCAGTGTGGGATTTGAACCCTCAACTTCAGGGTGCTGAGGCTGCATCTAACCACTACATCACACTCTCCTCCAATGTCAGCAAAATACTAACTAAACACCTAGGAAGCCTTTTACAAAGAGAGGCGCTGGCATCAGCTGCGGCGCACAGTTTGCGATACACTGCCATGGGGGATGGGATGAGGTAGCTTCAGGTACTGGGGAATGGGGAAGTATGTCAGGGAGTCCTTGCACCAGTTTTGCTTGTTCTGAACACATCTCTCTGAGTGCATCTGGCCCCATTTATCTATTTTTCTCCATCCAGCCCAGGTCACAGATGGAAAATAAAGATTTATCCCCTCCAGTTATTAGAAAAGCAATTCATTTTAATGTATTAGTATTGTAAACCTCTTACTTAATACTAATATACAAGTGGTATATCAAATTTAATAAATCAAATCCAATCAATTAAACATGTGTCACAGTATAATCTCATTATAACGGACTTCAAGGGACCTGGAAAAATGGTTCGTTATATCCAGAGTCCATTATATCCAGAGTTGCATTTTTTTTAAACTTTATTTAGGTCAACTTGAAACAACGTTCAATCAATGAACAACAGTCACTGCACAAGCATATCAGCAACATCAAGAACAAAACTCAGCAAAACATTCATATGGCACGAAATGATTGCAAAAACCAGAACACTAAAGATGTTCTAAAGCACAGTTCTTCAACCGCCGGTCCGCAAACAAAATCTTGCCGGTCCGCAAAGGATTCGGTCCCCGCCGTAACGTCAGCTGACTTGCAACTTCCTGTTGCAGTCGCTGTGCTGGGACTCCTGCCTTCCACCGCGTTTGCTTCCTGCCTTGTCTCCGCACCTCCAGACCAGCAGCGGCAGCTCTGTATGCTTTTAACTTCGGCATAGAGCTGCCCCTAATCAATAGTTTAGCGCGGTTTCATAAGGCAGCCTCGGGGCCTTTGCTAGGCCGGCCCATATCGCATCATCGATGCGGGCCGGCTATCAAAGGCCCCGAGGCTGCCTCATGAAACCGCGCTAAACTATTGATTGGGGGCAGCTCTGTGCGGAAGTTAGAAGTACACAGAGCTGCTGCTGTTGGTCTGGACTCTTGGGCCGCTGAAGGAGGGCAAAGAGCACCTGTCCTGGAGGTTTCCCTTCCTCTCGCCTTTGCAGGTCCCTTTTTTCCACCTTTTTTTTTTTTTCCTTCAAACGGCAACGGGCCCCAGCATCGACATCAATCAAGTAAGTTACACTGTTCCTTGCAAGTGGTTCTGCTCGGCCAAAGCTTCCTCTCTGACATGAGCCACCCTCAGAGGAATGAAAGTGACCCACAAAGGTGAGGGGAAGGGGGCAGATGATGGAAGTTGGGGGGGAGGGAGAGAGAAGGGACAGATGATGGAATGGAGGAGATGAGAGAGAGAGAAGGGACAGATGATGGAAGTGAGAAGAAGGGAGAGAGAGCAGAAGGCAGATGGATGTCAGTTGAAATGCTGAATGGAAGTGGGGAAAGAGCACATACTGGATGGAAGGAGGAGATAAATAAAGGGGGAAGAAAATAGTAAGATAATGGAGGGGTGAGGGAAAGGGGTGACAAGCTGTGTGTAGACACAGTGAAAAAGAGGGAAACGGGACTAAATAGTAAGAAAGAATTTAATTTAGATGGAGGCAGAAAATAGAGAAGGAAGACCAGAGAAGAAAAGGGAAGAGAGAGCAGAGAATGATATCAGATCTGAGTGGAGGAAATGAGAAGAGAGATATGCTAAAAACCACAGGGGGGAGGGAAGGAAAGAGATGCCAGACCATGAGGGGAACAGAAGGAAGATGATGGATACCAGACCAAATTGGGGGGGAGGGGGCCAGGAGGAGAGATGGCAGGGAAAGACAGACAGTGAATGGAAGGGGCAGATGCTGGACTGAAGAGACAGAGAAAGTTATCATGCTGCTGTACCGGGCCATGGTACGCCCTCACCTGGAGTACTGCGTCCAGCACTGGTCACCGTACATGAAGAAGGACACGGTACTACTCGAAAGGGTCCAGAGAACAGCGACTAAAATGGTTAAGGGGCTGGAGGAGTTGCCGTACAGCGAAAGATTAGAGAAACTGGGCCTCTTCTCCCTTGAGCAGAGGAGATTGAGAGGGGACATGATAGAAACATTCAAGGTACTGAAGGGAATAGACTTAGTAGCTAAGGACAGGTTGTTCACCCTCTGCAAGGCAGGGAGAACGAGAGGGCACTCTCTAAAGTTGAAAGAGGATAGATTCCATACAAACGTAAGGAAGTTCTGTGGTAGAAAGCTGGAACGCTCTTCCAGAGGCTGTTATAGGGGAAAACACCCTCCAAGGATTCAAGACAAAGTTAGACAAGTTCCTGCTGAACAAGAACGTGCGCTAGTAGGGCTAGTCTCCGTTAGGGTGCTGGTCTTAGACCAGAGGGCTGCCGCGTGAGCGGACTGCTGGTCATGATGGACCTCTGGTCTGACCCAGCAGTGGCAATTCTTATGTTCTTATGTTCTTAGGGCAGACACTGGCTGGAAGAGAGTGAAAAGGCAATGAAAGCAGAAACCAGAGACGACAAAAGGTAGAAAAAAATAATTTTATTTCTATCATGTGATTCAAATATATCAGATTTGAAATATGTATCTTGCTAGACATAATTGGGGAGTGCAAAGCCCAGGCAGTGCTTCTTTAGCTTCCAGCTGGCTTAGGGCTCTCTCTGACCAGGGGGCAGTTGCCCTAGTTCCACTCCCCTAGCACCATTCCTGTCATGTGTGACTGTGGTATTCTGTTACTTGATATTTGTGTAGCATTCTGTAATAATTTGGCTTATTCAGTTTTCTTGATAGTAGAGGGGATATATGTGAAGGGGAGGGGAGACAGGGGTTTTGTTGATCTTTGCCCTGTATTATTTGTATTTATAAAATGACAATTGTATAGAATATTGTTTCTTTTTATACTTTAATAAAATATGTTCAATATAAAATTATAACTATTTGAGGCTTGTGCGGATGGGATCAGATGGTTTGTGGGACCGAGCTCGCGGGGACGGGGCGGCGATGGTTTTTTAAAAAAAATTTCAGTCTTAGTAGTTTGCCGGTCCACAAAATAATTATTTTATTTCCGCCGGTCCATAGGTGTAAAAAGGTTGAAGAACACTGTTCTAAAGCATTATGTCGTACTGTACTGGAAAGAAAAATACTCTGTCATTTTCTTCTGGGTTGCATTTTGATACTATATCACCGGCCCGCCACGTGCCTTGTAGGCGGAGCCTGCATGCCTGTTATAGCCGAAGAAAACTACACAAAAAGCGGCTCTGGGGACCAAATTGGTTGTCCGTTATATCCGAAAGTCCGTTATAAGCGAGTCCGCTGTATGCAATGATTTTCTGTATGTTTATAATGGCGCACTTCCGGGACCAGCGAACCTCGTCCGATATAGGCGAGGTTCCATTATAAGCGAGCCCGTTATAACGAGATTATACTGTGCAACTTGTGAATTACTGGAGACAACCACAACAACAGCACAATATAGTAAGCAACCAGGTCACTTAGAAAAAGTCCTTTATTAAAACAAATGCTGTTCCGTTGTTCTGAAGGACTCAACAAAATTTATAGAATACTGCCTAGCACTTGTGGGTATCTGCCAAATTTATGGTACTCATACCACCTGTTAGTGCAGCGACTCTTAAATTTACATTGGGCGCACCTTATAGAATCGCCTCTTTACTGTTCTTCAACTATTTGCTCTTAAAAATATTAAAGCACCTTGGCCTGTGCCAGTTGTCCATAACCTGGTTAAAGAACAACTGCAGTATGCCTTCCGTAGAAGCAAATGTATTGAAGGCTGGTTATTAGAACATAGAATAGCCTTACTGGGTCAGACCAATGGTCCATCAAGCCCAGTAGCCCGTTCTCATGGTGGCCAATCCAGGTCCCTAGTACCTGGCCAAAACCCAAGGAGTAGCAACATTCCACGCTACCAGTCCAGGGCAAGCAGTGGCTTTCCTCATGTCTTTCTCAATAACAGACTATGGACTTTTCCTCCAGGAAATTGTCCAAACCTTTTTTAAACTAGCTATGTTAACTGCTTCTATCATTTCCTCTGGCAATGCATTCCAGAGCTTAAGTTTCAAGTTTATTAAGTGTTTATATACCGCCTATCAAGCGGTTTTACAATCAGGTACAAGCATTTTCCCTATCTGTCCCGGTGGGCTCAAAATGTATCTAACGTACCTGTGAAAATTTTTTTTCTCCTATTGGTTTTAAGAGTATTTTCCCTGTAACTTCATCGAATGTCCCCTAGTTTTTGTAATTTTTGATGGAGTAAAAAATTGATCCACATGTACCCGTTCTCCACTCAGGATTTTATAGACTTCAATCATGTCTCCCCTCAGCTGTCTTTTTTCCAAGACCCATAGCCACCCAGATTTGTATGTGTATGGAAAGAGTCCATAAAAGGACGATGTACACATATCTAGAGTTCGCTTGTGTGCAGGCATAGTTAGAATCTACTGTCAAAATGAGAAGTAATTAAAATTCCTGTCTAGCAAGTCTGCTTCCTTATTCTACATGCTTCTTCAGTTTTCCAACTAGGCAGAAGGAAACGTGAGATCACATCTGAGGAAACACCAGGCTGTCTGTTGATGCTCTTGAATCAGAAAACAGGAACTTTTCAGCGCTGATTTTAATGGAAAATCCTTATAATGTCAAGACAGGTGTTGAATAAAGTAGTGCAAGTTTATACAGCTTATGAAATATAATTCATAGGAAATTAAATCTGCCTGGCACCTCGTAATTTATACCTCATTTCTATAATTGCCAATTTCATGTTCCTCCCTCTACGATAAACATACACATGAGTCCCATAATGCCTGCAGACTGGGAAAGCAAATGTTTTTTTCTAATTTGGCTGGCATAGGAAGACCTACCTACTGTATAATAATGGCTTGTGCTACTGGTTTTACAACAGTGAAGTGATTATTTTAGAAACTTCCCCATGTTTATTTTTATTTATTTATTTATTTAAATCTTTATTAATTTTCCATTCAAAAAACAGTGCATTACAATATACATACAATTGCCTTCACGACAGCACCTACAATCAATCAAAGAAATAGTATAAAACATTTCCCCCCTCCCCCTCCCCCTCTCCCATCTTAATCCAAGAACAAAAAAGAAATCCGTGGCCATTGAGTTGCAGAAATTTGCTGCTTTGTCTCAATGCTCCAAATGTCTTTTAGACTAGTTTTAGATTTCTAATTCAGATATTCCGATATTAATTTGTACCACTTGGTGGCCTGATGCCCTAAAAAATCTACCTGGAAGCAAAGGACCGACAAGCTATACTGATTTTTTAGATTCCACCAGTCAGGGAACCCCTTCTGAATGGCTTGCTTCAACTGCAACCATTTATAACCTTGAGACTTAGCTATGCCAAATGATTGTTGCAGTCGTGAAAAATCAAGCATTTTCCCATCTGATAAGACATCATCTAGTGCAGTGGTTGCCAACCCTGTCCTGGAGGACCACTAGGCCAATCGGGTTTTCAAGCTAGCCCTAATGAATATGCATGAGAGAGATTTGCATATAATGGAAGTGACAGGCATGCAAATCTGCTCCATGCATATTCATTAAGGCTAGACTGAAAACCCGATCGGCCTCCAGGACAGGGTTGGGAACTCATCTAGTGTACGTATACCTACCTGCATCCAATGCTTCCAGATGATCTTAAACTCGCCAATTTGAATCTTGGAGTTCAACCATAAGGACTGACATGTGGATTGATGAATCGGAATAGGTGTTAGTTCTCAATAAATTTTAATGTTTGCCACGTAGAAACTAGAATTCTTTTGTCTTTATAAATCCTAGGTAACGTAATACTTAAAATGTGACACAAATGCAATGGAGACAGGAGTTGCCATTCCAAGTAAAGCCAATAAATAAATAAGTGGTGGCCATGCTAGTCCACTCTTCAAGGTAATATAATGAAATAAAGCAAAAACATAAAGGAAAAAATAATACCTTTTTATTGCACTAACTTAGGCCCCCTTTTATCAAGCCGAATTAGGGTTTTTTTTATCACCAGCCGCTGCAGTACAAGCTCCGACTCTCATAGAATTCCTATGAGCGACAGAGTTTTTACCACAGCTGCTGGCAATATAAAATCCTAAAATGGCTTGATAACAGGAGGCTTTAATGTAGTTTATTAGTAGCTTTTGAAGGCAACCCCCTTCTTCCTCGGATCAGATTTTGCCAACATTTGCTTATTTCTGATCTGAGGAAGAAGGGGTTGCCCTCGAAAGCTAATCATAAACTACCTTAAATTAGTCGAGTAAAAAGGTATTATTTTTTCTTTTAGGTTTTTGATTTATTTCTACATATTTCCTTAAGATAGAGAAATGACTTTTGTCCATTTTCTACTATTAGTTTATAAAGGCATAAAGGCGCCCATTGTATTTAAAAAATAAGCTGCAAACAGAGACTTACTTGGCTTTCACAGTATGAAGCTTGTTATAGAATAACTCTCTTGTCTAAAATTCCCTGTGAACCACAGGAACAAAAAGATCTAGTTCTTGCCTCTATACATTTTCTTTGAGGCTTTTAATGAAGTGACCACATTTAGGCTTTGTGGCCTTTTCTCTTACTGTTGAAGGAAACATTCAAAACTTTAAAAAAAATATATATCTTTATTCATTTTAAAGCCAAAAAATAAGTGCAACATATTGTACAGACATTTTACACTTTTAACAGCACTTAGATTCTATCAAATTACACTTTATGACAAAGACATATATCACCCCCTCTTTCTACATATCCAACAATTGCACTCAAATTGAAAGTATCTCCCCACCTACCCACCCTGGACATGTATGATCAAAGGGGAAAATCAACAATTACTCCTTACAGAATTTTGTCAATGGCTCCCACACATCCATAAATTTCCTATAGTGTCCCTGTTGTATGGCCATCATACGTTCCATTTTAAAAGTGTGGCATAGAGATTCCCACCAGAAAGTATAATTTAACCCATCCCAGTTTTTCCAGTTCCTATTTTTTTGAGAGCAGATTCTGAAGAATGTTGGATGTGATTTTTGAGGGTGTGGAGCTTTGCTGTCAGTGTGTCAGCTGCATGTTTCAATGGGGAATTCTTTTGAGAGGAGATGCAGACTGGAATTTAACAGCAAGAATATCGGTGTCAGGTCAAAAGCGCGCCGGAACAAAGGCGCGCGCAGACAATTGAGCGCAGCGCGGAGATGCGCGCCGCAGAAATTACTGTTTTTACGGCTCCGACGGGGCGGGGCGTGGGGGGGACCCACCCACTTTATTTATAGAGATTGCGCCGCGTTGTGGGGGCATTGCGGGGGGTGTGGGGGGTTGTAACCCCCCACATTTTACAGAAAACTTCACTTTTTCCCTGTTTTTAGGGAAAAAGTTAAGTTTACAATAAAATGTGGAGGGTTACAACCCCCCAAACCCCCCACAAAGCCGGCGCTATCTCTATTAAGTAAACTGGGGGGGCTCCCCAACAAAACTTCCCGTCGGAGCCCCTAAAAACTGTAATTTTCTTCAGCGCGTGCCTCCGTCTTACGCTCAGTTGTCGGCGCGCGCCTTTGTCTTTCACCGAGTTGTCTATGAACCAGAATATCAGTTGGACAAAAGAGAAGAACACGATGGCAGAATTTCTATAAATTGGTGACTCGTAGGTATCGCAAAGGGGTACAACTCTATCAGGCCTGTGGAGTCACTACACCAAACCTTTAACTCCAACTCCTCTATCTTTAGATTTTTTTTAGTTTAGTTTAGTTTATTGATTTATAATCCTCTCTTTTTCAGAACAGAGAACAAAAATAAATAACATACATAATGAATATGCAAAGGAAATAAAAGCAGTACATAACTAGCAAAAAAAAAAAAGTCCACACTGCAGACAAAATCAGTTGTATGCCACTTGCAACAAGTGCTGTTTCAAGAGACGCTTGAAAGTTGCTAGATTCTGCTCATGTCATAAGAACATAAGAGTTGTCATGCTGGGACAAAATAAATGTCCATCAAGTCCAGCATTCTGTTTGCAACAATGGCCAACCCAGGCCTCAAGTACCTAGCTAGAGCCCAAATAGTAAAACAGATTTTATGCTGCTTATCCTAGGAATAAGCAGTGGATTTCCCCACGCCAGCTCAATAATGGCCTCTCTTTTAGGAAATTATCCAAACCTTTTTAAACCCCGCTAAGCTAACTGATTTCACCACATTCTCTGGCAACGAATTCCAGAGTTTAATTACACATTGTTTGAAGAAATATTTTCTCCAGTTTGTTTTAAATCTACTACTTAGTAGCTTCATTACATGCCCCCTAGTCCTAGTATTTTTGGAAAGAGTGAACAAGTGATTCACATCTACCCTTTCCACTCCACTCAGTATTCTATAGACCTCTATCATATTACCCCTGAGTCGTCTCTTCTCCAAGCTGAAGACCCAAGCAGATTTAGCCTTTCCTCATAGGGAAGTCATCCCACCCCTTTTATCATTTTCGTTGCCCTTCTCTGTACCTTTCCTAATTCCACTATATCTTTTTTGAGATATGGCGACCAGAGCTGCACACAGTATATTCAATGTGTGGCTGTACCATAGAGTGATACAAGGGCATTATACATTTTCATCTTTGTTTTTCATTCCTTTCCTGATAATTCCTAACATTCTATTTGCTTTCTTAGCCACTGGAAACAATAAACATATGTTTTCCTGTGGTCTCCAAATGAAAGGAATAAAAGTCAGGTACCACTAACTTGCTTGCTAAAGCAGAATGCAATATCCGTGACGGAACATAGTGCTGCAAACCATATTTCAAATAAAAGGAGGAATCATAATACAAGCACATATAAACTAACAGCAGCTTGTATTTTATACAATAGATCAACAATGCAAGCAAACCAAACAAGGAGTAACGTTCAGATTTTGATAAACCAAACAGAAGACGTATTCCATAATTCATGACTATTCGCAAAGCCTGTATACATGAAGCTGGCAAAAAATTACAAATTAAATAATAACACCAACAAGAATGACCCCTAGGGCACTCCAGTAGGCAGCAATGAGCTTCTGACAATTTTGACCCCACAAGAACTTCCAGAGTGTAGTCAGACAAAAAGGAAGTGAACAAAGCCAGGACAGGTCCCACAAGGCCACGGTGATGCTGCAACAAACTCTCATGATCCAAAATATGAAAAGCTGCTGATATATCTAAAAAAAAAACCTAATCCCCCCCCCCCCCCGAAAATAACTAATTATTAGAATTATTTGACTAGGTGACCAGAGAACTGGATCGACGATGTGGGCTAGATATAATTTACTTAAATTTCAGCAAAGCTTTTGACATGGTTCCTCAAAGGAATAAACTTGACGGGCATAATTTAGGACCCAAAGTGGTGAACTGGATTAGAAACTAATTGACGAACAGAAGGCAGAGTGTGGTGGTTAATGGAATTCACTCTAAGGAAGGAAAGGTGAGTAGTGGAATACGACAAGGATCAGTGTTGGGTCCAATTCTGTTTAATATATTTGTGAGCAACATTGCTAAAGGGTTAGAAGGTAAGCTTTGCATTTTTGCAGATACCAAGATTTGTAACAGAGTAGACACTCCGGATGGAGTGGATCACAGGAAAAAGGATCTGCAAAAGTTAGAAGAGCGTTCTAATGTTTGGCAACTAAAATTCAATGCGATGAAGTGCAGAGTGATGAACTTAGAGAGTAGAAATCTGAGGGAACCATACGTGCTGAGAGGTGAGAGGCTGATATGTATGGATGGGGTGATAATGTCCGAGGATCAAAACAGTGTGACAAAGTGGTGGCTGTAGCCAGAAGAATGTTGGGCTGTATAGAAAGAGGCATAACCAGCAGAAGAAAGGAGGTGTTGATGCCCCTGTACAGATCATTAGTGAGACCCCACCTGGAATACTGTGTTCAATTTTGGAGGCCATATCTGGCTAAGCAAGTAAAAAGACAGTTTTGCAAATATTTAATCAGAGCTACTGAAAGGCCAGCAAAGACAGTGTTACATAGTCCAGTTCAGAAATAAGGAAAGCATGAATCGCTGTATCAAAATCACATAAATCTCTGCGGGTCCGTAAGGAATGCAGAACCAAAAAACCAGCTTTGATAACATTTGAAATCTGTTAAGTGAAGGATAGCTTGTGGTCTATCCAAACCCCTAGATAGCATAAACTGTGACCTGGGATGATTGAAAGATCGAATAATGTCAATGGAAAAGATGGCGGGGGTAAGTGACTCAGATCCAACACACATTTATCTTGTCTGGGTTAAGTTTGAATTTATGGGCTGTTAACCAATCAGCGATCAAGCAAAGGCACAGTTGCAATGGACCAATATTGATGTTGAAGGGTGAGACAGGGTACAGAAGTAAAATGTCATTGGCATAAATGTAAAACCATACATTATGAGACTGAATTAGAGTGGCCAGAGGACTAATGAACACATTAAAAAGCAGAGGTGAAAGCACCAAGCCTTATATGATTCCACAATCAGACACATAATCCCTTGACTAAATCCATGTTGGCTTTGTTTCATTAATCCATGCTTATGTATATGCTCTGTAATTTTTTTTTTATATAATATTCTCTACCATTTTTCCTGGCATTGATGTCAGACTTACCGGTCTATAATCCCCTTACCACCTCTTGAACCCTTTTTAAAAATTGGTATTACATTGGCCATCCTCCAGTGTTTTGGTATCATGCTGGATTTTAAAGATAAATTACAAATTACTAACAATAACTTTGCAAGTTTTTTTTTCAATTTTTTCAGTACTCTGGGATGGTGTGCATCTGTCAAAGAAGGGAAGAAGTGTCTTTGCCAGCAGGCTGGCTAATCTACTAAAGAGGACTTTAAACTAGAAATGATGGGGCAGGGTGATCAAAGTTCCTGGGTAAGTATAATAAGCCCACAGGCAAGTAAATCACTTAATACCTCTACATGGATGGGAAAAGGGGGCAATGTCTGGAAAGAAGTATATACTAATGCTCCAAGTATAGGAAACAAGATTCTGGATCTAGAAGCTGAAGGGACACGTATCATGTCCTTAGGCCATGTTTTGAAGCTGTCTTTCCTTCTTTGAAGAGAGTACAAGGACAAGCCATATTTGCACACAGCTATAGATAAGAAAAAAGCTCTGCTGACCACAGCACCCTCTGTGGACTCCAGTCTCCAGATAGAAAAAATGCTGATGTCTTTAAAGTTTCATGTGACCTGTGTCCATATATGGTTTGTGTTTATATCACATGCTGACAACACTGATTCATGAATGATATAAAAGATGTGAAGCTCATAATAAAATTTGGACATGTTTTGGGATCATTTCTTGCCTCTACAATATGTCCCCAGGTGCACCTGACTTCCAAATGGCAGAGAAAGTATGGGGCAGGAATTGGGACCTAAACCTTTTCAGTTGGGGGCTCGTCCGGGATGGGCAGATGATATCACCAATATTTTGTGAGTATTTCTGAATTTTTTCTGTTCTTTAATACTCACTGGGTAGTGGTGACCTGTACCCACCCCTTATTTTAAGTTGAAGCTTTGGGTTCTATTATGGAGTTTTTTGGGAAAATTCTCGGGGTACTTTCAGTAAGCGCCCCTCGTGAATATAAGCAGCTGCCATTCTTTCGGGAAGAATGAAATTATTTATGGAACCCCCCCTGCCCACTCTGTCATTTGTAAGGTTAAAACTTTTATAGAGTATAAGATTTTATTGTCTCTTATTACTGTACCTCGCTTATAAGGTAAGATAAGCGAATATTTTTGCATTGTTATATTGTTTTTGTAATGAGTCATAAAGGCACTTAGGATTCTCCTAGACAAATGAGACTTGTACGGCTGTGTGTGTATGACATTCTTCCTTCAGCTCACATCTTTCTGTGTCACCAATCTTTAACACTGAGGTAGGACATGCTGTTATGTGGAATGAATTGCAAGCGCTGTTTGAATCAGTCTAAGATCTTTCCCTTGTAGTTTGTACACAAGCACTATTTCTTGTCTTCCTTTTGATCCTGACTAATTTTGTGCGTTTCTTCTACGGCTGCTTCCTTTGTGTTCTGTGCTGGATCATAACAAAAAAAAAAAAAAAAAAAAAAAAATTCCGTTTTAGAGGCTTTCTTTCTTGTGCGGGGCAAAGCTAATGATTTTTTCACTGACCATCTGGCTGTCTGCCAAAGACAGATTTGTACGTTCTGTTCTTTGCTTTCATTATCAGGGTCCGTGCATGAATGCTTTTGCCCCTTCCCCCAGACTTCTCAGTTTGGGCTTACACTGACCCCCTATAATGCTTCTTTGAAGTTACTCATTCTTGTTTTTATCAAGCAGTACGGTGAGAATCATGATTCAAAGCTGATGGCATTCCCCGTTTCGTCCTAGATTTTAGGGCTGTTTTCTTATGTTTCTTTCTCTCCTCCATTCCACCAGCAGCCAATGTTTGGTTTTTTTTCTGTCATCGTCCTAAAGAATGTTTTATTTTTGTCCCTGTTGGTGAGGCTTTTCAGCTCTTTTTTGCCTTCACCTTTAAGCAACAGTATATCTGGTGTGGAATGCCCCAGGGCTATATTGACTTCATTGTCCTTCGGGCTATTCTACAGTCATGCACTGCCCCTCATGGTCTTGTCCTTATTTTGTACATCTTTTTGTGTTCCATAATTCAGGAGACCTGTCAGGCTGATAGTTTACACCTTTTACAATGGTTGTCTGTGTGTGGTCACAAGGTGTCACGAAATAAACTGCACTGGTATAAATCTGAAGTGAAATACCTGGGTTTTGTCCTGTCTCATGGTCAGAGGAAAATCTGCACTTTCCGCACTGCTGCTGTTCTGGGTCTGCCCAGCCCAGCTGCCAAGAAAGACATGCTTACTTTTCTTGCTATGATTGGTCACTGCCGCCAATGGATCTCTGCTTGTTCCTTCTATGACCAGATTCTGAGACAGACCCTGGTTTCTGAAATGACTGCTCTTATCAGATGGACTCATGAAATGTGCTTTGGTTTCTAGCTCAGGTTTGGGTTCTCCTGCTTATGCCCACATGTTTTATCTCTTTGTTTGGGACTATTGTAACACCATGAAGGGAGAACATGGCGGTAAGTTACGCTCTGTTGCCTTTTTTTCTATAGTCACTCCTGTTCAAGAAAGCCCTGGCTGCTTGTGCTATGGTGGTAGAGATGGTTACTCCTTTGACCCTTGGTCACCCCATTATCCTTCACACTTTTCACGATGTCCAAGCCCTTCTTTTAAATGGGCTCCTGGGTCTCACGGGTGAACAGGATTCTCTTCCCTTCTAGTCCTTTGTTACCCCCCCCCCCCCCCTGAACTTGATGCCTGGCGTTTGGCAGGTGCCCAAAGCCGCCCTTTTGGACGGACTTTGGTGCAAAGAGGGGAAACCCTGGATACCAGCTGCTAGCTCTTCCTTATTTATTGCCCAATATCATGGTATTGGTTATCGTAGTGCTCGCTTGACATTTTAACTTCTTGCTAGTGATATTTTCATTCTTGACCTTTTGCTCCTTGATACAGATATATATAGCTCGATAATTACAGCTGGCATGTTTGTGAATTGAAAACAAATTGGAAAATACAATTCCTTTCTATTGTTTTAGCAGAAATTAGGATGTTGCTAATTTAAAATGTTTTTTCCGGATGTATACATAGCCATCCCAGATCAGTTTTGGCACAGATATCTCTAATGTTTTCCACGGATCCTCTTTATCACTGCAGAGATAGAGACGCTCCAAAGAGACATTAGCTTTATGCCTTTTTCCAAATATGAGATGGTTATGATATATATTATTGTTTCTTTGTTTTGGTTTTTTATATCAATGTGTTTATTTGCAGAGTTAAATTCAACCCTGCACACTTGACAGATGGAGTAATAGCTCCACGCTTAAAACTTTATGTTTTGTTTGTGTCATGTCTATTTGTTTTAGTTTAGTGGGTACCCCAGGATGCATAACATTGGCCATTTCTAGAGCTCTTTTTCCACTTCTTACTAGTCTAACTGCGCAATGTTCTTTTACTTATAGCTTTTATATTCTGAATATAGTTTAGTTAGGGGTTATATGTTTAAGAAAAAGTTTTACTTTATACAGCGTTTATTTCGTGGTGTTCCCTACATATGATTCATTCAATATACATTTCTGAATACATTCAGTACATCAGTATGGTCTCTCTGAAGTGCATAATAAGTTATATACAGCACGAAAAAAACATATCCTTTTGGATTGTTCAATTAAGAACCTTAAGTAACTGAGTATTGTCTCTCTTTTGCCATAGCTATATCAAGTAAATGAATTGGTATTGTTACATGTTGCCACATTCAGTACAGGCAACATGGTTTCTCTTGTTTTCTATCTCTTATTTGGATCACATTGGAGTACAGCTGCTGAATGATATTTGGAATGCTTTTCAAGCATTTCTTTTCAAATATCTCTTTCTGTATGCACAGACATTTGGCTGCTCTCCCTTTGAGATTCTCACGGATGACCTTTCCCCGCCCCATGGGTAGATTTTCCCTTGATACAGGAGGAATATGTCCAAAAGCTAATTCAAATATTAGGGCTTGTTCAAAGAAACATGTCTTGCACTTCTCCTTTCTCTCCACAGATTCCTACCCATTTTTTCCAGCCTGGTGATTATCCAGCAGCTTTCCAAGGATTGGAAGCAGACGGATTTCCCCTTTGGCCTTCCCACTACTGTGATCGCTGTGACCAGGCCCGCTGCACTCACTGAGGAGTTTCCTGTTTGGATCCACGCAAGTCGCTTGAAGAGGGTTAACCTAAAACCCCAGAAGCAAGTCTTCCCTGCGCAGATTTCACCTCCTCCAGTGGAACAACATGATGATCTCATTGCAGCATTCTACCAACTTTATCATTCTCTTACTGGCAACGCTGCTGCTAGTTTTTCTCCCTTTATGGATCATTTCTAACTGGGTCTACAGGGATGATGTGTTCTGGGTCCACTACACTTTCTGCCCATACCCATCTGTAAATGACACTCCTGCTGTAAACAGCACCCCCGGCACCTCTTTGCGAACATGACATCAAGCTGGACTACTCCCTCGCAAAGGCTGTCCTTCAATTGGAATCCAGAAAGACAGACAGTATGCTACCCTTTGGTATAATTCCAGCAGTGTGCAAGTTGCCACCTTCTCCTTTGAGTATTGTGACATTTTGGACTGTTCATCAATTGATATCCCAAGGCTGTGCCATTGGCCCTCAGAGATTCCTAAAAACTAAAGATATATATGTTACTGACTCACATTGGGGGATAAGTGTGCATTCTGGGGAGCGGTAGGGTGGAATATTGATACTGACTGGGCTTATAAACTAGAAAATACTCTGAAAAAAAACAGTGGACCAAAATGGTAAATCACTGCTTACTTGTCCACAGCACCCTCTGTGAACTCCAGTCTCCAGATAGAAAAAATGCTGATGTCTTTAAAGTTTCATGTGACCTGTGTCCATATATGATTTGTGTTTATATCACATGCTGACAACACTGATTCATGAATGATATAAAAGATGTGAAGCTCATAATAAAATGTGGACATGTTTTGGAGATCATTTCTTGCCTCTACAATATGTCCCCAGGTGCACCTGACTTCCAAATGGCAGAGAAAGTATGGGGCAGGAATTGGGACCTAAACCTTTTCAGAAGCTGTGATAGAAGAAGAGGAGTTGGATATAGTGGCGATCACAGAGACATGATTCAAAGAGAACCATGACTGGGATGTAGTTATACCAGGCTATAATCTGCTCAGGAAAGACAGGATAGGAAGAAAAGGAGGAGGAGTAGCGTTATATGTTAAAGAACATATTAAAGCCACACAATTGCAGGATCTGCAGGGCAAGGAAGAGGCACTGTGGATCAATTTGGAAAGAGGGAATGGTGAACATATTTACATTGGTGTGATATATAGGCCTCCTTCACAGACGGAAGAAGTAGATAGAGGTTTAATAGTAGACATTCAGAATATATCTATAAAAGGGGAAGTCTTGCTAATAGGTGATTTTAACATGCCGGATGTTGATTGGGGTATCCCTATTGCGGGGTCTTCTAGAAGTAGGGAGATCCTGGATTCTCTACAAGGAGAACTGTTCCAGCAGTTGGTAATGGAGCACACACGGGATGGGGTCATACTGAACTTAGTGCTTGCAAACAGGGAAAGTGTTTCTGATGTTATAGTGGGTAATCATCTGGCATCCAGTGATCACTGCATGGTACAGTTTAATATTAAGATGGGTATAGAGAAGGCTCATTCATAAGCAAAGGTTCTAGACTTTTAAAAAAACGAACTATTCAGATGGGAGTTTATGACAAGGAATTATTGTCTGGATGGGAACATCTGAAAGGATTGGAAATGCGATGAGCAAAACTAAAAGGAGCAATTGTAAGGGCGGCAAACCTTTTTGTGAGGCAAGTAAGTAAAAGTAAGAGGAAAAGGCCACTTTGGTTCTCAAAAGTAGTTACTGAGAAGGTAAGGAATAATAGGTTAGCTTTCACAAACTACAAAAGATCGCAGAAAGAGGAAGACAGGCAAAAATATCTGGAAAAGTTAAGAGAGGCTGGTCTTGTAGTCAGGAAAGCAAAGATGCAAATGGAAGAAAAAATAGCTGACATGGTAAAACGGGGAAACGACATTTTTTAGACGTATTAATGATAGGAAGAAGTGCAAAAGTGGCATTGTGAGACTCAAAGGTGAAGGGGAGGAATATGTAGAAGCTGATAAAGAAAAGGCCAAATTGCTTAACAGATATTTCTGTTTTGTGTTCACGACTGAAGCGCCAGGAGTGGGACCACAGAAGACAAACGTGAATAGGGATGGAGGAGTAATAGACCCTGATCGATTTTCAGAGGGTTGTGTTTGTGAAGAGCTAGCTAAAATAAAGGTAGACAAAGCAATGGAGCCGGATGGTGTACATACTAGGGTGAAGAAGGAACTCAAGAAAGTTCTGATAGCTCTGCTCATTGATCTTTTTAATGAGTCTCTAGAGTCAGGAGTGGTACCGGAGGCTTGCGAAGGGCAGTTGTGGTCCCTTTCTACAAAAGTGGAAGTAAGAAAGAAGAAGAAATTACAGGCCGGTAAGTCTGACTTCTGTGGTAAGCAAATTAATGGAAACACTTTTAAAACACAAAATGGCCAAGTTTCTGGAATCCTGTGGATTACAAGACTGGAGGCAACATGGATTCATTAGAGGTAGTTCTTGTCAGACAAATCTGATCAATTTCTTTGACTAGGTGACCAGAGAATTGAATAGAGGATGTGTGCTAGATGTGGTGTATTTAGATTTTAGCAAAGTCTTTGACAGTGTTCCATACAGACATCTAATAGTGCCCTCGGGATGGGTCTCAAAGTGATAGGCTGGGTCAAGAACTGGTTGAGTGGAAGGCTACAGAGGGTAGTGATCAATGGAGATCACTCTGAGGAAAGGGATGTTAACAGTGGTGTGCCTCAAAATTCTGTTCTTGGGTCTGTTCTTTTAAAATTTTTATAAACGATATTGCTGAACGGTTGTCGGGTAAGATTTGCCTCTTTGTAGATGATACCAAAATCTGCAATAGAGTAGACATGCCGGATCGTGTGAATAACATGAAGAAAGACCTGGTGTAGCTTGAAGAATGGTCTGAAATTTGGCAGCTAAAATTTAATGCTAAGAAATGCAAGGTCATGCATTTGGGCTGCAAAAGTCTGAGGGAACAGTAAAGATTAGGGAGTGAAGAGAGTGCATGACAGAATAGGTGTGATTGTATGTGATGATCTTAAGTTGATCAAACAGGTTGAAAAGGTGACGGTGAAAACTAGAAGGATGCTAGGTTGCCTAAGGAGAAGTATGGTTAGTAGGAAAAAGGAGGTATTGATGCCCCTGTATATGACTCTGGTGAGACCTCATTTAGAATATTGTGTACAATTCTGAAGGCCACACCTTCAAAAAGACATAGAAAGGATGGAGTCGGTCCAGAGGAAGGCTACTAAAATGGTATGTGGTCTTCATCATAAGGTGTATGGGGACAGACTTAAAGATCTCAATCTGTATACTTTGGAGGAAATGCGGGAGAGGGGAGATATGATAGAGACGTTTAAATACCTACATAATGTAAATGTGCATGAGTTGAGTCTCTTTAATTTGAAAGGAAACTCTGCAATGAGAGGGCATAGGATGAAGTTAAGAGGTCATAGGCCCAGGAGTAATCTAAGGAAATACTTTTTTACAGAAAGGGTGGTAGATGCATGGAACAGTCTCCCGGAAGAGGTGGTGGAGACAGATTGTGTTTGAATTCAAAAGGGCCTGGGTTAGGCACGTGGGATCTCTCGGAGAGAGAAAGAGAAAATGGTTACTGTGGATGGGCAGACTAGATGGGCCATTTGGCCTTTATCTGCCAACATGTTTCTATGTGTCAATTATAAAACAATTTTTTAAAAATTTAATTTTTCGGTAGGCACCTAACTAGGTAGGCGCAATGTAGGCATCTACACTGAGGCGCCTGGCGGCCTCTACCCAATAAATAGATATGGTTAGGGGCAGAGTTTGGGCACGGATTGAGTTAGGCATTGGTATTTTAGGCAAAGAAAACCCTGGCCTACTATACTAGCACCTAAGTTGTAGACACCTACTGGCACCTAACGATTTAGGCGCCGCTAGGCATTAGTCTACAAATGGCACCTAAGTTTGAATGGCATGCGGTAGGTGCTGTTTTCCTAGGTGCCTACCAAGTTAGAATCAGGCCATAGTTATAGAATCAGGCCCTAAATGCCTAATATTCAAAAGGTTTATTTGGGCAGGAGATTTCCTCCTGCCCAAATAAACTACATTGAGCGGGTTGGCTACCAATATTCACAAGCACCTAATTGGACAGTGTTGTTGAATATCAGTTCTAACCCCCATTCAAAAACCGGGTAGAAGAAAGGTAGTCTGGGGCAGAGTTGAGGAGGACCTGGCAACCAGATAGGGCATCACAGTTCCACACTCCTAAACTGTCCTATCTTTGGTCACTGAGCACTAAGGGCCTCTTCTACTAAACCGCGCTCTATGAGGCCATTCAGCGCGGCTCCCCACACTAAAACCTCTAGCGCGGTTTAGTAGAAGAAGGGGTAAATGTTGACTGTCCCCGACATAACTTCTGGGTCACGGTTTCTGGGTCACCAGTTTGATCTTCCTAATCTTCCTCAACCCCATCCAATTATCCAAGCTCCCCCAGTTCCAATTCTCTCCAGCTGAGCAATTCAAAGATGTAATGAGGTCAAAAAGAACTTGTGCTTAGATATGATATCCTTCCACAGCTAAAGGTACTAGTGTCCACAAGTATTATTCTGATTTCTTCACCTTTTTTTTTTTAGGGAATATATAAAAAGATTCTTAACCAGTAAACTAAACCTGTGTGACTGGAATATGATAGAATAGTTACAATGAAGCAGCTTTTTAGTCATCTTAGTTTTACAAACTGTTTTTTATTGTCTGAGAAATCATTTACTCATGATTCCCTGACACGCATACCCTGTAAATGTTTTGATAGTTTCCAGTAAGCATGGTTCTGTGTTTCCAGTGAGGGAGGCAAAGAGTTAAGAAATTTTGGTACATTCAGCTTGTATCTCAATTCCTCCCACAAGCTTTCCTCAATTGGTGACATGATTCATTGATTTTAGTCTATAATAAGCACTGGCAAAGTTGAAGACCTCCAGTTTTGTTTTGTTTCTTTTTTAATTTCATATGTTTACACTGTGTTATGTTGAGTTTAAATACAGGGATTGTTTGATTCTGATTAGATGAATGAGGTTATTTACCTTAAAACAATTTCAGATTCCTATACTTTTGTTTAATACCTTTTCTACGGGCTTAAGGAGAGCGATCACAATCTCAAACATATGAGTATACAGTCACATAGGCACGGTCCAAAGGTTCCCCAGGTAGAAATACCACATGCTTCAGATGGAGAAGCTGAGCAGGAAGGCCAGTGGTTAAAAGAAAAAGAGAGTGCAGGGCTTTTTGTTAGAGCAAAGATGTGGCAGGACATCAGTGTAGAAAGGGCTGCTGAAAAGTTCTCAGCACAACCAAGAAGAGAATGATGTACAGCCATGAAACTTACTTGTTATTCCACACTTCTCTTGACACGTTTCATTTTAGTGAGGCAAATGCATCTAGTAAATGGGCACAAGTATAGGGAAGCCAAGCCATTGTGACATCAATGATGAGGTTGGCTCTCAGGCATTGGTGGAATGAGGCATTATGACATCACAATACAAAGGGCAGCTGAAAAGTTCTCAGCCCAACCAAGAAGAGAATGATGTGGAGCCATGAAACTTACAAGTTATTCCACACTTTTCATGACACTCTTCGTTTCAATGATATGAAATGAAACAAAAAAGTGTCAAGAAAAGTGTGGAATAACTTGTACATTTCATGGCTCCACATCGTTCTCTTCTTGGTTGGGCTAAGAACTGTTCAGCAGTCCCTTATACAGTATTTATTTATTTGGATTTATATCCCGTCCTCTCAGAAGATCTCAGAACGGGTTACAAGTTTACATACATAATTAAACAGGGTATACATAGGGCTCCTTTTACAATGCCGCGCTAGCGGTTTTATAACACGCACCGGATTAGCGTGTGCTATAGCTATAATGCACGCTAGCCGGAAATATACCGCCTGCTCAAAAAGAGATGGTAGCAGCTAGCACACGCGGCAATTTAGCACGTGCTATTCTGCGCATTAAGGCCCTAGCGCGGCTTTGTAAAAGGAGCCCATAATAAAGCATAACAGGGTATAAATAATCTATTAACTGTATATTATGTATGTTAGCCTGTAACCCGTTCTGAGCTCTTTGGGGAGGATGGGATAGAAAACGAACTAACCTCCTCCTTTACTAATGCATAGTGTGGGTTATAGCGCCGGCAGCGGCGGTAACTGCTCCGATGCTCATAGAATTCCTATGAGCGTTGGAGCAGTTACCACCGCTGCTGGTGCTAAAACTCGTGTTGTGTGTTAGTAAAGGAGGGGGGTAAATAAATAGTGCTGAATCCCTGCACTCTCCTCTTGTTTTAACTGCTGGCCTTTCCACTAAGCTGTGATTGTTTCCTACCCTGGCCTCTCCCTTGCCACTGTGGTGGGTGAAAGGAAGAGCACAGGACCAACAAAGGGGTAGGGGAAATAAAATGCTGGAATATAGTGAGAAAAGGAGAGGGAGATACTAGACTGCTGAATGAGGGAAGGGGTAAAGATGAAGAAAGGGAAAGAGATGCTGAACTATGGTGGGAAAATGAACTGGGAGATGTTAGACTGTTGGGGGGGGGGGGGGAGGAGGAGAGAGGGAGATGCTGAACTCTGGTAGACAAAGGGAGTGAAAAGTTGCTCCAGGGAGGGAAGGAAGAAAGAAAAGAGGGGAGATGCTAGATCATTGGGAGGATAGACAGGAAGATTCTGGACTACAGGAGAAGGGTATGGGACTGTGAGAGGAAGAAAAGGAGGGGGGAGATGCTGGACTTAGGGGCGAAGGAGACAAGAGAGGGAAAATGTTGGATAATGGGAAGGATGGACAGGAAAATGCTAGACTACAGGAAGGGGATATGGTAGACGAGAGGGAACAGGGATATGGTGGATCATGGGAGTATAGAGGAAGGTGGATGCTGGACTAGAGGGAAGAAAGAAAGAGGAGATTTCCTGGACTAGTGAGGTGATTAAATTTGCAGATAAAACAAAACTATTCAAAGTTGTTAAAACATATGTGGACTGAAAAAAAGAAATTTGTGTGGGGATGATTATGTAGAGTAAAATGAGTTAATGTAATTAAGCAGGTTAAGAGGGGTTTGTTTTTGACTGCTTATGTTTGTCTTATGCTCAGGTCTGTATAGACCTGATGGAATGTATCTGTCAGATATACTGTAGGTTTAGACATCTTTCTAAGTACAATTCAGGATTTTTGGAAGCCTGTTTTAGTGGCATCTTGACTGCAGCTAATGTAGTGGGGGAGTGGTGACAAACTTGAGGCTGTCACCACTCATGGTGAGTAAGATGTGGTAGTATTTGATCCTAGATACAATTTGGTTGCGTTTTGGGGGGAGAGTACAGAAGACTGTCATATGTAATTTTTGAATCACTGCCATAGGTCATAACAGAGGCTTTGTGGCCCTGCAGGCCTTCATAGAGGAATTACAACTAGAAGGTTAATGGCCTAATGAATGTAGGGGAATGAATTACAGCTAGGTTCTCACTGACTAGTTGGCGTTGGTTTGGGTGAAGAAGATAAACTGTTTAAGATAATTGTTGAAGGAAAAGTATGAAACAGGGGAAACAAAACCACAAAATCGAAAACACAAAGATAGAGCGGAATTGTCCCAATCAGAATGATGCACACAAAGAAAGTGTCCTTCAACTGATCTGATGAATTCAAATGCCTTTATTCATCCAAAGTTTCATAAATACATCCATGGACTCAATGACCCGACATGTACATGTTTCGGCCTAAGGAATCTTATGAGTCTTCAACAGGTGTATCCAAAACCATATAACCATAAATGTAAAGATGCACAACCCACTAAACGTGGCTGCCAAATCTGAAGTCATGAAGCAGTAGTCAAACATCAGATACCAACCCAATCGTGTTGTAAAGCTTGCAGTTCAGTCCTTAAAAGGATTATAAAGCCTCTTGCTCTTGCAGCTTCAACACCCACACAGGCTTATGGGGCTGCTAAAGGTGGTATGGATCCAGCCTCATAAGCCTGTGTGGGTGTTGAAGCTGCAAGAAGAGCAAGAGGCTTTATAATCCTTTTAAGGACTGAACTGCAAGCTTTACAGCATGATTGGGTTGGTATCTGATGTTTGACTTTATGACTTCAGATTTGGCAGCCATGTTTAGTGGGTTGTGCATCTTTACATTTACGTCCAGATAGATGATTTTCGGAAAAAAAAATATTCTAGATGTATTTTTTGAGAATGGACACTTTACCACTGACGACTTTGGGCATCTAGCACCTTACGTCCGAATCAGACTTAGACGTTTCTTTTGATTATGCCCTCTAACAGTACAATATCTACTCATCCTGCATCTACTTCACCCTGTTAGTCACTGCTTCTCACCCACCTAAACAAAAAGCTTTTACAAATTGAAATGTTTTTAGTCAAGGTTTATTTATTAGAAGTTTTCAAAATACAAAACATGGATATATATGACAAATCATAATAAATATGAGGTACAACCAATAAATGAACAAGTACATGTCAATGTGATTAAAAGCCATTCTTAAATCTCTATATAGCATTGATCAGTCGTAACTGTCCAACCAGATTGTTCCACAAGCTTTCCCCTATCACTGAGATGGCCATGGCTCTGGCATTAGCATATTTCATCTGCTACATCCTATCCACAGACAAATGCATTGCTACTTCAGATCTCAATGATCAACCTGGGCGATACAACATCATAACATGTGATAAGTACCAAGGCACTCCATAATGAATAGCTTGAAAAATCAACACCAACACTTTAAATATAATGGTGCCACAAAACATAGAAACATGATGGCAGATAAAGGCCCAATGGCCCATCCAGTCTGCCCCTCCACAGCATCCATTATCTCCTTATCTCCCTAAGAGATCCCACATGCCTGACCCACGTATCTTGCATTCAGATACAGTCTTCATCTCCACCACTTCCACAAGGAGACTATTCCATGCATCTACCACCCTTTCTGTAAAGAAGTATTTTCATACATTACTCCTGAGCCTATTACCTCTTAACTTCATCCTATGCCCTCTCCTTTCTGAGTTTTCCTTCATTTGAAAAAGACTCACCTCCTGTACATTAACGCAATAGAGATATTTAAACATCTCTATCATATCCTTCTCTCCCGTCTTTCTTCCAGAATATACGTATTAAGTTCTCTATGTCTACCCACATATGATTTATGACGAAGACCACTAATCAATTTTGTAGCAGCCCCCTGGACTGACTCCATCCTATTTCTTTCTTTTTGAAGGTAGGGTCTCCAAAATTGCACACAATACTCCAAATGGGGTCTCACCAGAGATTTATACAACAGCATTATCACCTCCCTTTTCATAGAAACATAGAAAAAGACAGCAGATAAGGGCTGCGGCCCATCTAGTCTGCCCACCCTAATAACCCTCCCCTATTTAACTCTGTGCAGAGATCCCACGTGACGATCCCATTTCTTCTTAAAATCAGGCACGCTGCTTGCCTCGATCACCTGAAGTGGAAGTCTATTCCAGCGATCAACCACTCTTTCAGTGAAAAAGTATTTCCTGGTGTCGCCATGCAATTTCCCCCCCCCCCTGATTTTCCATGGAAGTCCTCTTGTTGCCGTCGGACCCCTGAAGAAGAAGATATCTTCTTCTACCTCGATACGGCCCGTGAGGTAATTGAACGTCTCGATCATGTCTCCCCTCTCTCTGCGTTCCTCGAGTGAGTATAGCCGTAATTTGTCCAGCCGTTCCTCGTATGGGAGATCCTTGAGTCCCGAGACCATCCGGGTGGCCATTCGCTGGACCGACTCAAGCCTCAGTACATCCTTGCGATAATGAGGCCTCCAGAATTGCACGCAATTCCTACTGTCCATTCCTCTCCTTATGCACCCAAGCATCTTCCTGGCTTTGGCCATTACCTTTTCTATCTGTTTTGCCACCTGAGATCATCAGACACAATCACCCCCAAGTACCACTCTTTTTCCATGCATAGAAGTTCTTCGCCTCCTATACTATACCATTCTCCTGGATTTTTGCAGCCCAAGTACATGACCCTGCATTTTTTAGCACTAAATCTTAGTTGCCAATTACCAAACCATTCTTCAAGCTTTGCCAGATCCTACCTCATGTTATCCACACCCTCCGGAGTGTCTACCCTATTATATTTATTTATTTGTTCAATTTTCTATACCGTTCTCCAAGGGGAGCTCAGAACAGTTTACATTAATTTATTCAGGCTCAAACATTTTTCCCTGTCTGTCCTGGTGGGCTCACAATCTATCTAATGTATCTGGGGCAATGGGGGGATTAAATGACTTGCCTAGGGTCCCATCCTAGCTACGCCCCCTGCTGCCTGTTCTTGTCAGGCAGGGAGGAAGTCCGTGCATGTGCGGATGCCACGTGATGACATCACATGCACACGTGCAGGCACGTGATATCATCGCGTGGCATCCGTACATGCGCAGACTTCCTCCCTGCCTGAAGCGATTTGAGGAGGCTTTTCAAAGATGCAAAGTGAAAAGATGAAAACTGATATGCGGGGGCACAATAAGTTATTTAAATTAGTTTGGGGTCCATTGACGTCTTTTGTGGCTTCGTTATAGTTGTCCTTTATTTTTATTTTAACACCCACACATCCAGGGAAGGGAGGGAGAATTTGTTTTTGTTCCCTAATGGAAGAATTGGATGGGAATGGGGGTTCATTTTTCTGTACTGTTATTGATTGATTATAAGTGCTTATTATGATTATTATTATATGTATGTATATTGTTTTGCACTTGTGTTGGCTTTGAAAAATTAATAAAGATTTTTTTTTTTTTTTTTTTTATAAAAGCCATCTGAATCCCAGGACATTTCCTCAAAAGGAGGACATGTTCGGGAAAATCTGGACATCTGGTAACCCTACCTTGTACTGACACAGAAGCAGGTGAGAAAAGAATGCAGTACAAGCACAAAGGTTTTTAGCCACTCGTGTCTGAATTTTCTTTTCGACTGGATGGCATCTTCTGAAAAATCGTACTTTTCTTTAGGTATCCAACAAAATTATAAATATTACATGGAAATACTTTTAAAACCAATAGGAGGAAATTTTTTTTCACTCAGAGAATATTTGCCAGAGGATCTGGTAAGAGCGGATAGCGTAGCTCAGCGATCTCAAAGTCCCTCCTTGAGGGCCGCAATCCAGTCGGGTTTTCAGGATTTCCCCAATGAATATGTATTGAAAGCAGTGCATGCACATAGATCTCATGCATATTCATTGGGGAAATCTGGAAAACCCGACTGGATTGCGGCCCTCAAGGAGGGACTTTGAGACCCCTTGGCGTAGCTGGTTGTAAGAAAGGTTTGGACAAGTTCCTGAAGGAAAAGTCCATAGTCTGTTATTGAGAAAGACATGGGGGAAGCCACTGCTTGCCCTGGATCGATAGCATGGAATATTGCTACACATTGGGTTTTGGCCAGGTACTAGTGACCTGGATTGGTCACCGTGAGAACGGGCTACTGGGCTTGATGGACAATTGGTCTGACCAGGTAAGACTATTCTTTTTTTATATATTCTTTATTCATTTTCAAAATTACATTAAGTGTTAAATATATTCATTCAGATTAACATTAACTACATCACTTACAAACAATCATTGATATATTACATAAAAACATATTCTTATGTTCTTATCTTTGGCCTTGTGGTCATTAGTGACAAATGCCCTACCCATTTTCCAAAATCATGGTCCCTCCTTTGCCTAAAAGGTCTTCGTTTGGGACTTGGGCTATTTTTTGGTTGATAATGTGTTCTAAGGTTAGACGTAGTGGTGGTCTGGGTGATTAAACTGCTGAATGTAAAGGTAGGCCATTAAAAAAAAAAAAAACAACTCATTATGGACGTTTCTTTTGAGAATGGACATTTTCCCTGCTACTACTTTCAGCTTTTAGGGCCTTAGGACAAAAGGGGACTTAGACTTTTTTTTTTAATTATTATGCCCCTCCATGTGTTTTAGAATAAAGATTGCATAAAATATTCATTTCTCTTGCTTGTCAAAATGTTGGGAGAAAATGCTGAATTTACAATTTCTCGAATTGTTTGCTGTAAATCTTGAAGTGGATCCTGTTGCAGAAGGCTTGTTGAAGCCACTAAGTAAATTTATAGATTATTTTCTGAAACTGCAAACAAAGCTTGTAAAGTCCTATTTAGAAGATACGACTCATTTCTTGAGAGAGATACAAGATGTACAGCTTATCAACAGTTCTATATTTGTATGTCTGGACATAATATCTTTGTTTACTCAGATACTGCAAAACCAAGGCCTTGAGATAATAATGCAGGTGCTAGACAGTCGTCAGCAACCACAGCAGATACCCACTTCATTTTTAATGAGCTTAGTCTCATTAGTAATTAAGCGTAATTATTTTTTGTTTCATGGAAAATTTTTTGAACAAATAAAGGAGATGGATATAGGGGCTTCTTTGGATCCCTCGGTAACTATTCTATATGTGCACAGTTTGAAGAGCAACATATATATACAGTATAATAATAATACCAGTTTATATAACGCAGGACCGTGAAGTTCTATGCGGTTTACAACGGTTAAAAGATGTTACAAATTAATTATAATTAACAAGGTTAGAAGCTAGTTATTAACAGCGCTAGTATACAGTACATGCTGTATATCCTTCAGTATGGTTTAAATCTATCTGAAAATGGAAAAAAATCCCAGACAAGATTTTTTTCTTATGGGAACATAATATACAATAGAAAAGTTGGAATATTATTTACAATGGTTAAATTCTTGTTTTTTTTAATTTGCAGTTTACTATGACTTACGATAGAGATCAAATTAACTTTCTGGATGTTCATCTTTATAGTGTGTGGCGCAGTGGTTGGATCTACAGCCTCAGCACCCTGGGGTTGTGGGTTCAAACCCCGCGCTGCTCCTTGTGACCCTGGGCAAGTCACTTAATCCTCCATAGCTCCAGGTACGTTAGATAGATTGTGAGCTCACCGGGACAGAGAGGGAAAATGCTTGAGTACCTGATTGTAAAAACCGCTTAGATAACCTTGATAGGCGTATATAAAAATCCTAATAAAACTTTTAAAAAAAACTAAAAAAAACCCCAAACTTATAGGAATAATACAACAACTTTATACCGTAAATCGGTTGGCTAGAAATACATTTCTTCATTTTCATAGCTTTCATCCTTATAAATGTAAGTCTAGTTTACCTATTAGTCAATTTTTGAGAATTAGGTGTATTTGCTCCACACTGGGTGATTTTGAAAAGCAATCAAGTACCCCTAAGGCAAAGTATTTGGAATATGGTTATCCCAAATCATTTGTTAAAAATGCATATCTGAGGGCCACTGTTCCCTCTAAGCTGAATGGGTGTCATCCAACTGCATTGGTACCATTAGGGGGTGATGCTTCAATATTTTGTTTTCAATCACTAGGGGCAGGCAAGTTCCCTGGAGTCTGACAGAGCTTGCCTGTCGCTCACTATTGAAAATGTGATAGTGAAACAGCACCCCATACTGGCAGGACAGATGGTGAAGGATTCCTGCTCAGTTTAGAGCAGTGGTCTCAAATCTGCAGCCCGGGGGCAACTTGTGGCCCGCTAGATACTATTTTGAGGCCCTCGGTATGTTTATCATAATCACAAAAGAAAAATGAAACTGTTTCTTGATCATATGTCTCTTTAGCTATAAATTACAATATTATTATTAAGACTTAGCCAAAAGGAAAGATTTGTAAACTATAAAGAGTTTTACCTCATGGAAAATTGTCATTTCTTCAATAAGACATTAACTATTTTTTCTGCAGCCCTCCAAGTACCTACAAATCCAAAATGTGGCCCTGCAAATGGTTTGAGTTTGAGACCACTGGTTTAGAGGGAACAGCATGCAGGGCTAAAGAGAACTATTGTTGCAATATACTACTAATATTCTAGAAACATAGAAATACGATGGCAGATAAAGGGCAAATGGCCCATCCATTCTGCCCATCTACATCATCCACTATCTCCTCCTCTCCTTAAGAGATCCAATGTGCCAGTCCCACGCTTTCATGAATATAGAAACTTAGAAAGGTAAATATCAAATGGCCTATCCAGTCTGCCTATCCAGTTAGTGGCAGTACTTCCAAATTCAGTTCATAGTTCTTTGGTTACATCATTGATATTTAAATATTGGGAAGTTTTGACAATACATGAATATTTTGTAATCACCCAGTGATTGAATATAAAAGAGGGAAGACCTTAGGAGAAATTTTACTTACAAAAGGACTAATTATGCTTACTGTAATGGATCTATAGTGGGTCATTTGAAATATGGCCATTGCCAGTGGTGTTTAAAAACTATAGAGGGATCAGATTGAATACCACCACCAAATTTTCTTAGATCTACCACAGTTTCTCTTAGATCTACCATATCATGTGATAGTGCTATGTAGTACTGTATAAGTAATAGAGAATGACATGGGGAAAAAATCTGTCCCCGTCACTGCCCCGTCCCTGGCCCACCGTTCCCTTCACCGCCCCGTCACCGCCATTCCCATCACCGTCACTGCCATCCCCTTCACCACCCTGTCACCATCATTACCATCCCATTCACCGCCCCGTCCACATCCCCGCAGCATCCATACAAGTCTCAGTTCTACAATATTTAGCTTATTCCTTCCTTATAAATCAAAGTTCTGGCTGCTGAACTGCAGAAACAGATGTTCAGTTGGCAGGGCTTTGTTTATAAATTTTTATCAACACAACTAATATACTACTTTATTCTAAAGCAAAAAAAAAAAAAAAGAAAGAAAATAAATAGAATTTTTTTTCTACCTTTGTTGTCTGGTTTCTGCTTTCCTCATTTTCTCATTCAATTCCTCTCTGCGTCTTCCATTTGCTCTGTTACTATGCCTCCCCCTTCAAACACCCCTCCCCTCAATTGGTCTGGCACTCATCTTCTTCCCTCCGCTCCCCCATAGTCTGGTATCTGTATTCTTCCCTTCCAGCGTCTTTTCCCCACTCTATCTTCCACATTTCCCTTCAGCGTCTGTATCTCTCCACCCTCCTTAAACATCTGTTCTATTCCTTTCCACCACCACCCTTCCCTCTCTTCTTCACCATCTGTTCCTTTCTACCACCCTTCAGCTCCCCTTGCACAGCCTGACTGACTATCTATCTCTCTATCTCCCTCTTACCTTCTTGGCGCATTACAATGTAATTTGTGCAAGCCGCTGGAGCCCACGAGCTCGGTCCCTGTCCCATCTCCACAAACCATCTCACTTCTGTGTTCCTATTTTCTCCCCAATAACGTGACTGACTTTAAGAACAAATGGGATCAACATGTGGGTTCACTTCAAAAAAGAACCTAGGGGGGAGAGTTCTTTTAGTGGGCAGACTTGTTGGGCCGAAGGCCCTTTTTCTGCCATCATATTCTATGTTTCTATTTCTAATATCTCCCCTATGTATCGGGCATTGCCTCCCCCACCGTGTCCATATACCATCCCCATGTATGTCCCCTTTATTTCTCTGTCCCTATGCCCCCATGCACATAATTTCCCCTCTGTTTCTGTTACCTTCCTGTGTCCAGATTTCCCCTCTCTTCCTCTTCCACACCAATGTGTTTCTTCTCTTGAACCCCATCTAGCTTCTTTCCCTCTTTCTTTCCCTGCTTCCCCCTGCTTCCAGCATCTGGCTCACTTGCCTATCCTCCCCTTTCTTTCCTGCTGTGGGTTTGTTTCTCTCCTTCATCTCTCCTTGGCCCAGAACCTCTTTCCCTTTCACTCCCTCCTTCCTCATGTGAGCCAGGAACATGCGTGATCGTGCGGTCCAGCAGCCTCCTCCTGCCCGATCGCAGCGTTCCGCTATCTCCCTCTCTCCACCTTACTTTAGATGCTGAGTTTACCAAAAATTCTTTTTCTCCCAGCCGCACGCGCAGCTGCTCGAGTTGTTCAATCTTCTCCTCTGACGCAACCGGAAACAGGAAGTTGCAGCAGAGGAGAAGCTTGAACAACTCGAGCAGCCAAGCGTGCGCAGCTTTTTGAAAGCATGCGGCTGGGAGAAAAAGAATTAAAGTCGGCAAACTCGGAGTCGGCATCTAAGGTGAGGTGGAGGGAGGGAGATGGCGGAACGCTGCGATCGGGCGGGAGGGGGCTGCTGGACCATGCGATCCGTGATTGCCTCACTGCGGAGACAAGACCATTCATCACTCCATGGGGCAGTGAATGGCCTTGTCCCCATCCCCGCAGCAACCACTTCTCTCCCCATTTCGGCAGGTTACCTGCGGCTACTCGCGGCTAGCCGTGGGTAACAACCACCGTATCATTCTCTAATATGTAATTCATTGCCCCTGTGAATTTTTATATGTAGCTAGATCCTCTAGACCAGTGGTCTCAAACTCAATCCCTTTGCGGGGCCACATTTTGGATTTGTAGGTACTTGGAGGGCCACAGAAAAAAATAGTTAATGCCTTATTAAAGAAATGACAATTTTGCATGAGGTAAAACTCTTTATAGTTTATAAAACTTTCCTTTAACAGTTAAAAGGAAAGATATATAAACTGCAAAATTGTCATTTCTTTAATAAGACATTTAACTATTTTTTCTGCGGCCCTCCAAGTACTCTATTTTTTTCTGCAGCACTCACATTTAAAGTTCAATATCTTTTCTTTCTCAAAACTGGCACATTTCAATCACTAAATTGAAAATAAAATCATTTTCCTACCTTTGTTTGGTAATTTCATCAGTCTCTGGTTGCACTTTATTCTTCTGACTGTGCATCCAATACTTCTTCCCTTCTTTCAGCCTCCTGTATGCTTCCTCTCCTCCAGACCTCATTCCCTCCCCCAACTTTTTCTTTCTTTCTCTGTCTGTCTTTCTCTGATTCCGTGCCCCATTTTTTGCTTTGTTTCTGGTTCCCTGTCCCCCCTCCTTCTTTCTTCCTTCCTCCGTGCCCCATTTTTTGCTTTTTATTCTGGCTCCCTGTCCCCACCCCACCTTCTTTCTTTCTTTCTTCCTTCCTTCCTGCCCTCCCCCATGCCACCGCCGCCGCGGAATAGGCTGCTGCTGCTGCCGCTATCGGGAACAGGCCATCTTCCTGCTTCTCTTCTGCACGGGGCCGACCAACTCTCGCTGCCCAATGTCAATTCTAACGTCGGAAAGGACGTTCCGGGCAGACAGGCAGCGATTGGCTAGCCAGAACGTCCTCTTGACGTCAGAATTAAGGTCGGGCCACCAGAGTTGGTCGGCCCTGCAGGGAAGAGAACAGTGGACCGCCCCCCCCTTGGTATGCCACTGGAGCAGCAGCGTGTCCGGCCGGCTCGTTCGTTCAAAGCCGCGGGTGGAGGCTCTTTGCGAGATCCGCGCCTGCATCTGAAGCCTCTCTGCAGCTCCAAAAGGAAGAGATTGATGGTCTTCAGACCGCGGGCTGCAAATAAAACCTGGAGAGCCACATGCGGCCCGTGGGCCGCGTGTTTGAGACCCTGCTCTAGACCAGGGTGTCCAACCTTGGCCATCGCCAAGTCAGGTTTCAAGATTTCCCAAATTAATATGCATGAGATCTATTTGCATACAATGGAAGCAGTGCATGCAAATAGATCTCATGCAAATTCATTGGGGAAATCCTGAAAACTCAACTGGATTGCAGTCCTCGAGAACTGACATTGTACAACCCTGCTCTAGACCAATAAAATTATGATTAATAATCCAGAATAATAAATGTAGTAATAGCCCGGCTTGCATCTCACACTATTTCAAATCTATGGTGGCACATTCTGTACAAAATTGAATTGGGACACAGGGGTGGGGGTGCAATTTAAATCAGTTTTGAACAGAGATGGATATTTATGTGCCTCAGACCCCGCCCCCAGGAGGGGCCTAAGGCTCACGGGCCTATTCTGATTGGCCCAGGCGCCTTAGGCCCCACCTGTGGGAGGGGCTTTGGGATGACTGGGCCAATCCGGCCCCATTCTGCCGTTGGCTGCCTGCCGGACAGGCCGGTTTGGCACCCGTCTGTCCGGCCAACTTGAAAAAAGGTACAGGGAAGGGGGGAGGGGGTGGGGGTCGTGGGGTCATCCGGTGGGTCGCGGGTCATCTGGGGGGGCGATCGGGGGTTCTTGGTAGGGGCGGTTGTTGGGGGGTGGGGGGGTTGCGTTGAGGGCAGGAGGGCCTGGGATCCCTCCTGCCCGTAATGTAGTGCGGGGTGGGGGTCGCTGGGGCCAGGAGGGCTTGGGTTCCCTCTTGGCCCGAACGAGTCGCGGGGGGATCACCGGGGCCAGGAAGGCTTGGGCTCCCTCCTGGTCCGAACGAGTAGTGGGTGGGGGGTGGTCGCCGGGGCCAGGAGGGCTTGGGCACCCTCCTGGCCCGAATGAGTCGCGGGGGTGTGGTCGCCAGGGCCAGGAGGGCTTGGGCTCCCTCCTGCCTGGATGGTTGTGGGGGGGGGATTCTGTAACCAGTGTTGTTTTTGACAGACACCGGTTACAGAATCCAGCTTTTAGGTGAAGGACTGGCTCCTCCTTCGTCTAAAAGCCCTTCTGTTGGACATTTGGGGCTTAGGCGTTTTGTTGGTTCATTATGGACAAAAAGTGTAGACGTCGTGTAGGTATACTTGTAGACGTAGTGGTGATTGGGCGTTTAGGCAGAGGAAGGCCATAATCAAAACAAGGACGTTTGGTTTGGTTATGGACACTTTCCCTGCTTCTGCTTTGAACGTTTGACTTAGGCCAAAAGGGGACTTAGACGTTTTGTTTGATTATGCCTCTCTATTTGTTCAAAAAATTTGTTACTTGACTGATGACTATGTCATAGTTTCTTATTGTATTTTTCACTATTGAAATATTGTATTGCTTTTCTGTGTGCTTTGTATCATCACTGGAATGTCCAGTCCTCTTATTCTGTGAACCGCCTAGAACTTTTTGGGTGTTGGCAGTATAGAAAAATAAAGTTATTATTATTATCATTTTAACCTTGGGTGGAAAAGCTATTATACTGCATATACCATGAATAACGATTGTGACCTATGAGGAGGCAGGCGAGCTACGAGTATAAAAATGCTCATATGAAATGAATCACCACTGAGGTCTATTTAAGTTGAGATATGAGAGACTATGATGTAACAATGCCGGATTTATTCATTATTAATTGGTTGGATTTGCCCCTACTAATTTATTAAAGTGTTTGACTATTATAATAAGAATAACCAATAGCAGGGTAGCTTTAACAATGCTAGACATTATATAGCATGGTCTTTCCTTACTGAAATATTACCTGAGACAGGAACAATAAAAATACAGAAGGTCTTTTTTCTTTGTTTAGGCAGAAATGGATGTTTTTAAATGCCTGGTTGCTTTTACAAGTCAAATTACTCATTTCAGAGTTTGCATGAGGAAGATTCCACAGTATGAACTTTCCGTTGCTCAAGGCACTTGGTTCTTGGAGTCTCGGCATTATATGTTCACATCCTTATAGCACATGCCCTGCTGTGTGTAATGGCTCAAAACAAAATGAAAAAAGGCATTCAACTAAATAGCTAATCAAGATCAAGTGAAAAAGATGAAAAATATAGCCAAAGTAAAAATGAGTTAGGATCAAAAGCATGATAAAAGGAAATAGTACAGAAAGGCACTTTAAAAGTACTTGCAACCCTTGAATTGATTCCTTGAAAAGCCTGGAACAGCAGTCAGCACTCCAGTGACAGAGGCATTTTCTATGCAAACATCAAAGCCTCCAGCTTATGCAAGCTCTGCACGGAGAACAAGAGATGCGCCAGAGTCCTATGGTTTGGTTTTGGTCAGTTTTAAAAGAAAATTGGTTATTTTTTTACTTTGGATATGTTAAGGGCACTGTTCCCTCTAAGCTGAGCAGGTGTGATCCAAATGCATTGCTACCAGTAAGGGGAGATGCTTCAGTATTATGTTTGTAATCGCTAGGGACAGGCATATTCCCTGGAGTCTGACAGAACTTGTCTGTTGCTCACTATTGAAAATGCCAGAGCTGCCGACACCCCTCCCCCCATGAGAAATCCCCCTGGAGGTTTCCAACACACCCAACCACTGACACCCCCCCTCCAGACACCCCCATTCCTCCAAACCTATGGGCTCCCCAGTATCCCTAAGTCCCCCTGACACCCCCCACTCCCTGTACCTCTGTAGTTGAAAGTCTGGCCAGAGGGATACTTACACCTTCTGGCTGACAGGCACGCCACTCCAAAATGGCAGGTCTTCCACATCCCTGTGCATTCTGGGTGGCACTGGGGAGGAGCTTAAAACCCTGATGTGTTCCAGGTTTAACATCTCTCTTTTCTTCCTCCTCTCTATACATCTCTTTCCTTCCCTCCCCTCCCCTCCATCCCATCTCCAATATCTCTCCCTCTCTCTATCTCACCCTTCCACCCTCATATCCTGCATTTCTACCTGCCCTCCACAGCATCTTTCTCCCCCCGCCCTTTCTATCTATGTCCAACAATTCTCCCTTTATCTTCCTGTTCTCAGAGTCTCAGCCTGAAGCTTCACTCCCCCACACATCTGCCTTCACCAGCATCTATCTGAAAGGGTTTACAGAAGCAGTGGTAGCGACTCTAATATTCTGCCTGTGGCTGGCTCATAACCTTCCCTTCTGTTATGTCCTGCCCAGGCAAAAACAAGAAGTTGCATGGGGGGGGGGGGAAGGGAAAGGGGAATGCGGCAGAGGGGAGATTTTCGGGACAGCCTCAGGCAGCGTGTGAGTCGCTGCTGCCACGACAAGCAACCTTTTGAGAGAGAGACTTGTTAGGGGAAGAAGGGGAGGAAGATGTAGGACCCTATGCCAGCGTTGTCAAGGATAGACAGCTGCTGGATGGGTCCAGGACCACCTAAGCTGACCCTTGTCTACATCCCTGTGATGTATGTCAGCAAATTGTGTTCTAAAATACATGAGAAATGGACGTTTATTAAAGCATCCATATCCCCACCCTCTATAATTATACACCACTGCCAAGTAGGTACCAACTTGCCATCTTAAACTAAGCAAGCTGTTGTAAATTACCCTCCTAATACCAGAGCAGGATCATCTTAGTGGAATTTGGTTATCTGTCTTTCATAGGAACATAGGAATTAACATACTGGGACAGACCGAAGGTCCTTCAAGCCCAGAATCCTGTTTCCTACAATGGCCAACCCAGGTCCCAAGTACCTAGCTAGATCCCCAAGTAGCAAAACATGTAGTTAGGACAGTGTAGCTGCCATAAGATTATTTTTGGTAATAAGTATCGCTTCTGAAGTTGAAAACTTAAGAGAAAGCCTAATGAAAGAAACCTTTTCATGTGTTTGGACCAGTGGAATTTTCCAGCATGGAATAATTGATACCCTACTGATAGATTAATGCTAGAAATGGCTTTGTAATCTCACATTGTATTGTTTCATCCTGCCAGGAGTCCAATTATTTGATTTTTTTTTTTTGTATGTGACATTTAATGAAACTTACACTGAAAAAAGAAACAACAGAACAAATGTTTGCAAATTTAATGCATTCCTTCTTGCTTTATTTGCTTTACAAAGCTGACAAAAACAATATGCCGTCTGAAAAGGTTTTACATAAACTACTTTCAAACATGTGATTACTGAGCCAATTGCAACAATAAAATTAAATCCCTACTGGGTCAGTCTTCCTTATTTATTTATATCATTTGTAACCCTTCTATCACAATGAAGTACTAGCTAGGCACTGAACATAAACCATAAGAAATACTAGAATTCACAAACAATACAGAGACAAAAAAAAAATTATTCTGTATTTGACTCAGAGCAATCAACTTAAGAAATTAGAAATATTTCTGATGGAAAGTCTACTTCAGCAAATAAAAATATGGGTATCCTAATTTTGAAACCGCAACTGAGAGGCCCCCAAGTATTTCCAAAAGTGAATAATTAAACCTTTCATAGGGGTTTATCTCGGCACATATAGGCCCCCTTTTATCAAGCTGCTTTAAGGTATTTTATTGCGAGTCACTGTGGTAAAAGCTCCGACATTCATAGAATTCCTATGAGCATCGGACTTTTACTGCAGCAACCCATAATAAAAACAACCTAACACTGCATGATAAAACATAAGAATAGCCTCACTGGATCAGACCAATGGTCCATCAGGCCCAGTAGCCCATTCCCACGGTGGCCAATCCAGGTCACTAGTACCTGGCCAAAACCCAAGGTGTAGCAATATTCCATGCTATCGAAACAGGGCAAGCAGTGGCTTCCCCCGTGTCTTTCTCAATAAAAGACTATGGACTTTTCTTCCAGGAACTTGTCCAAACCTTTCTTAAAACCAGCTACGCTATCTGCTCTTACCACATCCTCTGGCAACAGAGCTTAACTATTCTCTGAGTGAAAAAAAATTCCTCTAATTGGTTTTAAAAGTATTTCTCTGTAACTTCATCGAGTGTCCCCTAGTCTTTGTAAATTTTGATGGAGTGAAAAATCGATCATATCTCCCCTCAGCCATCTCTTTTCCAAGCTGAAGAGTCCTAACTGTTTTAGTCTTTCCTCATACGAGAGGAGTTCCATCCCCTTTACCATCTTGGTCGCTCTTCTTTGAACCTTTTCTAGCGCCACTATATCTTTCTTGAGATAAGGAGATCAGAATTGAACGCAATACTCCAGATGAGGTCACACCATGGAGTGATACAGGGGCATTATAACATTTTTAGTCTTGTTAACCATCCTTTTTTTAATAATTCCTAGCATCCTATTTGGTTTTTTGGGCCACCACCGCACATTGGGTGGAAGATTTCATCGTATTGTCTACAATGACACCCAGATCCTTTTCTTGGGTGCTAATCCCCAAGGTTCGATATTTTGTGTGCATACATGTGGAGAAAAGTGCCATTTATGCCCCAAAGAACACTCTGAACTATTCTATAAGGTAGTATGTAGTGCTATGGTACATAACTGCAAGGGGGATGCACACATGAGCAGAACATGGGAGACGGTTGGGTGTGTCTCCAAGTTAAACAAGGGTCAATATTCAAAGTGATTGAATTGGCTAGAAACAGCTGCTGGCTGGTTAAATCACCTGTTCAAGGCTAACCACTATGCAAGTAGTGTTGCTGAAAACAACCGATTAGCGCCAAACCGAAAATCACCTATTTTGGGGGCATTACGAGGGTTGAGTCAGCATTTGGCTGGTTAAGTATCAATATTCAGCGCTTAACCGGCCAGGTAACCGTATAAATAGGACCATCTAAAGGCCAGTCCTATCTCTGGGCCCCTTCTACAAATCTGTGGTAGTGATGCTGTCTTGGTAAATGCACTGATAGGAATTGAATAACCTTCAGTGCGTTTACTGCAGCACCATCGCCACTATGACTTTGTAAAATGAGCCCTTTATGCAGTACTACATGAACTTAACTAGCTTTGTGTTAGCCGGCTTCAGAAACCTGGAAATTCAATGTCGGCTGGGTTTGATGCTGGCAATGGTTAGCAAAATGCAGATCACTGCCAGCTGAATATCGAGGCCTCAACTTATGTTATGGGTGATGCATGGCACACTTAGTTGCAGCCCTTTATACCTAAGAGAGTAAACCAATAAGAGGGTAAACTAATCCCACATCAACTAAATATTAGTTTGCCCAAGCTAGAAAGTATTGCATGTTGATCCTCAACATACAGGGTGCCCACAAAAACATTCCTAGATTTTAAATGGTTACAAAATCAAAACTTATTGGAATATGTTTATAAATAAGATCACAGCAAATACAATCCCATAAAGCACATAGCAAGATCTTACACAATCATGTGCACTTTCACCCTTATAAGCTGCAATTGGTGCAGAAGTTACAACCTTCAGTCAATGTAACGCGACAAAATGACCAGGTGTTCCTCAAGTGGCCCCCGAGATCACCGGACATTACTGTTTGTGACTTTTTCCTTTGGGGGTACGTGAAAGACAGAGTGTATGTACCTCCACTACCCACAACTATGGATGATCTGCAGGAATGCATCACTGAAGCTATAAATGCGATCACGCTGGATATGCTTCGGAAAGCCTGGTCCGAGCTCGATTACCACATCAATGTTTGCTGAGTAACAGGTAGGGCGCACATTGAGTGAATGTAATCAACAGATACCTTATTGATGAAACTGTAGCCTCAAAGGTGAAAAAAATATCCCAATAAATTTTGGTTTTGTAACCATTTAAAATCAAGGAGTGTTTTTGTGGGCACCCTGTATAATCTAATTAAAGTAGGGGAACCTCAACACTCCACCAAGGCAAATAATTTTAATCATATCATGCCTTAAAAGTGAAGAGTCCAGCTTATCACTGATTCCAATCACCTTTCAAAAGGAAAAAACCCCCCACAGCAAATAAAAACTCCAAAGGAGTAAAACCACTGTGCTGAAAAATACCTGCTGATGACTTATAACAAATTTAACACTGTTGATTTGCAATAGTCCCTACACTTACGGTACTTCATCAGGCAACAAATTCCTAAGGAAGGATTGTCCTCCTAAGGCACTGCCAAGCGAAACAAGGAGTCCTTGGTGAAGGGTAAAGGTGTTGTACAGCTATCTGCAGGATGGGGACAGTATGATGCTGATGATGAAAGAATTATAAAGATGGAATGATAGGTGAAACTGGATATCATGCTGGACTCCAGCTGAGACTTTTTTTCAACAATCTGTAGATGGTTTTTTTTTAGTACATAATATGATGAGGGGGATAAGTTACCCATGGAGAAAGGAGAGAGGAGGCTCCCCCTTTTAACCAGAAACCTCCCAGAGGCCTGTCAATATCCGTGAGCCCATACGCTTACTATAGGATCAAAGGTATCTCGAAAGCCATGTAACCCAGGGAAGGTATCACCTCCTCAGGAACCTCAACAAATACAGATTGATCCCAGGAAGTTTAGGTCCTTAGGGGGTGGGTGAAGAAGGTGTTAACTCGGAAGAAGAGGTAATGATCTGGGAATCCCCTAATGAGAAATATGAAAGTCCTATGGAAGTAGGGGAAAGGGAAGATCAAGATAGTGACATGGAAATAAGTTCATAATCCAAGGGATAATTGAGGGGGGGGGGGAAGGAATGCTGGCATCTTGCCTATTTCCTGGTAACCCTATTCCATAAAAGATTCTGAAGAATCTTGTTATTCTGGTGGAGAACTTGTGTGTGAAAAGAGTGAGGTCAGACCTCCACTGGAGCAGTTGGAGAAAAGTACTCATTCTAGGACTTGGACAACACTATTTACGGAAGGAGTGGCATAGTGGTTAGATCTACAGCCTCAGCACCCTGAGGTTGTAGGTTCAAATCCTGTGTCGCTTCTTGTGACCCTGGGCAAGTCACTTAACCCTTCATTGCCGAAGGTACATTAGTAAGATTGTGAGCCTACTGGGACAGATAGGGGAAAATGCCTGATTGTAAACCACTTAGATAACTTTGATAGGCAGTATATAAATATTGTGACAACACTTTTGGATTTATGGGAACAATTTTTGTATTAAAACTGGGAACTATTGCAGGTTAAGTATCTTAAATTTGCTTTAAGTCACCTTGAGGGGGTTTTCAGCACAGCGGTGTTTTCTCCTTTGGTGTTTTTATTTGTTGTGGGTTGTTTTTTTTCTCCTTTTGAGAAAGATGACTGGAACCAATGATTAGACTGGAGTCTTCACTTTTAAGGCATGATCTGATTAAAATTATTTGCTTAGGTAGAAAGCTGAGGTTCCCCTACTTTAATTAGATTATAGATAGATAATGTTCAACTTGCAATACTTCCTAGCTTGTGAAGCTTTTTATATTTTATCTAACCGGTAGCTGTTAGAGCGTCACTCTCCTGTTAGAGGCTAGAAAATTTGCTTCAGGTTGCTTAATAATTTTGAAGTGCTATATGTCCAGGCATTTTAAGCATAATGTGAGCTTCTATTGTCCAGTGTCAGCATCTCTTAATATGATTATGTTACATCAGGACCTCTGAAGAAGGCAAAGAAGGCTGAAACACAGACCATCTTGGGTCTGACACAAGACTTGATTTGTACATCACACATGGTTATTTGTACGGACTATCAGTAAGATACAGATGTTTTGATATTCATGTCTGGATTTTTATGTTAATAAATTTTCTTAATTAACGACTCCTGAGACATCCAGAGACTTTGTTCCATCTTTTTGTTTTTGGATCTACCAACGTTTTTGGATCTACAAGCATTTTTGGCACAAAGGTCCTCCTTTCTTCTGATCTGAAAGCTCTTTATACCTGCCATTGACCTGGTGTGGTCACAATGAATACACTAGTGTGCAATACACTTCCCCCTCTATAGTCACAGTTTCAGCAATCGCGGTTTCGATTATTCGCAGTTTTTAGCTTACTGGCTCCTCGCCCCCAAATTACGTCAGTTTGCATAGAGAAATCGCTGATTCCAAGCGTTTACAGAGAAAATCGCTGATTCACAGCACTTTCTTCACCATGTTTTGCCTCTCCTTCAGGAACAGGCCAGATCTCCCACCGTGTTATTCACGGTTTCACCGTATTCACGATGGTTTTTAATAGAAAACAGCAAATAACATATGAAAAAGTTATTCATTGTTTTTCTGTATTTGCGGGTCTGTTAATCCTCTATCACAGCGAATACGGAGGGAGAAGTGTAAAGGCATCTTGATATAAAGATGCCATTATAGAACAGGCACTGCCTGTGTTGCAATGGGGCACCTATACAATTGTAAAAGGGGCCCTTAGTTGGTAATGTTGTGTTGCAATAGATTAGCTGTAATTGGTGTTTTATAGGGATATATTATATAAGATATGCTTGTTTTTAAATATTTATGTTTCATGGGTTCAATATTTGCACAGTTTAATTACACTTTTGGTACGTACTATAAATCTGGAGTTCTATAAATTGAATAAACTTTTAAAAATATTTTTAGCTAACTTTATTCACACTCATTTTGGGATATTCTGGGGGGGGGCACCCACTTTCCCATATGCAATTTTTAGCACCATTTAGAGTTAGGCTATATATGTCTACCAACTCTTTGTACTCTGCTCAAGACCTCCCACTATAATACCTTTCGCTGGAGGACTCCTCCTAATAAGATTTGTGAGCAGCTCAATATCCAAGGTGAATGACAGGAGGGAGCAGGCCATCCTGGCCATGTTCTCATCGGAATACACCAATATGAGACCGACTGATCCATACCTCTGCATGGAGAGCAACATACATGGCTTAAACCCATGTGTGAAACTTCTCCCCAGATCCAACTGCATACATTTCCAGAGTTTCTGTCATAAACGCTCATTGATCCCTATCAAATGCCTTGTCAGAATTCAGGGCAACAGCAGTAGAACAGCTTGCTTTCTCACTTCCATCATCAATAGCTTCCAGCGATCTCATTTAATTATCAGGCAGATGCAGCCTGTAGATGAATCCTACTGGGCTCCCTATTGCCCTGTCTAGTGTAGCTGGCAGGATTTTTTTTCCCCCTCAAATATCTTGATGTCAGCATTCATTAAGGAAATCAGTCAGTAGAACTCATTCTCCTCTCTTGTATTGTCACCTTTGTCAATAAAAGATATAGGGGTCAATATTCAAAGCAATTTAACCAGCCAAAATGGCTCCTGGCCAGTTAAATTGTGGGACTATCTGGTTAACTGGTTAATGCCGCTGAATGTTATCACTGACCACTAAACTGCTAAAGTGAAAGCCGGCTATTGTGTGAATGGTCCGGGGGTGGTGTCAGCACTTAAGTACCTAAGTTAAGCGGCCAAAGCGGACTGCATAAAATACAGTCCTATGTTTATGCAGTATTGTTTCGGCAGTTAAGTGCTGAGAGAATGACATGGGGGCACATTTTCACCGTCCCTGTTGAATCTCTCTAGCCATGCCCCATCCCCATAAGCTCTATCCCTGTACCTGCCTCGTTCCTGCAAGCGCAGTCTTCATCTGCACAAGCCCCGAACACAGTAAAATCATTTGTGTTCGAGGCTTGTGTGGTTAGGGCAGAGCTTGCAAGAATGGGGCAGGGACAGAACTCACAGGCAGTGGCTTAGTGAGGGTGAGAGGCGACCCTCCCCCACCCCTTTCCCGATCCCCCCTGCCGCACATGCACTCTCCCTTCCCTTGTACCTCTAGCCATTCACTGCCGCGAGTAACAATGTCAACGTGCTCCTCGTGAGCCGGCAGCTCTCCCTCTGAGGTCATTTCCGATGCGTGGCACCCAGAAGTGATGTCGGTGAGAGAGCTGACGCAGTCACGAGGAACACGTTGAAGTTGTCGCTCACAGCGGTGAATGACTAGAGGCATGGGGAAGTGAAGGGGGCGTGGCAAGGAGAGGAGTGGGAAGAAGTGGAGGGGCGGAGAGAAGGAGGGGTGCCGGCAACCCCACCAACATGGCGCCCGAGGCGGACCACCTCCTTTGCCTTTCCCCCACTCCCTAGGGCTGAGCTTTAGAGACAACTGCCATAGTGGACTCATGCTGTACGTTGCTGCACAATAAAATATCCTGAAATAATCGTGAAAGCAATGGAACAACCTGTGCACTGAACTAGTATATTCAATCCCATGCTCATTACTCCCTTGTGCTTTCCTCTTTATAAACATTTTGATGGCTCCTTCTTCCACTCCTTTTTTTTTTAATTCTTTATTCATTTTTGTTATCAAATACAAAGTGCAAACATATGAACAATCAAGTAACGTACCATATTGTACTCTATTCCAACAATAAATATAAAACTGTTTTATCCCCCCTTCCCCCCCCCCTAACCCACCCCCATCCCACTTGGATATGTATGACGTTCATTCATGAAATAATAGTAGTAATAATAATAATAATAGTTCATATTCATAACTTACAATATTTTGTTAACGGGCCCCAAATTTCCTTAAATTTGCTATGATGTCCCAACTGTAAAGAATTAATGTTTTCAAACTTATAAATCTGGCATAGGGATTCCCACCAGAAACTATAATTTAAGTTATCCCAACTTTTCCAGTTTTTCATTATCAGTTGCATGGCTACTCCTGTCATGATGAGGAGCAATTTGTTTTGATTTGCATTAATTGATTTTTTGGGGTAATAAAACCGTTCCAAACAATACTATATCATATGATAATGCTAGTGGAACGTCCAATATTGTGATAATTTGACCCCCAAATGGATTTCCAGAATTTGAGTATCAAGGGACAATGATAGAGCAAATGATCCAATGTCTCTACATCAAGATGACAGTGCCAGCATCTATTAGATTTAGAACTGTCTAACCTTTGTAACCTAACAGGGGTCCAAAAAGATCTATGCAACAAGAAAAACCAAGTTTGATGGCTCCTTCTTCCACTCCTAGTGATACGGCTACCTCTAAAATATCCAACTCATGCTCCTTCAGTCTTGGCAAGCTAGCATCTAGTAAGCATCTGCCGCCCCTGAGTTGTGTACAGGTCTTTATCAAAATGTTTACATGATCGAGCCATTTCCCCTGGGGAATTAGCTTGTCCAGCAGCCAACTTCGCTACTCTAAACCAGTTTTACTGCTTCTTGTCCCTCAGCTGCCATGTTGGAATGCCCTCCAGGTTATTTCTCCTTTCCAGAAAATAATACTTGGATACATTTAATTAAATACACTACCCTGTCATTAAGCAAACTATGTAGAAGTACATTTTCAAACTGCATAATTCTTTGCATACTGCCTCCTTATTCGGCTGTTTGTGGTTCTGTTTCTTCTGCACTGGTTTTGCCCAGCAGAGCAATTTTATGTTCCTTTTTCTTGAAAAGCAAGCAGACCATCACTGCGGCCTTACCTGTAGCCCATCCCTCAACTGAACTATTAAAGCAAAGATACTCCTTCCAAGCATCAATTTCTTTGCGGCATAATTTAGGGTTTATAAGAAAGAATTTATTTTTTTGCCCACCTTTGATTAGGAATATGCAGCTCATGAATTTTTGTTTTGTATTATGTCCCATAAAAGAACATAAGGATGGCCTTACTGGGTCAGACCAATGGTCCATCTAGCCCAGTATCCCATCTTCACGGAGGCCAATCCAAGTCACAAGAACCTGGTAAAATCTCAAATAGTAGCAACATTCCATGCCACTGTTCTAGGGCAAGCATTGGCTTCTCCCATGTCTGTCTCAACAGCAGACTATGGACTTCTCCTGCAGGAGCTTGTCCAAACCTTTTTTTAAATCAGCTACATTAACTGCTCTCACCACATCCTCTGGCAATGCATTCCAGAGCTTAACTATTCTCTGAGTGAAAAAATAGCTCCTCCTATTGGTTTTAAAAGTATTATGCTGTAACTTCATTAATCCACTTGTATCCGTTCTACACCACTCAGGATTTTGTAGACTTCAATCATATCTCCCCTCAGCCATCTCTTTTCCAAGCGGAAGAGCCCTAACCTCTTTTGTCTTCCCTCATATGAGAGGAGTTCCATCCTCTTTATCATCTTGGTTGCTCTTCTTTGAACCTTTCCTAGTGCCGCTATATCTTTTTTGAGATAAGGAGATTAGAACTGAATGAAGTACTCAAGGTGAGGTCACACCATTGAACAATACAGAGAGACATAACATTCTAAGTCTTGTTTACCATCCCTTTTCTAATAATTCCTAGCATTTTGTTTGCTTTCATGGCCGCCGCCACACATTAGGTCGAAAGTTTCAGTGTATTGTCCAGAGCTTTTTCTTGAGCGCTGACCCTGTCAACCAGCTAACCCCTGCCTAGATCTGCAGGCAGCTTAGCGGTGTATTACTCTGACCTGTCGGCGTGGATTCCTCAGGAAAGAGGAAGGCCTTTCAGGTAAAAACAGACCCAGGCCCCCGCCTAGTCTGCCCAGGCCACACTGAGATACATATACCAAGAATGGGAGACACAGTCCAGGTATTGTTAAACTCTCAATTCTAGGTTTTATTTGGCAAGTGGTCTGAGCACCGTCAGCCACAATCATGAAATTCATAAATCAGGCAAAAATAAAAATGGTTCACACAGTTGTCAGAAATGTCCAAAGTTCAAGTAAAAAATTATCTCTATATAAGTCTTATCTATCACTATAGACCTCAGTAGTACCAATCATATGTGTATTAAACTTTGTACACATACAGAAACTAGGCACCAAAGTTCTTCATTGGTCTCAATATTTCAACTATTTTTTAATTGTTTTATATATATATATATACTTTAAACTTTTATAGAAAAGTGTAGATACTCATCTTAATCTACACGTTTGGGGGTAGGTCTACCCCCACCCGTGTAGATTAAGATGAGTATCTACACTTTTTTATAAAAGTTTAAAGTATGTATATATATATATATATAAAACAATTAAAAAATAGTTGAAATATTGAGACCAATGAAGAACTTTGGTGCCTAGTTTCTATATGTGTACAAAGTTTAATACACATATGGGTGGTACTATTGAGATCTATAGTGATAGATAAGACTTATATAATGATAACTTTTTGTGCTGAATGCATGAGTCTTACTAAACTAAAACAACGAAGATAGAGCTATTTCAAAGTTCAAGTAAGGCATGCAATATATTTATTTATTTAATTTTCTATACCGTTCTCCCAGGGGAGCTTAGAACAGTTTACAAGCATTTATTCAGGTACTCGAGCAGTCCTGGTGGGCTCACAATCTATCGTACCTGGGGCAAAGGGGGGGGGGGAGGGAATTAAGTGACTTGCCCAGGGTCACAAAGAGCAGCTTGGGTTTGAACCCACTACCACAGGGTGTTGAGGCTGTAGGTTTAACCACTGCGCCACACTCTCCCCTAGACTTTCTCTGGTTAAGGACAGTCTTTTTCACCAGGGTTCAGGTAAGTAGAAATGCCATGAAAAATAGATTCATACAAGAAAAGAAAACTGCAAAACATGGAAGGCAAACACAGTAGCAAAACTTTGGAGATGAAGCCCCCAGTCCCCAGCTAACCTTGCAGGGTATAGTGTCTAGCTCTCAGCTCTCAGCCCTTGCTCCGTTCAGAGCTCCGGTGGTTAACAGGGCTTATCAGCAACAGCTGAGCTTTTCTGTAGACGTAGCACAGTAGGGTGCATTAGACAAGGTACTATTGTTGCAGAGGCTTTATCACAGAAACTTCACAGGTTTAAATTTACAGCTTTTCAGCAAACAAAGCATCAGAACAGTCACGGAGAAAATGGAGAGGTTTTTCCCTCCTCTGGTAATCAAGATCACCTGACCCTTGCTTGTAGAGAGTATTCAAACACACAGAAACCAAAAACAAAAACTCAGTCCTGATAATTGAAAGGCAGGCTCTGTCCTTTCCTCAGCTTAGGAATTAACCTCCGTTATATCCTGGTTCCAGCTGGCATCTGAAGGCAAGTCAAAAACTTCCATTGCCTCTTCTCCTACCCAGCTCTCAACAGTGGATCTCTCGTTAGAGAAGTCCTCTTCCATTTCTACGTCCTCACTGCTGTGAGGTTGAGGAGAGAGACTCCTCCCTTCTCCTTTTTGGGCATGCTCCTGCTGGTGCCTCTGCTTTGTTTTTCCTGCCTCTGTCTCTCCTGTCTCCCCCCTATTGTGATTCAGGGCTCTGCATTTAGGTGTGTCATAGTCTCACCCATCTTTCCTAGGAGGAGGGGGGGGGGGGGGGTTAGGCTGAAAATCCTTAGGGAAATAAATCTGGTTTCTCCTAGGCTGACGATAGTGTGAATACCCTGCAGGACCAGGTCTCCACTTCTCAGTAAAAGTCCTAACAGGCTTTCTGGCATATTTACTCTGGTATGGCACATTCTGCTGAATATCCTTAGGCTCATACCCTTCCTGCTCTATCTCACTGTTTAAGGGGTGGTCAGCCATTTGTATATCATTACTTTTAATCTGGTCAGCTCTCCTGACCAAGGACTGTTTTCTGTTTTTATTAATCACAGGGACAAAGCTGGCCATGGGTTTGTCACAACCCCAAGGTGGACCCTAGCATCCAGTAACTACTGTATGATTTGGATTATTCTTCCTAATGTGCATCACTTTACATTTGTCCACATTCAATTTCATCTCTCATTTGGACGCTCAGTCTTCCAATTTCCTAAGGTCTTCCTACAGTTTTTCACAGTCTACATGCGTTTTAACAACTTTGAACAGTTTAGGGGTCCTTTTATTAAGGTGCACGAACCGATTTCGCATACTCTAAAGATTAGTATGCACTAAATGCTAAGGTGCCCATAGAATATAATGGATGCCTTAGCATTTAGCGCACGCTAATCTTTAGCGCGCACTAAATCGGTTAGTGCGCCTTAATAAAAGGATCCCTTAGTGTCATCTGCAAATTTAATTACCTCTGTTGTAGTTTCAATTTCCAGATCATTTATAAATAAGTTATCATTTACATGATTTTTCATTTTGTTGAGGGTTCCCCCCCCCTATTTTTTTTCATTAGGGAGAAATATCATTTAGAGTGTACACTCTTTTGGAAAGTGCATACACTCAGAATAGGTACACATATTTATTTATTCCATTTTTTAGCCCGTCCCACCAAAGGAGCCCAGAATGGGTTACAAAGTATATCCATAATAATACTAACATTTATATAAGCTAAGTACCTTCAATATATATATATTTAAGAGAGTAAAACATAGGTACAGTTAGTCCAGAGGGTGATTGTCAAAACTGGTGATAGCTCGCAGTAGGCAGTTATGTTTCAGAATAGTTCTAATAATCACACTACCGCGAGCGCTTGATGTTTCTTCATCTTATCCCCTACTTTAATCTTATAGTATTTTCAATTGAATGTGGATGTCAACACAAGGGGGTCCTTTTATCAAGCTGCGGTAGAGGTTTAACGTGCGTAATATCGCATGTTAAACCGCCTGCCACGCTAGCTTCTGATGCCTGCATTGAGCCGGCATTAGTTTTTCTGATGGCCCACGGGGGTTAGCGTGTGATGAAATGTCCGACGCGCTAGCGCGGCTTGATAAAAGGACCCCAAGGTGTGTGTATAAAAGAAAAAAAAAATAAAAAGAAGAAGAAATATTTATTTGAATAATTAGAAGAAGAAAGAGATGAGTGAATTTGTTTAGTTCGAAAAGAAACCATTTCTCTTTCTCATCAACTGTGGAGTGTGTGGCGCAGTGGTTGGATCTACAGCCTCAGCACCCTGGGGTTGTGGGTTCAAACCCCGCGCTGCTCCTTGTGACCCTGGGCAAGTCACTTAATCCTCCATAGCCCCAGGTACGTTAGATAGATTGTGAGCCCACCGGGACAGACAGGGGAAAATGCTTGACTACCTGATTGTAAAAACCGCTTAGATAACCTTGATAGGTGGTATATAAAATCCTAATAAACTTGAAACTTGAACTGTGTTATAAGGGGTTGTGTTATTAACATAGTTAGGGCTACCAGATTTTGCACCCCTGGCCCCCCCAACCCCAGCCCTATTCAAACCTTTTCTCTTAGGGCTGAGTCTGGAGTGCATGTGCGCATACGCATATGCGCCGTGATAAAGTTGCACACATGCAAGCATGCATGTGGCGTCACTGCGTCACATCCGTGCAAGTGCAGATGCACTCCAGACTCAGCCCCAATCTCAACAGCTTTTCAAAATCTGGACAAAGTGCCAGGTTTTGAAAAACCATCCAGACACCCGATAGTCTTCTAAAAAGAGGACAAGTCCAGGTAAATCCAGACTTCTGGTAACCCTAAATGTAGTAACATAGCTGAATAGTCCATCCAGTCTGCCCTGTAACTACTGCATTACAATTTCATGATTGAATTGTCTTTTGTGTTCTTTGGTTTTTCTGGGCCACAAACCTTAGAAGTCCAACCAGTACTGCCCTTAGGTTCCAACTACTGGAATTACAGTTGAAGTTCACTCCAGCCTATCCAAACTATCTCCTTTGTGAGATTCAGACCATGAAAATTTGCACATTCATAGTCTAGATAGAGATCCTCTGTGTTCATCCCATGCTTTTTTTTTTTTTTTTTTTTTTAATTCAGGCACTGTTTTCCTCTCCACCACCTCCCTTGGGAGGGTATTTCAGGCATCTATCATTCTCTCCATGAAAAAGAATTACCTAACATTACTCCTAAGTCTACCATCCCTCAACCTCAAATTATGACCTCTAGTTTTACTGTGCAGTTAGGCTACACCTTCTCTTTAAAAATTGTCCTTTGCTGTATCTGCATTTTGAGTTAACAAAAGCAGGACTCAGAACAAAATGTGAGGGATCTGAAGATTAACTGTGTCTTGTGTATACTCTGTCTCGATAGGGAATAAAGAGAATAGCTGGGGACACGAAAGGAGGCCTAAGATAAGCTGTAGGAGAAAAAAAGCTGTGTATGATTGTATTATTATTGTGTATATACATCAGTTGGGTTTATCACTTCTCATTATACATTGGCATTGCGTTTCAGTGTATGTGTGTATAGAAGGGGAGAAGTATTTCGGGGGTGGGCGGGGTTTGTTCGTTTTTTACAATTCTTTATTCATTTTAAAAACCAACACAAAGTGCAACAAATTAACCAACAATTGGTACAAGAATAAAACAGCACTCACTACAATCAAATAGCAAGATAAGTACATATCCCCCCCCCCCCATCCTGCCCACCCCATCCTGGATGTGTATAACCTTTATTCAGAAATCAAAGGGTAATACTCATAATCAATTCTTATAATTTTGTTAATAATTCTGTTAATGGATCCCAGACCTATTTGAATTTATTATAGTGTCCCAATTGTAATGATTTCATATATTCAAACCTATAAACCTGACATAAGGTTTCCCACCATAAGTTATTTACCCTATCCCAATTTTTCCATTTTTTCGTGATAAGCTGCATAGAAGTAATCTATTTTTATTTGCATGAATTGGACTCTTGGGTATTAAGAGAGTTCCAAACACTATGGGCTCCTTTTACTAAGGTGCGCTAATGGTTTTAGTGCATGCTTAGCGTGCGCCTCAATGCCACGCGCACTAAATGCTAACGCCTCCATAGAGCTTGCGTTAGTATTTTTTATTTAGCACGTGGTTTGCACAGGCTAATCTTTAGCGCGTGCTATAAACACTAACGCACCTTAGTAAAAGGAGCCCTATGTCATATGACAATGTCAGTGAAGCTTCTAATATCATATTGACTTGACCCCATATGGATCTCCAAAATCTAAGTATCAAGGGACAATAGAATATCAAATAATCCAGTGCCCCTTTATCAAGATGACAATGCCAGCATCTATTAGACTTAGAACTATCTAATCTTTGCAAACGAACAGGGGTCCAGAAAATTCTATATAACAAAAAAAAACCCAAGTTTGTCTCATAGATGCTGACGCTGTACATCTCATCCTCCAGGTCCAAATACGTGGCCATTGAGTAACAGAAATCTGTTGCTTTGTCTCAATGCTCCAAATGTCCCTTAGGCTTGTTTTTGGTTTCTTATTCAAATATTTCGATATTCATTTATACCACTTGGCGGCCTGATGCCCTAGCAAATCTGTCTGGAAGCATAGGCCCGGCAAGCTATACTGATCTTTTAAATTTCGCCAATCGGGGAACCCCTTCTGAATGGCCTGCTTCAACTGCAACCACTTATATACTTGAGACTTTGAAATACCAAATGATTGTTGCAGTTGTGAAAAATCAAGCATTTTCCTATTTGATAACACATCATCTAACGTATGTATACCTGCCTGCAGCTAATGCTTCCAGAGAATCTTAGGACTTCTTTTACTAAGCTATGTTAGGGCTTTAACACACGGAATAGCATGCGCTACAATGCCGCACGCGCTAGACACTAATGCCAGCAATGAATTGGCGTTAGTTCTAGCTGTGTAGCGCAGGGTTAGAGTGGGCTAAAAATGCTAGTGCACCTTAGTAAAAGGAGCCCTTAGAATCGCCAATCTGAATCTAGGAGTTCAACCATAAGGACTGACACGTGGATTGATGAATTGGAATAGGTATTAGGTTATTAATAAATTTTAATGTTTGCCATGTGGAGAATAAAATTCTATTGTCCTTATAAATCCTAGGTAACGTGATACTTAAAACATGACACAATCACAATGGGGACAGGAGTTGCCATTCTAATATTAGCCAGTCCGGAAGATGCTTCCTTGTGTTCAGGAAGGATCCAGTACATACCCTGCCGCATAATAAAAGCTTGATGGTATCTATAGAAATTTGGAAAATTTACCCCACCCGCTGCTATTGGTTTTTGCATAGATACTAAAGCTATTCTAGCAGTTTTACCCAGCCAAATAAATTTAGTGAGAATTCCATTCAATTTTTTATAGAAGGACCCTTGAAAATAAATCGGCAACATACTCATTTGGTAGCAAACTACAGGCAAAATCATCAACTTGATAGTTTGGACTCTCCCCCACCAAGAAAGGGTTCCAATGCTCACACATTTCTTTGACTTTAAGCAATAAAGATTTTTCATTTACTATCATTTTATCTTCCAATGTTTTTTGAATCAAGATACCTAAATATTTTATGCCCTCTTCCTTCCAAAGGAAGGGAATGAATCAAATAATCCTTTTGCACAATGCACATTAAACGGAAGAACCTCCAATTTATTTTATATCCAGAAAATTTGCCAAATCGATCTATCAATTCCAGTAAATGCGGAATGGTATCTCCAAGGGTTCCAAAACAATATCAAAAAGCAAAGGAGTCAAGGGACATCCTTGTCTAACTCCTCTCTTCAGACCAAAACACTCTGAAAAATCATTAATATACAATCTAGCTGAGGGGGAGCTATACAAAGTTTGAATCATTTGTATGAATCCTGATCCTATACCAAACCAATCCATCGCTTGATACATGAAAGTCCATTCCACACGATCAAAGCCCTTTTCTGCATCCAGAGAGACCGAGAAGGCCAGATCATCCATTGTCTTTGCCAAATCTAGCATATGTAATGCCAGTCTAGTATTATTAGAAGAATGTATTTGAGCAACGAAACCTGTTTGGTGCATACTAATCATATAAGGGAGAGCCTTGGCTAATCTCAGAGTCAATAGCTTAGCCAGGAGTTTTCCATCCACATTAATTAAAAAACTAAGCCTGTAGTTTGAAACCAACATGAGATCTTTATTTGGCTTTGGCAAAACAATAGTTAAAGATTCAGCCATAGTACCTGAAATACAACCTAAATTTAGAAGATGAGGTAAAAGTGTGATTTGAAAAACTCCACTGTGAATCCATCACTACCTGGAGCAGATCCAACTCTGAGGGATTTCAATGCTGCCTGAAGTGATATAGGTGCTTCAAGATTTCCTTTTATATGCTCAGGAATTTTTGGCCCTTTACTTTAAAAATTCTAAACCCTCTATTTCTTTATTTGAATAAAGCTCAGAAGAATATAAAGCTTTGTAATAATCCAAAAATTGTTTTAGGATGTTATCAATATGGGTATGAATTTTACCCATTTCATTTGTAATGGCCACAATTTTAACTTTTCTCTTTTTTGCTTTAAGGTAATTAGCCAGTAACCTTCATGCTTTATTCGAGTTTCCATAATACAGAGTCTGCTGAGAAAACAAATCTTTCCTAGCCAATTGTGAGGAAATCTCATTATATTTATATTTAGCTTTCAACAGGGCATTCAACGTAGCTTGTTTCTATTTCAAGGCCAATTGTGACTCTAAAGTCCAAATATTTTGTTCCAAATTTGAAAATTTTAATTTTAGCAATTTTCTAATATGTGCCGAACATGAAATTATTTGCCCTCTCATTGTAGCTTTGAAAGCATCCCATATAGTTTCCACTGAGATTTCTGCTGTGATGTTAAACTGAAAATACTCATTCATTTTCATTTGAATTTCCTTCAGAAAGTTTGAATCTGCAAGCAATGTATTATTAAATCTCCAAAAAGGTCTAGTAGGATTTACTTCATAGAAACATAGAAAATGATGGCAGAAAAGGGCCATCAAGTCTGTCCACTCTAAGGACCCACCCCCTTGATTATACTGACCCACCCCCCTGCCTTTACACCCTTAGAGATCCCACGTTAATATCCCATTTATTTTTAAAATCTGACACGCTGTTGGCCTCAATCACCTGCAGTGGGAGTTCGTTCCAATGATCGACCACCCTTTCGGTGAAGAAATACTTTCTGGAATCACCATGAAATTTCCCTCCCTCTAGTGGACGAGGGTCCTATAAGACGGAATATATCCTCTTCCACCGTGATACGGCCCGTGATATATTTAAATGTCTCAATCATGTTTCCTCTCTCTCTCCATTCCTCAAGTGAGTACAACTGCAATTTATTCAGCCTTTCTTCATACGGAAGATCCTTGAGCCCTGAGACCATCCTGGTGGCCATTCGCTGAACCGACTCAATTCTCAGCACATCTTTCTGGTAATAAGGTCTCCAGAATTGAATACAATATTCCAAATGAAGTCTCACCATGGATCTGTACAGCGGCATTATGACTTCTGGCATCCTGCTGACAAATCCTCTACGGATACAACCCATCATTTGCCTTGCCTTGGAGGAAGCCTTTTCCACTTGATTGGCAGTTTTCATGTCATCACTCATGATTACTCCTAAATCACGTTCTGCCATGGTCCTAGCTAAGTTCTCACCATTTAGTGTGTAAGTTCTGCACGGATTTCTTGTACTCAGGTGCATTACTTTACATTTTTTAGCATTGAAGCTGAGCTGCCAAGTCGATGACCATTGTTCCAATAGTAGTAGGTCCTGCGTCATACTGTCAGGCAAAGTGCTTTTACCTACTATGTTGCACAGTTTGGCGTCATCGGCGAACAATGATATTTTTCCTCTAAGCCCTTGGGTCACATCACTTATGAATATGTTGAATAGGATCGGGCCCAAGACCGAGCCTTGTGGCACTCCACTGGTCACATCCGACGTTTTGGAGGGGGTACCGTTTACCACCACCCTCTGAAGTCTACCGCTCAGCCAATCCTTAACCCATGCAGTTAGTGTTTCCCCTAATCCCAGCAATTTCAGCTTGTTCAATAACCTGCAGTGTGGGACGCTATCAAAAGCTTTGCTGAAGTCCAAATACACTACGTCCAAGGACTCCCCGGCATCCAGTTGTCTTGTTACCCAGTCAAAGAAGCTAATCAGATTTGATTGGCATGACCTGCCCTTGGTAAATCCGTGTTGATGGGGATCACGTAGATTTTCCTCATCCAGGATTGTGTCAAGCTTTTGTTTGATCAGTGTTTCCATGAGTTTGCTCACTATGGATGTGAGACTCACCGGTCTGTAGTTTGCCGTCTCTGTCCTGCAGCCCTTTTTGTGAAGTGGAATAACGTTAGCTGTTTTCCAGTCCAAGGGGCCTCTTCCTGTGCTTAGGGAAAGATTGAAGAGCACGGATAATGGTTCCGCCAGGACTTCACTCAACTCTCTGAGCACCCTGGAGTGTAGGTTGTCTGGTCCCATGGCTTTGTTTACTTTGAGTTTTGAAAGTTCGCAGTAGACGCTACTGGGCGTAAACTCAAAATCTTGAAACGGGTCTTTCTGGCTTTCCCTCGTCCATAACTGTGGACCAGATCCTGGCGCCTCACAGGTGAAGACAGAGCAGAAGTATTCATTTAGTAGTTCGGCCTTAGTGGAATCTGATTTTGCATAATTCCCATCCGATTGCCTAAGGCGTTCTATCCTATCCTTGTTTCTTTTCCTGTCACTAATATACCTAAAGAAGGATTTATCCCCTTTCTTAATGTTCCGCGCTAGATTCTCCTCTATTCTGAGCTTGGCCTCTCTGACTGATTTTTGACAGCTTTAGACTTGTCCAGATAGTCTTCTTTTGCCTCCCGCTTTCCTAAATGTTTGTAGGCAATAAATGCTTTTTTCTTCTCTTTAACGAGGTCCGAAATTTCAGTACTGAACCACTGGGGTCTTTAGTTTCTCCGACTTTTGCTAACTGTTTTTATATAGCGATTAGTTGCTTCGTGCAGGGTGGATTTCAGAGTTGACCACATAGTCTCCACATTGTTAGTTTGTGCTTGGTTTTGCAGCTCCCGATTGACAAAATCTCTCATACGTTCGAAGTCTGTGCCTCTAAAGTTGAGGACCTTTGTCGCTGTGTTTGATCTAGAGAAACCTTTCTTGAGGTTAAGCCATACCATGTTATGGTCGCTGGAGGCCAGCGTATTGCCTACTGAAACTTCTGAGCCCTGTCTCCGTTGTTGAGAACCAGGTCCAGTATTGCCTGGTCTCTAGTGGGCTCCAATACCATTTGTTTGAGATGTGCACCCTTTATGGAGGTTAATAATCTTCTGCTGCCACAGGTAGTCGCAGAGAGTGTGTTCCAATCTGCATCGGGCATGTTGAAGTCCCCTAGCAGTACTGTGTCCCCATGCAAAGTGATGTTCTCTATATCTTCAATCAATTTTATATCTTTGTCTTCCTGTTGTCTTGGAGGTCTATATACCACACCATGGTACAGGCATTTTTCGTTCCCTCTGGCCAGGTTCACCCAGAGGGATTCCCCGGTGTATCTAACATTCGTGTTTCTGGTAGTTTTGATGTTTTCTTTAGTGTATAGTGCTACCCCTCCTCCTAACTTTCCCTCTCTGTCACGATGAAGTAGGTTGTAGCCCGGTATAACCATATCCCACCCGTGCGAGTCCATGAACCAGGTCTCGGATATTGCCACCACGTCTAGGTCTGCATTCATTATTTCAGTCTCCAATTCCAGAATTTTATTGCCCAAATTGTGCGCATTAACATACATAGCCCTCCATACCTTATGTTTGTTAAGTCCCTGCAAAGAAATTCCCTTCTGATTTAGTGTGACTCCTAAATTATCATGTATAGTATAGGTACTTACCCTGGACTCAGAAGTGTGGTTGTGACTCGCCTCCTCAGGATAGTTTCTTACTGCTCTGGAATGTGAGTGGGTACCCTCCCCCAACTTACCTAGTTTAAAGCCCTACGAAGTAGGCGGGCTAGTCGATGTCCGAATACGTTCTTACCTCTCCTGGTCAGGTGGAGTCCGTTTGATCCCTGTAATCCCTGGAGCGCCTCTCCATGGTCTAGGAATCCAAAATTCATCTCTTTGCACCATCCGTGAAGCCACTCATTAGTCCTTTGGATACGCTCTTCCATGGCTTTGCCTTTGCCTCTTACTGGGAGGATCGATGAGAAGACCACCTGTACTCCTATCTGCTTCAGCTTCTTACCCAGTACTCTGAAGTCTTTGGGTATGTTCTCCGAGGTGCTCCTGGCTGTGTTGTTCGTACCTACATGGATGAGAAGCATGGGGAAATGGTCCTGGGGCTTTAGAAGTTTATCTAGACAGGTGGTGACATCCCGGATCCTGGCTCCAGGGAGACAGCAGACCTCCCTTGAATGCATATCTGGTCTGCAAATTGGTCCCTTGGTGCCCCTCAGCATGGAGTTCCCAATGACTACCACTCTGTGCTCCTTCCTGGAGGGCCGATCAGAGAGCCCCTGAATTGAAGCTATGTGCTGGGTTTCTTTCTGAGCCTCTTCCGGTACCTCCTATGCGGTTCCCTCTTGTAAGATCTGGAATCTCTTCCTCAGGGTGAGTTGAGGGGTCGATGTAGAACTACACTGTTTGTGAGAAAAAGAAGAAGAAGAGACTGATATTCAATCCAAATGCCAGCATGATCTGTCAGAAGAATCGGATCTTTGTTAGCCTTTATAACCTGTTGAGTTAAATTATCTGAAACAAAAATGTAATCAATTCTAGAAAATGATCGATGAACATGAGAGCAAAAAGAAAATTCAAGAGCATTAAAATGAAAACGCCACCATATATCTTTCAATCCACATGACTGGACAAGATTGTCAAGACTTAGTGATTTTAGTTGTTTACTAGGTTGTTTATCCAATAATGGATCAATGACAGCATTGAAATCTCTGGCTACAATCAAATTAGATGTAGCCAGTGGTAGAATTAATTGTTGGAGTTTTTTAAAGAACTCCACCTGATTAGAATTAGGAGCTAAAATATTAAGAAGCGTCAGTGCATTGTTTCCTGAACTCATATCAACTTGGAGCCATCTACCCATAGGATCAGTTCTAGAATTACCAAATACAGCAGAACAAGTCTTATTAACCAAGATAGCCACACCAGCCTTTTTCCCCACTGCAGGTGTAAAAAAAAACAATGTTTCATCCACCCCCTTCTAATTTTGCAGATTCACTTGATGATAAATGTGTTTCTTGTAAAAAATAAACAACTGCCTTTTGCTGCATCGAGAAATTGAGTACTTTTTTCCGCTTAATAGGATGGTTGAGTTCATTAACATTTAGGGCTTCTATTATAAAGGTGCGCTAGCAATTTTAGTGCACACACTGGATTAGCGCACGCTACCTGAAAAACTACCGCCTGCTCAAGAGGAGGTGGTAGCGGCTAGCGCGTGCGGCATTTTAGCGCATGCTATTCCGCACATGAAGGCCCTAACACACCTTTGTAAAAGGAACCCTTAGAGAATAAATTTATAATAATAATAATAACAGTTTATATACCGCAGGACTGTGAATCATTGTATGCGGTTTACAATGATTAGAAAGATGCTACAAATTGAGTGGAACTTACATAGTTGAAGATTAGTGGCTAAGGGATCAGTTGTTATGGGAGAGATTGAGATGGGAGATTGTGATGGGAGAGATTGTGCAGATCCGCTACCTAGGTACTTCAAGAACAGGTATGTTGTTAGATGTTTCCTAAATTCACCATAGTTATTTGCGTGTATAATTAGTTTTTCCAGGTCTTTGCCCCATAATGCTGCTTGATAAGAGAGAAGATGTTGATGGTGTCTTTTAAATTTACATCCTCTAACTGGTGGGGAGATGAACTTCAGGTGTGTACTTCTCTTATGTCTATTGGTTGAGAAGGAGAAGAGGTCAGTTATATATTTAGGGGTTAAACCGGATAGTACCTTAAAGCAAAAACATCCCAGCTTGAACTTTGCACGTGGCTCCATCGGCAACCAGTGTAGGAGTTGGTAGGAAGGGGTTATCGGACTTCTTCAACCCAAAGATCAACCTGACTGCTGCATTCTGCACCAGTTGCAGTCTCTGCATGTTATTCTGGGAGATTGCCAGATGGGCGATGTTACAATAATCAAGATGACTTAGTATTAGGGATTGTACCAGAATTCTGAATGATGAAGCATCAAAGTATGCTCTAATGGACCTAAGCTTCCAGAGAGTAAAAAAACCCTTTCTGACTAGGGAGTCCACTTGGTCTTTCATGGTTAGGCCTTGGTCCAGTATTTTTCCCAGAACCTTCATTGTAAGTTGAATAGGGTAGCTGAGTTTGTTGATGCATAGTGATGTTGTAGTGACAAGAGGGTGTGGCGAGGCTATGAAGAATTTAGTTTTTTCTGAATTAAGCTTCAGTCTGAATTCTGTTGTCCATTGTTCCATCAAGTTTAGTGCTTCTGTTGCCATGGGGGTAGCTTCAGAGAGAGAAGTAGCGAACGGGATAATGATTGTAAAGTCGTCTGTGTAACTGAATAATTTTATACCCCGCTGGGCCAGCTGCGCGCTACTGCCATGAGAGCAAGCCTATTCTACCATTGAAAAGGAGTGTTTGGCTATAAAGTGGGCTGTGGAGGCATCCCGGTACTATCTGGAGGGTAGGTCCTTTACCTTGCTCCCCTAACCTGGTTAGCTCAAATGAGAAACGATAATGCGCGTCTCACCCGGTGGTACCTGGCCCTACAGCCTTATAAATATACGGTAGTGCATAGACCAGGGGTTCTGCATAAGAACGCAGACATTCTGTCACGACTAGGGGAAGGGATAGAACACCTGCCCAAGGATAAAAGGACTGATAGTGTTTTGAGGGGGGGCTATGTGACAGGGAAGCTCCTGTCACCAGTTTAAACCCGGTTTTAAACCCTGCCAGGCAAAGGGCTGCCCCTATTCCTAAGCCCAGGAAGCTACCCAGTAACCCTGTTCCTATTACAAAGAGCCAACAGGCAGGGCAAGGCAGAGAGAGAAGGGCAGAAACCACAATGCCTGATTTAGGGCACTATAATCCCTTTTATAATTCCTTGGGCAGTTCTCCAGTAAAGCCTCTGGTAAATAAAACTAGTCCAGGAAGGGTTAAGGAAAGGGGCGGAGCTGACAGGCAAGACGAACCCAGAGGGAAAGTGGGAAGAGCCTGCAACATAAAACCAACACACCTGGGAACACTCGGGGGAACTCAGGAACTGCAAGAGAGAGACGTGCCGTGCAGAGCAGGAAGGAAACAGCTAGGAGTTTTCCTTCACAGTCCAGGGCTAAAGAACAGGCTGTCCTACAGTCCTCACGAATTAACAAACTTCTGGCTCCCAGGCAGAAGCTCAAGGGAGGAGAAAGGCTTCCAGAGCAGGGCTGGCCGGTAGCTGCCCCTGAAGGGAATTCCTATCTAGCCTCAGAGAGCGGGGAATCCCTAATGGAGATAGAGATAGAGGTCTCTGAAGGAAGTGAAATGGAGTGCAGTCTGGCAGCCTGGGATCTCCTATCTAACTACAGTCAATAAGGTAATGAATGGGGGAGGGAAATGAAAGTTAACGTCTTTCTGTGCAGCGTTCTTTCTCCCTTAGGCAGGACTGTAAGGACGTGTGAATGTGTCAATTAGAGCCCGAGAGATAGGCCTTGCAGAGAGAGTGAAGGAAGTGGGAACCCTAATCAACCTCCGAGAAAAGCCTGAGGGAATTCAGTGACCTGACGGTACATAGCCCTGAATAGGGGAACTTTTGGGTGGGGACTTAAACCAGTCAGAAAAGGGTGGATGGTTCCCCAGCCCCTACCCCAGGAGCATAAGGGTAGTGGGGACATTGTACTTCAGGTGGGTCAGGTGGGAAAAGCTTCCTGAAGTATCCACAGGCACAATTGGTGAAACTGAAGGAAAAAACGTTTTTGTTTATTTTTGGTTTATCTGCCTGAACAGCAGTCTGGACTCTCTTATAAAGGAGAAGCATTGGTGATGTATTATTTGTTTCAAGTCCACTCAGCCAAGAGGGACTATTTGAGACCCAGTGCCTTGAACTTGGATAATAAAAAGAAAAATCTGAACTTTACCAAGTGAGCAGTGTATGCTATTTTCTACTGGGATTATCCAGCAGGAGTCCTCCAGGGAGCGCTCCGTCCTGCGCTTGGGGCGGGAGCCGGGTTGCCAGCGCTAGGCTTATCCCTGGCCCCGCCACTATATATATATATATATATATATATATATATATAAATATATCATAATAAATATCCATTTCAGAAATATATTAATACCCCCTTTTTTCCCCTTTCCCTTTTTTTCCCCTTCTCTTTCTTTTCCTCCCCTCTCCTTCTCATCCCTTTCCTTCTCTCCAAAGTTCTCCTCTTTTCTTTCTTCCCCTTCCTTCTTCCTTCCTTCTTTCGTTTCTATCATGAGTCATTAATGTGCCATACACATTTTCCACTATAATTTAGCTGTTTAGACTCCTTGGTATTTATTGTTATGTGCTATGCAGAATGTTATATTTGTGCTAGTCATGCTTCAGGTTTATAGAACACTAACTTATAATTTAGCAAAATGATAGTAGCTGACATATAGCTAGGCTTTGCAACATTTCTGTATCTGCTATGTAAAATAATTTCTTCTGCAGTTTTTACTCTTTTTAATAATTAGAAGAGTGTCAGTTTTTTTTCATGTATCCTAGAGATTGGAAAAAAATTACATGTGATGAATCCCTAGTTTTCCTTTTTATTCTTGTTTAACTCGACCCCTTTTACAAAACCGCGGAAGCAGTTTTTAGCACAGGCTGGGGCACTGAATGCTCTGCCCTGTTCCCGACACTCATAGGAACTCTGAACGTTAGCAGCAGAGCATTCAGCTTTCGCAGTTTTGTAAAAGGGGGTAAGTGCTCTACTCCACTCTGATTGTTTTCCAACTCGCCACAAAAACTGAATGGATATGCACCAGGTAAACATGTCCTGTTTGGTTTTGGTTCATTTGGGGTTCCCCTCAAGTTTTAAATTTTTGGTTTCTTTTGCACATTCTCTTTAATGAAAAAATGTGAAGGTGCACTAATTGACTCAGGGACAGATTCTGAAAACTTACAGTGCCTTTAACGATGGTCGCTAAACCGGCTCCGGCTGGTTTAGCATGGCAGTATTTTACTGGCAAATTATCAGAAAGGCTCACCGTTGTCTTTTCCAAGCTTCCTAGCAGCCTCTAATTCTGTCATGCAAATGTATTGCAACAAGCTTATTAATATTAAAGTGGTAGTAAAATGAGCTCATTAATATTGAAACGAGCACTCCACTAGTGCTGCCCGATTCATGGAAAACATTTTAGATTTGATTTGGCCTATTGAATTGGTTTTTTGATTCAATTCAATTCACTTTTCCTGCCCAAAAGTGCATTTTGGGTTTTTTTTGCAAATGTCCTGGTGGGTTTATTTTGTAGCCTCTTCACCTACCCTAGCCCCCTTTGCCATCTCCAGCCTTTGCACAGGCTCTTCAACTTGCTCAGAACACTGCCGCACATACTTTTGTACGGGCATCTAAATTTGATCATATCACACCGATTTTGCAAGACCTACACTGGTTACCTATCAGTATAAGAACATAACAATTGCCACTGCTGGGTCAGACTAGTGGTCCATTGTGCCCAGCAGTCCGCTCACGCGGCGGCACTCTGGTCAAAGACCAGCGCCCTAACTGAGACTAGCCCTACCTGCGTACATTTTGATTCAGCAGAAACTTGTCTAACTTTGTCTTGAATCCCTGGAGGGTGTTTTCCCCTATGACAGACTCCGGAAGAGCGTTCCAGTTTTCTACCACTCTCTGGGTGAAGAAGAACTTCCTTATGTTTGTATGGAATCTATCCCTTTTCAATTTTAGAGACTGCCCTCTCATTTTCCCTACCTTGGAGAGGCTGAACAACCTGTCCTTATCTACTAAGTCTATTCCCTTCAATTTCGATCATGTCCCCTCTCAATCTCCTCTGTTCGAGGGAGAAGAGGCCCAGTTTCTATAATCTTTCATAATAGTTTTGGGGGAAAAATATCAAAAGCACGTGTCTGGTGCAAGAGTATTAAAGGTGTGTCTTATGCGCACTTGCTGAAAGCTGACACTTGTACCTCCTCTTCTGGACGATCCTTGCAGTATAATGCTGAGAAAGTGGTGGCATATATTGTGCTCCAATAAGGAACGTTCACGATATGCATGCCTATGGCGTATTTTTTTCCAGGCAAATGTGCACATTTACACCTCTTTCCGTGGACTATTGTGCGCATGTGCTGATCACTATCACCAGCGATTTATCTCATAAATTTATCAAACCTCCGTGAACCTCTGCAAATCTCATTTGCATACGCACCTTTTTGCAATCGGTACATTTATGGCCGGAACTGGATTTTACTGGCCGTATTAAAGAATCCGGTTCTTAGGCCCAAATTCTGTATATAGTGCCACAAGTTATGCGCACAAATCAGGTGTGCACAACCAATGTACGTGCACAATTTAATTGTTTAAGGCCAATCGATGCCGATAATTGGCAATTAACACCTCATAATTGATGCTAATTGGCATTAAGGGAAAATTAACTTCTTACCTTCTTTTTAGTACAAAGGTATGAGTCTTGAAGAACATAAGAATATCATCTTTATTTTTTGGTTCTACCTCCCCCTATCTCTGCACTGTGCTCTGCTCCTCAGTTTGTATCAAAGTAGTTGACAGCTACTACAAGAGGAAAAAGAAAGAGGAAGGGCATCGGGAACTCCCCAACGAAGCCAAGTCAACTGTATTTCTCCGCATATAGGCCGCCCCTCTGCATAGGCTGCTCCCATGTATAGGCCGCAGAAAAGGGCAGCCTATGTTTAAAAAAAGGAAGATAAAACCGCCCCATGGTATTAGCCGTGGCTTAACTTCCGGTACCCCCTTTGCCTTTTAAAATCTTCCCCCCCCTACCCCGGTACCTTTTTCGGAGCCCCCTGGATGGCGGAAGGCGAATCTCCAGTGGTGCAGGGCAGCTGCGATCTCTTCAGCATCTGGCCTGCCCCTGCACTGCCTGCTGAATGGCCAACGTCGGCTTTCGTGGGACTTGCGAGAACTGATGCCAGTCACTCAGCAAGCGGTGTGGGGGCAGGCCGAATGCCGAAAATATCGCAGCTGCCCTGCACTGCTGGAGTTTCGTCATCCACCATCCAGGGGGCTCCGAAAAAGGTACCGAGGTGGGGGGGGGGGGGGGAAGATTTTAAAAGGCAGAGGGGGTACTGGAAGATAAGCCATGGATAATGCTAGCCAACATTCATTTTGGTGCCTCATATGTTAGACCTGTTTCTGGGTATATTTGACCTGTTGATTCCAAAAATGGCACCAGTTTTCTCCTATCAACTCTAGTTATTGAGAAACAGAATATGTGCCATATACCACTCTTCACTCTGCTTGCCCATTAAAAAAAATATATATATATATACATATATATTTTAATCTTTATTGACATTTCAAACTTTATAATGTATATAATTGAAGAATCAGAATAAAACTGTATGAAAATACATTGTAATTATCACAATTATTACATTAAACATTTTTTATCCCCTCATCCTAATTATAAACAATAAAATTATATATTATACTATCAATATAATAAAAAAGAATTAATTTTACTCTTCCAAATAAATATTCCACCCCCCCCCCCACCCTCCCATCCTCCCTGGATGTGTAAAGAAATCTAACGGAAAGAGAAAAAAAATGTAGTGTTTAAAGTAATATCTTTTCAGCATGAAGAAAACAAATTAAAAGAAAATTGTATTGAAACAAAATGAACATGTTTTTTATCCTGTACATTAGTCAGCTTTTGCTTCTACTGTATAGTACATATTCAGGTCATGTTTTGAGATACCTACAGTCTTACAGTTCCTTACTACTGTAATTCTTCACAGATGAACTGTTCCCAGCTCTAGAAAGGACACAAGAAATAAATTCCACTGGTTCTGGATCCAGTGCTTGTACTTGTTTGCCAAGTGCAAAACCTTGTAGTCAGACAGTGACCATCCTCTTAACGAAAGAACATGCTGTGTCCGTTCTCCACAGCACATTCCACTGTGATTGTCTTTCAGTACACAGACTATAGAGTAATTCCTGTTTGGAAGATCCTGACACGTTTTGCATGGGCTCTCCTATAGTCTTGCCACAAAGCAGTCACATTTAAATGTATCACTGCTGAAGCCCATTCTCTGTTGCCACAGTAAGTGTGCGAACCAGTAAAAATATTTCTGCTTGCTGTAGTCCTGTGGGATGAGATAAATATATGCATATTACTTTTCCTTGAGAAAAAAAAATGGTTCATGTCAGGAACATGGGAAAGAGTGCTGCTGAAGACATACATCTGCAAAGTGCCTCTCAAGATTTTAATTGTGATGAGCAGCAAGGCACATTCCAATTTAATTTCAGCTGGCTGAGCTCAGTGTTCGGCTTGTGCCAACATGTGTTCTGTGCTTATGCACATATTTTTCCCCTCTCTCCTGGGGCTAGTTATATTCCCTCAGCAGATCTTTCCTTAAAAGATTTTAACAGCTGTCTCACACTTTCTCCTTGTCAGTTTCTCTCTTTCACTGTCTCTCAAATTCAAGAAACTTTATCGATGTGACGCTTTGAACATGTGTTGCCAGAGTAATATACAATGAGGGTAATTTTATAACAAGACATCTGGTTTAAGAGGGAAAGCAGGAGTCAAATTAGGTGCTATTTTAAAAAGGTACATACTCTCCTATGTGTCCTTATAAAAATACTAGCGTTAAGTGGTAAAAATCACACCTTGAATGGTGGCAGAGACATTTACACCTGCTCGCAAACAGGTATAAATGTTTGCACACAGTTTATGCGAGGACACACACAGATTAATATATTTTATATTATACATGTGTACTTGTGAACTCTACCCATGCTCTGCTCAAATTCCACCTGTACATGCCTATTATATTGGCAAGGTACGTGCCATCGTGGCATCACTACTAATTTATCTCAGTATCCATCAACAAGCACCAAAATACTCGACTGATAGTATTTTACCTTAAACTCCACTTTAAAAGTTACGCTCTGCGGGACATTGTGATTTATATAGTATATACCGATAAGGAAAGATATAAGGTTACAAACAACTAGAGTGAGTGCTTTTTTGTGTGTTGGTCCAGCAGAATGGAACAATAACAAAAGGTCCAGGACTGATTTTATAAAAATTTATTATCAATCTTACAACTTATTCCATTGGGTCCCCTTCAAAGTACTCTCCTTCCCTATGTATATACTTTTCCCAATGTCATTTCTACTTCTGGAAACAGTCCTTAAACGCATCTTCAGGAATCGCCAAAAGTTGCTGCGTCATATTTAGCTTTATGTCTTCAATGGTGTTGAATCGCTTTCCTTTCAGCATGGATTTAAGTTTAGGAACAAGAAGAAGTCAGCAGGGGCCAAGTCAGTAGAGTAAGGTCGCTGGGGAAGAACTGCCATTGCGTTTTTTGCGCAAAATTCACAGTTGTTCTTCTGGTCGTCGATCATCAACCATGGAACAAACTTTGCTGCAACACAAGACATCCCCAACTTCTCTGTTAGAATGTTGGGGCATGAACTAATGGAAATGTTGCATTCCTCTGCCAATTCTTTAAATGCTGATTAGTGCGCACAAGAACCCTCATCAGTTGATGTTGATGGTCTTCCAGTTCGTGAATAGTCTTCTACTGTTCCTGAAAACTTTGTGTATGTATCCTTGTAACCCGTTCTGGGCTCCTGGGGAGGACAGGGTATAAAAATCAATCAATCAATCAATCAATACACCAGATTAAAAACTTTGGAAATACAAGCACTAAGCTGGGTTAAGTATAGCGCAAGTCTTCATTTCAAGCAAGAAATGGTGGAAAATTCAATAAGAAAATGCACTATTTGAAGAGGCAGGGGTGAGAATTGACGGAGTGGACTTCAAAGGAGGAGAAGTTTCATGTTTATTTAAGTCTTGATATACTGCTTTTATAGTCAAAGCGGTTTCCAATTAATACAAAGTGATAAAAAGTTTAAAACATAAATATATAACATGAAAGGAACTAATACACAATTACAATACAGATGCAACATGATACACAAGGGCAAATAGGGAGGATACATTACTTAAAATAAAAGGGGAGGGAAAAAAAAAAAAGGTAAAAAGGAATCTTTAATGTAAGGCCTGTTGTCAGTTTTTTTGAACAAAAAAAGAAAAAATTAAGTATAGATCTCAAAAGCATTTCTGAAAAGAAATGTTTTAAGATTAGATTTAAAATTATTGAGATTCTTTTCTTGTCTCAGGGTAAGAGGTAAAGTATTCCACAATGTCGGAGCGTAGAAAAGATTGTTTTACGTGTTGTATCATAAAACAATTGGCAGTAGGACAGGTAGCAGAAGAGGTTGAAATCTATTGGAGGGTAACAGCCCTAACCCCCTCCTCCACAACCAACTGGGCGAGGTGTATGGAGGAAAAGGTACCCTCCATGACATAGTGCATCGACTGAAACAGAGTCTTTATGGCAGAGCCAGGTCTCAGTTAGTGCAATTGGGTGGAAAGAATATGAGATAAAGAGGTTGTGATAAAGAGGTTGTGGACATATGTGAGCTTGCTGGAGATAGAGCAGGCATTCCACAGGGCACAGGAAAAGGTAGAGAAGAAGGGAAGAAGAGAAGAACAGAAATAAGATTTGAGACGTTGCAGTGTGATCTGCATGAGTAGGGTAAGGCTTAATTAGGAGGGCCAGGATTGGGACTGATGTCCCCAGCAGTGAGCAAAAAGAGGAACAGAAGAATACACAGAGTAGGAGAGGCACGATGACAGTGATGCAGATGAGATGCGGTCAGACAGGATGGGGAAGGTTGAATGAGAGGGAGAAGCCTTAGAGCTGTGAAGAAGATAGGCAATAAAAGGGATGGTAGATTCAAAAAGTGGACAATATGGACTTGAGGAATGCAATGCTTTGGGTTGGAGAGGGAGATTGGGAAAGGTTAGTATCAAAAGAATAAGGTGTAATGGAGTCATAGACTAGAAAACGGAAATGACATCTAGGGTGAGGTTGATCTGGGTGGGAAGTGCTGGGAAGAGTCTGCAGGTGGATTGCAAGGCCTTCTTTGTAAGGAAGGTGGATGTGGTAGACAGGTCTCCTTGTATTAGTGGTAATAACAAATTCAGCAGTAAACTGTGGATTTGCATATAAGTATAAAGGAAGAATGACTCAGTGATAGTCAAGAGGGCCAGCTGATGAAAAGTTTGGACAAAGGAGCCTTAATTAGTGATAATTTTCCCTTGTCAGGATCAGTTGAAGGATTTTTAAGGGTAGTTAGGTGGAGTATAAAGGTAATGTGAGCCTAGGATTGGGCGGGATGAGTGGCAGGTTGGGAAAGCATAAGCAATATGGATGTGTGGACAATATAGCTGTGCTGTACTGCCATTATAGGTCATCTCCTGGTTGCTCTCCTGCCTCAATTCCATCTACTGCCGTCGCTTTGCTCCTCCCTGGATCTGACATCACTGGTTATCTCCTGGTTGCTCTCTGAATTGGCTCCTCGCCAGATCTGACCTTCTTCCTTCAACCTAGTTGACCACACTGCCTTAGGTGAATCCCTTATAAAAGCACTTAATAAATCACAATAAAAAAAATTAAAAAATTATAGCAAGAATGCCTGCTGCGGGGTATATGAATAAGGGAGTATGAGTTTGAAGACAGTATTTAAAAATTACAACAGAGAACTAATGATCTCAGTGCGACCCAGTCACAAGAAAAAAGAATCTGAAGGATCACACTTGCACCAATCACCATGCTTTAAAGGGCAAAAAAACAAGGCCCACATGATTCTATTGAGCCAATCCTCATTAGGGACAGCGAGTCAGACTTTCCCAATACCAGTACCTTTGTTCATATGTAAATGGAATGTATTGGGGAAAGAATTAAAGGCTGGTTATCACTTTCTCAGTAGCACATATAGCATACACAATCAGAGAACTCCATTCCCCACTTCAAAACAGTGTTGAAAACTGGCATGAATGCATATATTTACAAAAAAAAACTGCCACTCTACCTCACAATTACATTTTTCTGTTTCTATTGTTTTTCATTGATACATCTCCTCACATTAAAAAAAAAAAATTCAGAAGTATTACTCCACATTGAAGCTATACAAGTTTAACAATAAAAAATGTAAGTCTTCAATCATGTTATGACAGAAGATGAGGTAACTGAATAATTTAAAACAGAGGTGCCAGTTATGTTTTAAATAATGCTGGGGACAGCAAAGAACCTTGTGGCAGTATTCTGGGTAAATGGTAATTCCTTTTCCCAACTAACTGAATAGTCATTCTGAGAAAAATGAGATAAACTGTAATGGAAAACTTCATTCTCTCTAGTGACCTGTCCAATGCAGTGGAAAAATCTAACAACACCAGAAAGATATTCTTCTTTGTATCTGCTTGTATTTGCAAATCGTCCATCATAGGTAGTAGGATTGATTTGGCTCTATAACCTTGACAAAAAACAGACTGCTGTGGCTATAAAGGGATATTCTTTTCTAGAAAATCTGACAGCTGAGAAAGTACAGCATTCGCTACAATTTTGCTTAAGAAAAAGATAGGTTAGAAACCAGTTGGTAATTTACAATCAAACCTTTCACTCTTTAAAATTAGCTTGATACCTTCCTGTTTCAAGTTCTTCATTGAAACAGTAGGTATTCACTATTGTTAATGAAATTTGGAGCACATGGCTTCAATCGGATTAAAAAGTTACAAGTCCTTAAGGAAAGGAAATGAATGATTTTTTTTTTTCAACTCTCTCAACGACATGTTTGAATTTACTCAGCCCACTCCTACCAGATTAATTCCCTGCTATTCCATCCCTTAAGGGAAACTGGAACATCTCCGCCTCCTGGGAACCTTCCTTCGTTTGAGGAATGACTGTCATCAGTTTACAACACAGACGAACAACTCCGATTACAAATTTCAGTCTTAACAGTAGAGAAATTTACTGATCTCTGGCTAAATGTCTCATTAACCTTGGCACTAATTCAGCTGGCTTGATGCCTTCTGGGCTGAGATTGCATTCTTATATTGTGAAACTAACTTATTGGTAGGAAACAGACTAGAAAAATCAAAATGGCACAAGTTGCTCAAATCTAAACTCAAGGAAGCAAAGAAGTCTGCATTCAGACCATCTACCCACAACTCACTCTTACCTGGCACAGAACTACTTGAGCAGAAGCCATTGGAAGAGTGTCCAACATCCTGAATATCCGCAATCCAGTTGGGTTTTCAGGATTTCCCCCATGAATATGCATGAGATCTATGCGCATGCACTGCTTTCAATGCCTATTCATGGGGGAAATCCTGAAAACCCGACTGGATTGCGGCCCTCAAGGAGGGACTTTGAGATCCCTGCTCTAGAGCAGTGGTATCAAACTCAGGCCTCTGGGCCAAATCTGGCCCGCAGTGTAATTATATTTGGCCCGCTGGGTATGTTAATGTAGGACAGCTATACTATCTTCATGATGTGTGTCAGTTGTTGTGAGACCTTTCACTTTTATTTATTTATTATTTTTAATCAGGTTTTAATTCATCATGTGACCATCGATTTCTTTAGGTGTCTAACCTTTTTATTCAGATCTTTGGGCGGTTTTTTCGTGCCACTTTTTGCTTATGATTACAGTTGTGCCTCTGGCACTTGTTATGTGACACCCCCCCCCCCCTTTAAATTACCGATGTTTATAGAGCTGGATTTACTTTTGTTTTGCTCAGCTCAGAGCGCTACAGATTGTCTCTAGTAGGTAAGAGCCACCATGCAGTGGCATACCTAGCCTATGTGACACCCGGGGCCCATCATTTTTTGACACCCCCCCATCTGTATGAAAAACATGGTTTTTAGTAACAATCTAAACTTCACACATGAGTATACCTAGGAAAAGGCAACATCTTACATACTGCAGTGAGCAGTACAACATCAATACACCCATTGTAAAACTAAACAAGCCAGACTAGTACAGATCAATCCTGCACAGTCAATCCTAACAGAAAACCATGTCTTTCGAACACACAGAACACAGAAAACACCTTCGCCTAGTATGGAATATGTCATCACAAACTAACCCCTCACCCTTTTACAAAACTGTAGTGTGGTTTTCAGCCACGGTGGTAACAGCTCAGACTCTCATAGAATTCTGAGCATCAGAGCTGCTACCACCATTGCCGGCACTAAAAAACGCTTTAAGTTTTGTAAAAAGGGGGGGTGGGGGGAGAGGGATAAAATAGAAATACGTAGACAAAGGTTATATTGAACCACTAAGAAGCTGGACTCTGCATACAAAGCAACACCACAGAAACAGCGATGCATTTCCACTAAAGCAAAAAAATAAATAAATAGAATTTTTTTTCTACCTTGTCTTCTCTGGTTTCTACTTTCCTCATCTTCTTGTCACTCTCTTCCTTTCATCCACTGTCTACCTCTCTCTCTGCCCCTTCTATATGGCATCTTCTCTCCTTCTATTCCCCTTCCAGAAACTTTATGCCTCCCCCTTCCATCTCTCTTCACCCCCATTGGTCTGGCATCCATCTTCTTCCCTTCCCTCCTCCAATGGACTGGTATCTCTCTCCTCTTCTTCTCTCTTCCACAAGCCCATGGTCTGGCATTTCACTCTCTCCTCTCCCTTCCATCAATATCTGACCCCTTTCTTTCCCTCCAACCCAATTCCTTTCAGTATCCTTCCCCCTTATGTTTCTCTCCCCTTTCTCTGCACACCAATTCCATCAGCATCTGCCTCCTTACTCTCCTTCCACCACCCTTCCATACTACCCTGCTCCTTTCTCTCCCTCCACCACCCTTCCATACCACCCTGACCCCCTTTCTCTCCCTCCACCACCCTTCCATACCACCCTGACCCCCTTTCTCTCTCTTTACCACCCTTCTCCATCCTCTCTCCCTCCATACCAGCAAGGTCCCGCGATGACTTCTTCTGCTGCCTCTGCTCCGGAAGACGTAAATGACGCAGGGAGTTGCAGCAAAGTCCCGCAATAACTGCAGCTGACAGTCCACCCCCTCCGATGTCACTGACGTCTTCCGGAGCAGAGGCAGCAGAAGCAATCATCAGCGTGGTTGCTGACTCTGCTTCGGAGAAAGTATGGCAGTCAGGCTGAGGTGCAGTTTAGAGCAGCGTGGGAGGTTCCAGACCCGGCCGGCCGGCTATGCACCCCCCAGGGCTGGCATTGGGGGCGGTCCGCACCCCCTGCCCCGCCCTTGGTACGCCACAGCCACAATGGCTTTATTTCATTCTTCCTTTTTATTTTTAATGTGCACATAGTTATTTTAAGTTATATTAAATCCCCATAAAATATTAGTTGATGGTTTTTATGTTTTCTATAGTCTATTGTCACACTGCGACGTTTGTTAGTGCAGGACAGCTACACTTTTTTCAAGTTCTGCAGTAGAGACTTTTTATTTATGCATTTTTTAACCTTTCCATGTGCAAGGTTTTGTTATTATTTATTTTTCACTATATTATATTTTTTTGTTGGGTTTTAGTTTATTATGTGCCTGCGATTCTTCTTTGGCCACTTATATGTTTACACTCTTAGTTTCTTTTGCCAAACCTTGTCCTTAAACATGGTTACGATCACGGCAATTGTTTTGTGCCCCCTCCCCCTTCTTTTTTCAATAAATATCAAGGTTGGCCTGTGACTTTGTCCAGGTTTTTAATTTAGGCCCACTGTGTATTTGAGTTTGACACCCCTGCCCTAGAGTAAGGAGGGACAGGGAAGACATGATTCAAACGTTCAAATACTTGAAAGGTATTAACGTTGATCAAAATCTTTTCCAGAGAAAGGAAAATGGTAAAACCAGAGGGCATAATCTTAGGTTGAGGGGTGGTAGACTCAAGAGTAATGGTAGGAAATTCTTCTTTATAGAGAGGGTGGTTGATGCCTGGAATGCACTCCCGAGAGAGGTGGTGAAGAAGAAAATGGTGACAGAGTTTTAAAAAAAGCATGGAATGAGCACAGAGGATCTCTAATCAGAAAATAATGGTATGCTACACGGTCTGTGTCCCGTATATTGCCATTCAGTTGAGGATGGGCAGGGATGGTTTAGATGGGCTGGAGTGAGCTTTGACGGAGACTCCAGTAGATGGAACCTATGCACAGTACTGGGCAGAGATCTGGGTTTCTGGCCAGAAATATCTAAGAAAAAGAACAATTTAAATGAAATCATTAACCCCCTGTTTTATGAACGCATAGCACGGATTTTAGCACCGACAGAGGCGGTAAATGCTCCAACGCTCATAGAATTCCTATGAGCGTCAGAGCAGTTACTGCCGCTGCCAGCGCTAAAACCCGCGCTATGCATTCGTAAAAGAGGACGTAATTTATAGAAATTGTATGGTTGGGCTGACATTCGGGCCTTTGTCTGCCATCATTTACTATGTTATGTCATTATGTTATCCTGCTCTGTTAACCAGCTGGGCCATACACCACCGCCTTGGGTGAATCTCTTCATAAAGGCAGTTAATAAATTCCAATAACTAAATATACTGTCCCAATTTACCATAAAAGCGTGCAAAATCCTCACAAGACAAATTACCTGGGATTACCTAGCAAGCCTGACTGGATGATGGATAATGAATTTCATAACCGAAGTAACCGTCAAGGATAACAAGTTGAACTTAATTATTTGGAAATTATTTGGAAAATATTGTTTCTTGGCTCTTTTCTTTGCAAATCTGTGATTAGTGATGGGGCATCTTTGCATCTTCTCACAGTGTTCTCAGTTTTTCACTTGGACCACTTCTGCTCTTATCAGCAGAAACTTGAAAAGATGAAAACCCTGATAAAACCACGGGGAATGTTTACAAAATCTGATCCTGCAAAGTTTCTCAGATGCTAGTGTGTCATAAAGATTCTAGTACTACTACTACTATTAATTATTTCTATAGCGGTACCAGAAGCACGTAGCACTACACAGAGTCACAAAGAATAAGAAAACAGTCCCTACTCGAAAGAGCTTACAATCTAAACAGGCAAGACGGACAAACAGGATGTCATGGATACAGTTAAGGGGAGCGATTAATCGGGTTGGAGGACAGAGGAGTAGGGTTAAGGCTTGAAAGCTATATCAAAAAGGTGGGTTTTCAGTCTGCTTTTAAACAAGGGAAGGAAAGGAGCTTGATGGACAAACTCAAGTAATTTATTCCAGGCATAGGGGGCAGCTAGATGAAAGGAACAAAGTCTGGAATTAGCAGTGGAGGAGAAGGGTAACGCTAAGAGTGACTTAACTGTGGAACGGAGTTCTCTGGGAGGTGTATAAGGAGAGAGAAGCAAGGAGAGATATTGAGGGGCAGCCGAATGAACACACTTGTAGGTCAACAATAAGATCTTGAACTGTATGCGATGGCAGATAGGGAGCCAGTGAAATGACTTAAGGAGAGGGGTGACATGAGCGTAGCGAGGTTGCTAGAAGATGAACCGTGCAGCAGAGCTTTGCACAGATTGCAAGGGAGAGAGGCGACATTGTGGGATACCAGTTAAGAGTAGATTGCAGTAATCTAAGTGTGAGGTTACGAGAGCTTGGACAATAGTCCGGGTAATGTGCTCAGAGAGGAAGGGGTGAATTTTGGTGATATTGAAGAGATAGAAGCGACAGGTCTTAGCAGCTTGTTGGATATACGTAGAATATGAGAGGTCAGAATCGAAGACCACTCCAAGGTTGTGAGCAGAGGAGACTGGAACAATGATAGGATTATTAACCGAGATGGAGACATCAACCATTTGTCTCATGTCAACTCATTCTGTACATTTATTGAACAACTTCTCACATTGTCTAGGGTCAAATATTTTTTTGCTCTTTGTCAATAGTGTCTTAGAAATCTTAATCACAGGCACTAGCATGTTATTCAATGTATAATTAAGTAAAAGGGATCTATTAATTTGAAGGGACGCTACCCTTATAATTTTCAGCAGGACAAAGATATGATTTTAAAAATAGATTAAGACAGTGGACTTTGATCTGTGTTGGAACCTTGACTGAGCAGCACCCAAGCCAGTTACAAAGCAAATAAAATCTACAGAAGCAAACCAAGAGGCAAGAACAGAAAGGACTGCTTTGAGTGCAAAGTAACAGAATAGGTATAATGAGGAATAATAGCCCAGATGTATGGGGCCAGAAGAATGCAGAGCCTTGAAAGAGAAATAAAGAAGCTTGAATTTATTGCAGGGGGGGGGGGCTAGAAAATCAGTGATGTGAATCAAAGAGGGCTGAGTAAGAGACAGATTTACAGGAGAGAAAAAATATTCTTGCCACTACATTGCGAATGAATTGCAAAACAGCAGAGTGGGAGATAGGGAGACTGGAATGTAGGAAGCGGAATTACTCAGAGCTTGAGATGATCAAGGTGTGGATTAGCATTTTGCCTGAAGTAAATGTCAGGAAAGGAAGAGTTGAAAAGATTTAGTAAGGAAGCAAATATGAATTACAAAGGAGAAGACAGGTGTAAAATAGAACGCCAAAACAATAGTCCTGAGACGTTAGGAGATAGGTGGTGGTGCTGTGCAGTACAACGGAGAATAGGAAGGAATAAAGAGAAGAATGAATGATATTCAGTGAGCTCAGCTTGACATATTGAGTCAGAGACAACAAAGGTGCATTCATGAGATAGGAGAGACCAGAATGAGGTGTTCACTTACTAAAACATGATGCACTAATCTTGTAGAATTACATGGCTTGTTATTTTCCTTGAGGACCGTGGGAGGGGTGACTCAAGATGAGGGGAGGGAGTAATGCTAATTAATTCTGACTTTAAAAACACTTATAGATATACAGTAATTGTTCCAGCAGGATGAATCAAGTTATCAGATTTGAACAAAAAATGTTTGGGAGCTGACAAAAACATCTTCAGAAAACAGAACACTAGCATACTGATTATTATTTAAAACAATCTTCTCTAAAATTAGAAACAGAACAAAGAAATCAATTAGTAGTGTTGTTTATAAGCCTATAGTGTGCTCGGTACATTTCTATGGACATATGGCAGCTTTGGGAAAAAAAATGTTCAAAATGAAACTTTAATTTAAAGAAAACAACTTTAAAGCCCGTCATTGTCATTCACTTGAAATGGTCACTGTTATTTGCTCCCTTTCAAATACAATATGATCTCTCTTCTTCATTCTGTACCCTCATTGCCCTTTATGAGTGTAAGACAGGTAGCTCCATTTTAGATAGGTGTGATCGGGCTGAGCGGTCATCACCCATCACTTCATCACTTCCAGGCACTTCAGGTCTTCTTTATCATTCACACAACTTGCACGCTTCTCATACTTCTAAAACACCAGGCAATGTGATCACCTCTGGGTCCTCTCTGGGTCTTCGGGCACCTTCCAGTACCAATACCAGTCTCTCCACTGGTCACCACCAGCCATGCCAGTCCCTGCGCCGGTCACTCTCCAGCCAACTCTGGCCAATGCTGAGTCTATACTCACCAGTTCCCATTAGCCTAGGATCTCAAACTCTTCTAGCATCTTTCTTCTGTCCATCCACCAGGTCACTCTGGGGCCACCTGTCACTTGAATTACCAGACTTTTGGGTCCACACCAGTCCTGGACACTCTTCACTGTCCCTCTGCTGATCATCAAGCTTGAGTACTCTCCAGTCACTCCAAGCTCTACTGAGCCCTCTGGCTACTCCACTGTCCCTGAGAACTCTCCCAGTCACTCACTCTCCCTAAAGATCTCTTTGTCACTCAGATTTGCTTGTCAAGATTGAGCCCTCTCTGGTCACTCCAAGCTCTACCAGACAAGCCAGTCTAAGGCAGGCTTACAGAGGACTGGGCTAAAGCCAGCATGCCTCCCCTTAAGAGTCACCCAGCTCCTAAAGAAGATCTGGTTCTTCTTAGCTCTATGCTCTGGAACTATACTTTTCAGTGCCTTTTTCTACTTAGGGTGAGTAGATACCTCCCTGATGCCTTTTGCAGGATCTCATATGCAAGTGAGCTTCATTCCCATTACTGAGGCTTCCCTCTGCTGGCCAGTGAGAGGAACTTCACCCTGTCACACTAGGTCATTGAGATTGAAATTGAGATGTCTAGGTTGAAACCTACTCTATGTCCCTTGTATTTCATGAGAGACTCTGATGAACATGGTGCTTTTTGTAAAATATGCAGAAGGACACTGGCAAATATACAGATATATGCTGGCATATCCAATGAGAGCAAAGGCTTTATAAATAAAGATGTTAAAAAACAAGAGTGCCCTAATTTCACATATTTTCATTACTACACTAGGGACATTACAAGTTCCTGGCTGTAGTAACACAGGTAACAGACCACAAATCAGGCCTGCTGTCTCTTAACATGGTGCCCATGATGGGATAAAGTAACTCACTCCCTGATTCCCCTATAAGCACATAATCAACTCATACCTCCAAGTTCTCTCCAATCTCACCAATCTCCATCCCTGATTCCTGTTCCCTACATGAAGCCATAACCTCCTCTACCTCTCTTTGTCAAAGACCTCCAGGGGTTTTCCTGATGATTAGTTAGGGTTAGGAGCGATCCCTAGATAATTCCCTAGGTGATAGTTATTTGACAACTTGACTTCTAACTGTAGTACAACAAGACTACTAAAGAGTCAGAAGTGTCTATTTTGAACCTGTGTACCAACAGGAAGGAGTATCTAGAGATTGCTGCTGCCCACATAATACACCACTTCTATGTGTCAAAGATGCCACAACTGATAGGTGCCTGTGTGTACTAGGTACTTTTCTATAAGGTACTGCATTAGTGCCTAATTGAATGGGAGGTGTACAAATGGGTGGAGCTTGGGTGGGTCTCCCAGTTACACGCATAGTCTGTTCTCATTGTGCGTTCCCGATGCACAATTTTGTATATCCACAGTTGCATCTACTGTGACCAATACTCCCCATTCACGCCACTGTATTTGCATATTTGCAGACCTGTTCTATAAAAAACAGCTTTCTTTGCTTCATTTTCACTTCGTGCCTGACATTCTCTTCCAGATATGGTCCCCAAGCGTCCAGAGAGTGAATTACAAGCATCTACAGGAACCTAACCCTATTTTTTCAATAGGATCTACTGTTCACTTTCCGCGATTTTGAGATGCAATGTATACTGCTAGAACCTAACCTCTATTTTCCCATAGACTCGTTTCATTATTCACAATTTTGCAGTTTACAACATTTGGGGGGACCGTACTACTGCAAATAACAAGAATGGACTGTACCTCCAAATTCTATATGGTGCATAAAAATTGGTACTGATCAGAACTGCGCTTAGTGCAATTCTATAAAGGGCACCTGCTATATATATAGAATTGCACTTAGCAGCCATATGCAGCATTAAATTTAGGTGCATTCATTTAAGCCAAGGAAAACCAAGCCTAAATACGTACCTGCACCTAAGTTGCGTGTGGATTGGCATATTCTATGGCAGTGCACCTAACTTTTAGGAACACCCAGTCTCCTTCCATGCTCCATCCTTGGCCATGCCCCTTTTGAGATTCACACACTAGAAGTGGTCCACAGAGGTTTATGCATAACTTCTAATTAGTACCAATTAGCAACAATTATTAGATGTTAATTGTCAATTATCAATGTCAGACTTGTTAAATAATTAAGTTGCATGCACAAATCAGCTTTATGCATTGATTTGCACTCACAACTTAGGACACAATATATAGAATTTGGGTCATAGGGCTAGATTCACTAACCTGCCTGATTGGGCCCGATTCGGGCAGGTCCGACAAATTCACTAAAGAAAAATATGCAGATGGGGTGATCGGAGGAACACCCCCAACTGCCTGCCCGGATCACTGGTGTGCGATCCCCGCACATGCGCAGACCATCTGCTTTCCCTGCATATGGTCTGCGCATGTGTTTTATGTGGGGTTTTTTGGGGCGGGGTTAATTGGGGGGGTTTCCGGGCCCGACTCTCCTGCTTCTATCTTCAGCTTTGGCAGCCTCTTCCCTCCTTCCCTGCAGTGTGAGCCTGCAGGTTTAAAGTCGGGCTGCACTGCAGAATATCAAATTTGAATAAAACTTGAAACTTGAGGGGTGTGGTTTAGGGAAGGCTAGCGAGAGATCTTCCCAGTTGTGATATTTAAAGTGATTAAGTTGGCTGCAAAAACACAAGAGATGAGAAAAGCAAAGGCAGGGTGACCTTGGCCGGCCCTGGTGCCTAGCTGAAGGAACACAGGTTCCAGAGACTTTTTCCTGCCAGCAAGAGTGAGCTGGGAAGCAGCAGTGCTGTGTGAAAAGGACCAAAGTTTGAGGAAGTTAAAGGAATGCTAATGAACTGTTCTGGGCCATTCAAACATTGACCAGTGTGTCCATGGTTTGTGCACCAGGGTAAGGTTTTTCCTTTTTGTGAGTGACATTTAAGCTATACAGTGATTTCTAAGTTTGAAAAATAAATTTTTTGTTTTGGACTTTGCTAAAAGTCTCAGTGTTTCTTTTACTAACTTGTCATTATCCTGTGCCCCATCCAAGGAGTACTGGATTGTGCACTAGTGGCACTGCTGACATAGTATTTACAAGGAATTAACGTTGGAATTTCTGACCAAGTCACAAATCCCTGGATTCAGTATAGGTCAACCAATCTTGGGCATGCAGTTTTGGATGTAGATGATGGATCTGTCTGAATACTACCATATTTTTCGCTCCATAAGATGCACCTGACCATAAGACGCACCCTAGATTTAGAGGAGGAAAACAAGAAAAAACCTATTCTGAACCAAATTTTCCCTACCAGGCTCTGCACCCAACCACACACTCCTTGCCAAACTCTGCACCCTGTCCCCTCTCCCTGCCAGGCTCTGTACCTTGTTTCCCCTCTAGTGGTCTAGTGTCGTGTTCCTGCCTGGTCTCGCTCCACTCCATGAAAGGATGCAGTCAGTTCTCACAGACTTGTGAGAACTGACTTCAGCCATTCACAGAGCGGAGCGTGACCAGACAGGAATGCGATAAACTCGCGCCTGCCTTGTGCTCCATTCTGTCGCTCGAAGTTCAGCTTGGGAGTCAGTGGAGGGAAGGGCAGGATCGCTGAAAGCTCCTGCCATACAGCGCTGGACAGCAGGATTTAAAAACGGTATGGGGGATATTCACTCCATAAGATGCACCCTTATTTTAAAAAGTGCATCTTATGGAGCAAAAAATATTGTAATTGGCTAAATAGGTGATAACAATCAATTGTCACTATACCTTGTACTGTACCGCTATTTAAATATTTTTACTGCTGCAATTGTTTATTGCTTGTTTTTGACTTTTTCTTCCTGTACACTGCCTTGAGTGAATTTCTTCAAAAACGTGGCAAATAAAGCCTAATAAATAAATGTCATTAATAAGCACTAAGTGATAATCATTAGTATTTATGCACAGATCTGCCCAACACCCGTATTCTATAACCTTTGTGCCTAACTTATCTCATGTAATTTCAAAGAGGGAATTGCCAAGGGCAGGACATGGGCAGGTCAAGAGCGTTCACAAGATTTCAGCACACATTAGAGAATATTTACATTTCTGCTTCTAACAGTAGTTGGGCCCAAAGTTAGTCGTGAAATTGCATGCAAACCTAGATTGTATAGTGACATTTCCATGTATTAGCATTGAGTCTATTTGATGCAAGCCTTCTGTACCAATATTTCAACCACGTTGACAAAGGTGTATTGCAACGACATCGATACTTCCATCTACATGCATTGGCACATTTTAGTATCGACTCCAGATGATGCATGCCTTTCGGTACCAATGTTTTTTCCATACCCTCATCAGTGGCATATTAGCATCGAGTCTATTTGATGCATGCCTTTCGGTACCGATGTTTTACGTCAACACAGATGCATCGCAGTGAATACTGCCCTGCCAATTAAGCATCAAGTCCATTTGATGCATGGCTTTCTGTGTGATACACGTTGTCATTTCTGAAGTGCATCACCTTTTCAGGCACTCACACTTCAACGCCTGTGGCACCTTTATACCACTTGATGTTACATGGTCATGGTGCCTCCTCTTCATTGATGAACATTGGTGCAGGTTGTTGGTTGAAGTACAGAACCTCCTCTTTATACATCGATCTGCATTAGTACCGATCCATGTTAAGCGTAGCATATTCAATGATGGTACTTTCTTCAGGTTTTTCTTACATCATAGCATCAATGATTATCAAACCCATTTGCAGTATTGCCTTGCATGTACCAGTTTTTCTTCAGTACTACAGTGCCTACATCGGTGGTACTTCTCTGGGATACTGTTGTCTGCTTCTATGCAGGTTATGTCTTCTCTTGGATGTACATCCTCATTGAGGTCTTCTACCCCTCAAAACCCTGTGGCACCATTGCTACTAGCTCAGTCTCAGGTACTGGTGCAGGATATTCCTAGGCACCATTGATACCCGCTCAGTCTTAGTTATCAGTGCGGGACATAGATTCCAGTGTCAATGACTTTATGCACTGTACAGAGCATTCATCGGAGGGATACTGAAAAAATCAGTTCCATTTCAGTTTCTATTTTTCAAGTCATATTCAGAGCATCGGTCTGTATCCAGAGGATATCGCTCCCAATCCCAACATCAGTGATCTTCATTGGAGCATTGAGCATCATTGGAGTCTCATCATCTTTTTGCACTTCAGAAATGTTCAGGTTCACAATAAATCTGACTGTGCATCCTCTTGTTTCCAAGTTTACGAAAGGACTTTTCAATATCAACCCACCTCTCCAACCGCCTCCAGTGGTTTGGGATATTAATGTTGTTCTCATCAGTCTGATGAAACCTCCATTTGAGCCAATGTTTTGCACTTATCTTAACCATTTTATTTGGAAAGTGGTATTTTTCATCTCCATCACATCTGCACTTTGTGTGAGTGATCTTGAGTTTCTTAATTTCCAGTAGTTTTGTACTTATCTTCCTATGGACTTCCCTGCACAAACTCACATGAGAATGGAAATTCATGTTAGTCATATTTGGCATCGCTGTTATCTTGGAGCGTCAGTATAGGTCCAAAAGAGGACTTGTTCACGCAGAGACTAGTGAGGGAATCTAACATGGCCTGTTCAATTAGATTTCTTACCATGATTTTAAACAAACAGTATAATGGACACTGCCTAATTTTCTGTTTTATCCTGTGACCAGGATTAACTAGCATCAACCCAGGGGGTAAAGCCTGTAAGGTGTTTTTTTTCCAGTTGTCTGGATACAAACATGCAAAGACAAATGGAGGCAGTGTTTACTTTTGTAATTCTGTGTTCTCAATGAGTATTCTCTATATTAACCATTGAAGCGGCATGGTTCTCTGCTTTATCTTCTAAGAAGGATCAACCAGGTTTTTCTACTGAAACATGCCTTCCACTATACTATCAATGTTCATACATTACTTTTTTGGAGGCTCATAAATTTGTTCTGAAATATTTTTCTCTACACATGTGTCTCCTATTGTTTAATGGACATTATCCACAATAGCCTTTACTCCATCTCCTTTTTTATTCTAAAGGAACCCGGAGGTTTGGGAATGGCTGTAGAAGAGGAGGAGGCCATTACATCCTTTTCAGGATGTTTTTCCTTTTACTCTGGCAGTACCATTGGGTATGGTTCCAATACTTGAATCAAGCAGTACCTTTGTTATAGATCCTTGGTTTTTGTATCAATCTTCATTCAGTGAGTTACTGTTTCTACCTGTTACACTTCTCTGCAGTATGCTGTGATCTCGTATACCATGGTTTACATGTTGTGACCTCTAGACTACTCTTAGGTCACCTCTTTTTTACCTCTCTTACCAATGGTATATTTATTCCTGCTAACGTAATACAGATTCATTTCTTCTTTTGAAATTTCTCTATTTCTCATGCAAAGACTCGAAACTCCTCCATGGTGGTGCCAAAAGCCTGTACTTTTGATTCACCATTGGAATCTTTGTAAGTTATCTGGAGGTCTTTACTTTAAATAAAAAAAGAAGACAGATTTTTCATGGTTGCTGACCTTATGTAGTCTTCTACTACACCCATTTCTTAATTGTCTCGCAGAGTTATTTTACTTCTTGCTTTTACTATGATAAGAAGAGTTCAGAACTGCTGCAAAGGGGGCAGAGTGGTTGGTCTGTCGACTTTTTCTGCCATTATGATTCTATATTTCTGTAGGAAAGGTCGTGGTGTGCTTTTCTTTCTACTCATATTTCCTTCAATGGGTTTGAGTGTGGGAACTGTTCTTCCACGTTTTTTCTACACACAGGTTTTTATTCTGAGTCTCTGTTAGTTCTTACTGGTCCTCTAGTATTAGCTTCAGACCAGCAATTTTATTTCTCCTCATTTGTTTTTCTCCATTGTGTACCTCTCTGTGCAACATTGCGGGTTTTTTCCTCAAAAAGGAAAATATTGAGGTTTTTTTCCACATAAGAATACATTGAGGTTAACATTCTGCTGTTGGTGAGATATGATAGAGACGTATAAATACCTACGTAATGTAAATGCGCATGAATCGAGCCTCTTTCATTTGAAAGGAAGCTCTGAAATGAGAGGGCATAGGATAAAGTTAAGAGGTGATAGGCTCTGGAGTAATCTGAGGAAATACTTTTACGGAAAGGGTGGTAGATGCGTGGGACAGTCTCCTGAAAGAGATGGTGGAGACAGAAACTGTGTCTGAATTCAAGTGGGCCTAGGATAGGCATGTGGGATCTCTCAGAAAGAGAAAGAGATAATGGTTACTGCGGATGGACAGACTGAATGGGCCATTTGGCCTTTATCTGCCGTCATGTTTCTGCTTTTTCTAAGAAGATTCTATTCAGCACCTTAACTCTGCAGGGATTTTGCCTCTTTGGTTAGTTATGTCACACTCAATTGTACAGTATCTCTTTACCTTCAGTTCATGCCAGTGGCTCAGGAGTAAATTATTCAATTTTGGGGGGTACCGCATGGCTAAGCTCAGGTTACCCATGTTTGCTCTTTGATATTAAAGTAAGAGGGTACAGTTCAATGAAACGAGTTTATTACTTTGATTTTCCTGTCACCTTCGTAGATACACGTGTTTCATGTGGCACTTATATTAGAGACTACATCTATCATAGCTCGTTCTCCGTTCCTTATTTTAATTTGGTAAAATTTTATATATTTTTATTCCCCAGTTTCCAATGAGTCATTACCAGGGGTCAGTAGTTTTAAAAGTTCAACTTCTACACATATGCTTTCATGGGCTCAGGCCCCCTTTTTTCATGGTATTCTAACCTTACTAAGTTCCTCTTGAGCAGACTTTTAAAAAAAAACACAAATAGCACTCAAAACCAATTAACCAACTTTTGGGTTTTACAGGGATATTACACAAGTCCATTCTCACTTTCCTTGTTAAATCTTTGAGGGGTTTCATCTTACTGGCATATTGTTTTGATAATATGCTTCCCCTTGCTGTTTTTACTGATTTTCTCATTTTAAGGCTTATTACATTACTTTTTCAGCCTTTGTGAGATCTTACAGAATAATATTATTACAAATATTTTTATCAGGAGGTTGTTCTTCTTCTCAGTAAGCCACTATTGGCTCCTTTTACTAAGGTGCGTTGGGGCATTAACGTGTGGAGTAGTGCGCTCTACAATGCCGTGCGCTGGATGCTAACGCCTCCATAGAGCTTGCGTTAGTATTTTCATCTATCGCGCGGTTTTGTGCGTGCTAATCTTCAGTGCGCGCTAAAAATGCTAGCGTACCTCAGTAAAAGGAGCCCTATGTCGTTCTGATTTTATGTTCCATAGCATCGGCTTCTCTATGATAATTCTTTTCAAGAAAATCCTGCTTTTATCTGATTACAAAATTCCTTTCCCTTTTCATTCGTATCTACTCAGGGATAGGACAGATTTTAACTGATCGTTGGGTCGGCTGCTCCATATAGGTGCATTAGCCAGTAGCTCTCTTATTTGGTTCTTGAGTCTTTTTGGTGTATGCATCACATATATTTAGATTCAACTGACTCTAGGAGGTCATTATCTTTCAACCTCCATGCACATAGGTTTTATCTAATTTTTCCATTTACCTCTAGTGGAACATAGGGTTCCTTTCTTCATTTTGTCTATTAAGTTCCTTCCCTTGCCTCCACGATCTCGCATCAAACATTATTAGGTCTACGTTTACGAGGCAACTTGAGTTTTTCTGAGTTCTTGGAACCCAACTCTCCCTCTATCCCTTGTATTCATTTGTGAGAATATGCTGTCTGCTTGTCTAAGGATAAAGCACAGTTACTTACTATAACAGGTGTGATCCTAGAACAGCAGGCAGATATTCTCACAACCCACCCACCGCCCCTAGTTGGCTTCATCGCTTGGGTATCAAACTGATGACCTAGCAAGCTTGCGTCGGGCAGGAAGGCACTCGTGCCTATGCGGCTCGGTAAAGCTTAAAGTAATACTACACTTTTCACTGACCATGCCGGGGCTCCATGGATGACATCACCTATTTGTGAGAATATCTGCCTGCTGTCCTAGGATAACACCTGTTACGGTAAGTAACTGTGCTTTTCTGTATTAATGGCCATATGCTAATTTTTCCATTAGCATGTGAGCCCCTCATCCAATTTTATAGGCAGTAAGGGCTCACGTACTAACCATATGTTAATTGGTTAGCCTATGTTAATTGGTTAGCATACACTCTACACCTTCAGTGCTGAAAGGCAATTTTTATTTTTTAGCGTGTGGGTAGTGCGTGCCAATCCCAAAATTACCATGGGATGCTCAAGTGCACCCCACGGTATAGCATTTTTAGCTGTGGTAAGCAGTAACACGTACATACCAGAGCTCAGTGAAAGGATTCTTAAATCTGCAGTCAGAGGTTTCAAATTCCAAATAAAAGACCTTTGATTTAGGACATTTAAGCAAAATAAAAACCCCAAACCCCCAAAACAAACTGAAGTGGATTTGTTGACAACCCTCAGCTAATATTTATGATTCTGATTCTCAGGCCTTATAATTTGAATACCACTAATGCTATTAAGGGAGAGTGTCTATGGGACATTGTCCAGGTTCTTTATTTAAAAATATATCAGTCTTGATCACGTACCGGTTATCAGTGCTTGTAAAAAGAGCTCTGTTGGAGGGGCTGTTTTCCAGCCTCTGTCAAATAGTGAGGACCCCATTCCGAAAACGAATTGTGCCGATCTGAAACGAAGCTCAAATTATTGACCAATAGCAAGTCTTTACTTATTAGATTATGGGAAGCAGCTGCGATCACTCACTTACAGTCTTTTATTTGGAAGTCCTCCAACTACTACATATTTTTACTTCCAAAAACTCAAGTCACATTACTGGACAACTCCACAAACATCTCAAACAGTTCTCACAATCTCAATTTTTTTTTTCTCTACTGCAAAACCTTTACATTGCATGAAATGAGATGAAGTCAACAATTACATCATGACATCACTAAGGTTCTTTGTTACATGGCTTTCCACTGAAGCAGCTTGCACAGATAAAGGATGAAGTTAAACCGCTGAAAATGCAGAACTTTCTTTTTTCAAACCTTTAAGAATTCTTTGACAAGAAAAATGCAAAGTAAATGAACCTTCTTGAGGATGCTTTGAAAACAGGGGCTACTTTAGCGAACCCATTTGTCTCTCCTGTCAGATGTACCATTTTGTTTCCTCTGCAGTAGACAAGCCCGCTTTGATCACATAATGACAGTCCACAGGGATGTATAGACTGTGGCAACTGGCGGGTTGGCAGTCACTTCATTGTCAAATTTTGCTTGTGCCCAATGAAAGGAAAAGGCACAATGAAGAAGGTTTCATTGATATGTGTGAGGCACATAATGGGGCAAGAAGACATTGAAGGGAACTAATTATAACTAAGTCATGCCTGGAAATGCAGTGGTTCAGCCATGCTGAGCAATGACTTGTGGCCAGTGGTGATTCACTTGCAGTAAGACAGCACTTATGAAACTTATTGTACTTCAGACTTCAATGTATCTCTCAATAAGACAGAAATTAAAAAATGAGGTCCCCCCACCCCCACCCTCTTTGAATTACAGGAAGTGTTGAGGTGTTTTTGCATATGACTAAGGCTGAAATCTAAAACCAATGGGGGAACAGGAGAGGGAAGACAGATACAGATGGAGAATGTGTGCTGATTGGAAGTCCTGCAAATTCTGAGTCGGTGTGTGCATTAATATACCTTCTTAGCATCCCCATTTTATGAGTGCTTGACTGTTCAAAAGAGGTGCTTTCTGCTCCTGAGTGACTATGGTGGTTTCATGGTTTAGTTTATTTGCTTATAGTCCGCTTTTTTTTGAAAGCGCAGTACAACAAAACATGCACAATAAAATCAACATGCACACACAATAGTACACAACCCATAAAATACATGCAACATATAACAAATTGCAATGCAATCTTAAATCTTCTCCACCCTAACAACTCGATACAGCAATGTCACAATTTCGTCCATAACATTCCATTATTCTTCTGGATAGTTCATATGATAAAATAAATACCGTTTCAATAGTTTGTCAAACATAAAAGTATTCTCTTGCTTTCTGATATAAGATGGACGTTTATTCCATTCCTTGGGGCCAGAACAGGAAATAACCCCTGATCGCACTGACTTTTAGTCTTAACTCTGTACTTGGAATTGCCAAATCATGGTGACTCATGGCCAGCTAGTCAGTTTAAAGACTAAGACAATCTCAGTGCCTACGTTTCAGGAACTGATGAATTGCTAGCTGCCTGCCATTTGGAAACTGCAATACAGTTCTACATTTGTCAGGCTGCTTATGTCATGGGTTCCACGGAGGAGGCATAATGAATGTCAAGAAAACAGCATATAGTATTTTTGCAAGCTATGACTGGGCGCATTAGCTTATTTTCTGTGGGATGTAAGTGCCTTGATGGAGCACGAGGCCGCTTCTGCTCTGAGCTTAGCAGTTTCAGTCACCACCAGGGTATTTATGTTTCAAGAGGAGTCTTTCAAAGAACTCCTCCTACAGGTGCTGTTTAATTCGCTTTCTAAATGATAAGATAGTCCATTTGGATGGAAACCAGATTTTTTTTTTTTTTAAAGTGTCTCTCTTTTCTCATTTTCTGTGAATCCATTATGAGTCCTTGCTGATCCATGATCCAGATTAAAAAGACACTAGTCACTCTAGACATATACATTGTCACATGTCATTTGTCATTCACTACAGTCAGATAGCTATTGTATCTGCTGGTCAGCCTATAACCACAACAAATTAGCCTTCAGTAAATATGGTTTATTTATTTTTTTTAACAATTTCTATTCCGCTTATTAACTAGGCGGATTACAAATGAATGTACATAAAATGAGACCTACAAAAAATTCAAATTTAACATACTAAAATACAAACAGTAAAAAAATAAATTAAGCAAATAAAAAGATCCTAGGAAAAATACATCAAAGCAGGAATTCCAAATGCCCTAATTCACAATGGTCCATTGTACATTATTGTAGGGCCATTTGGTAATAATATACATTTTCTGCATCAAAATTGTAACATACTGGGGACAATGTAGGGGATGGAGCAAGATAGTGGCATACACTTGGAACTGAGATGTTCTCTCTACATCTTTCCTTGTTACAATTTATCTCTTTCATGATGCCCCAAAAAAGAAATGGTTATGTAAGCTTATTAGTGAGGGCAACAGGGGTCGCTTACATGGCCTGGCTTAGGCCAACAAAGAAAAATGGGAAGACCCAATGATTCACAGTGAAAACAATCCACCGATGAAAACAAAAACAAAAACTGTGGATACAGATGTTCTGGAGATAATTTATTAAACACTGACATATAAAACCATGAAAATTCAATTAAAAAAGTAGAATGATAAAAAATACTGTAATAAAAATCCAACCGGACCCTACATGGTCCGTGTTTCGGCGAACATGCCTTCCTCAGGGGTCCAATGGTTTGCAACCTCACATATATAGAATTGGACTGAAAACAGCCTATTGTCTTTAAACATGTGAGCAAAGAACACTGCAGACAAGCTGAAATAGCAAAAAAAGGGCGTTCTTTTTCAACATCAAGTGTGTAGACTAAAGGATTCAGACACTGCACACTGCAAATAAAATCAATATAAAAAGCTCATCCTTCCGGCTTCCTGATGTAGCGTAGCGAAACACAGACTGTGTTGGAGCCGTGAACTGACCTTTTTAGATAAGTGTGCTTTTGTAGAGCCATAACATTTGCCACTCCAGTAGAAGCAAGTATCCTTGCTCCATCCAATGTGTTATGATTAAAATTCAAGCACCTTTCAAGCAACATTGTACCGCTACTGTGGCGCCTTGCTGAAGAGCTTATGAGCACATTTAAATATTTAAAAGCCTTTAAATGTTATATGAAGATATTATTTGAGAAACTTGCCCAGTATTGATGAGAGGGTTTTTTTTTGTATTTTGTTCAAAGATGGATGTATGACAGAAAGTGAAGGAGAGAAAAACAGCAAATGGATAAGGTGGCCTTGGATACACAGTTAAGAGCACAGACAGATGGAAGTGCAGCCATAGACTGGGAAAAGATGGTTTGAAAAACAAAATCAGCAGACAACAAAGGTAGGGGAAATGATTTTATTTTCAATTTAGTTATTGAATTGTGTCAGTTTTGAGAATTTACATCTGCTGTCTAATGCAAGGTAATGCATTTAGGCAGAATGAACAAGGAACACGAGTATAGAATGTCAGGTGCAACTTTGGGTAAGAGCGAACAAGAAAAGGACCTGGGTGTACTGATAGATAGGACTCTGAAGCCATCGGCACAATGCGCGGCAGTGGCAAAGAAAATAAATAGAATGTTAGACATGATAAAGAAAGGAATCACGAGTAGATCGGAAAAAGTTATAATGCTGCTTTATAGAGCAATGGTCAGACCACACTTGGAATACTGTGTCCAACATTGGGCTCCCAACCTAAAGAAGGATATAAAACTGCTGGAGAGGGTGCAGAGACGAGCAACGAAGCTAATAAGAACATAACATAAGAACATAAGAAGTGCCTCTGCTGGGTCAGACCAGAGGTCCATCGTGCCCAGCAGTCCGCTTTTGCGGTGGCCCAACAGGTCCAGGACATGTGTAGTAGTCCTCTATCTATACCCCTCTATCCCCTTTTCCTTCAGAAAATTATCCAATTCCTTCTTAAACCCTAATACCGTACTCTGTCCTATCACGCCCTCTGGAAGCTCATTCCAGGTGTCCACCACCCACTGGGTGAAGAAAAACTTCCTAGCATTGGTTTTGAATCTGTCCCCTTTAAGCTTTTCCGAATGCCTTCTCGTTCTTGTAGTTTTCTAAAGTTTGAAGAATCAGTCCCTCTCCACTTTCTCTATGCCCTTCATGATCTTGTAAGTCTCTATCATATCCCCTCTAATTCTCCTCTTCTCCAGGGAAAAGAGTCCCAGTTTCTCCAGTCTTTCAGTGTATGAAAGATTTTCCATACCCTTTATCAAACGTGTCACTCTTCTCTGAACCCTCTCGAGTATCGTCATATCCTTTTTAAGGTACGGCGACTAATATTGGACGCAGTACTCCAGATGCGGACGCACCATCACCCGATACAATGGCAGGATAACTTCTTTTGTTCTGGTTGTAATACCCTTCTTGATTATACCCAGCATTCTATTCGCTCTCTTAGCAGCCGCTGCGCAATGTGCCGACAGCTTCATTGTCCCGTCTCCTATTATCCCCAAGTCCCGTTCTTGGGTACTCTCAGTCAATAACATCGTACAGCTGTACCTCGGGTTTCTGCTTCCCACATGCAATACTTTACATTTCTCTACATCTCGTCGCCCATTCCCCTAGCTTGTTCAGGTCCCTTTGTAATTCTTTGCAGTCCTCTTTAGTCCGAGCAGCACTAAATAGTTTGGTGTCTGCAAATTTTATTATTTCGCACTTCGTCCCTGTTTCTATATCATTTATAAATATATTGAATAGCAGCGGTCCGAGCACCGACCCCTGCGGAACACCACTCGTGAACTTCCTCCAGTCTGAGTAGTGGCCTTTCACTCCTACCCTCTGTTTCCTCCCTGCCAACCAATTTCTGATCCATCTGTGTACGTCTCCTTCCACCCCATGGTTCTTCAGTTTCCGAAGTAGGCGATCATGGGGTACCTTATCAATAAAGAGTTTGGAGAACTTGGAATATGAGGAACGACTTAAGAGACTGGGATTGTTCTCCCTTGAGAAAAGGAGACTGCGAGGGGATATGATTGAGACTTTCAAAATACTGAAAGGAATCAACAAAATAGAGCAGAAAAAAAAATTATTTACAATGTCCAATGTGACACGGACAAGGGGACATGGACTGAAGCTAAGGGGGAACAAGTTCAGTACAAATATCAGGAAGTTCTGCTTAATGCAACGAGTGGTGGATACCTGGAATGCCCTCCCTGAGGAGGTTGTTGCGGAATCAACCGTTCTAGGATTTAAAAGCAAACTAGATGCACATCTCCTTACGAGAGGCATAGAGGGATATGGGTGACTAAAAATACGCCAGATGTACACCTGGCTGGGCCACTGCGTGTGCGGATCACCAGACTTGATGGACCGAAGGTCTGATCCGGAAATGGCAGTTCTTATGTTCTTATATTTTGAACTGTTTAGGAAGAAATGCATTTGTTTTTATTTCTCTGGGGTTGTACTGCATGCAGAGTCTTGCATCTTAGGGTTTTGTTTATATATATTAGTACTTTTAGTTTGTGGTCCCGTATTTGCATAGGGGTTATCTGTGTTCTGGTCAAATTAATGTTGAGAAGCATACAGTGTGCTTTTTGTATAGTTTAATTTTGTAGTTAACCATTATGTGTTGTTAATAAGATTATATCGCGTGTATATATGAAAAATGAATGGAAGAAAAAATGGTATTACAATTACTACTATTATGGGACTGAGTCTGGCCCGCGACTTAGCCTGTACTTTAGATTTCGGCTCCTTAATGTGATTCAATTTGACACCCCTGCTCTGACCAGTGCCCATGTCACCAGCACTGGTTAGAAAATCATGCCTTAACTTAATCACAAAGATAGGTGGCTCAGCTGCCTATCTTTGCTGAGGGATCCCTTGCCATCAGCTGATCACAGCAATGAAATCCCCAAAGCTGCAGCTTTGGAGAGTCTTGCCGACTTAGTTGATCAGGGGGAAAATATCCATGCCACGATCAGCTGAGCTGGCTGCAGCAGAGGACCTACGAAACGCACCGCTGAAGATGACAGGATGGATGCCCACACCCTCCTGCCTAATACTGCCTGACACTCCCCCCCCCCTCCATTGTGATTAGCAGAAGAGATGCCCACGCCCTTCTGCTGCCAGCCCCCCACCCCGAGCCTCCTACACCCACCAATCCAAGACTGGCAGGAGGGATGCCCACTCCATCCTGCCGCTGCCCCCCCCCACCCAGACACCCCATCCACTCTGAGATTGGCAGGAGGGATGGGCCAATCATAGTCTTAGGCCATGCCCAGTGCATACCATGATACACTTGGCAGGATGCCTAAGGCCCTGATTGGCCCAGGTACCTAAGGCCTTAGATATCTGGCCCAATCAGGGCTTACACCCCTCTCCTGTGCATCCCAGGATGCACTGGGAAGGGGAAGGCCTGCCATTTTGAAAAGGTGGGCCTGCTGGCTGGAGGGAGTAGGCATTCCTCTGGCCCATCTTACTTCAGAAAGGTACGGGGTGGGCTTAGGGGTGTCGGGTGGGATGTTGAGGTTGTGGGGTGTCAGAGTGGGGTGTTTGGGGGCTCAGGGGGTATCGGGGATTGAAGGGGCCAGCGGCAGAAGGGAGTGGTCATCCCTTCTGCCAATCTCAGATTGGGGGAGGTGTTGGGGATTCAGGGAGGCTGGCTCCACAGGTACTCCAAGAGATTGACCTGTGAGCAACAGCCTGCCCTTGTGGGTCCATATCCTTTCCTCAGCAGAGTAGCCCCAAGAAGGGGACCTCCGGACACCAAAGCAATGCAGAAAGGGAGAAACAATGGACAAAAATACCCCCAAAAAATAACATGAAGCAGATCAGATCAGAACACACCTTCTCAGTTCGCTTGCAGAAGGAAAAACTGAAAAAAGAGCTGTTCTCCACTGGTGAAGGGGAGGAGTTGAAAGATATAAGTGACACCCTTCTGCAAAGTCCACAGTTAAAGGAGGACAACAGCTTTAGTACAGAATCCTTTGTCTTTGCAACAGAAACAAGCAATTCAGAACTACTTGTTCCACTCCAAATGATGTAATAGACACATGCAGGGCAATTTTATAACATGGCACCTACAATTAAGCTCCTGGAGGGCTCCTGGTAGGTGCCTACTTTTATGTATAGAATACTAGCCTAACCAAATACATATGTGCTTAACACTTATGCCAGTCTATTTGTTGCCCCAGCAATGTGTAGCTAGGGTTATCAGATGTCCAGATTTCTCCTTTTCGAGGATATGTCCAGGGGTCTGAACGGCTTTTCAAAACCTGGCACTTTATCTGAGTTTTGAAAAGCCTCCTCTAAATCACATCGGGCATTGGTGGTGGGGGGCTGGGGTGGAGTTAGGGTGGGATTGGGGGTGGGGCTGGGGCATAACAGGGCAGGGATGGGTAGAACTGGGTGGGTCTGGAGCCGGGTCTAGGGGTGTGTAGCCCCTTGTGTCTATGTTACAGATTAAATACAATGTTGCTTGAGAATTGAGAAGCCCTGGTAGAGAGCTCAGCTGGAAGATCTATCGATTTAGTTGGCATTAGACCGGGTACTGATTTGGTAGGACCACAATGGCATTTATTGTTTGGAGGGGCGGGGTTCAACACTTTTCCTGCTTCATTTTGACACGTTTGTGCATGTTGCGTTGAACTGATTGCATTTGCTGTTTTCCAGAGAACTATAAGGTTGTTTGTTTTAAGCAAAACTGCAAAAACATGTTGACTGTCCTTCAGTGACCTTGTTGCTGATGGTGCTAAAGACAACAACACGGCCTTTGAAGCCGCCCATGTGTGTTTCTCTTTTTCATGGAAAGTTTTTCAGCCAAATTGAATGACACTTTGAGTAAGAATAAAATAAACCATTAAGATTCACTCAGATCGCCTCACCGGACCTCAAATGAACTCCCTCCCTCAGGCCTGAAAGAAAATTCAATTAAAAGGTCCATCTGTGAGGCAGCAGCTGAAGAGGAATTACTGCAGGGAGGTCCACATTTTCATTAAAAAAAAAGAGCCCTCTCTCTTCGCATCCCCTTTAACTAGCCTGATTAGGCCGGTTGCTTACTTCAGGACTGTCTCCAATTAGCTTAAAAAAATGGAGAAGTAGCTTTTATTTGATCCATTCAAATGGATAAATATGTACATGTTTGGTACATCTTTTTTGACATCATGGGGAAAAGGGGAACTGATTGGGAATCAGAGCAACCCAGTCTAATTAAACTAGCTGACGCAATGGGAATTAATGGTTGCAGTAAGTATCCAGGGCTTGGCTGGCAGAGAAAACACAATAGGCAGCAGTGTGGAAAAGATTTAAAAATAAATAAGTAACTGAAGGGTGACAAAGAGGAGACTATAACTAAGATATACACATGCACAAGGCGAATAATGTCTAGTTAAATGATTACTTGATGCAGCAATATTACTAATGCGTTGTTTGGTTCTTCAGTTGATGGCTAAGACTAAAATCTGGCAGCTTGTAAAGGAGATGAATAGTTATAGTGGTTCCTCAGCCTTGAAAAAGAAATGAGCGAAACGCGTTGGTAAAGGGGATGAATGATTCATAAACTGAAAAGCTAAGTTATTTAAATTTTCATCTTAAGCTATGAAACAAAATGAAATGCGCTGAAATGGATAAATTAAGAAATTATCAAGAAATTGAAAAAAGAAAAAAGATAAAAAGTACAAAAACATGAAGAAAAAAGGGTTCATAGACAACGGTGCGAAAGACAAAGGCGCGCCCAGACAATTGAGCGCAGCGCGGAGACGTGCGCCGCACTAAATTACAGTTTTTAGGGGATCCGACAGGGGTTTTTGTTGGGGAGCCCCCCCAGTTTACTTAATAGACATCGTGCTGGCGTTATGGGGGGTTTGGGGGGTTGTAACCCTCCACATTTTACTGTAAACTTAACTTTTTCCCTAAAAACAGGGAAAAAGTGAAGTTTTCAGTAAAATGTGGGGGGTTAGAACCCCCCACACCTCCCACAACGCCCCCACAACGTAGTGCAATGTCTATTAAGTAAAGTGTGGGGGGGGTTCCCCCCCACGCCCCCCCGTCGGAGCCCTATAAAATAGTAATTTAGTGTGGTGCGCGCCTCCGCACTGCGCTCAATTGTCTGGGCGTGCCTTTGTCCCGGTGCGCTTTTGACCTGACACCGAAAAGATATATACATAAAAGATAACTAAAATAGGATTGCCAGATTGGGATGCATGAGGAATTGATCCCCCGAGGGATTAGAAGGTTCTAGGGGCAGTCTGATACCATTATAGAAATTGATGTTCTGTCACGAGTTTGAATGTGAAGTTTTGAAATTAACTGGATATAGTAGAAATTTAAGTTAGATAAGATGACTATATTATAAGTGCATTTGTTTCCAATGACGTCTGTTCAATGCAATTTTAGTGCTCTGGGTTTTTCTGCAGCCTTGGTTGTAGCAGCCCTAGTAACTAGACTGTTTGCTTAAGATTTGAACTAGCTGTGCCTGGGGTGATAGAGAGTTCATAGGAAGTTCGGGGGGGGGGGGGGGTGTTACGCATAGTGTGCCGACCTGCTGGCACCAGTTAAACTGCCAGAGACCCAGGTTAAGGGGTTTCTGGTAGTTTCTGGAAGCTGAGCATGTTAGAAGCCAAGGCAGCCCTTGGATTCTTAGGGGGGGTGGTAAGGTGACAATAGCTACACCCCCAAAGGGAATTTATGATCTATTTTTGGTGCCAGAAAAGGTCTTTGGATTTTCTCCTTCTAACTGACCATCGCGTTTTTTAAGGACTGTAAAGATTGTACATAAAGAAAGACCTCAAGAGAAGCTCTCATTCCTATTTCGTTTCTCCCCCAGTTAGAGGTTGTAAACTGAAAAAACACCATGAACACCTTCTTTCACATCAAGCAGCACTGTGGGGTAAAGACCTAGATCAACTGCTTTCGCCCACTACTTATGAGGAATTCAGAAAACTCAACTGTTCCTAAAGTATCTAGACAACTGACCCACTCATCTTCTTTCTCCTCCATAGTGATTCCTCTGTCCTATTAATCTCTTTCTCCTCAACAACGCATTTCCGGTCCTATTAACTCTCGTCTTCCCCCCTCTTAAATTCAATCAATTTGTACCTCGCTTAATCTATTGTAAACCGCATAGAACTTAACGGTATTACGGTATATAAACTGTTATTATTATTATTATTCTTTCATGTAAATACTATAGGTGTGTCATTCTGAACAAGTGGGAAGTGAATCCAAACCCGCACGCTTTGCAGAAGGTATCATTCGGTTTTCAGTTCCTCCTCCTTTCTCATTGAAATATGCTGCCCCCTTCAGTTTGTCTCACCGTATCATGTTTTGTCATGTTATGTTTTACCATGCTTTAACTAGGTTTACCAGATTTTCCCGAAGGAAAATCCAGATCCATGGCCACGCCCCCAAGCCAGCCCCATTCTGCCCGTATCATGCCCTGTCTCGCCCCCCCCCCAGCCACACACCCCTTAACCTGTCCATGCGTTCGTTCGCATCTGCGGATGTGATGTGATGATGTTGCACGCATGCAACACGATGACATTGTGCAAATGTGCTTGACGTCACCACATTGTATCATCACATTCGCGGATGCCATCCTGACGTTGGAAGCTTTTCAAAACCTGGCCACAGTGCCAAGTTTTGAAAAGCTGTATGGTCCCTCAGACATGTCCTCAAAAGGAGGACATGTCCGGAGAAATCTGGATGTCTGGTAACCCTAGTTTCATCTCAAATGCACTTTCGTACCAAATGTTTAAGAAGTCAATAAAAACTTATCTCTTTGACAAATTTCTCTGACCCCACTTCAACCTGATGTACTTCCAAAACACTTCCAGATAAACCTGACTAAACTTAGCATGCCAATGTAATTTTGAAAGTTCTCTGTAATGTCGCTCTCTGTATACAGTCTCTTCCCTCGTAAACCACTTAGAACTGTTTGTGGTATGGCGGTATCTATAATAATAAAATGCTAAGCGCGCATGCGCACTCTTACCGCATGTTCCCTGATCCCTGATCTGTAGGTCAGTGGTCGGCAGGAGTGCGCATGCGCGACACCAGGACTCCTCCTCCTGAGCTCCAGACACGCTGACTGCCTTCGGTCCCACGGGCCTCTCAAGCAGCGGCGGTGGCAGGGATGGCGGAAACATTAATGCGGCTGTCGCTTCAGGCGCGTGCGGCGGCTGTTGGCGCCCGCAGGCCGCCGCGGCTTGAGGCGGCTGTGGTGGAGGGCAGACGCGAACGGAGGTAAGGGGTGCTGCTGGACAGGGGAAGAGGTGCTGATGGACAGGAGGGCAGAAAAAGGAAGGGAGGCCTACTGCTGGACAGGGGGAGCAGGAAAGAGGTGCTGCTGGACAGGAGGGAGGTAAAACATAGGGAGAAGGGCTGCTGCTGGATAAGGGGAGCAGTGAAGGTGTGGTGGTGGACACATGGGAGGTAAGAGGAAGGGTGAATGGACAGGGGGAGCAGGCAAGGGGTGGTGGTGGACAGTCGAGGAAAAAGAAAGACAGAAAGAAAGAAAGACAGAAATACAGAAAGCGGCTAAGGAGAGAGAAAGAAATAAAGACAGACACACACACATATATACTAGCACGCGTTAATATAACAGGCTATAAGACTAGTATAAAAATAATGTTATTATTATTATTATTATTATATTTAACCATCTTTGTCAAACAATGTCCTACCATGCCATGTTTGCCATTACTTTGTATAAATACAGTGTTCTCCTGCAAATTCGCGGTTCGAGAATCGCGGACTTGCTCATTCACGGTCTGCTCCGACCGCCTCTTCCTGTAGCAAAGTTGGGCTACACCAATCAGAAGCTGTGTGTCAAAGCAGCTCCTGATTGGTGTAGCCCGACTTTACTACAGGAAGAGGCGGTCGGAGCAGACTGCAAGTGATTTTCTTCACCCACCAGTGCTCCAGCTGCCCTCGCCTGCCTCTCCATCTGCCCTCTCCTGCCTCCCCTGCCTTTTGAAAGGTGAAAAATCAAATTTGTGGGGTTTTTTTAATTCATGGGGGTTCCTGGAACGGACCCCCGTGAATTTCGGGGGAGTACTGTACACTTTATTATGGATGTAACCTTATAACCCGTTCTGAGCTCCCCTGAGAGGGCAGGATAAAAAACCAAATACATAAATAATACCTACAATTGATTGTTATCACCTGATTAGCTAATTAGTTTATTCGTGGATCTGGGATCCATGCCCAAAATTGAATTTCAAACTTTAGGCTACCTATGCAGAGGATAGTGCACATTTTGTATGGAGAATGTGTGCTGCTATTAGTGGAAGACTTTTGTCACAAATATTGTGTGTGTTGGGGAAGGAACAAGACACTCACTTGAATTGTGCTCAGTAAGTTCTTGGGCAGTGCATATGCATCTGATTAACTTTGAAAGAATAGAAATTTGTACAACAGTCAAAAACCACTGAAAAGTGTTCAAGCTTTTGTTAGATTTTGCTGTTCAATGAATTTAGTGTTTTGTCTTATATGAAATGCCCTTATGCATATACATATAAGAAATGTCTTATAGATATAAGGAATTCCTTTTCAGAAAGCCTATCCAATCAGAAAACTTGTGATTTGTGAATTATATTTTTCAGGGAGATGCTACTGATATCAGACTTGACAGAAGAGATCCTTAAAAGTACTAGTAACTAGACATAAGGTTATTTTCCCTTGTTTTAAAATAGTATACTTTTACCCAGAGCTGTGTACAACTAGTGTGTCAACAGTATAATTAGTTTGAATCTGTCATTGTCCATTTGAATAATGTGTGATATGAACTAGCTTGAGTATCAAATGCCAATAATATCCTGAAGCTAAGCAGGATCTACTATGTATTCAATAAAGAATGTCAGGAGACAAAAAAGATTTATACAGTAAAACCTTGGTTTGTGAGCATAATTTGTTCCAGAAGCATGTTTGTAATCCAAAGCACTCATATATCAAAGCAAATTTCCCCATAGAAAATAATGGAAACTCAGACGATTCGTTACACAACCCCAAAACTTTAATACACAATACTATATGTACTTGTATTGCAAGACCTCGCTCATTTAGAACAGTCACTACACTCCTGAAACGTCAGAGAAAGAGAACCATCGGCTCAGTTGTGATGATGTGATGCGTGTATACTGTAAGTACTTATATTGCAAGAGTTTTCTTGTTTGGAACAGCACTGCACTCTTGCAGTGTCAGAGAGAGAAGAACCATCAGTTCAGTTGTGATGATGTGGCGTGTGTATACTGTATGTACTCATATTGCACGACTTTGCTTGTTTGGAACAGTCACTACACTCTTGCAGTGTCAGAGAGAGAAGAACCATCGATTCAGTTGTGATCATGTGGCGTGTGTATACTGTATGTACTCGTATTGCAAGACCTCACTCATTTAGAACAGTTACTATACTCCCGCAGCGTGAGAGAGAGAAGAACCATCAGCTCAGTTGTGATGATGTGACGCGTGTATACTGTATGTACTCATATTGCAAGACTTTTCTTGTTTGGAACAGTCACTACACTCTTGCAGTGTCAGAGAGAGAAGAACCATCGGTTCAGTTGTGATGATGTGGCGTGTGTATACTGTATGTACTCATATTGCAAGACCTCGCTGGTTTGGAACAGTTACTATACTCTCACAGCGTGAGAGAGAGAGGACCATCAGTGTACTGTATACTGTATGTACTTGTATTGCAAGACATTGCTTGTATATCAAGTTAAAATTTAATAAAATGTTTAGCTTTTCTTGCAAAACACTTGCAAACCAAGTTACTTGCAATCCAAGGTTTTACTGTATATCTGAGCTAGTCTTGATGAAGTTTTTGTACGATTAAACAAATAATGACTTGTTTCGACAGTATTTATAGATGATAACTAAGAAGGGATGAAATGAATATATTTTTTTTATTTCGCAAATCTTATATGAAACCACCACTTTCATAGCAACTTTTGCCCTCTGAACTACTGTAATAGAAAAATCTCTAAATTGACAAGGTAAAAAGAGCTGAATTTTGATAAAACTAGTGGAGAAATCTAGCAAAAAAAAAAAAAAAAGTGTGAAGCTAATGAGTTAGTACTAATCAGCTCCTACAGTTATAGAAAAAGTATAATTTTCATCTCAGGGATAATTTGCAGGAAGTGAAAACTATTGTGTGCAATTTTTGGTGAGAAAATGTATATGTTACAATTCACAGGCAAAGTCAAAGAGATGGGTATCATCCTTTTCTGTCCTATTTGGTAATACATGGTGTTTCTGCTGTGCTACTGTGTGCAGTAGATGTCCTTAAATTGTGATAGGTCGCCACAGTGGAATGACATTCAACAAAGTATCACAGTGATCAAGATTGAAGACATACTGTATTTTTCGCTCCATAAGACGCACTTCTTTTCTACCCAAAAGTGGGTGGAAATCTAAGTGCGTCTTATGGAGTGAAGGTACAATTTTGAACCCCCGCTGCCGCACCATTTTTAAACACCCTGCCGCTATACCTCTTAAAACACCCACCCAAACACCTACCCGCTCGCCGTCATCGCTGCTGCCACCGTAGCTGCACCTTTTAAAACAGCTACCCACCCTCTGCTGCCTCCTCATCCTCCTCCATCGTCGTCGCAGTCCCTGGTGATCCAGCGTGTATCCCTCCCTTGCTAGCGGCACACAGGTCAGGAGCGCGGACGTCAGCAGCATGCTTTCCGTGCTCTTGTTTGAGCCCACGGGACTCGCGAGAATTGACGAAGCCATTTAGAAAACAGCACGGGCCCAAGCAGGAGCATGGAAAGCTTGCTGTTGATATCTGTGCTCCTGACTTGTGTGCCACTAGCGAGGGAGGGATACACGCTGGACCACCAGGTACGGGAGGATGATTTAAAAATATTGGGGGGAAGGGATGATCTAAAATTACAGGGGGGGGATGATCTACTGGGGAGGAAGATCTAAAAGTACTGGGGGAATGATTGATCTAACATGGCCCATCACGCTTCCATACGGAAGCCGGTCTCTGTAAATATCCAGTTGTCTGCCACCCACTAAATACTGGCTTTGTCCAGCTTAGGCAGTTATAACTTCCTAAGTACCGTACCGCCTGAGTACTGACCTGCTGGCTAACATTGGGCTCAAAGTTTCTTATTATTCTTTATTAAGAAATATTTTCTAATGTTGCTCCTGCGTCTATCTGAAAATGAATAATGAGGACCACAAATACTAAAGTGATAATGCATTGCATGATTCCAAGTGCTGGTCAGCCTAAAAGCCTTCAGAAAAGGTGTTTGGGATGTTTTTTTCTGAGACGCACAGTGCTTCTAAGCCACAGCTTATGTAGCACAGGATGTGGCTCTTTTTATCTGTCAAGGTTGCCACATGATTTTCTGCCAGAAATTAAGTTCCAGTTTTGAGTTATTTGTGCCTTAAAGGTTCATAGAAAGGGTAACGTATACAAGGGTGGCATTGCATTGCTCTGGCTGCTTCCACAGCCTACAAAACAAATTAGACAGTTTATTAGACTGTACTATTTGTTTGGATGTTGGTAATAATGATGATGGCATCTGGCCAGGACATTTCCTGTCTATTAATGGACCAACTACTTAGATTACATTGTCATTGACAGAAGACGAAATACACTGTCAATAAGTCATTATGAACATTATAAATCATTAGAAGGAAACAAAAGATGGGTTATGTCTATTTTCACTGTACAGCAATTTTAATAATATTCTATAATGAAATATTAGATACTTGTGCACATGCTATAGTACCACATACGGTGGAAGTCCTGGAAGTATGCATGTTCACAAGGCAATGCATGGTTTCTACTGGTTATCTAGAGTTTTTCTGTCAGACTTTGGGCTCCTTTTACTAAGGTGCGCTAGTGTTTTTAGCGCACAGAGGAAATTCCTGCACGCTACGCTTCTAGAACTGACGCCAGCCCAATGCTGGCGTTAAAGTCTAGCGCGTGCTATTCCACGCGTTAAAGCCCTTAGTAAAAGGAGCCCTTTGTCAAGTGCACCGAATTCCTCTCAGTTTTCAGTGACAAAGAACAATTTAGTGGGGGGATAAAAATGTCAAGCTGAGATTTTCATGGTCAATTCAAAAATTTAGCAGATGATATTTTGAACAGGAGTGTGATAGCTAGGCAGGCTGAGAAATTCAGTATTATACGGTAAGAATGTAACATCTCCCCTCTCTTGGAATACTCCCCCCCCCATACATTAGAGAGGAAACAAGCCTAGATAAATTTAAAGGGGCTCTCAAAAAGTTTTTATAGAGAGATGCCTTTGAACAATGATCTCTTTCCTATTTGCCTGCGTTTTCCATTCTTTGCTAATAACTAAATTCCCTGAATAAAACCCCTACCGTCCCTATTGTTTTATCCCTCATTTGTTTTCTCCTCTTTACTATTCTTTACTGTAGTTCATCCGTAGTCCTTCTGTGCCATGTTAGTCCGTTCTGTCGTTGTATTTATCAATATGGACTTTTGTTGTATCGCCCCCCCTCCCCCCTCATTTTAAATACTTTGGGCTCCTTTCACTAAGGTGCGCTAGCGTTTTTAGCGCACGCAGGAAATTACCGCGTGCTACACCGCGCACTACGCTTCTAGAACTAACGCCAGCTCAATGCTGGCGTCAAGGTCTAGCGTGCACGGCAATGTAGCACACGCTATTCTGCGCATTAAACTCCTAGCGCACCTTAGTAAAAGGAGCCCTTTGTATAATCGCTTAGTATTACGATAAGCGATTTATCAAATAAACATTAAACTTGAAACTATATTACGAGGTGCAATCTACTGAAAACAGTTCAGACAAGTGAAACAGAACACGATTGAGATCCATATGCTAATTTGTTCTCTATAAGGTTGATATTCAGCATGGTATAAGCGGGCAGGAAAGGTGTCTACCCCTGCTGCCAATTTCATGCTACACTCACTGCCCAGCTACAGAGTCAACTACGTGTACATAAATTAAAATTTTGGTGCAATACTGTCCTGTCAAAGAAGGCGGGCCTCCTTATCTTTAGAGAACATACTATTTATTATGAATATCGTAATAAGGCAGGAAAGCTTCTCATTAATTATTTAAAATGGCAACATATAAAGTGGAAAAATCCATGCTTTCCAATCCAGATCCTAGGAGGATAGCTAATTTAGATTAATTTATGATAAGCTTTATTTTGGTGATCATTCTCATATTAAAGATTTTTTTTTTTTGTGATTTTTTTCCTCCTAATGTCTCACCTACTCAAGCAGAAGCTCCTAATCAACCTATGAGTGGCATTTTCGATAGGACATCTAAGGGGGTTCTTTTATCAAGCTGCGGTAGGGTTTTTTAACATGCGTTAAACCGCCTGCCACGCTAGCCGCTAACGCCTGCATTGAGCAGGCGTGAGTTGTTTAGCCGGCCGCGTGGGTTACTGCTTGATGAAATGTTCGACGCGCTCACCCCGCTAGCATTGGGTAGAGAAAACAACCATTTTTGAACTCGTAAAACTTCCAACTTTTTTTTTGGATGTCTAACTTTGGCCATTTGGGAAAACAAAAACACTCAAATTAAAATCATCCAAAACCAAGCCGCTTGGATATAGGCGGGGGGGGGGGGGGTGTCACCATTTATACTATACTGGCCACTGCTGTGAACTTTACATAAAGGGTGCCAGGTACACAATAACCCCCATAACATTATAGAGTGAGCTCTCCAAAACTCCCCCAAAACCTACTGTACCCATCTGTCTACTGTAAGGGTATATTCTTTATAAGCTTATTTAGCTATACAAGAAATCACAAAAAAACATTTTCTCTTTTTGTTATCTGTAATTATGACTATGTGTATTGGTTGTGGAATTTCTCTCCCCCCTCCCTGTTTTTTTATGAGAAATGAAACTTACTTTTCCTTGAGAAATGAAATTTACTTTTCCTCATAAGCTACACCCATTATTAGCTTGTGACTGGGCATGTACAAAGGGGGGGGGGGGGAGGGACTATAAATATGTGATGTTGGTCTGAATAAACACTTCATCTTTCTTTGGCTATCTGTGTGTGTGTGTGTTTTCTGTCCCCGGATGCATCTGTAGTCAGGACAGCAGAACGAGGCTAATGCAAATTGGGACCTATTCGTTTCATCTACCACCCCAATAGCTCTTATACCTGTAGGTATCGCTTATATGTACTGTAGATACAGTGGTTTTCGTTGGGCTCACACTTTTTCCCACAAGTGTACTAATTAGTATGTCACATGGACCAAGGTTCCCTTCTCTGGAGTTCACTGCACTGACCACCAGGCTATTCCAGGAACCTGCTTGCAGATCAGCTAGGACTGGCCATATTATATGCAGCTGTCACAGAGACAGATATGTATGGAGATCTTTGGGAGGTAGGAAGGGGGTTAGTGACCACTGAGGAAGTGTGTGGGGCCATGCCTTCATCTTTTCAGAGGCCATCTGATCAGTTTGGGTACCTTTTTGGCCCCTATTCATTTTTTAAACAGGTCTAGCTCCAAACATCCAAATTGTGCCCTGGACATTTTGTAAAAACTTTGATTATCACTGCAAAAAGTGCAAGTGCTAAATCTGACCAAATCCCATCACTAACACACCTCCAACATGTCCCCCTTGAAATTTAGATGCACTGCAGACAAAAAACCTAGCAGAATATCTAGAATAGGGGTGCCCAATAGGTCGATCGCGATCGACCGGTAGATCGCCAAGGCAAAGTGAGTCGATCGCAAAGCCTATCCCGTGCTCCATGATAGACTCACTTTGCCTTGGCGATCTACCGGGTCGATCAGCCTTCCTCTCCCCGACGTCAATTCTGCCATCGGAGAGGAAGTTCCGGGCCAGACAATCACTGCTGGTCAGCCCAACGCAGGGAAGCAGGGAGAGCTTTGGGCGGCAGTGGCTTTGGGGCCTGTTACCCGATGGCGGCGGTGGCTTGGGGGAGGGCAGGGAGAAAGAAAGGGAGCAGGCAGGGAGACAGGAGGAAAGAAGGGAAACAGAAAGAAAGAAAGGGGGCATGAAGATATAAAAAAAAAAAGAAAGTGAGGCAGGGAGAAAGAAAGGGCAGGGAGAGAGGAAGAAAAGTTGAGGGAGGGATTGAGGTCTGGAGGAGAAGAAGCATACAGGCTGAAAGCATACAGGCTGAAAGAAGGGAAGAAAGATTGGATGCACAGTCAGAAGAAGAAAGTGCATCCAGAGACTCATGAAACCACTAGACAACAAAGGTAGGAAAAATGATTTTATTTTCAATTTAGTGATCAAAATGTGTCCGTTTTGAGAATTTATATCTGCTGTCTATATTTTGTACTATGGCCCCCTTTTACTAAACCGCAATAGCGGTTTTTAGTGCAGGGAGCCTATGAGCGTCGAGAGCAGCGCGTGCCATTCAGCGCAGCTCCCTGCACTAAAAAACGCTATCGCGGTTTAATAAAAAGGGAGTGGGGTATATTTGTCTATTTTTGTATGGTTGTTACTGAGGTGACAGTGCATAGAGTCATCTGCCTTGACCTCTTTGAAAACACCCCGGTAATGGTAATTAACATTTTCTCTGCGTACAGTGTGCTTTGTATTTTTTTAAAAATGTTATTGTTGGTAGATCATTTTGTCTTGGTCATTTTAAAAGTAGCTTGCAAGCCCAAAAAGTGTGGGCACCCCTGATCTAGAAAGTCTTTTTCAAAAATGACAACCTGGATGTTTGGCAAGAGTAACATCTTTCTGTTTTGAAAATGAACCCCTATGTCTGGCAGTGAGATTTGTCTTAAGAGCAAAGCCCCAGGAGGAGATAAAATTCAATAGCAAAGCTATTATACATTTCAGCATTTACCCATCCCTACATTGCACCAGCTTTTTGAATTTTCACAGCAGTGTGGGATCTTTTACTAAAGCTGTCATAGTGGTTTTTCCAAAACCAGGGAGAGATCTCCTCTTTACAAAGAACCATTGCAAAATATGAGGGGTGTTCAAGATGCTGGCACTGCCATCTAGACATTGGGACACTGGATCATCTGTTGTTCTATTGTCCTTTGATACTTAACTTCTGGAGGTCAATATGGAGTAGAATTAACAATATATTGGACTCATCAATTCCACTGACATATGAGTCAGTCATATGTGGAACATTGTTACACATTAAGCCCCTAATGGATCAATATAAGAGCCGTCTTTTCCTTATCATGACCGGGATTGCCATCACAACGTCCAAGTTCCATCGATCCTGTGTTGTATAACTTTCGGTTATACATGCAGTATGACTAAGTCTAAACTGGCCCACGTCCCGCCCAACTTCCACCCTTGACACTCCTCCTGAAACGCTCAGTTTAGCTATGGTCATTCAGCGGCACTATGAAGGCTTAGGTCATTTAGAAATACGTCCATAACCCATTTTCATTATCGGCACTTGGGCATATTTTGACAATGTTCATCCAAATGCCTACTTAAGCCAGTTTTTTTGGACGTTTTTCTCTTTTGATTATAAGCCCCTAAGTGTTCAAGGCTTGTGCGGTTTAGGCAGAGCTTGCAGGAATAGAACAGGGACAGCGACAAAACTTGTGGGGACAGAATGGAGAAATTTAGTTCCTGTGGGGACGGGGACAAATTTTTCCCAGTGTCATTCTCTATCCAGAAGCAAAAGTCCTTCATCATCGCAGAAGACAGCTGCCATGCAGTGGCGTACCTAGGGTATGTGGCACCCGGGGCCCATCATTTTTTGACACCCCCCCCCCCTATGTAAAAAAATATTTTTTATAATGACCATGAAACAGAATAAATGGTCAGAATAGAAACAGGCAGTGAAAATTTTCTTATATTCCAAACATAACATAACATAAATTATGTCTGAATTGTCATGACATTAGAAGTACATATGGAGTAGTTGCAGGTGATGCTTGGGACAGTTCTGATTGTGTTAGTTCGGTTTTATGTGTTTTTTGAATAGAAGGGTTTTTATTTCTTTTTGAAGGTTTTGCAGTCTGTGGTCGATGTCAATTGGTTGTAGAGTTGGGGGTCGAGTGTTGCAGCTCGAATGGCTAGGAGGTTGTCGAACAGTTTTTTTCTTTTGACGTTTTTGGTTGGAGGGTGTGTGAATGGTGCGTGAGTTCTCCTATGTCTGTTTGAAGTGGATTGAATTATTTAGCTGAAGAAATTAGTTACCCCCTCATCCCACACACATTAATTCTCTTCCATTTTTGTTCCCATTATAAAAAACACTGATAAGTTCCCAGAAAAAAAATACATTAAAATAAGAAGTGAAAACAAAGGCCCCTACAGATGAGAACATAACATAAGAATAGCCTAACTGGGTCAGACCAATGGTCCATCATGCCCAGTAGCCCATTCTCATGGTAGCCAATCCAGGACACTAATACCTGGTCAAAACCCAAAGAGTAGCAACATTCCATGCTACCGATCCAGGGCAAGCAGACACTTCCCCCATGTCTTAATAACAGATTATGGACTTTTCCTCCAGGAATTTGTCCAAATCTTTCTTAAAACCAGCTACACTATCTGCTTTTACCATAACTTCTGGCCACTTCATTTTTAAGTTTAGATCTCTCCTTTCAAACAGAGACCTTGCTAGATGTCAAATACAGCACAAGGTAACTTCACATGGACTTAGCTGTGCAGGAAATGTGAATCTCCTCATACACCCACCATATAGTGCAAAAATGTGCAAAGGTCTGTTTTTTTCTTTCGATCACTACATAGCCTAATGCCACACAAGCAGCGCTGTTACAAACATATTCTGTAGGTCAATGCTAAGGATAACAAAGTTTCCTTCCTTGGACCAGAAGGAGATAAACCACTGGAAGAGATCCCAAAACAACACCCAAAGACCCACTCAGTGTGTGAACCAGTTGAGTGGAGTGGACTAACTGGGGGGTGGAAATGGGCCCGGAGTTTGCTCAGCAGAATTTCCCAGACCACCTCTTCCTCTCAACACATTGACACGCTGCCACCATCACCACTAGGAACACCTCACTGGGTAGGCCAGCTATGCTATAAACTTTATAAAACACATTATTATATTTTCTTATAAAGCACATATTTTAACTGAACTCTCTGACATCCTCAGCCTTTCCATTCACAAAAATTGAAGGAAGAAAAGTTCCCATTTCCTGCTGTCTCATGTCCCCGGCCTATACAATATTTTTTTTCTGCAGACCCTTCAAAAGTCTGACCAAATCCTCGTTTCACTTGCATTATAAAGTACTGAGGATGCCATCTCTCCCCAATCCCAGGTCCTAAAGTCTAAGACAGTAGCGCAAACTAATGCTGCCAGATACAGGAAAAAAATTTTTGATTCGATTCAGCCCTATTGAATTGGTTTTTCAATTCAATTTTCCTGCCCAGTTGGGTGATTTTTTTCAAAACTCCTGGTGGGTTTTATAGCTTTTTCACCCCCTTTGGCTTCTCCTAACCACACTGGCGCTGTGGTGTAAATAAAATAAAGAAACAAAAAGGACTTTTCCTCTCTCTGTTAAATCCTAGCTCACGTTTGCAGTCCAACACCAGCTCTGTCAGGATACACATTTCAAATCTGACATATTATAATCACAAAACAGAAAATAAAATTAATTTTTCTACCTTTTGTTGTCTGGTTATATTTCAAATCTTGTTGGTCCAAGGCTCTGGTTTTCTTCTGATAACTTGCTTGCCAGGGTCTCCTTCTTTCTGCATGCTAACCATCCATCTGCCAACTCTGTCCTCCCTTTCCATTTCCCTTCCCTTCCCAGGAAGTCTGGTATCTTTCCTTTTTTTCATCTCCCTCCACAGATCCACCTTTTTTTAAATACCCTTTCATCCGGCATCTCTCCCTCCTTCCCCACCACCCCAGAGTCCACCATCTCTCCCTTTCTTTTCCTAATTACCCTCCTATCCAGTATCTCTATCCCTCCTCCACACCATCCCTTGTGTCCAATTTCTCTCCCTTTCTGTTCCTTCCCTCCCTAAATCCCATGGTCCATCATCTCTCTCCCTCTCCTCTATTTTCAGACCCATTATTTCTTCCCCCCCCCAAAGTTTGGCATATGCACATCTCTTTAAACACCCCCTTCCCTCCGTGTACTTCTAAATCATGGTCCCCCCCAAAGGCCTGTCCCCCCTTAAAGGTCTGCCTGTCCCCCCTTGAAGGCCTGCACCCCCCTTGACGGCCTGTCCCATCCCCTTGTAGGCCTGTCCCCCCCTTGAAGGCCTGCCTGCCTGTCCCCCCCTTGAAGGTCTGTACCCCCCGAAGGCCTGCACCCCCCCCGAAGGCCTGTCCCCCCCTTGAAGGCCTGTCCCACCCCCTTGTAGCTTCTCCCCCCCCCGAAGGCCTGCACTCCCTTGAAGGTCTGCACCCCCCCGAAGGCCTGTCCCCCCCTTGAAGGCCTGTCCCACTCCCTTGTAGGCCTGTCCCCCCCTTGAAGGCCTGTCCCACTCCCTTGTAGGCCTGTCCCCCCCTTGTAGGCATGTCCCCCCTTGAAGGCCTGCCTGCCTGCCTTTCCCCCCCTTGAAGGCCTGTCTCCCCCTTGAAGGCCTGCACCCCCCCTTGAAGGCCTGCACTCCCTTGAAGGTCTGCACCCCCCCGAAGGCCTGCCCCCCCCTTGAAGGCCTGTCCCACCCCCTTGTAGGCCTGCCTGCCTTTCCCCCCTTGAAGGCCTGTCCCCCCCTTGAAGGCCTGCACCCCCTTGAAGGTCTGCACCCCCCCCAAAGGCCTACACCCCCCCCGAAGGCCTGCACCCCCCCTGAAGGTCTGCCTGCCCCCCCTTGAAGGCCTGCACCCCTTGAAGGTCTGCACCCCCCCCGAAGGCCTGCCTGCCTGCCTGTCACCCCCTCCCCCTTGAAAGCCTGCCTGTCTGCCTGCCCGCCCGCCCCACCCTGAAGGTCTGATGCCCCGACCCACCCCGAAGGACCGCTCGCCCCCCTGGCCTCCCCGCACCACCTATGAAGCAGCCGCAGCAGGATCGCAAAGTCAGCGTCAGCGATCCCTGCGCTGCTTCCTGCGCCACGGTCCCGCCCCTCCTCTGATGTCAGAGGAGGGGCGGGATCGCGGCGCAGGAAGCAGTGCCTAAGCAGCACAGGGATCGCTGACGCTGACTTCGCGATCCTGCTGCGGGCTGCTTCACAGGTGGTGCAGGAAGGTCAGTGGGGCGAGCGGTCTTTCGGGGGTGGGGGGGGACTGAACGGCAAGGCCGGGAGCACCCCCTTAGGGCTGGCACCCGGGGCGCACTGCCCCCCCCCCACCCCACCCCTTGGTACACCACTGCTGCCATGACTTTGCCTGCAGATTTTCCTTTCTTGAACTATTTTGGGGTGGGAGATGACTTGTACTTCCACTGTAATGACTCCATTTTGGACTCAGGATCTCTGTGTTAGACCCAAGTCTCATCTCCAATCACCAAATGATGAAAACAATGTACGTGATCTTCAAGGAGCATCTCCAAGTTCTCCTGAGAGGACTGGAGCCTCGTAGCCTTCCGACATGTCAGCATTCTTGGAACCCATCTTTCACTAACTTTCGGCATGCCAAATTTTCATGAATTATTTTCCAAACTGGACCTGCCAAGAGGCCCATTTCTTCAGCTATTCGGGAAACCTTAATTTGTCTAACAAAATGAAATCCTTCATTTTTGCACATTTCTGTGGCAGTTGCTTCCACAAGCCGTCCTGTTGAGGGTCATCTCCATTGGACTCTCTTCCCCACTTAAACTGCTTGCTCCAAAATTGTACTTTGTGGGATGATGGGGCAGACTCACCATAAAATGCAGTCATGCATTCATATATATCCGTTGGCTTTTACCCTTCTTAGGCAAGAAATGGTATCATTGAACAGTGCTCCAAATCTGTCTCTTGGAATGTTAGACTCACACCTAACTGACACCTAAGTAACGCCTACCTAACTCGCATCTAACAAGCGCCAGCTTATGCTCAAAAGTAGACCGATTTTTGTAATGCCTACATTTTAGGCATTAGGTAGACGCGTTAGCACACTCAGCAGTAAGCGATTCTGTATATGGATGTCTATTTTGAAGTCACGCCCACATCACACCCATCCTGTTAGGCGTGAATTTTCTGATGGGCGTCCACAAAATTCTGGACATCTATTTTGAGAATCATGTCCAGCGTTTGGACATCTAAGTTCCAATTAATGCTTGTTAAAGTCATTAATTGGGCTTATTATCCACTTTATTTAGACGCCTAAGTCCATGGACATCCACATTGTGGACACCTAAAGTTAGATGTCCTTTACAGAATTTGCCCCAGTGGGTCTACCTTGGGGGGAGATCAAACGCTTATGAATCTTAGGTAATGAATAACATACTGGAAGCCTCGGATATTGTACATTCAAGAATTTCCACTCTCTACTCTTGATGTATTTTGATTCATAGGCTTCTACTATCAGAGCATTAATCTCCTCCCGCAGTAAGAAAGTCGGGTCCCCTTCTAGAACTTTATTCTCCTGTTGATTCTGAAGTCTCAGATTTTCCATCCAGAATCACAATTGCTCCCCCCCCCCTTATCTGCTCTTCTAATTATAATTTCTGACCTATTTTTTAATTATTCAATTGCTGCACGTTCCCTTCTCGACATATTAGATGGATACCTCTTCCCACTTTTTTCCATCGCTTCAATATCTCTCAGTGTAAGTTTTTCAAAAGCCTTAATCAAAGGATCTTGAGGTCCTGGGGGTATCCATGTAGATTTTGGATGAACCAATGAGGTATCATTGATCATCTCCTCTTTTTGTGCAAAAAACATCTTAAATTTGTAAAGCCTAGATGAATTTCTGAATATCCACTCTAGAGCGGAATGGATCATGTAATTGCGTAGGGACATAAGATAAACCCTTGGAAAGAACAACTCTTTCCATCTCTATCAGTTGGTACTTAGAAAGATTTACTATGGTAATCTTTGCATCCTCTGAGATCGAGTCTGTGGGTGGGGGCCCTGTCCGTTGTTGTTTCTGCTGTTGCTTTGTCTTGGATTGCCTCTTCTCCATCCAGTTTGATGGTACTGCTGTTGTCCTTAAAAAACCTCGGGAATCTGAATCTGATGCAAATCTGTGACTAGAAGCATCAGATAGACCTGCAAACAACACTCTTCTACCCTTGGATTTTCTAATTCGGCCTTCATTTGACTTTTGTTTTTGCTCTTGGTTTTGTTATTTGCATTTTAAAATATTAAAAATTAAAAACACAATAATATCAGGAAACAGAATTTAAAAACAAACACTGGGTTTTACTAAACCACAGAAGAGCTTCTTACCGCCAGCCGGTGAGGTAAATGCTCCAAGGAATAGAATAAGTGTTGGAGCATTTACCTCGCCAGCCCACAGTAAGAACCTCTTCCTCAGTTTAATAAAAGGATCCCAAAGATAGCTACTAGGGCTGAACTATTAGTACATATTAAATCATTCAGGAAAAAATATAGAGATACAGATACATTAATTTTATATATATAGATCAGATAAATATATGCAGTTTAGCCTATTTGTCTTATAACCTAAGTAATTTCTAATCACACAAAATTAATATCAAACACTACAACTATAATTTGTTTGGGTTGTGTTCTTTTTTTTCTGTTGTAGCTATTTTTGCTTCACTTATTCATTCTAGCACTTGAACTAGACAGTGAAAAAGCTGAAAGCGTGGTTAAGTGTTTTGTGAGGAAATCATTTATAATAAAGCTGGCATGATTTGGTTTATTGTTTGTAAGTAAGGGTCAGGATTTAGTTCACAGTGTTAAACTCTTTATGCTGCATGTGATTTGTCAAGCTTTGTCAGGAACAAAAAGTTCTGGGGATGTGCAGAGCATGACTGTGTGGTTTCCTTGGAAACACTGCTAGGTAGGCTATGGAAATCCTGAAAAGGCCAGAGGATGAGTGACAATACAAGGCCTTAGTGCCTGATCTGAAGAGCCAGACTGAATTAATGAGATTTTTCAGAGCATTATTAGTAAGACTTGCACAGTATGGCACTCAGGCCTCATGCATTTCCTCAGTTGCAATTTTGGAGAATATAAATGGAGAGAAGTAATTGCTGATTTAAGCCCTGTAAGATTATTAACCTGCAACATTCAAAGAGTCTAATGAAAAGCAGAAGTTCTCTTCCTATTTGGTTATTTTATGTGTTACTCTTTTGTCTTCTATTGTATGTGGAGGTGGGAATTTAAAGGGTATTTAATCTGGTCATTATAATTTTAGAATCTGTGAACATGTTATAAAAATACAGCCTGCTTTAAACAATATCTTCTCAGGTTGTATGAATTAGTTAATTGTTAATTATGACTACTAAAAAGCATGCTCATTAATTAACAAACTATCGTGCTCCTTGTGAACCTGGGCAAGTCACTTAACCCTTCATTATCCCAGGTACAACCCCCCCCCCCCCACACACACACACACACACACACAGACACACTTAAGATTGTGAGCCCACTAGGGACAGAGAAAGTACTATATCTGTATATAATACGAAGGTGAATCAAAAATTAAAGGCAATTGTTAAATTACACAATATCCGGAACAGAGCTAGCGAAATGCAATGTATGTACTTATACATTGCCTGTTAGATAGTTCGTCCACACCCAGTGCAGTGCTTGGCCTTTGATCATGTGGCAGCCAGAAGTCAGAAACATGGACGCTCTATTGCAAGACTGCACCATTGAAGAACAACATGTGGTGCGCTTTCTGTGGGCAGAGGGAGTGAAACCTGTGGAAATTCACTGTCAGATATTGAGTCAGTATGGACATAGCACCATGAATAAACAAAAGGTTTATGAGTGGGTAAAAAGGTCTAAAGCTGGAAGAACAGGTGTAACCTACGAATGTTGTTCCAGGCGACCACTAGCATCGCACACACAAGAGCACATTGACAGGATGGATGCCTTGATTAGAGAAGACTGATGGATAACGTTGCAAATTTGGATATTAGCTATGGATCTGCATTTGCCATAATGCATGATGACTTGGGATACGGGAAAGTCTGCGCACAGTGGGTTCCCAATTAGTTTACTGCACAAGCAAAAACATGTAGAGGTTGCAACCCAGTTCCTGGTATGAAGATCTGAATATTCTGGAGAGAATTGTCACCGGTGGCGAGACACGAGTACGTCACTGCAACCTGGAGAGCAAAAGACAAAGCATGATAAAGAAAAGGAAGCAGTACTCGCCTGGCTTCGGGAGCAGCTGAAAAACTTCTTCTCGGCAGGAATGCAGAAGCTAGTTGAGCGATACGACAAATGTGTCGTCCTGCTGGGGACTATGTGGAAAAGCGATATGTTGAAATGTTCACAGTTACTTCTATTAAAGCCATTAAATGTATTTTGCCTTTACTTTTTGTTTTACCCTCAAATACGTATGTATGAACTGCTTTGGTTGTACCATCAACAGGTTGTATATCAAATGTATAACTATGTACCCTTACCCTTAATTCTTTACATTTTGAAAATGGTATATGTTTTTCAAAGTTTTGCATCTGTGTCTGGAGTAGCAGTAGGGATCCCTCCAAAGATTCCTTGTGTCACTACTCTAATAGAATTTTTTCTCATGTCTGACCTCAGTAGTAGGAAGGCAGAGCCAGGATTAACTTGAGTACATTCTGGCCTCTTCTAGAAACAGGTAGAAATTAGGAGCGATAGATTATAACAAACACAGATGCAAAAAAAAAAAAATACTATGAAAAGAATACTACATAAACTTCTCTCACCCATCTCTGACAAAGTTTGAAGGGAACAGTTTAAAATGTTTTTGATGTAATCAGTGGCTTAGTAAGGGAAGGGTGGGGGGATTCGATCCACTTTGGACACTATCTTGGTAGGGGCACCGGCACCTGTCCTGCTCTCCACTACCCCCACCATCGTGCATGCAACTCTTCCCTTTATTTAACGTTCCCGTCATGAGAAGTGACCCCAACCTGCTGCTCGTACCAGCGTCAGCTCTTCCTCTGATGCCACTTCCTGGACCCACGTCTAGGAAGTGATGTCAGAGGAAGAGCCAATGCTGGCGCGAGCAGCAGGTTGGGGTTGCTGCTCAGACAGAGAACATTAAAGAGGTAGGGATGCATGCACACGGAAGGAGGGAGTGGGGAAGGAGCGGATGGGGGTGGGGGGCGGAGAAGAGGGCGGGGGAGGGGCACCGCCACCCTGGGCGCCTCTCACCCTCGCTGTGCCACTGGTAATACAATGTGGTATCCAATAACCATTTTCTTAGGTTTTCATTTTAAGTGAAGGACAAAAGAGGCCATCACAAAAGACTTTAGCATATGAAATCTGCTGAACTCAGCAAAATGTAATACAGGCCACTGGCACCTGCTTGCAGTGCAGCTAATTCTCCTCTATCAACTGGTTTACAATAAGGGCCAGATTCTATAAATGGTGTCAAAAATTTAGCACTGGTAAAATTCAGTGCTTAGCGCTATTCTATAAGAGGCACTTCGGGATGAGCACTCCTTGTAGAATAGCATTAAGCGCCAAATTCAAGCCCTCTTTTACTAAGTTGCGGTAGAGGCCTCTACTTTGGCCCCGGGGTACTAAATACTCCGATGTTCAATTCCATGAGCGTCGGAGCATTTAGTTCTCTGGGCTGCAGTAGAAATCTCTACCGCGGCATAGTTAAAGGGGGGAGGGGGGTCAATGCTCAAATTTAGATACCAAATGTGGCACTGAACTTTGGGAGTGAGGACTTGCGCTAGCTGAAACATGATATAAATCCGGGGGGGGGTGCAAAATTAGGCGTGGATGCCCACTGTTTTGTAACACTGTGCATATCTTTTGTGAATACTCCCGACTGACCTGGTCATGCCTCTCCCGTGGCCACAACCCTTTTGAGTTGTGCATGATCTAGTTGGACACCCGTTGTTACAGCATAGCACGTATTCAGATTGGCAGCCAAATCATAATTAGTGCCAATTAAAATGCTTGTTAGCACCAATAGTTGGGTGACCTTTATAAAATACAGGGGTTAAATGTCTTGTGCATTCTTTTAATAGCGTAACATCACTCTTGCTAAGCCATGCACAAAAAAGCACTTATAGACAGCATTTCTTACATGCTGATAGAGTAGACCTAACCCTCTCCTGCAGGAATACAATAATTCATTCCATAATCTTCTTTGAATCAGCAGTTTTAGAAATTTCCAATTCAGTTCATTTTTGCTATTTTCTCTCGTACACATGATCATGGGAAAAGGAAATAGTTAGGACCTGACTCAAATGGTACACCGATGAAAGCGTACGGGACATTGACGTGCCAACACCTGCACGCAGGATGAAAGCACACCGCTGGTTCTGCCACTTTTACGCCTCGGTGTTAACGTTCTGAGGGGAGGTGGAGGGCGGAAACCCCCAGTACACTTACTGTGTTTCTGTTGGGGGGTGGTTTGGAAGGGGGACCCCCCCCATATACGAAAACTTCCATTCACTCGCTATTCGCGAGTGTTTGGGAGTTTTAAGTGTAGCTGGGGGTTCCCCACACACACACCCTCCAGCGGGAGCGTGAGCTGTTATAAGTGTGGGGGTTCCCCCTACATCCCTCTCAGAATGTTAAAGGTAAGGTGTAAATGCGGTGGAACCGGCGGCGCACTTTCATCCTATCCACAGGTTTCAGAGCACGATTGTCGGCGCACAAATAACCAACGCGCTTTTGATGTGCCGCCAACCCAAATTCATCATTACTTGAGCAGATTTATTTCTTGTCTCCTTGTATTGAGCTGTCATACTGATACTAGGAGACCTGATCCTGCATGGTTTTGATCTGCATATTCTCACCATCTCATTAGTGACATAATCAGGGTCAAGGAATGGCCATCGACATGGTAGATGAGGTTTAACGTGGATAAGTGTAAAGTGATGCATGTTGGTAACAAAAATTTCATGCACGATTACAGGATGTCCGGGGCGGTATTTGGTGAGACCTCCCAGTAAAGGGACTTGGGAGTTCTGATCGACAAGTCAATGAAACCGTCCATGTAATGTGCGGCGGCAGCAAAAAGGGCAAACAGAATGCTAGGAATGATAAAGAAGGGGATCACGAACAGATCAGAGAAGGTTATCATGCCGCTGTACCAGGACATGGTGCGCCCTCACCTGGAGTATTGCATCCAGCACTGGTCGCCGTACATGAAGAAGGACACGGTACTACTCGAAAGGGTCCAGAGAAGAGTGACTAAGATGGTTAAGGGGTTGGAGGAGCTGCCTTACAGCAAGAGATTAGAGAAACTGGGCCTCTTCTCCCTCGAACAGAGGATATTGAGAGGGGACATGATCAAAACATTCAAGGTACTGAAGAGGATAGACTTAGTAGATAAGGACAGGTTGTTCACCCTCTCCAAGGTAGGGAGAACAAGAGGGCACTCTCTAAAGTTGAAAGGGGATAGATTCTGTACAAACGTAAGGACGTTCTTCTTCACCCAGAGAGTGGTAGAAAGCTGGAACGCTCTTCCAGAGGCTGTTATAGGGGAAAACACCCTCCAGGGATTCAAGACAAAGTTAGACAAGTTCCTGCTGAACAAGAATGTGCACTGCTAGGGCTAGTCTCGGTTAGGGTGCTGGTCTTTTGACCAGAGGGCTGCCGCGTGAGCGGACTGCTGGGTATGATGGACCACTGGTCTGACCCAGCAGCGGCAATTCTTATGTTCTTATGCCCTTCCTGAGGTTCTTCTGCATGTCAGTGCCTGACATAAAAAATGAATGAAACACATTCAGAATTGTGCAATTTTTGTATGGAAAAACCAGAATAATCTACAAGCCATGTCTATACAGTATACTGTATAGAGAGAGCAGTAGTTGTAAAAAAAAAATTACAGGCAGAAATACCTATTCCCTACCAGTTACAAAAGTTAATATTGTATTGATCCCCTGGGAATCTTAAAAATCATGTCAACCCCTCATTTTCACACCTTTCAGTAGGAATTTACATTTTCTTTATGAATGTTAAAATGTGAACAGGGGGATTTGGGGTTAATTCTGCCGTTGCTGATCAAACTGGGCAGGACCATGATTTTAGATGAATTGCAATTCATTCCATCTCTGTTTGTCACTGAAGACACAAATTATGTGGATCAGTGATTGGAATGGTCCTGTTTAGAGAATGAGATGGGGACAAATTAGTCCCCGTCCCGCAGGAACTCAATTTCCCCGTTCTGCCCCATTCCTGTAAGCTCTGCCTTAACTGCTCAAGCCTTACATAGAAACATAGAATATGACGGCAGAAAAGGGCCGTCGGCCCAACACGTCTGCCCACTCAGAAGAACCCTCCCCTTAAAAGAACATTCCCCCTAAGCAATTTCCCAAAGTGAACCCACATGTTTATCCCATCGTTTCTTGAAGTTGAGCACATTGCTGGCCTCAACTACCTGACGTGGAAGGCCATTCCAATGATCAACCACCCTTTCGGTGAAGAAGTACTTCCTGATGTCACCATGAAATCTCCCACCCTTGAGTTTGAGCAGTTGCCCTCTTGTTGCCGTGGGACCCATAAGAAAAAGGATATCTTCCTCCACCTTGATACAGCCTGTAAGATATTTGAACGTCTCTATCATGTCTCTTCTCTCTCTGCATTCTTTGAGAGAATATAGCTGCAGCCTGCTTAGACGCTCTTCATATGGGAGATCCTTGAGTCCTGAGACCATCTTGGTGGCCATTCGCTGGACCGATTCAATTCTCTTCACGTCTTTTTGATAATGTGGCCTCCAAAACTGAACACAGTACTCCAGATGAGGTCTCACCATGGACTTATACAACGGCATTATGACTTCAGGCTTTCGGCTGACAAAACTTCTCCGGATGCAACCCAGCATTCGTCTAGCCTTGGCCGAAGCTTTCTCCACTTGAGTGGCTGTCTTCATATCTACACTAATGATTACACCCAGGTCCCGTTCTTCGACGGTTCTTGTTAAGGTTTCCCCGTTCAGGGTGTATGTTCTGCTGGGGTTACCATTACCAAGGTACATAACCTTACACTTTTTGGCATTAAAGCTCAGTTGCCAAGTTTTAGACCATTGTTCCAGTAAAATTAGGTCCTGCCTCATAGTGTCGGGCACAGTTGCACTGTCAACCACGTTGCATAGCTTAGCGTCATTGGCGAATAGTGTAATTTTACCTTGAAGTCCCTGAGGTAGGTCCCGTACAAAAATATTAAACAGTATCGGACCCAAGACCGAGCCCTGCAGCACTCCACTGATCACAGCCAATGTTTCTGAGGGGGTACCATTTACCACTACCCTCTGACGTTTACCACTGAGCCAGTCTTTAACCCATGCAGTCAGAGTTTCTCCTAATCCCATCGCTTTCATCTTGTTTAATAACCTACGGTGTGGGACACTATCAAAAGCTTTACTGAAGTCTAAATACACAACATCCAGGGATTCCCCCCTGTCCAGTTGTTTCGTTACCTAGTCAAAGAAGCTTATCAGATTGGATTGACAAGACCTTCCCTTCGTGAACCCATGCTGCTGAGGGTCCCTCAGCTTCTCGTCATCTAGAATCGTATCCAATCTGTTTTTAATAAACGTTTCCATAAGTTTACACACTATTAATGTGAGACTCACCGGTCTGTAATTTTCAGCCTCTGACTTGCATCCCTTTTTGTGGAGCAGAATGATGATAGCAGTTTTCCAGTCCAAGGGGACTTTTCCCTTGTTTAGGGAAAGATTGAGAAGCTCAGATAACGGCTCTGCCAGGACATCCCTCAGTTCTCTAAGTACTCAGGGGTGCAGATTATATGGCCCCATTGCTTTGTTCACTTTTAGCCTCGATAGCTCATAGTATACATTGCTCACGGTAAATTCAAAATCCCGGAATGGGTCCTCCGAGCATACCCTTGTTAGCAGCTGCGGTCCGGATCCCGGCGCCTCACAAGTAAAGACCGAGCAGAAGTATCCATTGAGTAGTTCGGCTTTGTCTGAGTCCAATTCTACATAGTTACAGTCAGGTTTCCTTAGGTGCACAATCCCGTCTGTATTCCTTTTTCTGTCGCTAACATACCTGAAAAAGGATTTATCCTCTTTGTTTACATGCCTAGCTATATTTTCTTCCATCCGGAGTTTGGCATTCCTGACTGCTGTTTTAACAGTTCTAGATTTCACCAGATAGGCTTGTTTAGCTGCTTTAGCTTCCGGTCATTGTTTGTAGGATACAAATGCTCTTTTCTTCTGCTTAACTAGTTCCGAGATCTCCGCTGAGAACCATTGGGGTCTGTTATTTCTCCGTTGTTTACTCACAGTCTTTATATAGAGGTTGGTTGCTTCCTGTAGGGTAGATTTCAGAGCCGACCACATTATCTCCACACTGTCCGTTGTGTCCTGGTTTTGCAGTGCCTCAAAGACATAATCTCCCATGCTCTGGAAGTTAGCCCCCTTAAAGTTAAGGACCTTTGTCGATGTGTTTGACCTAGTGACTTCCTGAGGTGAAACCACGCCATGTTGTGGTCACTGGAGACCAGTGCCTCATCTACCGAAACCTTTGTGACACTGTCACCATTGGTGAGCAACAGGTCCAGGATCGCCTGATCCCTGGTGGGCTCCAGTACCATCTGTTTGAGGTGTGATCTCGTATGGAGGCTAGTAGCCTCCTGCTGCCACTGGTCATAGCGGAAAGTTTGTTCCAGTCTACATCAGGCATATTGAAGTCCTCCAACAGCAAAGTGTCTCCACGCAGAGTGATGGTCTCAATGTCTTCAATTAGTTCTTTGTCTATGTTGTCTTGTTGTCTTGGAGGTCTGTATACAACACCAAGATACAGGCATTTGTCGTTGCCTCTGGCAAGGTTCACCCAGAGTGATTCCCCCATATACTTGACGTCTATGATCCTGGTAACTTTGATGTCCTCTCTGATGTATAGTGCTTCCCCTCCTCCGATTTTGCCTTCTCTGTCTCGATGGAGCAAGTTATATCCTGGTATAGCCATATCCCAGTCATGGGATTCCGTGAACCAGGTTTCCATTATCGCTACCACATCCAGGTCGGTATTTCTTATTTCTGTTTCCAATTCCAGAATTTTATTGCCCAAACTACGTGCATTAACATACATAGCCTTCCATTCTCTATGTTTATCCGGTCTGCATGGAGATTTTCCCGTTCGAGTTAGTTTGTCCCCCTCAGTACTGTCTTTGACGCAGATACTTACCTCCGACTCTAAGATGGAGTTATTTACCTTATGAGGATGAGAGTGGGTCCCCTCCCCCAGCTCTCCTAGTTTAAAGCCTTCCAGAGTAGGTGAGCCAGATGTCGTCCAAAGACGTTCTTCCCTCTTCTGGTCAGGTATAGCCCGTCTGATCCCTGTAGTCCTTGAAGTACCTCTCCATGGTCTAAGAAGCCGAAGTTCATCTCTTTGCACCATCCACGTAGCCACTCATTGGTCCTCTGGATACGTTCTTCCCTAACTCTCCCCTTGTCTCTCACTGGGAAGATGGAGGAGAAGACTACCTTATGATTTTAAAGTGTTTGAGGCTTGTGCAGATGAGGACAAAGCTTTCAGGAATGGGACAGGGACAGGAAAAGAACTCACTGGGATGGGATGGGCAAATAAATTCCCGTGGGGACTGGGAAAAATTTGTCCCCATGTCATTCTCTAGTCCTGCTGCATCAAGTGCACTACTTAAAGCCACTGGAAGGCTTTGACATGGAGGGAAAATTACTGACGCAAGATAGAAGGACTGAGTGGTCTAGGGAAGTTGAGTAAATTTATACCCGAAAAAGGTTTGACGCACCTGGCTTGAAACCAGACTTGAAAAGGGCCGAAGGCCCCAAAAATTGAAACCCAGCAAAAATAAAAAAAAAATTTCAAAGGGTGAAAGATAAAAGAAAATAAAGCAAAATAATGAAGAAACAAAGACCCGGGAAGGCACAAAAAAATGAGTTTGATGCACTTTTGGATTGGCTCCAAAAGAACACAGCTCAACTCCGTGGAAAACTGAGAACTGATGATCCTGCTAGCCGACGTCGAGCAGGAAGGCACCAGTGCATGCGTGGTATGGGCAATCTTGAAACCTTCAGAAGATTTAAAGTGAGAGTACACTTTTTATACTGTTCATGCTGGGCTCCGTGGATGACGTTACCCACATGTGAGAATATGTTGCTTGCTTGTCCCTGGATAAATCTATTTCCATTCCTAAATCAATAATAGCAAAAAATGTCAAACTCAGTCTTTTACTTAGCTTAGCTTTTTATGTAGCTATATCCAGTATAGTCAGGAGGCACTGTTAACCAATACAGCTGTCGACTCCGACGCGGCCAGTTTTATGTGGTGTCCCCAACCACCGCATCAAGGATTTTCTTCAATTGCTGTCCAATACAATTCTTAATCAGCCATTAGTGTGTGAGCACTAACTGGCACCCGTTTTCTTGGTGGTAAGGGCTCACGCATTAATCCTGCTCTAATTGGTTAGCTTGCAGAAATGTAGATATGCTAACTGATTAACAAGAATATGCCTACTCTCCGCCCCTAGACACCTCCCCAATGCTAAAAAATATAATTTGGGGGATCGGCATGGGAAACGTGTGCCAATTCCAAAACTACCACAGGACACCTGAGCTCACCCCTTCGTAGTGCTGTTTAACCTGTGGTAAGCACACATTAGTGCTTACCAAAACTTAGTAAAAGGGCCCCTAAGTTAATTTGTCCACGGTGTTTTTCATATTTGGTCAGTGACATTAAAGAAAACAGCAACAGTGGCGCTTTTAGTACAAAGGATTGAATGCCTTACTGGTAACAACTGATGAATGCACCAACTAGAGAACGTAATCTGACAGAGTGCTTTCAAACCTTGTAGAAACTATAAAAACACTGTGGAATGATGGTGTTCTTTTTTTATGGACTTTATTAAGAAAAGTCAAAGTTCAAAAGTACAATAATATAATCCACTCAAAGATAAAATAATTCACATGAGAATAAAATAATCCACATAAAAAAACCTAACTTTGACTTTTCTTAATAAAGTCCATAAAAAAAAGAACATCCTCACTCCACAGTGTTTTTTTGGTTTGTCCTGGGTTTTTTTTAATCTGTGGATTTCCTGAGGTCAATTTTTTTGGTTTTGGCTTCAAACCTTGTAGGTCATCATAAAGGTGGAAACTGCTCCTTTTGTAAAACAAATTTTTTCATATACTAAGATGAAATCAGACATATTTTTCAAATTGTTATACTAAAGGTAGAGTTATCAGATGTCCGGGAAAATCCAGACATGTCCTCTTTTTAGAGGATTGTCCGGGTGCCCGAAGGGATTTCCAAAACCCTGCAGTTTGTCCAGGTTTTGGAAGTCCTGAGCTTGGAGGTCGCATCTGGAAGCCTTTGCGCATGTGCGGCTGTCACTGTGATGACATCATACGCACGCGTGTGATGTCAGTGCGTAGACATCCGTGCACGTGAGAAGGCTTCCATATGCGGCCTTCGAGCTCGGGGAGATTTGTGTGGGGGCAGGGTTGGGGTGGAATGGGGTGAGGTCAGCGGCGGAACAGGGCAGGAATGAGGGTGGAATGGGGCAGGGCCATGCGTCCTCTTTTTTCAACTTAAGGGCCTTTTACTACGCTGCATTAAACAGATAGTTTTGGTTTTACCATACAGTAGACATCAGCTCAGTCCTGAGCTAATATCTTCTGCGTTAAAAAAGCGAGTAGTGCAGTAAAAATCCTTCATTAGCTGCCTAATGTGGAAAAGGGTGAAAACTGGACAGAGGAGTGGACAGCTGTGACATGGGTTGTTACTGTGAACTAGCTGTTAACAACTGCAATAGCATAGCACCAGTTACTACTGTGGAACTGGGAAAAATTCTATTTTAGAAATATATTTGTAACTCTAGTTATTAGGCCAGGATTCTAGAACATGGTAGGCCTGATGTGCATTAGCTTAGTGCATTGATTGTGAATAACAGGATATATTGTTACTTGACTCTGTCTGAAACCTTCAGGAAGGGAAAAACATTGTAAGTCACTCGTATCTTGGGTAGTGACCAGTTTATAACCCTAATAAATATTAGACATCCAGATGGTCAACGGTGAAGGAGAGTATCATGAAAGAGTAAACTAACCAATGCAGCTGTAATAATGAACCTATTTTTATGTAGTCATGTGATCCCTTTTGTGTTTAAGATGCCAAATTATTGGCCTCTGACCAGAATTAAGAACATACTTTGTCTGCCTTTAAGAGTCATGTCCTTGTATATCAACATAAACAATTGTTAAATGGAGCACAGACTAGTATATATTTATTTTGACACCACCACCTCTGAAGGAGACGGTAAGGGCAGCCGTACTATCAGCAGTTCAATAATACAGCTTCTAACAGGGGAAGTGCCACAGTGGTGCCCCCCACCCCCATATCCAATCCCTTTTTCAATATATCCCCCCCTCCCCAGGTCTGATCAGGGCCGGATTATAGGCCTAGTGAGCATGTGCCTCAGAACCGAAGACTTCAGGGAGGGCCACTGGTGTGCTTCTCCTGACTGTCCAGCTTACACCCCTGGCTCTCCCATCTCCCCACCTCCACTGCTGCAATTGAATCTTTAGGTATCCGGCAGCAGCAATGAGGTGAGTCTGCTGCCATTAGCCTGCCCCAGAAGCTGCCTCACTGCAGCGACTTTTGTTCTTGTGTAGGCAGGATGCTGCAGAGGGTGGGGGGGGGCTTTCGGAGCAGGCCAAAGGAAGCAGGTTCACCTCTTTGCCGCTGCCGGTTGCCCTATAACCCCTACCCTGGCATTCAGTTTTGGTTTTTTTTTTCATATTTTGATTTATTAGATTGTGAGCTCACTCGAACAGGGACTGTTTCCTTCATGACGCTGTACAGCACAGTGCGCATCTGGTAGCGCTCAGTAAATGAGCGGTTGAGCTGTAATTTATAGGTTGAGATGGAATAATCTTACGATTTTTGCTGATGTATGGGATCTTTAAGTTGTGCAAATTCTGAAATATGTATGCGATACTGTGAGCCGCCTGGATAAAGGCGGATTAAAAATGCTTTAAATAAATAAATAATAGTAGTAGTAGATAAAAAGGAAGTGGAACTGTGGAGCCAGGAGCAAGGGGGATATATTAAGGACTATAGTAACTGCTTTGGTCCAAGCTCATAATCCACCCTCCTCTTCCCTGTAGGCTGCTTGGAAAGGAGGGACTAGAGAAGAATGCTCTGGTTTAAACCTTTAACTGGCAGATAGTGAAATGGGTGCTTTATGTAACTTGATGTTGAACGAGAGCAACAGTGCCAAGTAAACAGGCATTTCCTTCATGCACCCCAGTTCATAATGTTATTACATTACATGAGTACCGTATTTGCCGGCGTATAAGACGACTTTTCAGTACCTTAAAATCCTCCCCAAAGTCGGGGGTCGTCTTATACGCCGGGTACAGTTTACATGCCCTTACTTGCGGGGCTGGATGTACTCAGTCGCGCGGCTCTTCTTCTCCCTACCTTCTCTGCTTGCAGCACAGAGCCAAACGGAAGTCTTCCCGCCGTCAGCGCTGACGTCGGAGGGGAGGGAGGGCTTAAACAAAGCTTAAACAAAGCCCTCCCTCCCTCCGACGTCAGTGCTGACGTCGGGAAGACTTCCGTTCGGCTCTGTGCTGCAGGCATGGCAGGTAAGGAGAAGGAGAGTAGCCTCGCGGTTCGAGTGGCTACCAAGAGAAAGGGGCGGCCGCCCCGCCCCGGTTGCAGCACAGCCGGCCAGGTTCCCTTACTTTTGTGGCACTTCCCCGACCGACCGATAACAGCCCGGGTCCGACAATCCTCCCTGCCCTGTAGCCGCGAATCTAAATACCTTCTTACAGCAGCTGTAAGAAGGTAATTTAGATTCGCGGTTAAGGGCAGGGAGGTTTGTCGGACCGGGGCTGTTGTCGGTTGGTCGGGGAAGTGCCACAAAAGTAAGGGAACCTGGCCGGCTGTGCTGCACCCGGGGCGGTAGAGAAGGTGTGCGGAAGAAGGGGTAGTCTTATACGGCGAGTATAACACAAAACTCTATTTTTTAACTAAAAGTTGGGGTGTCGTCTTATACGCCCAGTCGTCCTATACGCCGGCAAATACGGTACTCACATATCCTGAACTAGGAACACAGGTTCCATTCTGAACCGGGAACAAACTGCATGGAGTTTCTTTTCAACCTGAGTTTCCACATATTGAGTTGTTTAAATCAATACTGAAACTTTTGGATGCCACTTATTCCAACAGATCTTCCTTTTCAGTTTAAGAGATTGCAAATTCCAGTGAGACTTGCATTCTCTATCACAATCAACAAATCACAGGGACAGACTATTACATACTGTGGAGTGGATTTAAGATCCCCCTGTTTTTCCCATGGACAACTCTATGTTGCTTGATCAAGGGTGGGTTCACCCAAGAATTTATATGTTCTTGCTCCTGGAGGTGAAACTAAAATTGTTGTTTATTTATTTATTTAGATTTTTATCCCGTCCTCCCAGTAGCTCAGAACGGTCTACAAGTGAACATACACAATGGAGAGTAATTAGACATATAAGAAGTACAATAGGTTTAAGTGTTTGGACATATGAGATTTACATACATAATTTAAATACAGGGAGTATACAGCAAATTAAGAGCAGAGTTTAAGAATAAGTAGTTTAGTTTAAGTACAAGTTATTTGAGTTTAGATACAATTTGTCAGAGTATAGACTAAGAGAGGACTATACTGAAATTTAGGGAGAAGATAGACAGGGGAGAGAGGAGAGAGGTGGGCTTAAGGGGGGGAGTAATCAAGTTTTGTGTTAGTTGTATTGTATTCATTTTGTCAAATATTTCACATTATAATTTGAATATTGTACTTTTTATAAAGCTGTAAAAAAATAATTTCATTCACCACTATAAAGTATCTTTATTTCAATCCATTTACTGTGTTATTGCTATAATTAAATACCCGTGCAACGCCGGGGCATCAGCTAGTCTATATATATAAAATCGGAGGTATGTGTGTATGTATGTGTGTATGTGCCGCGATCACACAAAAACGGCTTGACCGATTTGAACGAAACTTGGTATGCAGATCCCTCACTACCGGGGGTGATATGTTCTGGGGGTCTCGCGGCCCACCTGCACACGTGGGCGGAGCTACAAACAGAAAATCAGATTTCACCCATTCATGTCAATGGAAAAAATGTAAAAAGCTGTGGGACCGATTTGAATGAAACTTGGTATGCAGATCCCTCACTACCTGAGGTGATATGTTCTGGGGGTCTCGCGGCCCACCTGCACACGTGGGAAGGGTGGGTTCACCCAATAATGTATATGTTCTTGCTCCAGGAGGTGAAACTAAAATTGTTGTTTATAATCACGTTTTGTGTTAGTTGTATTGTATTCATTTTGTCAAATATTTTGTCAAATATTTTGTCAAATATTTTCATTCACCACTATAAAGTATCTTTATTTGAATCCATTTACAGTGTTATTGCTATAATTAAATACCCGTGCAACGCCGGGCCATCAGCTAGTTTTGAATAAAGTACAAAACTCACAATGAATGTCCGATATATCATAGGGAAGAGGGTGGGGCAATTCAAGAAAGGATGGGGTGCAATTTTAGCTTGCTACGACCCTGACTGCACACTGCTAGCAACTGCCTAGGGGAGGGGCAAAGTTAAGGGTGGGCTGGGGCAGAACTGGGGGGCGTGGCAAGGGGCAGGGCTGGGGTCATATGTCCTCTTTTTTGTTTTCACGAATATGGTAACCCTACCCATATGTGTCTGTCCCAGGTGCAAAACTTAGATTGTGAGCCCACTAGGGACAGAGAAACAACCTATATCTAATCTACACTTCTCCCTCCATATTCACAGTTTCCGCAAACGCTACTTCGATTAGCTGTGATTTTTGGCATGCTGGCTCCTCCCCCCAAATGACAGTACGGCATCCATGAGTACGGCACCTTTTAGAATACTAGGCATTTTGCAAGCGCAATCCGTCTTCTGGCAGCTTCAGACCGTCAACGTTTCTGGCCTCCTCCCCCAACTTTTTAAACTTTCTCTTATGTTATTCGCAGTTTTATCATATTCTCGATGGTTTTTAACATATTGTACAAGATATTTGATTATATGATAAGAAAGGGTGGGAAGGGTGAGTGATAAGAGCATATTATTTGTACCATTGATGATTATTAAGTGATATATTTATTGTTAATTTGTTTGGACATATTGTCACACTTATTGTAAGTCTGAAAATGAATAAAGAATTTAAAAAAAAAAAAAAAAGAAAGTTATTTGCGGTTTTTCCGTATTCATGGGTCTGACCATCCCCAATCACCGCAAATATGGAGGGAGAAGTATAATCTAATTTAATCTAAACCTTAGATTTATATACCGTATCATCTCTTGAAGTAGGGGCTCAACTCGGTTTACATAAGATTTCAACAAACAGGGAAATCAGTTTAACTAACATGAATACTAAACAAAAGACAATTAACAATCCTTAGTACCATTTCCTAAAAATTGTTCAAATAGCATTATTGTTATCGATTTACAAAAAATCTGGAGAGAGAAAAGAGTTCTAATATAACTAGGAATTTCATTCCAAATCATTGTAAACCTATACGAAAAGGAGCAAGAGATATTACCAACAAGCTTTATCTCTTTCACTGAAGGAAATTAAAATTTGTACTTCTGAGAATACCTTGAAACAGACCGAAGAGAATTCCATGTTAGAGAGACTAAAGGCAAAAATAGACCATGGATAATTTTGATTATCATACAAGCACATTTAAATCGAATTCTAAGATAAACAGGGAGCCAGTGAAGATTTCTCAGTAATGGAAATACGTGATCAAATTTCCTTTTTCCAAAAATCAATTTGGCCACCGTGTATATGTAATATGTAAACCACTTTTGTTGTACCACATAAAGGTGGTACACTTCCCCCTCCCCATTCGCGGTTTCTGCACTCGCGATTTCACATAATCGCGATTTATATTTTTTACCTCCCTGCCGCCTTCCCGGACTTACCACAGCAGCCATTTCCTCATGGCGATCTGCACGGGGCAGGAGCGTAGGAAGATTGCTCCTGCCCCGAAAGCCCGCTAGACCACCAGGTAAGGCCGGGAAGGCGGGAGGTAGGCAGGGGTGGGTCAGAGCCGGATAATCACGGTTTTTTGCCATTCGCGGTCCGGCTCTGCCCGTATCCCCCGCAAATAACGAGGGAGAAGTGTATATCAAATGCAGTACTCTTATCTTTACCCTCTCCATTGGTTGCTTTTCCACCAGGATCTACCAAGTTTGCAGAATGCTTTCTTATTTACAGCACCTTTGAAGCAGGTAAGAGAAATAAGGTCAGTAGCTTTAGGTGTCACCCGAGGTGAAAAAAGGACAAACATGGTAGGGTTATCAGACGTCTGGATTTCCCTGGACATCTCCTCCTTTTGATGACATGTCCAGGGATCTGGATGGCTTTTCAAAACCCGGCACTTTGTCCTGGTTTTGGAAAAGAAATCATGTTGGGAGAGGGCATCCGCCCATGCGCAGATGGAACTCGGTAACATCACACGCATGCGCATGTGTATGATATCATTGCATTCGCGCATGCGCGGATGCTTTCCAGCTCGAACAGGCAGCAGGGACAGGGTTGGGGGCGGAGCTGGGGTGTAATGGGGCAAGGATGGGTGGAACTGGGCGGGCCTGAGGAGGTCAACAAATGATATACAGTACAGCAGGCTCCCTTTTGCATTATAAAGTTCCACAAGAAAAAAATATGAATGTTCATGGCCAAAGGAAAAGCACATAAATAGAGGGAAAGTACGATATTAAGAAAGATGAAAGGACAAAACATCTTGAAATGGTTAGTAAAATCAATACAATCAAGCAACATGTTACTTTATATAAGATACTAGCTAATGGCCCGGCGTTGCACGGGTATTTAATTATAGCAATAACACTGTAAATGGATTCAAATAAAGATACTTTATAGTGGTGAATGAAAATATTTTTTTACAGCTTTATAAAAAGTACAATATTCAAATTATAATGTGAAATATTTGACAAAATGAATACAATACAACTAACACAAAACTTGATTATAAACAATATTTTTAGTTTCACCTCCTGGAGCAAGAATATATACATTATTGGGTGAACCCACCCTTCCCACATGTGCAGGTGGGCCGCGAGACCCCCAGAACATATCACCCCAGGTAGTGAGGGATCTGCATACCAAGTTTCGTTCAAATTGGTCCTACAGCTTCGTACATTTTTTCCATTGACTTGAATGGGTGAAATCTGATTTTCTGTTTGTAGCTCCGCCCACGTGTGCAGGTGGGCTGCGAGACCCCCAGAACATATCACCCCAGGTAGTGAGGGATCTGCATACCAATTTTCGTTCAAATCGGTCCCACAGCTTTTTACATTTTTTCCATTGAATTGAATGGGTGAAATCTGATTTTCTGTTTGTAGCTCCGCCCACGTGTGCAGGTGGGCCGCGAGACCCCCAGAACACATCACCCCAGGTAGTGAGGGATCTGCATACCAAGTTTCGTTCAAATCGGTCCCACCGCTTTTTACATTTTTTCCATTGACTTGAATGGGTGAAATCAGATTTTCTGTTTGTAGCTCCACCCACGTGTGCAGGTGGGCCGCGAGACCCCCAGAACATATCACCCCAGGTAGTGAGGGATCTGCATACCAAGTTTCGTTCAAATCGGTCCCACAGCTTTTTACATTTTTTCCATTGAATTGAATGGGTGAAATCTGATTTTCTGTTTGTAGCTCCGCCCACGTGTGCAGGTGGGCCGCGAGACCCCCAGAACACATCACCCCAGGTAGTGAGGGATCTGCATACCAAGTTTCGTTCAAATCGGTCCCACAGCTTATTACATTTTTTCCATTGACTTGAATGGGTGAAATCTGATTTTCTGTTTGTAGCTCCGCCCACGTGTGCATGTGGGCCGTGAGACCCCCAGAACATATCACCCCCGGTAGTGAGGGATCTGCATACCAATTTTCGTTCAAATCGGTCCCACAGCTTTTTACATTTTTTCCATTGACATGAATGGGTGAAATCCGATTTTCTGTTTGTAGCTCTGCCCACATGTGCAGGTGGGCCGCGAGACCCCCAGAACATATCACCCCAGGTAGTGAGGGATCTGCATACCAAGTTTTGTTCAAATCGGTCAAGCCGTTTTTGAATTAATGTGAGAATGGCATCTTTTTACATTTTTTCCATTGACATGAATGGGTGAAATGTGATTTTCTGTTTGTAGCTCCGCCCATGTGTGCAGGTGGGCCGCGAGACCCCCAGAACATATCACCCCAGGTAGTGAGGGATCTGCATACCAAGTTTCGTTCAAATCGGTCAAGCCGTTTTTGAATTACTGTGAGAATGGCAGCTTTTTACATTTTTTCCATTGACATGAATGGGTGAAATCTGATTTTCTGTTTGTAGCTCCGCCCACGTGTGCAGGTGGGCCGCGAGACCCCCAGAACATATCATCCCAGGTAGTGAGGGATCTGCATACCAAGTTTCGTTCAAATCGGTCAAGCCGTTTTTGAATTACTGTGAGAATGGCAGCTTTTTACATTTTTTCCATTGACATGAATGGGTGAAATCTGATTTTCTGTTTGTAGCTCCGCCCACGTGTGCAGGTGGGCCGCGAGACCCCTAGAACATATCATCCCAGGTAGTGAGGGATCTGCATACCAAGTTTCGTTCAAATCGGTCAAGCCGTTTTTGCGTGATCGCGGCACATACACACATACATACACACATACCTCCGATTTTATATATATAGATGTAGAAGAGAAATCTGAGAGAAATCATGAGAAACCCGTACAGAAAATTCAAGATGGTTAAAAGTAACTTCCAAAACATGTCTATAAGGGAGGACATTGCCTCATATAAGGAAATGCTTTCTGATTTTCTAAGCAAACAGACTATAACCCCTAAAACAATAAATCTTCTGTTGTGAATGAAATGAATGTGTGAGTGCAGAAGTAAGCTCAGGAGGAAATTTGTGACCGCTCTTGAGTGAAGCATGTGGAATTAGTACTCCTGTGAGAGGCTAGGCCTCAGCTGCAGAAATAAGCAATGGACCTATCAGCTTTATCTCTATCCACATGCTAATGGAAAATATATTGCAAGCCAGTTGAAGGATTACTTACACACAGTGCAGTCTATCTCCACCACAGAACAAACAGTAAAAAATCTCTTAAGGATGGGGTTTCTTTTTTGCAACAATACCAGAGCCTAATAAATGGATGAACACCTGGAAATAGTTGGCCTGTCACATTTCACATGTTGCAAAAAAAAAAAAAAAAAAAAGGATATGCAGCCTTACAAGAGGGATATTCAGCTCTCTTCTGTATCAATTTACTCCTGCACATATGTTGTCTTAGCTATGCAAAATGGAATATTTGACTTTGGTGCCCAGATTAGGCATGCAATTAATTGGACTATTTCAACAAAGCAAATTTTTTTTTTTTTTTTAATGTTGACTAAATATGGCTTAGATTAATATACTGTACTATGGTGGGTTTATTTTTAGAAGCCCTATTTGTCAGGATTAAGTAAAATTATTTCCCTTATGTTTATTAGTTTATGAGGTAGGGTGGGGGGTATTTTATTATTACATATATCATACAATAATGGAGTATGTGGTTGGGGGGATGGGCGAGGGATAGGGAGGGATAGGGATAAGAATATATGTAATATACCAATGATTGTTTATAAGTGATGTATTTATTGTTACTGTGAATGAAAATATTAACACTTAATGTAATTTGTGAAAATGAATAAAGAATTATAAAAAAAAAAAAAAAAGAAGCCCTATTTGTGATTCGTGGCTGTGTATAAACAACATTTAGATGTGTATATTGCATATGGCTAAATCCCAATTTTAGTAAGCCTGAATATACATAACCAAATCATGAATGTGTGCATATGGCACGAGGACATGGTCTGAGTGTGTTTCTGGCAGGACTAGGGTGGGGTTAAAATAAAAACATACATTCCCCATTTGAGATAGGTATGCATATAAGATGAACATTGGGATTTACAGCTGTGCCCATGGATGTCTAGGTTATTTAAATGTGCTCATTTTGGTGACCTTTCGCTTGGCTACATTAGGCACCAACGCTTGTCTAACGTGGCACAAGTGCCCTAATATTGGATGTGCTGTGCGTTCCATGTCACCTGTGCATGCTAAGCGCAGTGTATTTATTTTTATTTGGGAGGGGAGGGTTATGTCAGGAATGGAGAATGCCCAAAGGAATCGGGGAAACAAAACTCACAACAACTCATCGCCAAAAGGAGCGAATACCAAAAAACAAAAAATGGAAGTGACACTACTTGTTTTAAAGTAAAGGTGATTCAAAACTGCAACTCATATACATATCTCTTTAAGTGCTCAGAGAATTAGTTGTCAGACTGCAGAACAAGTCCACATGATGGAGCGTCTGAAGTAATCACCTCTAATCATTGCACGTGAGACATGGTGTATAAATTCATATTCCAAAGAAATCAATGTGTAAATTCAAAACGTGAAAACTTATCTGAGGAAAGCTGGGTAGGACTCGGAAACACCTTCTGGTTTCTAACACGTTTCACCTGGGCTTTTTCACTCAGCTTCAGTGCGGCAGACTTCACACCTAAGCGCTGCAGTGTGGGTTCTTTGAAAAAGCCCAGGCGAAACGCGTTAGAACCCAGAACGTGTTTCTCAACCCTACCCAGCTTTTCTCAGATAAGTTTTCATGTTTTGAAGGAAAAAAAACACGACCAACTGATTGGAGAAGATCATTGTTCATACCTATACTGAAAAAGGTGACGCCAAAGACTGTAACAACTACAGAACGATTGCATTAATTCCACATGCCAGCAAAATGTTGCTGAAAATAATACAACAAAGGCTACAATCATACATTGAGCAAGAAGTACCCGAAGTTCAGGCTGCTTTCAGAAACGGTCGAGGAACAAGAGACTCACTAAAAATTATTTATTCAAGGAGGGATTCGATCTTTTCTGTTACAGCTCCCCAAATTTGGAACTCACTTCCTCTCAATATAAGAGAAGAAAAATTACCTACTAAATTTAAAGGCCTACTAAAAAGCTGGCTGTTTAAAGACGCCTTTAACTGACCCTTTTCATAATCACATTATCTCATTCCCTGGAATTTATCTGGACAAGGAACACTGTTAAGTAGAAATTAAGTGGGTACCATTCCCCAATCTTTTGTTTCCTTACCCTTCCTTTTTATTTATTTTCAAATTGTATTTAATTCATTTTCCCCCCCTCTTCTTCATCAGTGTTTTTATGTCATAATTGTCTTTAATGTCCTGTTTGTTGGAAATTTTTTGTTTTTTCTATTTTTAATTTTGTAAATCGCATTGGATTTGGATACTGCGATTATATCAAATATTTTAAATAAACTTGAAACTTGACATGATTGCGAATGTTAGATGGATATTAGAGAACAGAAGAGCAAAGAATACCAATAGCCCCCACAGTTTTGCTTCGACTACAGCAAAGCTTTTGACTGTGTGGATCATGATAAACTATGGAGAACTATTATTAATCTTGAATGGGGTTGCTATTCAGCATATCACCAATAACTAGAAAAATTATACTAATCTTAATTATACATTTTGGTGGAATTCAGTATGTCATATTTTTAAGATGGAAAGAGCAATTGCAATACAGAAAGGGAACTATAATAATTTTATAAAGATCTGGGGGCCATTGGAACGATATTGTAAGGAGTAAACATCATTTTCCTTGGATGAATATATGTACACATTGGGGGGTGGGAGGGAGTTTTTCTGGAAATTTTACTAAATTTTGTGTTTATATTATATTTATGATATAATTAATTATAATATTTGAAAGAAGGTGGGTGGGACGGGATATAATTTTTATGTTTGTAGAATTATATGAGAATTACAAGTGTTATTGTTGTTACTAATGATATATTCATGTATGCTTGCTGTAAGTTTTCAAAATGAATAAAGAATATTAAAAAAGAAAAAAGAACTCTAGCACAAATGGGAATACCCAAACACATAACTCAGCTGATAAAGAGCCTCTACAAAATTCAAGAAGCTGCAATGAGAACAGAATATAGCAGTACTGATTGGTTTCCAATAAAATGTGGCATCGGGCATGGATGCATCTTGTCACTTTAACTGTTCAACCTTTGCAGTGAAGCCATTTTCAGAAAAGGAAATTTGGAAGAAGAGAGCATTGGTTTCAAAGGTGGTAGCCAAAATATAAAGAACCTGTGCTATGCAGATGATACAACACTCGTTACCAGTAGCAAAGTCAAGTCAAAGCCGAAAGTCATTACATGGGATTAGACCTGAACATAAACAAGACAAAGATCATGAACACAGAAAAGCTTGAAGGCCATAGAATAGAAGTTGTAAAGGATTTCAATCTCCTGGCCTTTTTTGTAAAAAAAAGAAGCAACTACCGTATATACTCGAATATAAGTCGATCTGAATGTAAGTCAAGACCCCCTTTTTCCCCCCCAAAAGTAGGAAAAATGGTTGACTCGAATATAAGTTGGGCTGCTTAACCTTTTCCTATCGTGTGTCCCGGATGACGGGACATTCCAAAAATGTTGTTGCCATCGTGGATAAACAGTCTATATGGACTAATAAAGAGCCAGGAACACAAAATATTTGAATTTACAGACTTATGACTTATTTACGTTATGTTTACAATAGCCATAAATGATAACAGTGAATAATACAAAACTTTGCTAAAATAATTACGATTGGAACCAGCGTAACGTAAAATTTATTACGATAGGAAAAGGTTAATATTCAAGTGTCCTGCCCTGTCAGGCTCTGCACCCAGCTCCTCCCTACCAAGCTTTGCACCCAGCCCCCTTCCCTCCATCCCTCCCCTATCAGGCACTGCATCCAGCACCCTTCCTTCCTCCCTTCCCCCACCAGGCTCTTCATCCAGCACCTTTCCCTGTCACTCTGCACTCTTCCTCCCAGGCTCTGCCCTCTGTTCCTCATCCTCCCTGGCCCTATCTTCATACCTCTGCTGATCCGTGGTGGAGGTGCAGGTGCAGAGAGCCCTCTGCTGATCCATGGTGGAGGTGCAGCGGGCAGGAGCAAGCTTTTCAAACTCCTGCCCCACTGCTAACCGGCTGCACGATCGAATTTCCTCATCTGAGTGGCACAAGCAGCAGTGCGATTTGGCGCTGCTTCTCAGCGCTCAGCGGCTTCCTTACTGGCTCCCGTGAATTCTTGGGAGGGGGCATTGACACAAATATAAACCGGGACCCCCATTTTTGGGCCAATTTTTTGGCCCCAAAATCCCAGTTTATATTTGAGTATATACAGTAGTAGGGAAGGAATACTCCACAGAATAGCACTTTGTCGTTCTTCAATGAATACTCTTGACAAAGTATTCAAAGGCAAGGAAATAACACTCCAAACGAAGATCAGACTTGTCCACACACTCATTTTCTCAGTGGTCAATTACAGATGCAAAAAAACTGGACACTACGGAAATATACAGAAAAAAGATTGATTCAATTGCACTATGGTGCTGGAGAAGGATTTTATGCATGCCGTGGACTGCCAGAAGAACTAACAAATTGATTCTGGAAAAGATCAAACCGTCTATGTCACTTGAAGCCCAAATGATGAAGTTATAACTGTCTTATTTTGGTCACACTGTCAGAAGAGAAAGATCATTGGAGAAGGACATTATCACCCCCTTTGGTTTTTAGCGCAGGCCGGCACACTGAATGCTCTGAGCTGCTCCCGACGCTCATAGGAACTCTATGAACGTTGGGAGCAGTGCAGAGCATTCAGCATGCCAGCCTGTACTAAAAACTGCTTTCACGCTTTTGTATGTTTGAGAAGATTGAAGGAACCAGGCGAAGAAGGCGACCTGCAAGCAGATGGCTGGACATGTTGAAAAAAAACCATGGAGATGACGCTGGAGGACCTTATTGAACTAGAACAAAAACAAAATTGCTAGTCTCAAACATGAGTTGATGGCACCTAACTAACAACACTCATTTATTTTGGAGCCCAAATCTGGGCACTATGTATAAAATTTAGTCCATTACATTTCACATCATGCATTTGAGTTGTACAACGTGAAATCTGTACAGTCACCTTGAATGGAATTTTTAGATCAGCCATAGTGTCTAAGATTGGATTCATGAATATATAAATTCAGTATAGTCTGTTTACTGTGTTTTATTTTTGAAACCATTAGTTGAGATCTGTACACAGAATTGAAGGTCATCAAATAAGCTGTAGGCCATGTTTTTTCACTGAACTATCTTAATGCATTTGTATCTAAGGCTTGAAAGTTTAATTCCATTTTATGAGGACAAGATGATATTGTCTGAACATGAAAATAAGAGGATTAACATGACAGCCCATTATTTCCAATGGTTAGGGCACATAGTAATACATAGACCAATTTTTCTCATGACAGCTTAATATAGTCAATACATATGAAAAGAAAAGAGCTTTATTATTTCATTAACTTGATTGCAGATCCCACATCAAGTTAAATGAGATCAATCCATATGATACTGTATTGTGCTAGAACATGAAGAATGTCCTGAGGACTAGGGATATATTTAAAAAATGCAATTAAACATCCTTTCTTAAAACTAATAAAAGAACACAGTAGAAAAGAGTTCTCCTGATGTGTTGCAATTTACTGTAAGTACTATAATTATAGGATGGGATATGTAAGAAGAAGAATTTTTGCTTTTAGCTGCAAATAATGTGTAATAACTCTGTTATCACATGCTAAGCATTAGTAAATAGGGGCCTTATTATGCGTTGTATTTTGCCAGGAAAAATCTGCTGAACTGGCATCAGTGGACTACATACTGAATTTGCAATCAACTGACAAGGAAACCTAAAAATTTAGAGAAAATAAATGTAAGAATAATCAGATCTGAGTAATAATGGGGCTGAAAAGCAGTGGCAGCAGGATTATTCAGTTCATTTTTACTGGGGGGGAGGGGGTATGTTTCACTCTGTAGTTAGGAAAATTATGATCAGCAATGGGCAGGTTGCTGAGAAATCTTGATACCTCTATCCATGATGCATTTGTTCAACTTAAAAAATATCCAGTTATGTTCCCACCAACTTGTACAGGGGGCAGCTGATGCCTTTCTCCTCTCCTGGCATTGCTCCATCCAATCTGAAGGTTTGAGCAGTACAGGACTGGGCAAGATGAAGCAGAACTGGCAAGCTACCTAGTTCTGGAAAGGAAATTTTAGGCAGGTCCTGATCTATTATGAGATCAGCAACACTGATTTCAATGGGTAGAATCAGGGACCGTTTGGGGCTATAAGTTCAAAACCAGGAATGGCGCAGTGGTTAAAGCTACATCCTCAGCACCCTAAGGTTGTGGGTTCAAACCCACGCTGCTCCCTGTGAGCCTGGGCAAGTCACTTAATCCCCCCATTGCCCCAGGTACATTAGATAGATTGTGAGCCCACCAGGACAGACAGGGAAAAATGCTCAAGCACCTGAATAAATTCATGTAAACCATTCTGAGCTCTCCTGGGAGAACACTATAGAAAATTGAATACATAAATAAAACATCTCCTTCCTGAGACTGGGTAACTTGGCAGCCCTATACTAAGGAGTTCAATCTGTGAAACAGCTGAAATGGTGCTAAGGTAAAAGAAGAGTGTTTAGAGATTGGTAATCATACAGGAAGGTGTCGCCGAGAGCGTTTTGGCTTCCTGGACTATGGGATGATTTTCTAAGGACTGCTCAGCAGTGATGGTGTGCATCTATCAAAGAAGGGAAGCAGTGTCTTTGCTGGCAGACTGGCTAATCTACTGAAGAGGGCTTTAAACTAGAAGTAATGGGGCAGGGTGATCAAAGCTCCCGGGTGAATATAAGCTCTCAGGTAAGTAAATAACAGAATACCTCTACATGGATGGGGAAAGGAGGCAATGTCTGGAAAGCAGTATATACTAATGCTCGAAGTATGGGAAACAAGATTCTGGATCTAGAAGCTGAGATGGAAGAAGAGGGGTTGGATATAGTGGCGATCATGGAGAACCATGATTAGGATATGGTTATACCGGGCTATAATCTGCTCAGGAAAGACAGGGTAGGAAGAAAAGGAGGAGGAGTAGCGTTATATGTTAAAGATCATATTAAAGCCACACAATTGCAGGATCTGCAGGGCAATGAAGAGGACTGTGGATCAATTTGGAAAGAGGGAATGATGAATATATTTACATTGGTGTGATATACAGGCCTCCTTCATAGATGGAAGAAGTAGATAGAGATTTAATAATAGACATTCAGAATATCTCTAAAAAAGGGGAAGTCTTGCTAATAGGTAATTTTAGAATGCAGGATGTGGATTGGGATATCCCTATTGCGGGGTCTTCTAGAAGTAGGGAGATCCTGGATTCTCTACCAAGAGAACTGTTCCAGCAGTTAGTAATGGAACCCACGCGGGATGAGGTCATACTGGACTTAGTGTTTACAAACAGGGAAAGTGTTTCTGATGTTACAGTGGGTGATCATCTGGCATCCAGTGATCACTGCATGGTACGGTTTTCAAATGCAAAGGTTCTAGACTTTGTTTGGATGGGGGAATTGGTGTCTGGGTGGGATTGTCTCTGGAAGGAGTGGAAATGCAAAACTGGAAGGAGCGATTGTAAGGGTAACAAACCTTTTTGTTAGGCAAGTAAGTAAAAATAAGAGGAAAAGAAGGCTGCTTTGGTTCTCAAAAGTAGTAGCTGAGAAAATAAGGAATAAGAGGTTAGCTTTCATAAACTACTAAAGATTGCAGAAAGAGGAAGAAAGGCAAAAATATCTGGAAAAGTTAAGAGAGACAGGTCTTGTAGTCAGGAAAGCAAAGATGCATATGGAAGAAAAAATAACTGGCATGGTACAATGGGGAGACAAGACATTTTTTTGGTATATTAGTGATAGGAAGAAGTGCAAAAGTGGCATTGTGGGACTCAAAGGTGAAGGGGAGGAATATGTAGAAGCTGATAAAGATAAGGCCAAATTGCTGAACAAATATTTCTGTTCTGTGGTCATGGCTGAAGTGCCAGGAGAGGGACCACAGAAGACGAATGTGAGTAGGGAGGAGTAATAGAACCTGGTCGGTTTTCAGAGGGTTGTGTTCGTGAGGAGCTAGCTAAAATAAAGGTAGACAAAGTGATGGGGCCAGATGGCGTACATCTGAGGGTGCTGAAGGAACTTAGGGAAGTTTTGGTAGCTCCGCTGACTAATCTCCTCAACAAGTCTCTAGAGTCGGGAGGACTGGCGAAGGGCAGATGTGGTCCCTCTCCACAAAAGTGGAAGTAAGAAGTAGAGAATTACAGGCAGGTAAGTCTGACTTCTGTGGTAAGCAAATTAAAGGAAATGCTTTTAAAACAGAGAATGATGAAGTTTCTGGAATCCTTTTGGATTACAGGACCGGAGACAACATGGATTCATAAGACGTAGGTCTTTTCAGATAAATCTGATCAATTCTTTGGCAGGGTGACCAGAGAATTGGATAGAGGATGTGCGCTAGATTTGGTGTATTTAGATTTTAGCAAAGCCTTTGACAGTGTTCCACACAGACATCTAATAAATAAACTGAGTGCCCTTGGGATGGGTCCCAAAATGACGGGCTGGGTCAAGAACTGGTTGAGTGAAGGGTGACAGAGGGTAGTGATCAATGGAGATCGCTCTGAAGAAAGAGATGTTACCAGTGGTGTGCCTCAAGGTTCTGTTCTTGGGCCTGTTCTTTTTAAACATTTTTATAAATGATTACATTACATTACATTACTGACTTCTATTCCGCCTGTACCTTACAGTTCTAAGCGGATTACATCAGAAGATAACTGGACATTTCCAGGAACAAAAGTTACAATTAAGAGAACTGGACATTTCCAGGAAAAAGTTACAAATGATATTGCTGAAGGGTTGTTGGGTAAGATTTGCCTCTTTGCAGATGATACCAAAATCTGCAATAGAATAGACACGTCGGATAGTGTGAATAACATGAAGAAAGACCTGGCGAAGCTTGAAGAATGGTTTGAAATTTGACAGCTAAAATTTAATGCTAAGAAATGTAAAGCTACAAAATTAGAGGGAACGGTACAGTTTAGGGGGTGAAGAACTTATGTGCATGATGGAAAAGCGGGACTTGGGTATGATTGTATGTGATGATCTTAAGGTGACAGCAAAAGCTAGAATGATGCTAGGTTGCATAGGGAGAGGTATGGCCAGTAGGAAAAAGGAGGTATTGATGCCTCTGTATAAGACTCTGGTGAGACCTCATTTAGAATACTGTGTACAATTCTGGAGGCAACACTTTCAAAAAGATATAAAAATGATGGGGGGGTCACGTGATGCTGGAGACCTGATCGGACTTGCCTCTCTGCAGCTCTGGGCCACTCCGCCATAAATCTTGCTTTAAACCCGCAGATTTGGGAGGTGCATCGCGCTTTTCCCTTCCCTGCAGACCGGCGGGCGGGGTCCGCCTCCGCGTTGTTCTTTTTTGGGAATTTTGCGCCGGTTATGCCGACTAAATTTCAGAAAAGAAGAAAGGCTAAATACTCTGTGAAGGGCCCTAAGATGGCGGAGCAGCACGCGGTGCCGATGTTCACCCTGCAGGACGCGGCTGTGCAGGAACTCACGCGCTCCCTAACATTGGTTATGGAAGATAAGCTCACCAAAATTCAATCTTTTATGGAAGAGATGAGGGAGCGTTTAGAATCCCAGACGAACCGTCTGCAATGCGCCGAGGACCGCATTGCCCAACAGGAAGTCCGTACGGATAGCTTTGAGGAGCGTCTCCACACTCTGGAAACATCGGCTAAAACCCTAACGGAGCGAGCGGAGGACCAGGAGAATCGCAGTCGCCGGAACAACCTGCGCTTCATTGGAATCCCTGCCTCTGTACGCGACGTGGATCTCCGCTCTCGACTTGAGGCGTGGCTGCCAGAGGCCTTTGATATACAGGCCCCTCTGGCCCCGCTGTTGATTGAGCGGGCGCATCGAGTGGGGATCCGCAACAAGGGAGAGCAGCGACCGCGACCCGTCATTGCACGCTTTCTCAATTTTGCTGTGAAGGAGAGGATCTTGTTCCTGTACCGAAAAGGGAAGGAGCTACAGTTTGAGGGTCAAAAAATTCTCATCTTCCAGGATTTTTCCCCACATGTTTCCTATCAACGACGTGCTATGGCACCTTTCTGCAATGAGCTCTTCAAACGGCACATCTGGGTTAATCTTCTGTATCCAGCTCGGGCCCGCATATTCTACAACAATAAAGTCACCTTTTTGGACACTCCGCAGGCTATGGAGCACTTCATTCAAAAGCTCCCTCCTGTGATCGATCCCCCTCAGGCGGGTGACTGAGGGCTTTGCTTTTCCCTGTACTATGATTGCTAATATAGCCCTGAGGCCTGGGTGATGCTGGGGTCTATGGGCCTTGTTCCTTTCTACATCTTGTAGCCCTGACTGTTCATGCTCATGGTTTGGAACTTTTTTCTGTCAGGGGACTACATCAGTTTCCTGTCTTTACCTCCCTTCTCTGTTCCTTCGGGAGCGTGAGGGGGCAAATTTTGCTTTACCCCCAAACTTCTGACCGATGTCTGCTGCCTGCGTTCTAGCACCGGGCGCTCCCTTGGTGGGGCGCCTCTCCCATGTTATACTTTATAAGTGCTCCTTACTATACCTGTTTCTAGGGTGCATACCTTTTGTTAGTTGTTCAACTGGTATTTGTGTTTCAACTCTTGGTGTTTTATATGCAATTGACTGATATGCCTTTTATGTCTTTTGGGTTATCCTCTATTATTTTACACCTCCCATTGGTGGGGTAGGGGTGGCCCGGAGATGCTGTATCTATGCTGTTCTGTTGTATTGGGGTAGACTGTATGGTCTGGGGAGGGAGGGGAGGGTGAATGGTGGGGGGTGGGGTGGGGGGATAAAGTTGCTGGTATGTGTGTGTTTGTGTGTGTGAATGCTTGGTTGGATTGTTGGTGTTTTGTCTGGGATTCTAGGGCACGGTGATTTGTCTGGTGTATGGCTGCGACGGATGCGACGGGTGGATAGCATTCTCCATGATCTGTGGAAGAGGGGGATTTGGCTGGGACAATCCCTCTCTCCTGTCTGGTTTTTGGTTCATTTCGTTGCATTTCATATCTTTACTTTCCACACTGGCTAACTTGAATGTTAACTCTTTAAATGTTGATGGTTTCCACTCTCCTGTGAAACGTACCAAAATTTTATCATACCTGAAGAGGTAGCGTTGTGACATAGCTTTTCTTCAGGAGACCCACCTGTCCGCCACAGAACATTTCAAACTTCGGAGGGATTGGGTGGAACAGGTGGGTTTCTCTGCCTACTCTTCCCGAAAGCGTGGGGTGGCGATCTTGATTCATAAGAACATTCCCTTTCATGTCCATAAGGAAATTAAGGATCTGGAGGGCAGGTACCTATTTTTGATTGGAGATTTGTGGGGTTCCCCTCTGGTACTGGGTACGGTCTATGCTCCGAATGTTTACTCACATGAATTTTTATCTTCCCTGGTGGGGATTTTGGCTGCCTACTCCTCCCACCAGCTGATTATTGGGGGAGATTTCAATGTGGTGGCGGAGCCCCTTTTGGATTGTAAACCGGCTAAAATTGCCCCTCGGGGACATTATAACAAGGGGATACCTTTTCTTCTACAGGAATTGGGCTTGTTGGATGCCTGGCGAACCCTGAATCCGCTTGATAGTGACTTTTCCTTCTATTCACACCCTCATAACGTATACTCTCGCATTGATTACATTCTAATTTCTGATGGCCTGTTTTCTAAATTGACCAAAGCAGTTATGGCCGCTCCTTTGGTATCGGACCATGCTCTCTTGAGCGCCACTCTGCAATTTTCTCCTGCCTCTCCTGGTAGGGTTTGGCGGATGTCTCCTCACTTGCACTCGGACCCTTCTTTTCGTACTTATTTGGAGAAGCGGTGGGAGGATTTCCTTCAGACGAACGGTGTGGAGGATGTGAGCCCGGTTACATATTGGGAGCCAGCCAAGGCCATTTTGCGAGGTCACGTGCTGGCCTACTCTGCTACTGCTAAGAAAAAACGGGATGGGGAATTGTTATCCTTGACTGCAGAGTTACAATGCTTAAGGCGCTCCCACACATCGAGTCTTACCAGAGACTTGCGGGACAGGCTTTTGGATGTTAAACATCGGGTTAATGATATACTCTCCCAGCGGGCCTCTCGAAATATATACTTTTACAAATACAAGCTGCATGCTTGGGGTAACAAAACTGGTCGATTACTTGCTAATTTGATCCGACCTCCTAGAGCCTGACATGTCATCACTCATATCAAGGATGGGGCGGGGAGGGTGCATACTCAGCAACAGGCAATTACAAACCAATTTCTTCAATTTTATGCCGAACAGCCGCCTGATGACAGTGCGAGAGATGCCTTTTTCTGCAATCTGTCCATGCCCACGGTCTCTGAACAACAGAAGACTGCGCTTAACCAACCGATTAGCGGGGAAGAGTTGCAATTGGCTATTCGAAAACTGAAGCTGGCTAAAACTCCTGGGCCGGACGGTTTTGGCCCGGAGTTTTTTAAGCTCCTACCCCCCCCCCCCCCCATGGCCTTATACTCTCTGCAAGCTTACTTCATGGGACTTCGGTCGGAAACACCTCCCGGTAACACTCATAATAGCGCTCACATTATCATTTTGCTGAAACCGGGGAGACTCACGGACCAACTGGGTTCATACCATCCCATCTCACTCCTGAATCAGGATGTTAAAATCCTTGCCGGGATATTGGCGTCGTGCCTTAACACGATTCTACCGAACCTGATTCACAAGGATCAGGTGGGCTTTGTTCCAGGGAGGCATGCATCCATGAATTTACTTAAAGTGCTTACGGTATTGCAGCTTCCTTACCATGCCTCCGATAGGGCTTTAATAACCAGTCTCGACGTAGAGAAAGCGTTCGATATGGTTTCCTGGCGACACCTCTTTTGGATCCTTGACAGCTATGGCATCTCCGGGGATTTTGTCGCCTGGGTGGCAGCATTATATTCTAGCCCTAAATCTCAGCTGATGATCAACGGGGGGATCTCTGAGCCTTTTTTTTTGGGTCGGGGCATAAGGCAAGGTTGCCCATTGTCTCCTTTGCTATTCCTTCTCTCTCTTGAACCCCTGGTCCTCCGAATCCGACAGGACCAGGATCTTCAGGGCTTGGGCATCGGGGGACACGAATTTCGCATTAGTATGTTCGCTGATGATATGCTGCTTTACATTCGGCATGCCGATGTCAACCTTCCCCGCTTGATGAATATTATTAATTTGTTCGGACTCTTTACTGGTTTAAAGGTCAATTATGAAAAAAACAAAGCCTTATTGTTGCTTGATTCCCCGGGTGATCTATGGTTCGAGAAGCTGGGAGTGGGCATTGCACCGGGGAAATTGAAATATTTAGGGATTTATCTTTACCAGGATCCGAAAAAGCTATATGAAGCCAATATAACGGCGGCGATTGGCCGGATCCATTCCCTATGTCATAAATGGAGATCCCTTCCCTTATCCCTGATGGGCCGGGTAGCCCTGGTGAAGATGGTTCTCTTCCCGAAACTTTTGTACACGGTGCAGTCGGTGCCCTTCTGGGTTAGTCGTGAGGATGAACGCCACTATAACTTTATTGTCCGCAAATTTATTTGGAATACCAAACAGGCGCGCATTGGATTCCTCAAATTGTCTCGAGCTAAGGGGCAGGGGGGGCTTGGCCTTCCAGACATCCGCCTCTACAATGTCGCCTCTCTCTTTCGCTGGATCCATGAACATTTGACAATGCATAGGCGCTATTCCCATCTGGATCTTTTAGCTACTTGCTGTTCTCCAGTGTCTTTTGTTTCATTCATGCATGGGATTCAGGGTTCGCCAGTCTCTCTGAGGTACCCCTCATTACATTACCTATATGCCTTTCAAAGAGCTTGGGCGTGGTGGCGGAAACTTCAGCACAGAGTGCCTCACCCGTCCCCTTTCTCTCTCTAATTGGCAACCCTAATTTTGTACCTGGTTTTCGGGGTCTGCCCGGTTTGAGGGGTTGTGATGAGCGTGAGTCCACCATACGCGACTTATTATACTTGGGGGGCGGATGTTTTCCCTCTTTTTCTTTACTTTGTACTCATTGGGGGCTCCCCACCACCCAGTCCTATCTCTATATCCAAATTAAACATTATTATGACTCTCTGCCAATATTTCTACTGCCACTTGGGATTGTGGATCTTTGGATGAAAGGGCTCTCGATGTGCCACCCCACAAGAACAAGATTGCTACCTGGTACACGGAGGGTAGGGAGGGTCAGGGAACGCAGTGCCTTCATCCCATAGTGTTGGAATGGACTAAGGACCTGGGTTTGACAGTGTCTCTTAATGATATACATGTTTTTTTCCAGAATATATACTTGATTGTTAAATCTGTCTCTTTACAAGAAACCCAATTTCGCATACTGCACAGAGCATATCTTACCGGATCTAGAGGTTTTCACATGGGGCTGTGGCCTGATAACCTTTGTGTTAAGTGTCATCTCTCCCCAGGCACCTATTTGCACTCCTTTTTTCTTTGCCCGAAGCTTACCTTCTGGGTCCAGGTACATAGGTGCTTAGAGGATGTCCTTGGCTGCACCATCCACTGGAATCCACCTGCCTTACTGATGGACGATGTGCAGGACTTGTCTCAACAGAACCTCAATGCGTCCTCACAGAAATTTGTTCTCCATGCCATCTTGGTGGGAAAGAAGCTCATTTTGCAACATTGGGCTTCCCCAGAAGTGCCCTCCTTTTCTGTATGGTCAAGCCGCATGGACACTTTGGCTTCATTTGAGCTGCAAACTTACTCTCAGCGCTCGCAAGCTCACTGGAAGGACTATTGTGCACTTTGGGATACGTTTTTGAAGCAGTGTTCTGTATCTTCTTCATAACTGTTGCCTCTTTGGTGTTTAATGGACTTGCCTCCCTACTTGCATTTGAATTTGAATCTGGTTTTGCCTTTGCCTTTGACTTTGACATTGACTTTGTCTTGGTAGTTGACTTTGTTTCTTTCAACAATATATATCACACTTGGTACTGATTTATGGGGGTTCTCTTCTTCACCCTGTTTTAGCCGTTGTGCATGGTGTCCCTAGTAGTCTGTTTGGTGAATGTGAGTCTGTTTGGGGAAGGTGTGTATGGGGGGGGGGGGGGGGGGAGTGCATGCTGTTTAGATGTGTGCTGTATGGATTGTGCTGGTATGCATGGGGGGGTGTCTGTGGGTTGTTTCCTGCGCGTCAAGGTTTTCGTTTTTTTATAAAACACTGGGACATTCCGGCCACTTGCGAGATTATTGTTTTCTTCTACATATTTTGCTACTTGTTTGATGTTCATGACACTTATATACTGCAATTGTTGTTTGCTGTTTATGCTGTTATCTTCCTTTACCCAATAAAGATGATTATACAAAAAAAAAAAAAAAATGATGGAGTCAGTCCAGAGGAAGACTACTAAAATGGTGTGTGGTCTTTGTGATAAGGCATTTGGGGACAGACTTAAAGATCTTAATCTGTATACTTTGGATGAAAGTTGGGGGAGGGGAGATATGATAGAGACGTTTAAATACCCAAGTAATATAAATGTGCATGAGTCAAGTCTATTTAGTTTGAAAGGAAACTCTGCAATGAGAGGGCATAGGATGAAGTTAAGAGGTGATAGGCTCCAGAGTAATCTGAGAAAATACTTTTTTACGGAAAGGGTGGTAGATGCATGGAACAGTCTCCCAGAAGAGGTGGTGGAAACATAGACTGTGTTTGAATTCAAGAGGGCCTGGGATAGGCACGTGGGATCTCTTGGAGAAAGAAAGAGATAATGGTTACTGCGGATAGGCAGACTGGATGGGCCATTTGGCCTTTATCTGCCATCATGTTTCCATGTTTCTAAGTTTGTTTGTTTATTTATTGGGATTTATTAACCGCCTTTTCGTGAAGTTACACTGGATTTTACTAAACGGCGCTAGAGGTTTTTAGCATGGGCCAGTGAGGTAAATGCTCTGATGCTCATAGGAATTCTACGAGCCTTGGAACATTTACTTTGCCGGCCCGCGCTAAAAGCCTCTAGCGCTGTTTAGTAAAAGAAGCCCTAAATGTGGCTGTCCCATGGTTTATTAAATTCAAAGAATGCTGATTATGGATTTTAGAGCTGGTCTTAAGAGGGAGAATTTTTGTCCATTCCTGGATTTGAATTGTTATCCTAAAGCAATGTGACATTTGTAGTCCCTGATTCTGCCCATTGAAATCTGTGCTATTGATCCTTAATGCAGCAAGATATATTTGCCAGAAATCCTGGACTCGCTTAAATTTACCTCCTGGAACTAAGCAAGTGTGGGATCTCCTAAAAGCCAAATTGGTTGGCTGTCATTGAGGATATCCTACTGATTAGGGATAATGTGAACAGAGCAAAAACATAAGGACACTCCAGTTCATGATGAGAAGAATTCAGCAATTCCAAATATTCCTGATCTTTTTCTGACAAGATTAATACATTTCTTTTGGTGAGTAATGTGTGATAGATTGTGCCTCTTTTGTCTCTGAGTTATAGGCAATCACTACAGAAGCAGAGCTGTTTAACATAAACAACAATTGATCAGGGCTTATCTCCATCAAAACAGAAAGGGCTTCATTAACTAAAGTTTATAGAAAATTGGGATCTTCCAAATAAGGTGAAGTTGACTTAACCAGAAGGAAGGAAAAAATAAAGTAGCCAATAATTAGTTCTCTATGGAAAATAATGTATATTTTTATCCAAAACACATGAGATTTCATGGGCTAATTGACACGACAGATGCTGGAGCATACATTATTACTTTAATAAATTGGATTTACTATAAAGCTAACAAATTAGTATAACAAATGGTTATTGTACATACAAGGGGGTGCTGAAAAGTTCTCAGCCCAAGCAAGAAGAGAATGACGTGGCTATGGTTCAATCAATGATCTGAAACAATGTCAAAAAATAGAATTTTATTTCTGCAAATTGACACTTAACAAAATAAGGTAAAACTCTTTTCAGCTACAATGGCAAAATAACGCTCAGATTTAGGAAACTGGTTGCCTGGACTGTGAACTTTTCAGCACCCCCTTCTACCTTCCTGTGCAGGAGAACTCCAGATGTGGAGCCATGGATGCCACCGTGAAAAATGGGGAGAGGAGGAGGCAGCCAAATTGGGGAAGGAGCCTTAGAGGCAGTTAGGAACAAGTGGGCAGCACGAGCAGCGTCAGTGGCTTTGAAGAAGAGCTGCAGCCTGCAGGGCAAATCAGCCATGACCAATTGCTCCAAAAGTACAGAGCTATGATCAGCTGTGGGTTGGAACAGAGCCATGGAGTTGAAATAAGAAGTTGCAGAGGAGATGAGCTGAGACTTGGAAGAGTAGAGCTAGCCAGGTGCCACCACACAATAGGAAAAGCCACTGCAGTGGCATCTGAAACAAGAAAGAGCCAAGTCACTGTAACAGAGGCCCCCAAATTACCAGGCCCTTACAGGAGAAAGAAATCTGGCAGGGAGAAGGAACTACTTTAGCATGGCAGATCAGTGGCGTAGCTAGAGAATGACACGGGGACAAATTTTTCCCCATCCCGGCAGGAACTTATTTTCCCGTCTCGTCCCCGTGAGTTCTTATCCTGTCCTTGTCCCATTCTTGAAATCTCCGTCCTCAGCTGCCCTAGCTTCAAACACTTTAAAATCATAAGTGTTCGAGGCTAGTGTGGTTAAGGCAGAGCTTACAGGAATGGGGCAGGAACAGCAACAAAACTCACGGGGATGGGGAAATTGAGTTCCTGTGGAGACGGGGACAAATTTTTCCCTTGTCATTCTCTAGGTGTAGCAAGGGTGAGACTGCCTCACCCCCTTCCCCCTCTTACTCCGCCACTGAGTCAGATTTGTTCCCACTCCATTCCCTTTCATAACTAGACTGAAGTGTCAAGTTTATTTAGGTCTTGATATACCACTTATGTGCAAAGCGGTTTACAATTTATACAAAGTATTAAAAAGATGTTTTAAAAAAAACATAAATCATGGAGAACAATTTTGCAAGAACATTACAGACAAAACGAGATACATATGGGCAAATGGGAAGGATACATTGCTTAAAAGAAAAGAAAGGAGAGGCCAAATACAATAGGAGTAGGGGGAATCTTTAATATCTGGCCTAATGTCAGATTTTGAAATTAGAAGAACTAGGTATAGATCTCAAAAGCATCTCTGAAAAAAAATGTTTTGAGATTAGATTTTTTTTTTTTGCAGTGTGTTTTATTAATTTTCGTTGTATACAAACATACAATACAAACAGAACAACCAAAATGAACAAGACAAAAAGCAGAAACAGTCAAAACAGAAAGAAATGCGTCTTTCTTCACGAAGACCCACAGAAACCAACCCCACCATACCCACCAGAAGCCCCCCACCCCCACCCCACGCACTCCTTGAGATTAGATTTAAAGTTGTTAAGGTTCTTTTCTTGTCTCAGAGACAATGGTAGGACATTCCACAATGTGGGTGCAATTACAGAAAAGATTACTTTACGTGTTGTATCATAAATAAGGTGATCATACGTCCCGTTTTGAATGGGACCATCCCGTTTTGAGATCCCCTGTCTTGTTGTCCCAGCACACAGATTCAGGTCGCCGAAATGTCCCGTTTTCAGGGACAGTGTCCCAAAGCTGTGCGTGGAGCCAATGGGACAGGTGATCCCTTCCCCTCCCTCCCTGCCAGCCTCCCTTCTTCCCTCCCTCCAGTGCCCGATTCAACAACACCCCCCCTCCTCGGGTCTACAGCTGCTGCTGCTTGCCAGCCTCTCTTACCTCTCTCCAGCCAGATTCAACCCTTCCCCCCGGTCCACCGCCATTGCTTGCCGCCCAGAAGCCTTCTTCCTAACGTCAATTCTGATATGGCAGAGAGGAAATTCCAGGCCAGCCAGGTAGCGATTGACTGGCCTGGAACTTCCTCTCCAACGGCAGAATTGACGTCGGAAAGAAGGCATCTGGGCGGCAAGCAGCAGCGGCGGCGGACCAGGGGGGAGGGGTTGAATCGGCGCTGGAGGGAGGTAAGGAGAGAGGCTGGCAAACAGTGGCAGCGGACCCGAGGGGGGGGTTTGAATCGGGCACGGGAGGGAAGGGGGAGGCTGGCTTTGGTGCGGCAGGGAGGGTGGGAGGTAGGCAGGCAGGCTTCGGGGGAGGGGGTAAGACAAAGGCTGGAAGGCAGTGGGGGGGGCATAGGAAGGAGGCACTGGGGGCACTGAGGACATGGGAAGAAGGCACTGGGGGCACTAAGGACATGGGAAGGGGCACTAAGGACATAGGAAGGAGGCACTGGGGGCACTAAGGATATAGGAAGTGGCACTAAGGACATAGGATGGAGGCACTAAGAACATAGGAAGGAGGCACTAAGGACATAGGAAGGAAGGAAGGAGGGAGAGAATAGAAAGGGACAATTGTTGGGCCTGAGTGCAGAAAGAAAAAAAATGAAAGAAAGGATACACAGTCAGAAGGAAACGCAACCAGAGACTCATGAAATCACCAGACAGCAAAGGTAGGAAAAATGATTTTATTTTCAATTTAGTGATCAAAATGTGTCAGTTTTGAGAATTTATATTTGAGGTGACATTGCATATTTTAAAGTCATCTTCCTTGACATCTTTGAAACCCCCCCCAAATATAAATGATAATTAACATTTTCTCTGCGTAAAGTGTGCTTTGTGGGGGGGGGTTTCCTAAATTTTATGGTTACCATTATGAATTAAGATATTATGTGTACATGAAAAATGAATGGAAGAAATTGGGGGTGGGATTGGGGTGAGGCTAGGGCGGGACTGACAATTAATAGATGTCCCGTTTTGATGAAAAAAATAAATGGTCACGTTAATCATAAAACAACTGACGAACTGAAGGAATCAAAAAACAAAACAAAAACTGCAGACTATGTACAGGATGCAGGCAATGTTTATTATACCATTAGTAAAATGCAGTGAATTTACAACCTTATTACCGACCAAGGGACCCGACACAGTCCATGTTTCGGACAACACGCCTTCCTCAGGGGTCCTAATAAATACAAATATTAAACCTAAGATAATATGATTGATGCTTAACGAATAAAAATGGTGTAACCTTATAATGATAATGTGTTTGTACCATGCACAAACGTGATCAAGTGATAAAGTGATCAAGTGATGATGTATTGCAAAATATGTATGAAAACCATTAGTGAATAATACAGTGATATTGGTTCTGCAAAACTATAAAAGATAAAATATATATGGAGTACAATATCCCTATGTTGTATGGTGATTTGTGATAAAAAGGAAGAGGACCATGCAAGATCACAATGTAAAAGAATAAAAATGAGTGATGAAAGTATCAGTCGAAGTGACCAAAAAAATAAATAAATAATAAAATAATAAATGTGCAGCATGCTAATTTCTTATTCAGGAGTGTAACTGTATAAGTGGAATAGCGACATGTATATGAAAATAATGATAAAAAGTTAAAGGAGATAGTGTTGGGAAGAGCGTAGTGCCCTATGTGAATCATAAGGGACCAGTAATCTGTCTATGAATGAGGGAATATGATTCGATTGGACTTTGAAAGCAAGGAGGAGTATTTTTAAAGTGATCCTATGGGAAATAGGTAGCCAGTGCGCTTTTTTGAGGAGAGGGGGTGACATGATCAAATTTCTTAGCATTACAAATGATTTTTTATGGCAGTATTTTGAATGACTTGTAATCTCTTAATTTATTTTTGAGTAATGCCCTGGTAAAGTGAATTACAGTAGTCAAGGGTTGATATTACTAATGAATGAATAAATATAAGAAAAGTATCACAAGACAGAGTGAAAAGTAAAACCTTGACCAAAGTGGAGCTTATTTGGATTGCTAAAGGAGACATATTATATTATGGCACATGATGAAGATGACTTGAACTCAAGAACTGAACATGATTTAAACCCAATCCAAATGGTTCAGGAATCAATATCCAGGGAGCAAAATTCAGATACTAGTGGTTTTGTCTGTCAGTGACTATTGTGGTAAAGCTTTTTTTGTTTTAAATTGTCTTCATTGCATATTTACAACGGAATAAAATAATGGAATCATAGTCAACATCAATGAGAAGAGATAACTTGAATCATCATTTATACAAACATAAGGAAAATAGACCCAACCTTTTACTCTTTTATATGTTCAATTGTGACCTTTTCCATCTACCCTTCAAAAGAGACTTCTCTTTCAATTAACACTTTCTCAAGCTGAGAAGGATCACAGTAAATATATCTATTACATAGTAACATAGTAGATGATGGCAGATAAAGACCCGAATGGCCCATCCAGTCTGCCCAACCTGATTCAATTTAAATTTTTTAAATTTTTTCTTCTTAGCTATTTCTGGGCAAGAATCTAAAGCTCTACCTGGTACTGTGCTTGGGTTCCAACTGCCGAAATCTCCGTCAAAACCTACTCCAGCCCATCTACACCCTCCCAGCCATAGAAGCCCTCTCCAGCCCATCCTCCCCCAAACGGCCATATACAGACACAGACTGTGTAAGTCTGCCCAGTACTGGCCTTAGTTCAATATTTAATATTAATTTCTGATTCTAGATCCTCTGTGTTCATCCCATGCTTCTTTGAACTCAGTCACAGTTTTCCTCTCCACCCCCTCCCTCTGGAGCACATTCCAGGCATCCACCATCCTCTCCGTAAAGTAGAATTTCCTAACATTGCTCTTGAATCTACCACCCCTCAACCTCAAATTATGTCCTCTGGTTTTACCATTTTCTTTTCTCTGGAAAAGATTTTGTTCTACGTTAATACCCTTCAAGTATTTGAACGTCTGAATCATATCTCCTCTGTCCCTCCTTTCCTCTAGGGTATACATATTCAAGGCTTCCAGTCTCTCCTCATACGTCTTCTGGCGCAAGCCTCCTATCATTTTCGTCACCCTTCTCTAGACCGCTTCAAGTCTTATTACGTCCTTCGCCAGATACGGTCTCCAAAACTGAACACCATAATCCAAGTGGAGCCTCACCAATGACCTGTACAGGGGCATCAACACCTTCTTCCTTCCACTGGTTATGCCTCTCTTTATACAGCCCAGCATCCTTCTGGCAGCACCTTATTAGATTCTAATGTTACTACACATTGTGGTAAAGTTGAAAAAATACTTCTTGAGTGAAATTTAGGTTCCCGATTCTCTGCATCCTAACTAGGACCCTGATTTGAAGATGGAGAAGCAAATACAGTAACTGAGCTCCAAAAGCAACTTTGTGAACAGGTAGAATAACTCATACAGGAAAGTCAGAAATGTCTTCATCAACCAGAATGTCTACAGTTTCCCAAGTACTTGCACTTTATCACCCAAATTCTATTAAGATGAGCATCCAGCTTTATACTTAGAACTAGATTCAGTAAATGGCACTAAAAAAAATTGTACCGTAAAAAATCTATATAAAGTGCTATTCTATAAACTGCATTCTGAGTTTATAGAATAGTACTTGAAGCCGATTTTCACCAACTGAAACCTGATATAGTGTAAATCCTGGTGAGTATGTTAGGCACAGATTTCTAGTGTTCAGTAGTACTGAACACATCTTTACTGAATGTCCCTGACCCACCCATGCCTCTCCCGTGACCACACCCCCTTTTGAATTGAACACTATAAGATTTGCTTATGGATCTTTTTAGAATAGCACTTAGCAAAATGTGTGTGCAAATCCAAATTATTGGAAAGGGGCTGAAGAGCAGTTTTCTAAGTAAAACTATTCTACACATGTACCACTCTTTCTGTAAAAAGTATTTCCTTAGACTACTCCTCTTAACTTTATTATTTACTAGCTGATGGCCCGGCGTTGCACGGGTATTTAATTATAGCAATAACACTGTAAATGGATTCAAATAAAGATACTTTATAGTGGTGAATGAAAATATTTTTTTACAGCTTTATAAAAAGTACAATATTCAAATTATAATGTGAAATATTTGACAAAATGAATACAATACAACTAACACAAAACGTGATTATAAACAACAATTTTAGTTTCACCTCCTGGAGCAAGAACATATACATTATTGGGTGAACCCACCCTTCCCACGTGTGCAGGTGGGCCGCGAGACCCCCAGAACATATCACCCCAGGTAGTGAGGGATCTGCATACCAATTTACGTTCAAAGCGGTCCCACAGCTTTTTACATTTTTTCCATTGACTTGAATGGGTGAAATCTGATTTTCTGTTTGTAGCTCCGCCCATGTGTGCAGGTGGGCCGCGAGACCCCCAGAACATATCACCCCCGGGTAGTGAGGGATCTGCATACCAATTTTCGTTCAAATCGGTCCCACAGCTTTTTACATTTTTTTCCATTGACTTGAATGGGTGAAATCTGATTTCTGTTTGTAGCTCCGCCCACGTGTGCAGGTGGGCCACGAGACCCCCAGAACATATCACCCCCGGTAGTGAGGGATCTGCATACCAAGTTTCGTTCAAATCGGTCAAGCCGTTTTTGAATTAATGTGAGAATGGCATCTTTTTACATTTTTTCCATTGACATGAATGGGTGAAATGGTGATTTTCTGTTTGTAGCTCAGCCCACTGTGCAGGTGGGCCGCGAGACCCCCAGAACATATCACCCAGGTAGTGAGGGATCTGCATACCAAGTTTCGTTCAAATCGGTCAAGCCGTTTTTGAATTACTGTGAGAATGGCGGCTTTTTACATTTTTTCCATTGACATGAATGGGTGAAATCTGATTTTCTGTTTGTAGCTCCGCCCACGTGTGCAGGTGGGCCGCGAGACCCCCAGAACATATCATCCCAGGTAGTGAGGGATCTGCATACCAAGTTTTGTTCAAATCGGTCAAGCCGTTTTTGCGTGATCGCGGCACATACACACATACATACACACATACCTCCGATTTTATATATATAAGAAGATATAGATATACCACTTATATCCTAAGTGGTTTATATTCAGGTACTTTGATCAAATTTCCCTATCTGTCCCGATGGGCTCAGACTCTATCTAGAGTACCTGGGGCAATGAAGGGATTAAGTGACTTGCCCAGGGTCACAAGGAGCAGTGAGGGATTTGAACCCACCATCTCAGGATGCTGAGGCTATAGCTTTAACCACTGCGCTACACACTCCCACTTTATCCTATGCCCTTCTCATTCCGGAGCTTCCTTTCAAATGAAGGAAATTCAACTCATATGCATTTATGTCACATAGGTATTTAAACGTCTCTATCATATCTCCCCTCTCTCGCCTTTTCTCCAAAGTATACATGTTGAGATCTCTAAGTCTGCCCCCATAAGCCTTATGATGAAGGCCACACACCATTTTAGTAGCCTTCTTCTGGACCAGCTCCATCCTGTTTATATCCTTTTGAAAGTGCGGTCTCCAGAATTGTACACAATATTCTAATGAGGTACACACCAGAGACTTATAGAAGGGCATCAATACCTCCTTTTACCTACTGGCTATACCTCTCCCTATGCAGCCAAGCATCCTCCTACCTTTCACTGTCAACTTTTCCACCTGTTTGGCCCCCCACCTCCTCTTTCATTCACAAATGATAAGTAGTAGTAATAGTGGTACCAGTAATCATCTGTGGCACATGCATATGCAGTAGCCACATTCTATAAGATAGTGACTAAGTAATATATTGCATAACTGCAAGGGAGAGCACCAGCCCTCCAAATATTTTTGGGGGGGAGCCCAGGATGGACCGAGGGGAGCAATGCATTTCCATACACACCCTCACTGGCGTGTTAAAAATACCTTTGTTGGCAAGAATATCAAAGTCCTGCCAACTCAGGAAAATTGCTGCCAAGTCATTTCCCACTTTTCCCAGTGTCGGTAGCTGGATATGCACTGCCGACTTCTTGTTTCCTGTAGCAGCAAGAGGAGGAGAATGGGAGAGGCTTGGCAGCAAATTTCTTGGCTGATGGGTCTTTGGGATCACAACCAGCCATTTAATGGTGCTGCAGGTTTGAACCAGGGCCTGAACCCAAAGGGAGGGGCCCATCTCCCCCCCACCCCCCCAATGGCTATGCCACTGGGACCTACAAGTGGGCAGAGCATAGGAGGGCTAAAGGCATGTTGCCTTATAACTTTTGAATATTATTAGCTGTTCATGTTGATTGGCACACCTAGGCATGGCCACTTACAACAGCCATTGACCTAACGTAAGTGATCGTGCCTAACATTTGGTGCACCACAGCGGGTTTGCGCTAGTAGTCTATAATCTAATCTAATCTAATCTAAATCTTGGGTTTATATACCGCATCATCTCCACAGGTGGAGCTCGACACGGTTTACATGGATAGGAAGCAACGGAACTCCAGTGGGTTTATAAAAGTAAGTAAGAGAGAGGTTAGGTGTGATAATAATAGGGAGGGGACGGGTTACGTTTTGGAGAAGAGCCAAGTCTTCAGAAGCTTACGGAAAGGTAGAAGGGGGCTCAAGTTGCGGAGAGGGGAAGGGAGACTATTCCAGAGCTGAGCGATTCTGAAGTGGAGGGATGACCCGAGTTTACCGACGAGGGAGATACCCTTTGAGGAGGGGAAGGATAGTTTTAATTTTTGCGTGGATCTGGTGGAGAATGGATTTGAGGAATTCCAGGATAGAGGAATAAGAGGTGGAAGGATGCCGTGGAGCATCTTGAAGGTTAAGCAGGCACATTTAAAATGTACCCTGGAGATGACAGGAAGCCAGTGCAGCTTGGACAGGAGTGGAGAGGCATGGTCAAATTTGCTTTTTGAGAAGATGAGTTTGGCCGCGGTTGTTCTGGATTAGTTGGAGTCTGTGGAGGCTTTTCTTTGTTAAGCAAGGTAGATGGAATTGCAATAGTCCAATCTGGAGAGGATGATGGACTGTACGAGTACTGCAAAGTGTTTTTGGTGGAAGCAGGACCTCACTTTCCTCAGCATGTGAAGGCTGTGAAAGCATGTTTTTATCAGGGAGTTGAGGTGGTCGCTGAAGGATAGCGAGGAATGTATGGTGATGCCCAGAACTTTGCTAGAGAACTCTAGTTGTAGGGAGGTGCCTGTGGGCAGTGGGATGGAGGTGGGTAAATGATCATGTTGGGGCCAAGCCTAAGTTAGTTTGGTTTTGGATTCATTTAGTTTCATTTGTACAGCAAGAGCCCAGGATTGAAGTTTGGTTATGCATGAAGAGATGTTTGCTGCGAGATTGGAGAGGTTTGCGTCGGTCTCGAGGAGGATCAGGATATCGTCAGCGTAAGTGTAGAGTATTTCTAGGGGGGATAGGTGGAGGAGGTTTCAGGGAGGACATATAAATGTTGAAGAGGATAGGGGATAGGGGGGGAGCCTTGTGGAACTCCACATGTCGGTTTCCACGGGGAGGATGAGGTACCATTCTTGGTGACGGTGTAAGAGCGAGAAACGTAAGAAATTCGAGAACCAGTCAAGGACCGTGGAGCTGATGCCTATCTCGAGAGGTAGGAGGATTAGAATGTCTGATGGACAACGTCGAAGGCTGCAGAGAGGTCGAATTGGAGTAGAACAGCAAATTTTTTGTGAGAGTGGAGTTGTTGGATCTTCGAGGTTAGGGAGGCCAGGAGGGTTTCAGTACTGAAGTTGGGTCTGAAGCCGTATTGATACGGTAGGAGGATAGAGAGTTGGGAGGAGACAATGGACTCAAGCAATTTGGTTAGGAGTGGGATGTTTGCTATAGGGCGATAGTTGGATGGGATGGAGGGGTCTAGGTCAGTCTTCTTCAGTAGGGGGGTTAATGCAATGTGTCCCATTTCAGGTGAGAAGAGGCCTGAGATTAGGGCAGAATTTATGAGTTTGGTGAGAGATGAGATGGCCTGTGCGGGTATTTTCTCGAATAGATAGGATGGAAATGGATCCAATGTGCATTTACAGGATTTCAATTTCAGGCAGAGCTTGAGGACCTGCGATTCGGATACTTGCTCAAAGGCAGTCCAGGATCTATTGACTGGGACAGGGGTGATGAGATTTGGAGTGGGATTAGGGGTGGAGAGTACTAGGGAATTGTAGGAAACTGCGGGAGGGAAGGAGCTTCTTAAGGTGGTGACCTTTCCATTGAAGAAGTTTGCTAGTAGATCGGCTGATGGGGAGGAGGGGAGTATGGAAGGGTTGGTGTTGGGGATTAGGGAGCGCCAGATATTGAACAGCATGCTGTTCTGGTTGTTTGATCTCGAGATCTTGTCACCATAAAATACTGTTAAAGAGTTGGCGCTACGCACGCCCCATTGTGGATCCTGCTTCTTAATGCCAAATTACAGAATTGCCCCTATGTGCAAAAGATGACAATGTTAAAAGAGAAGTCTAACAAAGTCATAAAAATCATTACATTACTGATTTCTATTCCACCTCAACCTTGCAGTTCTGGACGGATTACAAAAGAGACAACTGGACATTTCCAGGATAATTACAGAGAGAATTCTGGATATTTCCAGATGAAGTTACAAGAATAATGGTGCTGTATATTTCAAGATACTGTACAAATAGGAAATAGTGCAGATCCAGTATATATACAGTTGGGGAGGCAGTTGACATGCTTGAGGCTTTGAAGAGAAGGGAACTGGTGAAGGGGGGGAGGAAGGGGGAGTTGCGCTGAGGGGGGTCCTGGTTAGGTGTTAAGCCATCTGTATAAATTTTTTGAAATAGGTGGGTTTTGATTTCTTTGCGAAAATATTTGTAGTCGTTTGTTGTGATCAGCAGGTTGGAGATAGTGTGGTCCAGTTTCGCTGCAAGCGTCGCCAACAGACTGTCAAATATCTTCTTGCGCTGAGTGCCTTTGAGTGGGGGGTCTTTGAGTAGGTGAAAGGGGTCTTAGTTTTCTGAGCTGGTCATGGTCATTATATAGTGGCCAGGAGATAAAGAACACTGGTCCTCTAGCTTTTCTGCTGATCCATGTACACCCTCACTCACATACATGATTTACATGTGGAAATAAATTATAGTAAAAAAATAAAATCACTCCCCTGTAGTCTGGACAACTTTATAAAAAAACTATTTCTGCCAGTAAAACTGTTTTTATTCACAGTAGTGCCTCTTAAAATTACAACCTAGGGCTCCCTTTTACGAAGCCGCGGTAGCGGCTTTAACGCACAAGACGTTTAAATCACGCGCTACCCCCGTGCTAGCCGAAAAAAACTATCACCTGCTCAAGAGGAGGTGGTAGCGGCTAGTGCGGCCGGCGGTATAACGCGCATTAAACCACTACTGCGCCTTCGTAAAAGGAGCCCCTAATGGAGGAATGGAGACTCTCTCACAAACACTCTTTTTTCGTTTGCTCATCCTTTTCCCCTCATTGTATATGGCCTTGACTTTATCTGCCTCACTGACACTGCAGATTAAGAGCACAGTGATTAATGCACCACCAACTTTTTTTTTTTTTTTTAAAGAAAAGCAATCGGGCAAATTTAACATCTGTTCCTCCCAAAAGTGACCTTGTTCTGAAAAAAAAAAAAAAACAAACATTAAAGTTTTATCTCAGCAAGGCTGATGGGAGGCAGAATAAATACAGAGAAAGCTCCTTTACAAGGTAAACATATCTGAACTGTTAACCCTGTGACATGCTTAGTGGGAACTGGGAAGATACAAAAGCCAGGACTAGAATAGAAGTAGATTTTAGGGAGTGGGTGGTTATACTCTCTAAGACCTAAGAGCAGAGAGAGAGAATCAGTGTTAAATCAGTGATCAGGGAGTTCTCTTCTGATACAGTACTTTCTTTTAGGGGGGGAGAGGAGAACAGGAAAGGGCCTGAAGAGCAGTTATACTATAACTAGTGTTTAAGCCCGTTACAATAATGGGTGCTAGAGTAGATGTCTGTATGTCTGTTTTTTTATTATTTGTCTCTCTCTCTCCCCCTGGACGCTGTCTGTCTGTAATTCTTTGTGTCTGTGTCTCTCCCTGGTCCCCTGTCTGTGCATCTTTCTTTCTATCTGTCTCCCTGGCCCCCCTGCTTGCCAAAGCAGCCCCCTTTCCCTCTCCCCCTGTTGTGCAATGCCTGCCTGCTTCGTGGACCCCTTCTGTTCCTCCCCCCCCCCCCCCCCGATTGCTGTCTGCCCCCAGCACACCTCTCCCCTCAAAGCAGCCCCCTTTCCCTCTCCCCCTGGCCCCTGTTGTGCCATGCCTGCCTGCTCCGTGGCCCCCTTCTGTTCCCCCCCATGATTGCTGTCTGCCCCCAGCACAACTATCCCCCCAAAGCAGCCCCCTTTCCCCCTGTTGTGCAATGCCTGCCTGCTCCGTGGCCCCCTTCTATTCCTTCCCCCCACAATTGGTGTCTGCCCCCAGCACAACCATCCCCCCAAAGCAGCCCCCTTTCGCTCTCCCTCTGGCCCCCTGTTGTGCCATGCCTGCTTGCTCCGTGGCCTCCTTCTGTTTCCCCCACCCCCCATGATTTCTGTCTGAACTCAGCACAACCCTCCCACCAAAACAGCCCCCTTTTCTACCTGCTCCATAGCCCTTCTTTCTTGGCTTCCCCTCCCTTTCTTCCCCTCCCTCCATCCATCCATGGTTCCTGCCACCGCTGCCGGTCCTGTTCAAAGCGGCCTGCTGAGGTTCGCGGCCAGCTGTATCGAACCTCGCAGGCCGCTCTCCATGTGGAGAGCAGCCTGCGAGGTTCGCTACAGCCGGCCGTGAACCTCAGCAGGCCGCTTCAAACAGGAGCGGCAGCGGTTGGTGCGGGAGGGGGGAGTCGTCGACTTGTTCCCTACCCGATACTGCCTCCGCCAGTGCTGCTCCGCACCGCCTTCATCATCCGTCTGATGTGCCAAACCGGCGCATGCGCTAAAGCCGCCGGCCATGGACGGACACAGCACATGTCAGGTCTCCACATCCTCCTAAGTGCGCAAGCGCGCTTAAAGGATTATTATTATAGATACAGCTTTCAGGCTTTTGGAGCAAGTTACTTAATCCTCCACTGCCCCAGGTACATTAGATCAGGGGTCTCAAAGTCCCTCCTTGAGGACTGCAATCCAGTCGGGTTTTCAGGATTTCCCCAATGAATATGCATGAGATCTATGTGTATGCACTGCTTTCAATTTTTGAATTTTTACAAAACTTTGTATTCTTCTGAGCTTTATTCAAATAAAGAAAAGGAAGGTATAGAATTTTTAAAATTAATTAAGTGTCCTAAAATTCCCGAGCACATAAAAGGTAATCTCGAAGTGCCCATATCGATAAAGGAATTGCAAACAGCATTGCAGTCCCTTAGAGTTGGATCCATTCCAGGTGGTGATGGTTTCATGGTGGAATTTTATAAATCATTTCAAATTACCCTATTACCTTATTTGTTAAATCTATATCAGGCTCAACTAACTAAAGTTTGCATATTAGGTACTATGGCAGAATCCTTAACTATTGTTTTGCCGAAGCCAAATAAAGATTCTATGTTGGTTTCAAATTACAGGCCTATTTCCTTGATAAATGTAGATGGTAAACTTTTGGCTAAATTATTGGCTTTACACTTAGCTAATGCTCTCCCTTCTATCATTGGAATTCATCAAACAGGGTTCGTATTTGTTTTAGTTAAAGTATGTGTACTGGTTTGATTGCTGAAAGCTACTTATCTACTTCCTTTGTCTGACCTAACCCCATTACAGAAATTCTCCCCTGCACCACCCCCTCCCCCAGTTCCTGCAAGCTGGTGTGGCCTATTTCTTTTTTAGTTCAAACATTTTATTAAATTTTTATAACAGGCAAAATACAACTGAAAACTATATAAAATATAACATACAATGTAACCATAGTGATATTGTCATTGTCAGAAGGGAAGAAATCTGCTTCTCCTCAAATGGCAGCTTCGCTCTCTAGAACGCAAATGACGCTCTAACCCTGCTTCTTATAATCTCTACAAATACAAAGAACATTCCTAGTATTATAAGAACTCTATTAATCTCGCAAAGAAAAATATTTCACTAAATGCATAGGGAAAGCAAAAAAGTCCTCAGCACTATATTTTATTCTCAGAAGTCTTACCAACTTCAAATCTAAATGCCCAACTCCTCCCAATGACTTACCCACAGCTCAAAAGCTGGCTGATTTTTTCCTGGACAAAATTATTCTATTAGGTCAGACATTTTAAACCAAGGCCCCTTAAAAAATAATCCTCCTCTAGACGAGGACTCTTATCTGCTTGGCTCCACCTTTTCCAACTTTTCAAACCCTTCAACCAACAAACTCCAATGATTCATCCAATCACTTAATCCAAAAGCAACTAACAATGAGACAGCCCCCACCCTCCATTTCTTCCCCCCAAAAAATTATTTCTAGCTTTGCCCCATTCATTTCCAAGTTTGTAAACCAAAGCCTAAGTTCATCTACCATGGAAACATTACATCATCCAACCTATAATAAAAAAAATCCTTAATTACCCACACTGGACTGCAACAATTTCCAACCCATTGCAAATCTACCATTTTTGGCTAAACTGACAGAAAAGGTGATCCATAATCAAATTTCAAACTCTGTCGAAAAAACTAACTTTCTACACCCAAATCAAACTGGTTTTTTCCAACATCATTCCACAGAACACTCCTTATTAGGCCTGACCACCTCAATCCAATACTTTCTAGACCAACATAAGTGAGTAATTCTTCTTATTAGACCTCTCAGCAGCACTCGACACTATCGACCATTCATTGCTCTTGAAAAGGTTATCCGCAATAGGGATTAAAGAACAGATTCTAGAATGGTTCCGCTCTTATTTCATTAATTGCACCTCTATTGTGACTTTTAATGGTTCTTCATCAAAATCTTACACTAATCTCTTCAGCATTCCTCAAGGATCTATCCTCTCCCCGCTACTTTTCAACATCTATCTGGCTCCACTACTGACACTATGCCAACCAATAAGTTTCACGTCCTATTCCGATGATATTCAAATCATCCACCCGAATGACTCCTCTAACAAGAATGAAATCCATGACATCAACTTAAAACTAACATCAAAACCTGGCTTAGAGAAAACATGTTATCGCTGAATACATCTAAATCAAATTGTCTTCTCTTTCTGTGGAAAGAAGGAATCTACTTATCCTCTGCAATCTGTATTGACAACTTTACGATTGACAAGGTTTGCTCAACTAAAATCTTGGGAGTAATCATTGTTAACAAGTTAAACTTCCACAATCAGATAGGTGCTGTAGTCAAAAACTGTTTCCACAAACTGCGAATGATTAGTTCCCTAGCTAGTTTCCTGGAGCCCTCCTCTCTATATATCTTAGTTCTTGTCATCTTGTTATCTCTAAAATTGACTATTGTAACTCTCTATAAAGGAGTTTTACAAAAAGAAATCAGATGACTTCAACTAATCCAAAATACTTCCATTAAAATCATTACCAACTCTAAGAAATATGACCATGTCTCCCCTCTACTTAAAAATGCTCACTGGCTTCCTGTCCCCTGCATTACTTACATTCAAAATACTTAAATCCAGAGAACCAGCTTTCTTTAACAAACTACGTACTTATTCCTTACACGCCTGTTAGAATTCTCAGATCATCTTCCCCAAAATCATCTTCCCAAAATCTTAAGACTTTTTACACTCGCTATACTACTTCCTTCACAGTAACCGCTCCCCTTATCTGGAGCTCCTTACCCTCTTATATTAGAGAGGAACCAAGTTTAGATAAATTTAAAGGAGCTTTAAAAAGGAACTTATATATAGATGCCTTCGAGCATTAACACTAGTTCTCTTACCTAGGGCTAGATTCACCAAAGATAGCGATTCATTCACTGTTGGCCGATTCCTGGCCAATTTTTAAACAGTGATTGATTCACTATCTAGTTTGCATGTAAATGATTTGCACGGAAGTGCGAATCATTTGCATGCAAATTCCCCAACTTAATCACTCAGTGAGTGATTGAGTCGGGGCAGATCCCTGACAGTAGTGACAGGAGAATCAGCCTCCTGTCATTGCTGTCAGGGCTTTTTCATTCTTTTTAACGGCACGGATATTTTGCTTGTGTATTACACAAGCAAAATATCTGCCCATTAAAAAAAAAAATGAACCCCCCCCCCACTACTGCCGATGAGCCCCGGTCCCCCCCCACACACACACACAAAACACGGCAGTGGCGGTGGTGGCCCCCCAACACAAACGTGGTGGCGGCGGCCCCCCTCCTCAAAAAAAGCAGGAGGGATGCCCACTGCCTCCTGTCATCGGGCCCATCTCATGCTCTCAGAATCCTTCCCCCACAAATGGCAGGAAGGATGCCCACTCCCTCCTGCCAGCAAATACCCACCCCCCGGCAGGAGGGATGCCCACTCCCTCCTGCCATCAGCCTCCCCTCCCCTCCCCTTTCCTTTGGGAGCAAGAGGGATGACAACTGCTCCTCCGGCTCCTGGCATGCACTGAGGGCGTTAGGCCCTGCCCCCGGTTCCTGAGCCAATCAATGACTTCCTTAGGTAGGAGCCTAAGGAATTCCATGATTGGCCAAAACAATGGCGTTTGGGGGGGGGGCAGACCCGATGGCAGGAGGAAGTGGGCATTCCTCCTGCCTTTTTCTGGGGGCGGGCTACCGCCGCAATGTTTGTGGTGTGGGGGGGGACCATCACCACCACATTTGTGTCGGGGGGAGCCCCCGGTGCCCGTCCGCAGCAGTGTTTTGGGTTTTATCTTCCTTTTTTTTAAAGGGCAGAAATTTTGCTTGTTTAATACTCAAGCAAAATATCTGTGACATAAAAAAAATGAAAAAAAAACCAAACCAGGCAGACCTGGAAGTGCACGCACGTCACCGTGATGACTTCACACGCATGCATGACATCATCACATCGGTGTATGCATATGCACAGAGGCCCCCCCAGAAGGGCCCTGAGACGCCAGTAAGGTGTGCAAGCAGGGAAGAGGGCCGGAGAGAAGGAGAGGCGCTGGCACCAGCTGATTGCCTACAGCAATGTTTCTCAACTACTTCAAACTAAGTACCCCCTAAGTCTAACAAATATCAACTGAGTGGACACTGAGTGGGAGGCGGAGACTAACTAAGATGGCGGCATGAAGGCGCTTGGCTGAACGCCATCGGGATTTTCTACAAACTTATGGTTAAAAGGAAATCTAAGACCCGGGTTTTCTCTTCGGAACCCGGGCCGCAAGCAAATGTACCGGGCCCGATGGACGCGTTCATCAAGCGAGGGCCCAAAAGAGAACTGGCGGAGACGTCCTCGGCGCGAGATGGAGGCGAGTTGGAAGGACCTCACACCTCATTTGAGGAGACCAGCTTATCGCCAGAAGAGTGCAGGAACCCTGTTCAGCCACCCCCTCGGCCCATATCGTTGGATATGGAGAGTGAGGGAAGTTTAGCAGCGGCCTCTGAGAGTTGTGAAGATGATTAGGGGGAAGAGCAAGCAGTGAGGAAGGTTTCAGCAGCTTCTGTTTCATCATCGCTGTTACTGGAACCTTGGATATGGTAGAAAAGGTGCAGAAATCACCGCAGGGGAAATTACCCACAGGTACTGTGGAACTCAAAGATATGGAATTTAAATGTTCTTTTACCCCACTGCTTAAACCATCGGTTATTGATTTAAACTCAATTTGGGAAGCTATTTCCAATCTACAACTATCCCTGGGAACTCAAATGCAATTGTTAGAAACTAATTGTTCTGGGATTCTTTCTGAGACATTAAAATTACAGCACAGAGTGGATAAATTAGAAAAAAAAGTGTTGGATGAAGAAAAAAAGTGTGAGATTCCTAATTAAGGAAAATGAGAATATTAACTTTAAGATGGAAATGTTGGAGAATACAGCAATAGACATGTTTAAACGATACCTTCTGGAGGTTCTGAAAGTCCCACAAAATTCTTTTCCGCTTATTTCAAAAATTTACTATATTTCCTTGTGGAAGAAGAAGTCTCCGGAAGATCAGTGAGAACCACAATTAGATTTACTGGACTTGACAAATATACTTAAAACATCAGAGTCAGAACAAATTAGTGTGGCAATACTCTTTGTTCAATTAGCACTTGATTCAGATAGAGAGTGGTTATTAAAAATGTTTTTTAAAATATAAAGATGTTACTTTTCTAAATCAAAAGATTAGAATGTACCCAGATGTTTCTAGAACAACACAAAAAAAGAGGAAACAATTTTTGTTTTTGAGACCTCAGGTTTTAAAATTGGGTACAACTTTTGTATTAAGATTTCCATGCAAGTGTTTGGTTAATTTTAAAGGAATTAGATATATTTTCTTTGAGTCCACACCACACAGTTATCTAGATTTATTGTAGACAATTCAGTGGTGATAGCGAGTACTCCTATCAATAGACAAGTGTAATGCTCGTAATTGGGAAGTTTGGGCCCAATTCAAACTGTTTTTCTTTTTTTCCTTATTTTATTTATGATGAAGTAATAATATCCAACTAATTGTAAACTCCTCCATTTATTGTGGACTAATGTATAGTAGGAACGCCTTATATTTTCCTTTGTGTTGTATTAAGAAAATTATTCCTGTGATACTGCTATTTTCAATATGACTCGTGATCTTAAAAATATTGAAATTCAATAAAGAATAAAGAAATAAAAAAAATACCCCAACCACAGACCTCCCTAGGCCCACCCAAGCTCTGCCCCAGATTCCATTCCCCTTTACTAATTGTAATGCAAATTTTTCCATATAGACACAATATACACAGCAGATATAAATTCTCAAAACTGACACACTTCAATTACTATTGAAAACAAAATCATTTCCCCTAACTTTGCTGTCTGGTGACTATTTTTCTGTGCTTTTAACTATGTTTGCAGGGTCATCTTGTCCACTGACTGTTCTTCTCTCTGTCTTCACTTTCTGCCTTGCATCCATTTTTATATAATAATATCAGAGCACTGTCCAAAACATTTCCTAAATAAAGCTATACATATGTAAAGATCAGCTCAGAGACATGGAGGGGGCTTTTTCAGAAGGTAAAACCCCCTATTTTGCCACCTCACTACCCAATCATTGCTGAATCTTTCATACTTTAAACTTTAAAGCAATAAATAGTGCCAAATTTGTGCCAATTTCATACCAAATAAATATTAGAAAACAAAAAATTGCTTAATTTAAAGCTTGGTTTATTGGTTTCAACGTGCACACGTTTCACGCTCCTGCTTCAGGAAACCAAACAGCATTAGAATACAGCCGCACTCAACTGACTGAAGTTTGCATCCATTTTTGGCATTAACTTAACATTCAATTTTTCCATTTTTATGCTTTCTTCTCAAAATCTAATTTTCCATGTCTTCCCTTCCCTTCCTATCTCTCTCTCCTTCCCTCCCTCTTCATGATCTTTTATGTACTGTCTGCTATACCATGTATTGTCTTGCGTCATAATCCACTACCAAGCTCTTTTAGTTGCCACAGTGTCATACCAACTTCATAACAGCACCACCACTGTACGAGGTCTTGTCCTGCCATATTCTATTAAGTATTGCCATGCTTTTGAATGCTACCATGCCCCCCTATGTATTGCCCTATCATGATCTAAAATGTACCGTCATACTCTACATTTCTATACTCTGTTATGACATTTACCCTGTTATGTTTTATAATGCTTGCAAACTTGCAACCCGTTCTGATCGCTTCTGGGAGGCCAGTATATAAATCCAAATAAATAAATAGAGTGGAGCCTTGCCATTCTACTGTATATACTGTAGTTATCTGGCGTTTTTTGCAATCTGTATAGTGCTGCTGAATATTCCCCCAAATTTGTTTTTTACTCCAAAATATTTTTAAACACTGCAAATGGTATTAAAAAAACAAGCAAACCCAATGGCAATGTTTCCATATCAGACTATTTGTTTTTGAAGATATACCTAATAAGGGAGGTTTGACAAAAAATATCCCCTGGAATGGATTTTAGATTTTTGAAGTGTGGATTTTTGCTCCAGGTATAATCACCCAATAACATAGGGCTTCTTTTACTAAACTGCGCTAGTGGTTTACAATGCCGCGCGCGCTAGATGCTAACGCCTCCATTGAGCTAGTGTTAGTTTTTCCCCATAGTGCGGGGGTTAGCACGCGCTAAAAACGCTACCGTCGCTTAGTAAAAGGAACCCATCATGTATTTGTGAATGGTAGTACAAAAATGTAAAAACTGACCATTATCAGCAATGTTTACATAATATACAAATTATAATAACATTCAATCATTGACAAATTGAACAATTAGTTTTTAACTACTTTCTAAACTGCATATAAGAAGCAGAATTAGCAAACAGTGAAATTCAGAATCCCGAAAAGCTGCTTGATAGGCCGATTGCCTGCTAACATATTTTTTATGTGAGCAACCTCACACGGATGGAAAAGTGAAAAAATAAGGATTGTGTGACAAAGCTCTAGAGATGCAAATAAGAATGCATCAACTAGGTATTATGGAAAAAGGCCATTTATTTAAAAAAAAAAAAAAATGCAACTAAATTTAAAGAGAAATCATCCCTCTACTGGGAGCCACTGCACCTTTCGGTAGTAAGGTATTAAGTGATCATATTTTGACAGTTTGAAAATTCACCTAATTGCCGAATTTTATATAAGTCAAAATCTTTGAAAATGTTTTTGAGAATCTACCAAATAGATTATATTACAATAATCTTAAATGCTAAGTACAAGAGGTTGCACCAATAATTGAAAAGTGAAATCTTCAAAATATGGCCTAATTGATTTGAGTTTCCAGAGCATAGCAAAACCTTTCTTAACCACAAAATTTACCTGAGATGACCTTTAATAAAGTTCTATCTAGATATACACCTAGAATTTTGATCATGAACATTAGAGGACATTTAGTTCAACTTAAATTCAATTTATCTTAAATAAATTTAGCCGAGGATGCCATGAAAAACTTAGGTCCTCTTATACTAAGCCACAGTAGAAGTTTCTACTATGGCCCAGGGCACTAAATACTCCGACGCTCATAGGCTTTCTGTGGTACCACAGAATTCCTCAAACTTCATGTTCTACTGCAGTAAAATAGTTAAAGTCTGCTTTAGTAGTTAGCATAATAATTACGATGATTCAGAGAAGAGGCAGTGTACTGCCTACTTTAAATTATTCATTTGCTTTTTTTGGGACTGTTTATATGGAGGAGGAGGACCAAGAATTTTTCTTTACCAAGAAAGAATTTTTGTCCAAAAAGCAGAAGTTCAAATGTGCCTTAAACCAACAAGCAAGGATGTGAATCAAGAATCACTAGGCTCACTTCCTTCTTTCAGATCTTACTAATATTTAAACAGTTTGCAGATATTTGCCCATATTTCCACCTTTAAACATATTTAAAGAAATGCTTATTGCTCACTCGTTATTCAAAATAGTCTTCTCTCTGTGTAACCCACCCTTTCCCTGTGAAGTATTCTTTTTTTTAAATCATAGTAACCATATTTACATTTGATAAACGGACATGTGATAAATGGCCAGTTAAGAGGGAGAATAAGGGAGTCCCTGGCAGTCTCACAGGACAAAATTGTTCAAATGAATAGATCTTAGGCTTCCTTTTACGAAACTGCAATAGCAATTTCTAGCGCGGGGAGCCACGCTGAATGGCTCGCGCTGCTCCCGACGCTCATAGAGTTCCTATGAGCGTCGGGAGCAGTGAGGGCCATTCAGCGCGGCTCTCTGCGCTTGAAACTGCTATCACAGTTTCATAAAAGAGGGGGGTTAGAGCTGAATGTGTTGATGATAACTGCTCTATTAAATGCCAGAAGCAAGCCAGCTTAACCATAGGGCAGGCTAGGCAGTTGCCTAGGGAAATAGCTTCTAGGGTTGGCAAATAGCCAAACTAACTGACATAACTGATATTTAAAAAGGATTTAACCAGGTAGAAAGACTCCTACCTGGTTAAATCCCACTGGCTGGGCCCAGAGCACTTATTCAGTGGTATTTAATTAACTAGTACTGTTGAACATGGGTTCTGACTGCTCTGGCACTATCCAGTTAGTGCAGGAAGAGTCCTGGGGCTACATCAGGACAGAACCAGGTCTTACCCAATTAGTGGAGATTTTCAGTTGCTAACCAGGTAAGTGTCCAGATAAAGTTAGAACAACAAAAACAAGGTGGAACCGATGATCTAGAACAGGGGTGTCAAAGTCCCTCCTCGAGGGCCGGAATCCAGTCGGGTTTTCTGGATTTCCCCAATGAATATGCATTGAAAGCAGTGCATGCAAATAGATCTCATGCAGATTCATTGGGGAAATCCTGAAAACCCGACTGGATTCTGGCCCTCGAGGACCGACTTTGACACCTGTGATCTAGAATGATGAACAAACTTTAAGTGTCTAGACAGAATGTGAAGTCTTCATAACAAAATTCAAAGTCTTCAAGATATATGGTACAATCCAATCAGGAAACTTAATGTGGACTAACACAGGACCCAACATGGTGTGTGTTTCGACAGAAATGAGCCTTCCTCAGGGGTACTTACAAATTTACAAGTTTATTTAAAATTTGATAAATCGCCAATACATTGTGTCTATGCGGTTTACAATTAAAAATTACACTTCTCCCTCCGTATTCATGGTTTCAGCATTCACGGTTGATTATTCATGGTTTTTAGCTTGCTTGTTCCTCCCTCAAAATTACATCAGCTTGCATAGAGAAATCGCTGATTCCAAGCATTTACAGAGAAAATAGCCGATACCCAGCACTTTCTTCACCGTGTTTTGCCTCTCCTTCAGGAACTGGCCAGGTCTCCCACCATGTTATTCGCAGTTCAGCATATTTACGATGGTTTGTAATAGAAAACAGCGAATAACATATGAAAAAGTTATTTGCGGTTTTTCTATATTTGCGGTTCTGTTAATCCTCTATCACAGCAAATACGGAGGGAGAAGCGTAGTGGGTAGCTTTACAATGACCAGTACATTTAAGAACAACAAATTAGACAGACTGACTTATTTGTACAATAGGATAAAAGGGGAGAACTACAATATTGGATAGTAAAGAAATAAATTGGGTAAAAATAGAAGGTAAGGTAAAACTAATTTCTCTGCTTTGCTAAAAAAAAAAAAAAAAAAAAAAAAAAAAAAAGGGAAATCCTAAGTAAATTCAAATAAAATAAAAATACTTGTAGAAAAGCAGCCATATAGTCACAGTAAACAGTGACAGGATATTATTCACTGTGACAATACAGCTGCCTATGACCTGGACGTGCAATACTGGTGCCCAGATAAGGCTTGGCATTGTATATCTGGGTCAGATTCATCCTGTGGCAGTGAGCGACTTTAAATTCACTGTAGGCTCAGTGTTGGCCTGTAACTGCACACTTCTCTCAGGGAAGGTAGGAAATTTTCAAATAGTGTATTTTCCATATATACTCAAATATAAACCAAGATTTTGGGGCCAAAAAAATGGGGGTTTCAGTTTATATTCGGGTCAGCACTGTTCCCCCCCCCTCCCAAATTTATTTGCAGGCCTCTGCTGAGCATGTCATAAGGCCTGGTGGTCCAGCGGTGGCTGGGACAGGGGCAATCCCTCCCGCCCAATTCTAATTCCCTCCCTCCCATCTCCCCTGCATACCTTAAGTATCCCTGGTGGTCCAGAGGTTAATCGCAGCAGGAGTGACCTTCCTTCACTCCTACCAGTGCAGCACCACTAGCTAATTGGCTGCCGTGAGTTCTCACGGGACTGTGAGAACTCGCAGCAGCCAATTGGCTAGTGGCTCTACACAGACAGGAGAGAAGGAAGGTCGCTCCTGCTGCAATTCACTGCTGGACCACCAAGGATATTTAAGGTACGCAGTGGAGATGGGGGGAGAGATAAAAATAATTGGAATCAGTTGGGACAGGAGGTGGGAGGGATCCCTCCTGTCCTGGCCACTGCTGGACCTTCAGGTCTCATGGCAGGACCAGTGGAGGCTTGCAAGGCATCAGGAGGAAGGGGGAAGGATACAGAACCTGTTGTAGCATGATATTATCTACAAATATCACTTTGACCACACTCCATACACAAAATGGTTTCTCTTTTCCCTTCTCTTCCTTTCTTTCAAGGTTTAATAAGTATTTTGTATATAGTTTATTATAGTAATTGCATTTGTAGTAGAATGTGTGCTTTTATTCCCAATTATTATATGTAGTTGTTGGAGGTAAATTATTTAAGTTTGCTTGAAATTACTTAAAGTAAAAAGAAGTTTTGAGCCCTGCCCCCAGCAAATCTTATCCAAGTACTGTGCTAAAGACACCTATTACAAAAGCATGACTGTGTGTGCCAGTAAAAGGACTGAGCCATTTTAAAGGACAAAGACATGGCTAGACAGATGCAGCTCAGGTGAATAAACAAAAGCATGGATGTACCAGTACCCCTGCCCCCTCCAGTCTGCAAGAAAATCTAATCAGATGACATCACCGATGACAAGACTGCACTGCTCTATGATTGGATGTGATGCTAGAGACTGCGCCTGAGTTTTGATGGATCCTGGAACCACACACCCCTCCACCACATACACACACACATCTATAAAGCATAGATATGATCTGCTTTCTGTATCTTTTCATCGGATCCCAACCTGGCTGGATCACCATGCTACAACATCACTCTCCCTCTGTAAACATGTGCTTTGCTGCAAACATATGCTTTCTAGCCTACAGGCCGGCCTTCTAAGGACTTTTCAACCAGCATTTGTTTGTAAATGTAATCATTTAACCCTAGAAAAATTTTATCTAGTTTAATTCTATTATCTCTGCTTAAAGACCCCCCATCTGTAACAGCTTCTACCTGCTTGATTTTAATTTTATACTTGTTCTAAAAGAAAATAAACTTTTAGTTTGCTTATAAATATTCTGAGTCTTAGTTTAGAGAATGACACGGGGAAAAAATTTGTCCCCATCACCGCCCTGCCTACACCGTCCCTGTCACCGCCCCATCCCTATGACCACTGTCCCTGCACCATCCCTGTACTCACAACCACTGGTCTGCCTCATCTCCGTGACCACTGTCCCTGCCCAGTCCCTGCAGCATCCGTACAAGCCTCAGTACTGCAATATTTAGCTTATTCCTTCCTTATAAATCAAAGTTCTGGCTGCTGAACTAGAGAAAGAGATGTTCAGCTGGCAGGGCTTTGTTTATAAATTTTTATAAAAAACTAATATACTACTTTATCCTAAAGCAAAAAAAAAAAAAAAAAGAATATAAATAAATATAATTTTTTTTTCTACCTTTGTTGTCTGGTTTCTACTTCCCTCATCTTCTCATTCAATTCCTTCCATCCACTGTCTTCTCTGTGCGTCTTCCATTTGCTCTGTTACTGTGCTTCTCCCTTCACCACCACCCCACCCCCATTGGTCTGGCACTCATCTTCTTCCCTCCGCTCCCCCATAGTCTGGCATCTCTGTCTTCTTCACTTCCAGCGTCTTCTCCCCACTCTCTCTTCCCCATTCCCTTCAGCGTCTTCTCCCTACTCTGTCTTCCCCATGACCTTTCAGCATCTTCTCCCCACTCTGTCTTCCCCATGACCTTTCAGCATCTTCTCCCCACTCTGTCTTCCCCATTTCCTTTCAGCGTCCTTCTCCCCAGTCTGTCTTCCCCATGTCCTTTCAGCATCTGTTCCTCTCCACCCCCCTTCAGCTCCTTTCCTCCACCAACCTTCCTTCTCACCACCTCATCACCCTTCGGTATCCCTGCAAGGCCCCCTCCCTCCCTCCTTCCTACCTGAATCTATCTATCTCTCTCCCTCCCCCTTACCTTCGCGGTGTGTTTTGAGTAACTTTCACAAAGCCGTCGGAGCCTGCAAACAGTAGCGTGCGTGTGTGGGCGGAAGCTTCTCTTCTGACGCAACCGGGGATAATTATATAATAGGTTAATATGGCAGAAAAGTGCCTAATTTAACCTATTTTATATAGACCTTATTTTAGAAGCTCTACTTGTCATTTATATATATAAAAACCTGATTTTGCACACCTATATAAACTACACGTGTAAGACTTGAGTTTAGAAAGCTGGTATGTAAACATGTCTAACTGCACTACATCTAGATAGCAAGGGGGCTAAGCATGGGTGCAACCAAATCTATAAGTGACCCCCATTTTAGAAAAGAAATGACAATATTTCATTGTCAGGGCATATAATTGTTCTTCAGCACATATATATTCTCAAAAGGTTTTCGTTTCAGCTAGTGTTACAGGAGGGATCTAGAGAGCTCTTTGCTTAATCCCCCATTGTTTATTTCTCCCTGTAAAATTAAAAATAAAGGAAAAACTGCAGTCTTTCTCTGTTCATTAGTGACAAAATAGTATGAATAAGGTGAGAAATGAAAAAAAACCTGAGACTGTGCCTAATATAGTCTGCATTTTTGCCATCTGGTCATCCATGAAATATCAATTTCACTTGAAAGTGTTGGCAAGTAAATGTGTAATATCCATGGTGTCTTCCACTCAATAGCTCATTGTGTATCTTTACGAAATGTCTGCTCCCACTGTGGACTAGATTATATATATGACACCTGAACAAACTGGCACTGGAAAAAAAAATGGTGAGCGTTATTTTATAAATGGCATTCAAAGTTACAAGCAGGGCAGGATTTATCCTTCAATGGGTTGTAGGCACACAAGTACACTGGGCTCCCTGGTCCCACCCTGCCCCCCACCCTAACCTGTCCTTTACCCCTGCCTTGCCCCACCCCCAACCTCTGCGCATGTCTCCATTTATTTATTTACCTATTTGCGTGCTTATTTACTCCTTTGTTTGTTTCCACTTGATGGTAATAAACTGAAAAAACAGTTGCCATGCAACCTGATCTTTCTATCATTATTGACATTATTATTATACCCTTCCCTGATCCAGAAAAGTAGCAGCTTGTTCTCTGTAAAAAGTGGGAAGCAATACCCAACTAAAGCACTTATGCAGTAATGACAAAGGATTGCAAGGGTGAGAATAGTGGACCCCTGCTTCACTAGGCCGGACCATGCCCCATAGTGGAGGTAGCCGAAAGAGCCCAGAGCACATGTTGCTGACCGAGCGGTTAATCAGTTCCTTTTGGAGTGGTGGATCAAATTAATAAGTTTCAAGTTTCAAGTTTAATACAAATTTGATTAATCGCTTTATCTAAATTCAAAGCGATGTACATGAAGATAAAATTACAATATAAATACAGTATCATAGTAGATAAAACAAACAAGGTTAATGACAAATTTGACAGAACCGGAAACAAAAGGGAAGTATAGGGAAAAAGTTACATTTTAAGTTAAAGAAACATACGTATAGGGAAGGCACATAAGGAGAGGGGAATGATAATAATAAGATGTAAAAGAAGGATAAAAATTGAAAGTGAGACTTAAAAGAAAGATTTTAAGAGATTCTCATGATTGTTAAAAAGGTTACATTGTAGCTAGTTAGTTAATGAAGGCATCGTTAAAAAGGAAAGTTTTAAGTTTACTTTTAAATTTTTCTATGTTAATTTCTTCCCTTAAGTAACTAGGTAAAGAATTCCGGGTTTGGGGTGCAGTAACTGAAAAAATAAATTGACGACGCGTATTTATTATTTTAAGAGATGGAATCGTTAATAAATGCATTTCGGTAGATCTTAATGTTCTATTAGCTGTGTATGGGATTAGCAATTTATGAATGAAAGCTGGAGTTTTAAACAGAAGAGATTTAAAGGTGAGTAAGCTAAGTTTATATATTATTCTATGGGCTACTGGAAGCCAATGGGCTTCCTTGAGGAGAGGTGTTATGTGATCGAATTTTTTAGCTTTATAAATAAGCTTGATGGATGTGTTTTGTATGATTTGTAAGCGTTTAATTTCCTTTTGAGCTATACCTTTAAACAAAGCATTATAGTAATCTATTTTTGAAATGACAAGAGAATGAATAAGGATATTAAGAGAATTGACACTGAGAAATTGTGAGACAGAGCGGATTTGACGGAGCCTGAAAAATGAAGACTTAATGACGCTACTAATATGGTCGTGAAAAGAAAGAGTATGGTCAAAAATAACTCCTAAAATTTTAATGTTGTGTACCTCTTGTAAGGGAAAACCCTTAATAGAGATTGGATGATTGAGTTTAGGATTGTCCTTCCAAGGAAAAAGTAACACATTGGATTTATTAATATTCAATGCAAGTTTATTGTTATTTAGCCAGTTATGTATTTGTTCTAATTTTGTATTGATCGCAGGTATGTCAGAAGGATTATTGGTGTCTATGGGATGCAAAAGTTGAATGTCGTCGGCATAAGCGAATACATTAAAGCCGATAGATTGACAAAGAGTCAACAAAGGAGCAAGAAATATATTAAATAGAAGTGGAGATAGTATGGAACCTTGAGGGACGCCGTTTGTTGTAGAGAAAGTATCAGAAGTTGTATTATTGAAAAAGACAGATGAAGAACGATCAGAGAAGTATGATTGAAACCAAGATAAAACTTGGTCTGTGATACCAATTGATTGGAGCCTAGATAGTAATAACTCATGATCAATTGTGTCGAAGGCGGCCGAAAGATCTAAAGAAACTAAAAGAACTGATTGATGATGGTCTAAGAAATAATGAATGATGGTGGTCATGCCTATTAATGAATGTTCTGTGGAATGATGTTGCCTAAAGCCAGTTTGATTGGGGTGAAGAATATTAGTTTTTTCGATGAAGTCTGAAATCTGATTAAACACCACCTTCTCAGTTAATATAGATAAGAACGGAATGTTGGCTATAGGTCTATAATTTGATTTATCTTCAGCACTAATTTTGTGATTTTTAATGATAGGATAAACGATTGAATGTTTCCAAACGGTAGGAATGATACCTAGTTTTAGACTTTCACTAACCAGAGTGAGAATTGCAGGACCGAAGATTTTAAAGAAACGCTTAAGAAGGAAGGGAGGAATGGAATCCGTTTGGGAACCTTTTATATTAATAGTTTTTAAAGTGCTTTCGATCTCTGCTAAATTTGGAATGTTGAAAAAAGAGCATTTTGAAGAGAGTGAGCTAAGCTCGGTTGGTACTTGATCAGGTTTGACGAGTGAGTTTGTTCTGAATGTAGATCTGATATTATCAATTTTTTCTATGAAATAGGTTGCGAGATCTTGAGAAGTAAGTTTAAGGTCAATATCTTGGTTTTTACGTTTGTTAGAAAATGAAATTGAATTTAATATGCGATAAAGAGTAGAGGAGTTTGAAGCTTTCTGAATTAATCCTGAGTAAAATTTAGTTTTAGCAAGATTTATTTTTGATTTATAGAATTTGGAATGTTCTTTAAATAATTCAGAGTTGGATAATGATTTGTCTTTTCTCCATTTGCGCTCCAGGGATCTTAATTGTTTTTTGATGAGTTTAAGTTCAGCGGTATACCAAGGATTGATAGATTTCCTTGCAGAAATGATTTTTGATTGTTGAGGAGCTACTGTGTCCATTAATTGACGAGTGTTTTTAGTCCAAAGATTAAGTGAGTCTTCTAATGAATTGGAAGTTAGGTCCAAAAAATCTGGAGGGAGTGCGGCAGAAATAGTATCAAAAGTAAGATTATTGAAGTCTCTAAATTTAATTATTTTTTTGGCATTTATGGATTTGTTGTTATTAATTATGCATGTTATTGATATCAAGTAATGATCTGACCAGGGAACTGATTGGCAAAAATTAAGGGAACAGTTGTCTATTTGGGGAGTTGAGATGAGTACCATATCAATAGTATGTCCTAATTTGTGTGTTGGTTCTAATATAAGAGGATGCATATCTAAATGATCAATATGTGATAGAATAGTTTTTGTTTGAGTATTGTTAGGATTATCAAAATGGATATTAAAATCACCTGATTAGTTCAAAACTTAAACAACTTTATTTCTTCCAGTACTCAATATTTCAACAGTTTAAAATGAGTATTGCTGAGTTCAAAATGAGTATTCAAAATGAGAATTCTTCTTTTCAGACATCAAACCAAAATACAGTACTTTTGCCCCCAAATTCCCTTTTCAAACAGGCATTTATAGCTTCTCAGTGATCAACACAAACTTCCAAAAGATTAAAAAAAAACAAAAAACACAGCTTCAAAATGCTTTTCAATATGGCCTCCGTTAGGCCTGTGCTTACCCAGAGGCAGGTATTCTTGTAGTTCTGCTCCTCTAGACAACAAAATAAATGTCTCTCACACCAGGGCACTCTTGCAGCTTAGAATTACCATTTTCTGGCTCAAAACATTTCAAACATTTTCAAAATCAAAATCCTCTCTGGCAGTGTCAGGCTAGATTTGCCTCTAAGCTCTTCTGACAGTGGAGCTCAGGGCAGAAAGGGACCTCCTCCCACAGCGACCGTTGGTTGTGGTCCCTCCCCAGTAGGACCCACAATCCAGTCAAAAGAAGACAAAAAGAAAAATATTCAAAAACAATTGCCAAGCCACAGCCTGAAAATACAGTCACTAAAGTGTAACAAAATCTTTACATTCAAATGCTTGTACCTAAGTTATGTGCTGACCTGTTGGTCACTGCATAACTTCTAGGAACACCCTCAATCTGCCCATGATCCATCCCTGGCCTTGCCCCTTTAAGATTCACGCCAAAATCTTTGTGCAATACGCCTACCAAGTTGTGCGTGTAATCTCTAATTGATGCCAATCAGTGTTAATTAACAAGTGTTGGTATCACGCAATTTACAACAGATCAATGTGGCTTACAAAACACAAGAAAATCAGTTAAAACAAGAAAAGAATGACATTATCAATAGGAAAGACTTAATCTAAATATTGAGGAAAGAAACCCCCCACCTACACACACACCTCTTTTGTTGTGATCTCGTGAATGCAGTCTTCCCATGTCCACTGACAATCTAAAAATTACCTCAAATTAAATGCCAAATTGAAAAAAAAATGAGTTTTCAACATAGACTTAAATTATGGAAATGAAAGTTCAGTTTGAATAACTTGTGGAAGGTCATTCCATAAGAATGGAAATAAAAAGAAAAAAGCAGATTTATGAGTTGATTCGTAATGAGCCATTTTGGGTGAAGGAAGTACCAATCTCTGAGAGTCGACTGACTGTAATTTACATGTTAGAGTCTATGGAATGGACAGCTAAGTATGATGGACCTGCATAATGTAGAGCTTTAAAAGCCTGACAAAGAATTTTAAATTTAGCTCTATAATGTACAGGCAACCAGTGTAAACTTATCAACAGAGGAGTGATATGATCATATACTTTAGCCTTGAATAGAAGCCTAGCTGCTGAATTTTGTAATGTCTGTAACCTAGATAAAGGGCTACATCGATTCCACAATATATTGAATTACAATAATCTAACCTTGATATTACAAAGGCATGAATAAATTTGTAAAGTCAAAATCTAAAGTCTTACTGACTGAATGAATATGTCTAAGCCAGTAATATCCTTTTTTAAATACCTGAACTATCTGCCATTCAAAGGAGAGTTTATTGTCAAAAAGGATGCCTAGATAACGAAATGTCTTTACCGGAATCAAATCAACATTTAATAATCTGTGAGTGAAGAAAGCATTCCACTAATCCAACAGGTTGTTTTTTTTTCAGATTAATAATTAGACCATGAGACGACAACCAATCTTCAACATTAGACACACAAGAAAAGGATCTAAATCTATATTATGTGGGGAAACCGGAAAGATCAGTAGGACGTCATCTGCATATACAAATGCCTTAATATTCTTTTCTTGGATTAAAGTCAACAGGGGACTTAAAAAGATATTAAATAATAATGGAGATGAAACTGAGCCCTGAGGAACTCCACAGAGATGAAATAGAGGTAGAAGAAGTAAAAAGCTTAGGGCCCTCTTTTACTAAGGTGCGCTAACTGATTAGCGCGTGCTAATCGATTTAGCGTGCACTAAATGCTAATGCGTGCTTGTTAGTCTATGGATGCGTTAACATTGAGCATGCACTAATTCGATTAGCGCACCTTAGTAAATGTTCTAACTTTCAAAAACGATTCAAACCACTTTAATACCAAACCTGTTATTCCAATTGATTGAAGTTGTTTAATAAGAAGTTCATGGTCAACCAAATCAAAAGCCGCAGAAAGGTCTAAGGAGACCGAAAGAATTAAATTTCTTGCATCTAGTGAAGCTTGCCAATTACTGTTTAGAGCTGCTATAGTAGTCTCTGCACTATGGGTATTTCGAAACCCTGTCTGCCATGGATGTAATACTAAAGTATCTTCAACAAATTTCACAAGCTGTTCAAGTATCACTTATTCAACTATTTCTGAAATAATATATGGATTAGATATGGGACGATAATGGATAGTAAAGCTGATTTTTTAACAACTGGACCTACAGCTGCAGATTTCCATTTCAGAGGTGTATAACCAGTGGTGAGGCTCAAATTGATTAAATGCAAGATGAGCGTTAATAGTCCATGCCTTGGTATTTTCAGCCAATTAGATATTAGAAGGAAAAGGATCTAACCAAGAAACAGTGACATGTACTTTAGAAAGTTAAAGAGGGAATATTAAATAATCTATATCCAAAAAGGTAAAGTAAAAAAACCAAAACAAAATAAACAAAACTACTTTCTTCTAATGCCAGGGGGGGAAAAGCGTCCAAAAATCAACAGAACTAGAAACAGGTGGAAAAAAAGACTTCAGTTAAAGCCACAAATGACTAGCAAACTATTAACTAACAAGAAACTTGTCAATACAGATACAGTGGATCCATTACGATCATTGGTCTAAGAAAAAAACTCTACCTTTTTCAGCAAAACCTATTGTCAATTGATCGCAATAGGTTTTGCTGAAAAAGGTGGAGTTTTTTTCTTAGACCAATGATCGTTATGGATCCACTGTATCTGTATTGACAAGTTTCTAGTTATTTACTAGTTTGCTAGTCATTTGTGGCTTTAACTGAGGCCTTTTTTTCCACCTGTTTCTAGTTCTATTGATTTTTGGACGCTTTTTCTCCCCTGGCATTAGACGAGAGTAGCTTTGTTTATTTTGTTTGAATATTAAATAATCCCCCTATTGCAAAACCACTTTTCTATACAGGTGAGTTTAAACACCAGACACTATTACTTGAAATCTTCTTTTCCTAAGATTTAAAATCATAGTGTCAAAATATGTAGGCGCCATACTGTATACAGAATTTGGGAGTATGTGCGTAAATCATGCCTCTGCCCTTGCATCCCTCAAACTCTGTTCCTGCTTATACCTATTGTAGAAGTACATGCTAGCTATCAGGAGTAACCTAATTTTTTAAGAGCCCATTTATGAAGGAAAGTCAGTGCTTTGAGTATGAAAAAGGTTCATAAAATTATTCTCACATATTTATAACAAGAGTTTAAAAGTATGACATCCAGTTATGTTTCTTTATAAGATCACTCTGAAAAGGGCAGTAGTGGGATGATCGCAACTGCTGAGTGTAATTATTATATTTTTAAGAGGGGGGTTCAAGGTGTCAGAAAGGTAATTAAAAGGGCACAAAATTGAAAGTTTACTTAGTGTTCACAATACCCTCGCACTGGCCAAAGCCACCAATTTGAAACCAATCAGCTACAGAGCATGCATCGAATGAAAGCTGCTTACTTTCTTCTTGTGTGTATAACATGTCCCCTCCCCCTATAGAGGTCTAGTTGCCTGGAAAAGGGGCTGAGGAGGGGGGAGAGCATCTGTTTCCTGCAGATGGTTTTCTTTTCACAGAAGGGAAAGTATTAAATCAGTTATGTGTATTCATGTGATATATTTATTTATTTATTTTATAATGCCGAGATAAAATCTTTCCCAGGATCCTGGCCAGGTCATCAGAGATACCTTGGTTGTCAGGACAACCAAACTCATCTATCCTATGATTCAGAAAAAAAATAAAAGGCTAGAAGGATGTAGCTAGCAGTTCAATGTATTTTTCTACAACTGAGTCAGCAAGCAAAGTCAAGTTCTATGCTTGGATTCTACAGAATCAACAATCTGGGGTTCATTTTCAAAACAGAAAGACATCCAATAAATGGCATAAACCAGCACTTGTACGTTTTAATCGCCATAACGTCCAGTGCTGATTTTCAAAACTAACTTTTTAGATGTCTTGCAGGTCATTTTCCCTCCAGTATGTCTAAATATTAAGGGGCATGTTAGGGGCGTGTTTTGGGTAGGATTAGGGCAGCCTTAGGACTTGGACTTCTTGCCAGGATAATGAAACTGTTTTGAAGATGTCCAGGGCATCATGTAGACATTCAGAGATAGACCTGTTTTAAAAGCACACAAGGGCCTAAATGGTACCCAGACTGAGCAGATGACTACCAGATGCATGAAGGCATGACTTCCCCATACTCCTCCAGTAGTCACTCAACCCCCTCCCATCCCCTAAAGATGTGAAACAGTACATGCCAGACTACGACAGCTGCAGATATTATGAGAAATCCTAGTACAGCAGCAAGTAGATATCTAGAGTAGCCTGGTGGGCAGAGTAGTAAACCACAGAGATGGGGATTTAGGCCCATATCCCACCCTAATCACTACATTTATGGTTGAAAGTGTGAGGTCACAAAACTTACCCAAAACCTGTTATATAGGTGACACCTTCAACTTTTATTAAAAATTTGATATTCCGCTTATCGAGTATAAGGGCTATTGGGGGTGGTAGATAGGTAGGTATAATAGGTTTTGGGGAGTTTTGGAGAGCTCACCATACTGTATAAGGGGGGTTATGGTAAAATATGTATCTGGCACCCTTTATGTGAAGGGTGGGCATTATGACTATAGTGGCCATCAGGATCCAATGACGATAGCAGCTCATGTGATGAACACATGAAAATCAAGTTGGAGGACCAGCTGGGGATCCATTAAATATATATAAGAAAGTTTGTAATGTTGTAATGTAAGTTCTATCCTGGACATCTTGGGAAATGTGTATCACCGCTAGACATCCAAGTGCTAAGCATGCCCAAAGAATGGCCAATAGGATGTTCAACCGTAGGATGCCTATCTTTTTTCAACATTTTTGACCACAAAAACGTCCAAGTTCAAAACATCCAAATCCAGACCATTTGGACTTGGGAGGGGCAAGCATTATAATGGACTGGCCATACAGACATGTCAACAGAGCAGTGGGACACCTTAGAGGGCACTGTTGTGAACTTCACATAAAGGGTGCCAGATGTACATCTCACCATAACCCTCTTATAGTGAGCCCTCCAAAACTCCCCCAAAACCTACTATACCCACCTGTCTACCACCCCAATCATTAAATCTGCCTATTTAAGAGCTAAATATGCTCAGTGGGAGTTATTATTGAACCCTAGAGTAAAAGATGAAGAACAGGGTCTAATATACAGTATGTATAAAAATTCTCCCCCCTATCTATGAAAATCAAGCAGAATATCTTATGACATCAGCACATAATACAGTTGTTGGAAGATATGCAGGAACAACCTACATTTGCCTTCAGGAGAAACAGGAATATCGGTGAACTATTGAAATCCACATATCAAGAGAATCAGAGAAGGGTCCATGGCGTATGTGGGCAGTGCCAATGGTGTCCTTTAGCCATCACTGGTGAGATGTGGATTCACCCAAAAACAAAGGAACAGATATACACTAGGGTGACAATGCCCTCGCAAAAAGATTTATGTAGGCCATACTTTTTGCTTGATCAAAGTACGGCTTACAGATCAAAAATCAAGAGTTAATACAGAGAGCGATATGGCTCCTATTGTTGATCATTGGAAAAAGATGGGCCACACTCTACAAGATATCAGATGGTGGATTATAAATATGGTACAAGTAGGGAGGGAGGGTGGAAATTATACGGGACTGCTGAATTTAAAAGAACAAAAATTGATATTCCTTTTGAACTCAATAGCTCCTGAAGTTTTAAATAAGGAACTGGATTGGATGTCTATTGTATGAGAACGTTGCCTATTGGATTCTAACGAAGAAGGAATTGATTTTTACAGTGAGATATCCACTTTATTCATTATTTCTCTCGAAGGGGCTAAATCTTTCCATAATGGAAGGAAACCAACGTCAGATGTTGCCTTGGTGACACAAATGCTGAATAATACTATGGAGTGAGTCTGTGGCGGAAAAGTTAATCCAATCACTGTTATTTATGTCATGCTAGAGTTTTCAATAATAAAGAAGGAACTAACGTCAGATGCGGTTAAGTTGAAACAAATGCCGAAAAAATATTGTGGAATGTGGCTGTAAACCCGTAGAAGAATGAAGCGCTTTGATAAAGATCAAGTTCAAGTTTCAAGTTTATTATAAATTTGATTGATCGCTTATTCAAAATTCTAAGGAATGAACATATCAGTAAAATTACAAAAATTAAGGGGGCAACAAAACAAACAAAGAATTAAACCTTACGAAACATATTGGAGACTAACTTTACAAACATATTAAAACAAGAGGAAAGAATGGGAAAAGAAATACAAATTGTTGATAGAAGAGAAGACAATTATGGTAAAAAAAACAAAAAATAATAGGAAGATAAGTAAGATATATAGAAAATGAATAGGATTTCCATCTTGAGATAGTAAGATTTTTTTAACCAGACTTTTTTCTTTTTTTACTTAAGAGCGCTGGAGGAGCCTTGACACTGATGAAGTATAATTGCAGCATGGTCATGTCGGGAGGAGCACTCTATGAAGTGATGCAAAAAGATAAGTGGTTTGTTAAAATATAAAGTGAAAGATTAAGATTTAAAAAATTATAAACGAATAAAATAAGAAGTAAACAGTGAGAAGGATCCTATGAAGATAGCGGCTCATGTGATGAACAAATGAAAATTAAGTTGGAGGGCCAGCTGAGGATCCATTACATATATATAAAAAAGATTGTTTGTATGGGGAGAAGATATTGTTGTAATGTAAGTTCCATCCTGGACATCTTGGGAAATGTTTATCACCGCAAGACGTCCAAGTGCTAAGCACGCCCAAAGCCTGCCTATAACACATCTCCAACATGTCCCCTCAAACTTTGGATGCTCAGTGGCTAAGAAGCCTAGCAAGACATCCAGAAAGTCAGCTTTGAAAATTGGTTTTGGTGAGAAAAACATTGAAGTGCCATTTGTTGGATGTCTTAGTATTTTGAAAATGCCCCTAAAAGGCTAAATATAATACAAGAAATTGTTTCCATCCAAATCTATAGCAATAAAAAAAAGAAAGGGAAGGAGAGAGTAACTTACAACACTTCAATTTGTAATAAAACAAAAGAAATCCAGGACAAATATCCAACATTAACCCTATCCCCAAAGGATATCGCCTTTGTTCCATCTAATTAAATTCTCAGATGACAACAAATTAACCCCCGTGGCTTCCTGAGAAAGTATAAACGTCTTGAATTGTAAAGGATCATGGAAATTACGAGTTCCTTCCCCTGAAAATTTACCTGATAGTCTAGGAAACTTCAAAAAGGTTATGCCTAGGGGCTTGGGTGTGATCATATGTGATGACCTTAAGGTGGCCAAACAGGTTGAAAAGGTGACGGCGAAAGCTAGAAGGATGCTAGATTGCATAGGGAGAGGTATGGCCGTAAGAAAAAAGGAGGTATTGATGCCCCTGTATAAGACTTTGGTCAGACCTCATTTAGAATATTGTGTATAATTCTGGAGGCCACACCTTCATAAAGATATAAAAAGGATGGAGTCAGTCCAGAGGATGGCTAAGAACATAAGAGCATAAGAACATAAGAAGTTGCCTCCGCTGAGGCAGACCAGAGGTCCATCTCGCCCAGCGGTCCGCTCCCGTGGTGGCCCATCAGGCCCATTGCCTGAGCAGTAGTCCTGACTATCCCTATGACCTACCTCTACTTCTATCTGTACCCCTCAATTCTTTTATCCTCTAGGAACCTATCCAAACCTTCTTTGAAACCCTGTAACGTGCTCCGGCCTATCACAGCCTCCAGAAGCACGTTCCATGTATCCACCACCCTTTGGGTGAAAAAGAACTTCCTGGCGTTTGTTCTAAACCTGTTTTCCTTTTAAATTTCTCCGAGTGCCCCTTGTAACTTGTGGTTCCCATAATCTGAAAAAATCTGTCCATGTCTACCTTTTCTATACCCTTCAGGATCTGAAGGATTTCTATCATGTCCCCTCAAGTACTGCCATGTCCTTCTTGAGGTACGGCGATCAGTACTGGACACAGTACTCCAGAAGCGGGCACACCATTGCACGATACAGTGGCAGGATGACTTCCTTCATCCTGGTCGTGATACCATTCGTAATGATACCCAACATTTTGTTTGCTTTCCTTGAGCTGTGGCGCACTGTGCCGAACGCCTTCAATGTTGTGTCTACCATCACTCCCAGGTCTCTTTCAAGGTACTTACCCCTAGCAGTGATCCCCCCATTTTGTATCTGAACATCGGGTTCTTTTTCCCTACATGCATGACCTTGCATTCCCTATGTTAAAGCTCATTTGCCACTTTTTGGCCCACTCTTCCATTGTCGTTAGATCTCTTTGTAGATCTTCGCAGTCTTCCATGGTTTTTAACCCTGCTGTAGAGTTTGGTGTCATTCGCAAATTGAATAACCTCACATTTTGTTCACAGCCTCCAGGTCGTTAATAAATATATTGAACAGGAGCGGTCCCAGCACTGACCCCTGCGGAACTCCGCTCGTGACCCATTGCCAGTCTGAGTAATGGCCCTTTACTCCAACCCTCTGTTTCCTGCCTGCCAGCCAGTTTTTGAATCCATCGGTGGACCTCCCCTTGCACCCCGTGTTTCCACAGCTTCTATAAGCAGTTCGTTCGTGAGGTACCTGTCGAAGGCTTTTTGGAAGTCAAGGTAAATGATGTCTATGGATTCCCCTTTATCCACCTGGCTGTTTACCCCCTCAAAGAAGTACAATAAGTTTGTGAGGCATGACCTACCCTGCTACTAAAATGGTCAGTGGTCTTTGTCATAAGGCATATGGGAACAGACTTAAAGATCTCAATATGTATACGTTGGAGGAAAGGTGGGAGAGGGAAATACGATAGAGATGTTTAAATACCTGCGTAATGTAATGAGTCGAGTCTCTTTAGTTTGAAAGGAAACTCTGTAATGAGAGGGCATAGGATGAAGTTAAGAGGTGATAGGCTCCAGAGTAGTCTAAGGAAATACTTTTTTACAGAAAGGGTGGTAGATGCATTGAACAGTCTCCCGGAAGAGTTGGTGGAGATAGCGACTGTGTCTGAATTCAAAAGGGCCTGGGATAGGCATGTGGGATCTCTCGGAGAGAGAAAGAGATAATGGTTACTGCGGATGGGCAGACTAGATGGGCCATTTAATTTAAGAAAATCCAGATCTGGGTCCTATGGGATACATGTTGGTGCTATTTTAACCCACCCAATTATCTTGGGGTTTTCATGCCACTCTTAATGCTGTTTTGCTCCTCTCCAGGTAGAGAGTTACCTGCTCTTTGTGTTGTGGGGTCTTCATGCCACTGTCAGAGCTGTTTTGTTCCTCTTATAGTGCCTTGGGATGTTTCTATGTACCACTTTTATTGCTACGTTTTCGACTCTTTCAGTATCTTAGTGCATCCTGAAACTGTTGTGATGCCCTTTAACCCTCTTGTCTTCCTCTGAATTGTTCATGACACTGTTAGTGCCCTTTGCCCCTCTTTTGGTGCTGTAGAGTGTTCACGTCACTCTTGGGATCTTGAGTGCTGTTATCTCAGTTGCAGATGCCTGTCAGCAAGATTTAAGCACAGAAATGAATGGAATGTTCTGGAAACTGATCTGGGGTGGGGTGGGGTGGGGGGGAAGGGCAAAGCTGAATAAAAATATTCCCTGTACATGTACATTGTCACAGGGAAGACCCTTTGAGCACTGAGGAAAACCTGCAGAGTCCGGGGGCAGATAAAGACAGAAGCAGATTGACACAGGTTCCTGCACAAACCAGACCTAGTGCACAACCTAGGGTGCTGCACAAAGGGGAAACATTGCCTAGAGCCAGTTCTCAGTCTGGGTTCAAGCTACCAAATTCCTGTTTATTGTTTCCTAGCTTGATGTCTAGTCCTTTAAAATCAGGACTACAAATCCCAGCTAAACTAGGCAGGCAAATCCAAACCCAGAGCTGAAACAGCTTCGGCCAACCTTAGGCAGGAAACTGGTTTAAACCAACCCAGTACACAAAAGAGCACACAGCCAATCAGAAACAGATTCACACCTGTATTTAGTTTTAATTGCCCAACTGACATTCCCAGGCCCTGTTTTTGGGTCAAAGCATTTGGATTTTTCCTGATGTGACAAAGACTACTCAAGATCGTAGGAAGTTATTTCTTGCTATGAGTGAAGAAGTAAAGAGTCTGGGGGCAACCTTTTGTTTACCCGTATTTTCACGCAGATAACGCGCACACCGTGTAAAAATGCGCACACGGGTATAGCGCGCAGAAACCATGATTTTATGTACAAAAACTTTTGTATACCGCGCTCACGGGTATACCGCGCATGCAGCCCGACTGTCCTTTCGCCCGCCCCGACTCTCCTCTGGCCACCCCGACTCTCCTTTCGCCCTCCCCGACTCTCCGTGGTCGGGTTGGGCCCATGTGCCTCAGGCCGCACCCCCAGGTGGGACCTAAGGCTCCAGGGTCTATTCTGATTGGTCCACACACCTTAGGCCCCACCAGTAGGCGGAGCTTTGGGACGGATGGGCCAATCCGGCCTCATTCCGTCGTTGGCTGCCTGCCGGACAGGCGGGTTTGGCTCCCATCTGTCCGGCCAACTACCAAAGGTACGGGGAAGGGGGGTGGGAGTGTCGTGGGGGTCGGCCAGGGGGGTCGCGGGTCGGCTGGGGGGGGCGGTCGGAGGTTCTTGGGGGGGGTGGTCGTTGGAGGGAGGGGGGTTTGCGTCGAGGGCAGGAGGGCCTGGGATCCCTCCTGCCCGTAATGTAGTGCGGGGTGGGGGTAGGGGGTCGCCGTGGCCAGGAGGGTTTGGGCTCCCTCCTGGCCCGATATTGTCGGGGAGTTGGGGAGTCGGCCGGGCAAGAGGGCTTGGGCTCCCTCTTGCTCCGATCGTGGATGCGGGTGCGGGTGGGAGCGCGTGCGAGCGGTCGTTCGGGGTGGGGGTGCGAGCGGTCCTGCTGGGGGGGGTGAATCGGGCGTCGGGCGGGGTGGGAACTATGTAAAAAAATTTTTGTATACCGCGCTCACGCATATAACGCGCGAGGGGTATGCGCAGTAGGTAAAAACGCGTATAACGCGCGCATTATATGCGTGAAAATACGGTAGTTATCCTTGTAAATGTTTAATAAGATACACCATAATTAAGTATATCTTCTATACGCCTGAACATTTTCATAGCTTTCTAGATATTAAGAAAATGCTGTAAGGGTAGCAGTAATTGAAGGCCGGAAGTATATAGCATGTTAAGCCATTTCTTTATAATTAGTATTTGTTTGTGAGATCTCCCTTTTTCTGAAATTTGTCTCTCTCCTATATTTTGAGGTCTTACTAAGAGTTTATAATTATTTCTGGGAAAATGTTTTTCAATTTAAAAGAATTGTACTGTAAAGATTTTCCTTTGATTTTTATGTTAATATTGGAATTTACTTGGTTGTTATAAGATACTCTGATTTGCTGTAACAAGTGGTTATTTGTGATATTGTTTGAAAATGCATAAACAATAAATTTAAAAAATATATATATATGTATATATTACTCTGATAGGTAATGCAGCATTTACAAGGAAAATGTAACTGAAAAGTTGTTCCCATACTCAAAACTGACTGACGATAAGCCAGGAATTTATTCCGTCTGACTTGAGTCCATTTTGATACATCAGGAAATATTGAAATTTTGAATCCATGAAATTCCACATTATCAGTCCTATAAAATAGACAAAGAATTGCATCCTTATCTTGAAGAAAAATAAAAGTTACCAATAAAGTAGCTCTAGTAACTATTTCTTCTTGTTGAGATGTCTCCAACACACCAGTGAGATCCAAATCTCCTGGTAATACAAATGAGGTTTAACGTGGATAAATGTAAGGTGAAGCATGTCGGTAACAAAAATCTTAAACACAAATACAGGATGTCCAGTGCAGTACTTGGAGAGACCCCCCAGGAAAGAGACTTGGTAGTAATGGTAGACAAGTCAATGAAGCCGTCTGTGCAATGTGAAGCGGTAGCAAAAAGGGCGAACAGAATGCTAGGAATGATTAAGAAGGGGATCACAAACAGATCGGAGAAGTTATCATGCCGCTGAACCGGGCCATGGTATGCCCCCACCTGGAATACTGCGTCAAGCACTGGTCACCGTACATGAAGAAGGACATTGTACTACTCAAAAGGGTCCAGAGAAGAGTGACTAAAATGGTTAAGGGGCTAAAGGAATTGCCGTAGAGGGAGAGATTAGAGAAACTGGGCCTCTTCTCCCTTGAAAAGAGGAGACTGAGAGGGGACATGATCGAAACATTCAAGATAATGAAAGGAATTGACTTAGTAGATAGACAGGTTGTTCACCCTTTCCAAGGCAGAGAGAACGAGAGGGCACTCTCTAAAGTTAAAAGGGGATAGATTCCATACAAACGTAAGGAAGTTCTTCTTCACCCAGAGAGTGGTAGAAATCTGGAACGCTCTTCCGGAGGCTATTATCGGAGGAAAACCCTCCAAGGATTCAAGACAAAGTTAGACAAGTTCCTGCTGAACCAGAACGTACACAGGTAAGGCTAGACTCAATTAAGGCACTGGTCTTTGACCTAAAGGCTGCCATGGGAGTGGTCTGCAGGGCATGATAGACCACTGGTCTGACACAGTAGCGGCAATTCTTATGTTCTTATGTACACTTTTCCCAAAAAAGAGGAAGGAAAAAGGTTGATAAGATGGGAGGTGGGTTAATATTCATGTGTCCTGCCAGTATCTATGCCCTGCCCTGCCAGGCTCTACACCCAGCCCCCTCCCTCCCTGCCCTGCCAGGCTTGCCCCCCCTACCAGCTCTGCACCCAGCCCCCCTTCCTCCCTGCCAGGCTCTACACCCAGCCCCCTTCCTCCCTGCCAGGCTCTGCACCCTGCCTTGTCCCATGACCCCTCTCTCCCGATATCCTCCACACCTCCACCAGGCCTGCCATATGACATGGTGGGCTGGAACAGGTGGGATCCCTCCTGCCTCCTGTCCCGGTCATCTGCCAATTTTTTTTACCTCGCTCATGCCTCCCCCCACATACATTTATGAATCCCTGGTGGTGCAGCAGAATACCGAGCAGGAGTAAATTTTCCACATTCTTGCCTGGCGCTGAGCCACTTGCTGATTGGTTGCCTTCAGTTCTCATGAGTTCCGCAAGAACTTGGGGCAGCCATTCAGTGAGTGGCTCAGCACTAGACAGGAGTGAGGAAAGGTCGCTTTTGCCCGGTACACCACTGGGCATCAAGAACTCGAGGTGGCTATTCAGGGAGGGGCTCAGCACGGAGCAAGAATGTGGAAAGCTTGCTCCTGCCCGGTACACAGCTCCAAACAGGTACGCAGGGGGAGGCGGTAGGGAAGTTAAAAAAATAGCAGAGTCAGCTGGGACAGGAGATGGGTGAGATCCCTCCTGTCTCGGCCAATCGCACCAGGCCATATGGCAGGCCCAATGGAGGCCTGTAATAAGTCCCAAATATAAGCTGAGACCCCCATTTTTGGACCATTTTTAAAGTTTATATTCAGTTTATATTCGAGTATATATGGTAACTGGCTAGGAACAGCTCCTAGCCAGTTAAATAGTGCTAAAATGGCTAAGTGCTAATATTCATGAGATGGCCGCTCTATATTAGCGGTTAGTGGCTATCCGGCTATTTGCAAAATTTTAAGCGCTAGCTGGCTATGTTTAGTGGCCAATAAGGCCACTTAAATAGCTAGTCTATCTATGGCCACTATAAACTATTAAGCCAGTGCTTAATATCAATTTAGCTGGCTAAGTATATGATGGTCAAAAATGGATCGGATATTCAATGCCGGTCACCAGAAACAGCTTGGCATTGAATATCCGGGCTCAGCACCAACTAAAGGAATCAGCCCAGCTAACTCCTGTGGTCTGAATATTGGGCCCATTCTGTTTCAAGATCTTTTTGAGGCTGCTTTTAACTCCTATTCAGTGCCCATGTATTTTTAATCATTTTCAACCAACAGTAATTCCCTAATCCCTTATTTATCCTGTTTGCCTTGAATGGATCGTAAGCTCTGTTGAGCAAAGGCTGTCTCATGCGCATTTGGTATGCTGCCCTGCATACCTCTAGCGGCGCTATAGAAATTGTAAGTAATACAAATATAAATGTTAACAAGGCAAGTTACAGACAAGTTGTACAAAGCAAAGAATCATAAAATATTATCTATGCAATACAACAAGCTGGCCCCTGCCTATCTAAAAAGAGAGTGTCAGCACAACCTGCAGGCATAAGAACATAAGAATTACCGCTGCTGGGTCAGACCAGTGGTCCATCGTGCCAAGCAGTCCGCTCAAGCGGTGGCCCTTAGGTCAAAGACCAGTGCCCTATTTAAGTCTAGCCTTACCTGTAACATAGCAATGATGGCAGATAAAGACCTGAACGGTCCATCCAGTCTGCCCATTAGTTATTCCCATTAAAAATACATGATTAAATTAGCTTGGGTTATAGACTGTAAAGTCCGCCTGGTATTGTCCTAGGTTCCAAATGCTGAAGTTGCTACCCAAGCTCACTCCAGTCTATCCAACCATCCTGTTTGCAGGATATCTGTCATAAAGTCTGGCCAGTAACATCCTCATGTTCCAAGTTACTGGAGTTCTCATTGATGCCCTCCCCAGCCCATCCTTCACCAAATCACCACATATGGGACACAGACCGTGCAAGTCTGTCCAGTACTGGCCTTAGCCTATCCTCTATGTTTATCCCTCGCTTTTTTGAATTCCATCACCGTTTTACTCTCCACCACTCCTTCGGGAGGGCATTCCAGGCATCTAACACCCTCTACGTGAAAAAGAATTTCCTAACATTGCTCCTGAGTCTTCCTCCCTGCAACCTCAAATTTTACCCTCTAGTTTTACCATTTTCTCTTCTCTGGAAAAGATTTGGTTCTATATTAATACCTGTCCCTCCTCTCCTCCAGAGTATACATATTTAGGTCTTCCAGTCTCTTCTCATACTTCTTACCATTTTTGTTGCCTTCTTCTGGGCCGCTTCATCTTTTTATATTCTTCACCAGATACGGCCTGTTCCAGTAAGAACTTATTCAACCTTGTCTTGAATCCCTGAAGGATGCTTTCCCCTATAACAGCCTCCGGAAGAGCGATCAAGATTTCTACCACTGAGAAAAACCGGAGTTATACCCCTGTATAAATATGAATAACGAGCCATGATATACTGCCTAAGTTCTGTTGTAGATATCTATATGCTAGCACAATAACTGAATGCCATCAGTCTGTATTGCAATAAGAGTTGACCGGACTCCAGATTTTGATAAATGAGCTCATAGACTTGTGCCTTTCCTCTATGATACTTTCATATTTTACTGTAAGGCATAACGTATTCCACCAATTAATATAATTCACCTTAGATAGGTCTTTCCAACAATGTAAGATATTTTTAAGTAGTAGTAATAGCAGTAGTAGTAGGTACCTTTTTGGTAGAACAGTGGTCTCAAACTTACGGCCTGGGGGTACTATTTTGAGGCCCTCGGTATGTTTATCATAATCACAAAAGTAAAATAAAACAGTTTCTTGATCATATGTCTCTTTGGCTATAAATGACAATATTATTATTAAGACTTAGCCAAAAGGAAAGATTTATAAGCTATAAAAAGTTTTTACCTAATGCAAAATTGTCATTTCTTTAATAAGACATTAACTATTTTTTCTGAGGCCCTCCAAGTGCCTACAAATCCAAAATGTGGCCCTGCAAAGGGTTTGAGTTTGAGACCACTGTCCTAGACTTTTTGTTTTCTTTGCACTTCTGATTTCTGCTATTTTTTCCCCTGTTTTCAAAATACCAGTGATTTCTTTCAGCTAGGACCTCTGTAATTTCCTTCAACACTTTAAAGAGAGACCCAACTGAAAGCAAACATAAATGTTTTAACAAATACTTTGATGTGAGACTGCTGTGGAATTTGTTTTCATTGACCGTTGGCTTTGAAGAAGCTTTAAGCCTAACTTTGTATAGGGCATTTAGGTCAGAGAACAGATGTCCAATTCAGGACGATCACAATTTCACAATATTTTACAAAAGGCTCATTGAACACAGAGATTGTTGGAAAATGCATAAAAGGAAGCAAGAGAATATAGTACATGCATAGCTTGTAGTACATCCAGCAGGAATAAAGAGCCATTTTGCAAAGAAACACAGATTCAAAAAGAGTATCATCATTTAGGGCAATGTCTCTCAAACCTTTTTAGCTCCGGCAAACTAAACAGAGCAAATGTTTTTCGTGGCACATTATTATTGAAATTATAAAACTGCAAAACCAACAAAAATTACATTTGCGAGTCATTTAAACTTCTGTAAGCTATGTATGGGTAATTGTAACATAGAAACAAGATGGCTGATAAAGGCCAAATGGCCCATCTAATCTGCCCATCCGCAGTAACCATTATCTCTTTCTCTCTCTGAGATATCCCGTCTGCCTATCCCAGGCCCTTTTGAATTCAGACACAGTCTGTCTCCACTACCTCTTCTGGGAGACTGTTCCATGCATCTACCACCCTTTCTGTAAAAATGTATTTCCTTAGATTACTCCAGAGCCTATCACCTCTTAATGTCATCCAATGCCTTCTCATTGCAGAGTTTCCTTTCAATTTAAAGAGACTCGACTCATACGCATTTACATTATGTAGGTATTTAAACGTCTCTATCATATCTCCCATGTCCCACCTTTCCTTTAAAATATACAGATTGAGATCTTTAAATTTGTCCCCATAAGCCTTATGACGAAGATCACGCACCATTTTAGTAGCCTTCCTCTGGACCGACTCCATCCTTTTTATATCTTTTTGAAGGTGTTGCCTCCAGATTTGTACACAATTTTCTAAATGAGGTCTCACCAAAGTCTTATACAGGGGCATCAATACCTCCTTTTTCCTACTGGCCATACCTCTTCCTATGCACCCTAGCATCCTTCTAGCTTTCGCCGTCACCTTTTCAACCTGTTTGGCCACCTTAAGATCATCACATACAATCACACCCAACTCCCGCTCTTCTGTCCTGCTCTTCTGATGAAACTAACCCTCTCCTTTCCAAAGCCGCGCTAGTGTTTTTAGCATTGGCCGCCGCAGTAACACCTCCAACGCAGCTTTGTAAAGGAGGAGTAAAATAGATAGTATTCCTAGTCAATGCAATGGATGTGCTTTTTTTGAGTGCAATTAACTCAAAACGCAGCTCAGTAGTCGACAAGTAAACATGCATTTCATCATCCACCATCTGCAGTCTTTCTTCTTTTTTCCTTCAATTTAATTTCTGTCAGAGCTGACAATCCAAGTTCACAAAAATATGAGAAGAAGATCCATACGTAACAAAGCCTTGGTTGCTTTGTTGCTCAAGTTAGGATAACTACTGTATAAAAAATAAAGCTAAACTTACTTGCTGTTTTCAAGGACCAATCACATCAAAGAATGATATTTGTTTGGGCGGTTGTGTCTTTACATACACAGACACTCTGGAATGTGCTGGCTGGTATTCTATGATTCTGTGATGGGAGACTGAACTGTAAGAAAATGTTGAAAACAGTAAGGCCTTCATGTGCTAATGCGATTTGCTGTTAATGCTTTCCCGTCCTGTAAAAGTTTTTATGGGATTTTGTTTTTCCATCTTGTAGGATGAACTTAAAAGAAGGTTTTAATAATGATATCATTAGTTAATGTTTTATTGTGTTTGTCTTGTCAAAACATGTTTAGCATTTTTAATATGTATGCATGTAATTTTGTAAACTGCATAGTTTTTATGCAGTATATACATTTTTTAAATAAATAAATAACATTGACAGACTCTTGTGTATTGCAACATACATATCATCTATTCTAGTGAATACTTATGAAGGGGATTTTTTAAAATAAAGTATAAAAATTCTAGAATCTCTTGTGGCACACCCGGAATCTCTTCGGGGCAAATTACTGTGCCATGGCACATGATTTGTGAGACAATGGTTTAGGGTTTTAAACCTGAGTGTTTCAGCACTTAAGTGTGTAGATGCCAGTTTTACAGCCTTAACATATAAGTTTCAGCACTTAAACAAACAAAGCCTTGCCAGATTTCAATTAACAAGCCAAGCAAAACCATTTGTTACAATTCTGAAGTCGTTTTAAATCTCAGAGAGGTAAGCATAATCATTTCCATACTTTTTGTGCAAACCACAGACCCGAACAAGCAGTTATCCGATATTTATGTCAGCCTCAAACAGGTATAAATGCTGATGCCCAGCTTTTTCTACTTATTTACAAAGTAAGGTAATGGGATATTACGGAATACAAACAAAGGAAATAATAATAATAACTTTATTCTTTTATACCGCCATAACCAAATATTCTAGGCAGTTTACACTAAAAAGAGCTGGGCAATCAGCGAAATATAATAATACAGTAAAAAAATACAAATATTTGTAAAATAGAATTTCAATAATAAAACTCTAATTAAGTAATAAACTTATCGAACAAAGTGGTCTTAATTAATTTCTGAAAACAGCAATAGGATAACATAGCTTGCTAAATACATTTACCTAACTAAGATTGTTGCCTACCAGCTTGAAATGCTAGGGATTGGGACTTTTATGCCATCTTTTTGTAGTTATCCAACCATACAGGTACTTCAAGCATTTTCCCTGTCTGTCCCGGTGGTCTCACAATCTATCTAATGTACCTGGGGCAATGGAGGAGTAAGTGACTTGCCTAGGGTCACAGAGAGCAGTGCAGGGCTTGAACCCACAACCTCAGGGTGCTGAGGCTGTATCTCTAACCACTGTGCCACACTATCCTGCACTAAAGGCATAAAAAATAAAACCCCAACATCAAATATATTCCCACACCAAAGACCCAAATGAAACAGAGCAACAATATACTTAATTTTTTTTAAACATTTTATACAATGTGAATAACTTCCAATCCCCACCCAAAGACCAACCAAAAATCCCCTTCCCAACCCCCCCCCTCCCCGGACCATCACACCACCATGCCAATCCATTTGGCAAATGAGAAAGGAAAAAAAAAAATCCCAAACATTAAGAACCCAATGCAATCAGAGACCACCAAATCTTCTCCCAGTTGGACAAAGCACATCTCTGGTTATCCAAAAGTCAGAGTATTTACCTTGCCGGCCTGTGGTAGAAACCTCTACCGTAGCTCTGTAAAAAGAATCAGTGTATTAAGAAATTGCTTCAAGATCATGATTTGTTTCTAAACATTGACAAATGTACAGCTATCTAAGACCCATCATCTGTTGCAAATTCAGCCAAATTTGGGTGGAAAACCAGTTCCCATGAAATCAGAGATTGTCACATTAGCAGTATGTTGTGACTTTGAATTGAAGTTTGACAAACAGCTCAAAGCAGTTGTCAGATCTTGTTATTTTCATCCTTGACATATTCGACAGCTACGATCACTCTTGACAAAGGAAAATTTAATAAAATTGTTTTATGCCTTTGTCATCAGTAGACTACTGCAATGCCCTATATGTAGGTCTTCCTAAAATAGACCTAAAAAGACTACAATTGGTCCAGAACACAACTGCCCACCTGATTTAATTCAAGAGTAAGTATGTTCATGCTATGCCCATACTTAAAGAAATGCATTGGCTACTCATTTCTGAGAAATTATGTTTAAACAACCTTCCCTTGCATTTAAAGCATTTTGCTTACAACAACCAGGTTACCTTAAAAGTAAGTTAACAGAACTCAATCTTGATAGAACCCTTTGCTCTTCTCAATGGAGCCTATTAGAGCTTTACATGTGATAATGGTCAACATCTACATGAAATAGGACCTTTTCCAATGCAGGTCCCAGGCTAAGGAATACTTTGTCTGATTTCTGATTTGTAGAGCTACTTTGTATTTCAAAAAACTGTTGAAAACGTGGTTATTTTCCTCAGCTTTCTGTAATGTTAATTGATGAAGTGGGTTATTTGCTGCTGTAATAAATAGACTTGCTATTCTGGGGTGTCCTGTTTTGTTTTATTCTATGATGGTAAAGTTTAATTGTAAGCTATGAGATTTTATTTTGTTCTGTTTTATTTTATGATTGTGAAGATTAATTGTGAGCTAATGTGACTATTTTTAATGTACAGTAAACCGCTCATAAACTTAGGGCTTCTTCCTGTTAAACTGCACTAGCAGTTTCTAGCGCAGGGAGCCACGCTGAATGACCCGTGCTGCTCCCGACACTCATAGAGTTCCTATGAGCATCAGGAGCAGCGTGGGCCATTCAGCGCAGCTCTCTGCGCTAAAAACTGCTAGTGCAGTTTAATAGAAGAGTGGGGTTAGTGTAATGGGTGGTATATAAAAATAATAAATCAAATCACTTTTGTCACCCTTCTCTCTATTTTGTCTAATTCTGCGATGGGGCTCATTTTAAAAAGAGAAAAATGTCCAAAAATTGGCGTAAAGGGGCAGATCATTAAGATCTTCTTGAGTTAGCAGGTTTTGATCAAGTGCAATTCCACAGCGTTATGGCTTTACGTTCATCATTTAATCCACAAGCCTGCATTTAGGACTACATAGGGACCCCTGAAGAAAGCTACATTGTCGAAACATGGACCGTGTTGGGTCCAGATGTTTCCCAGAGCTTCAGGCCCTAGACATTTTTATGTGGATTATTTATTTATTTGTTTGTTTGAATAAAGCCCTCATCTTGAACATCGACCCTCCACGGTTTTTTGTTTCTTCAATATTACCCTTTGTGGAGGGACCAGGATCAATTTTCTTGTTGTTCTGTGGCATGAACCAACAAATCATCATTCAGCCAAAATCAAAGAAGGTGTTTTTGTTGGACCTGAAATTCGTGAACTGATCCTTAATGCGTTCAAACAGAAGCTGAACCCAGCTGAATCAACAGCATGGGAAGCATTCATGCTGGTTATTCAGAATTTTCTTGGTAATTACAGATCAGAGAATTATGCTGATCTTGTGGAGAACATGCTGACAGCATATCAGCTAATGGGTGCCAGAAATTCACTTAAAATGCACTTCTTACATTCTCACCTCAACTTCTCCCACCCAGTCTTGGTGATGTCAGTGATGAGCACAGGGAAAGATTTTATCAAGATATCAAGGTGATGGAAAGCAGATATCAGGGAAAGTTCAATACCAGTATGATGGGAGACTATTGTTGGTTCTTGCAAAGAGAAACAAATATACAGTACAAGTGTAAAAGCAAGAGTCTCAAACATTTCTGAACAGGCTGACATCACTTTTGCGTGAGTTAAGAGAAGCGTAAATATATGCTATAACATATCTCCTTATTGTCTTTGTGTTTGTTTTCAGAGTAAATTCCTTAACACAAGTTTGGTGGGACACAGTTCATACTCGCAATATTGTGCCGATATGGCAAACTGTCTAAAAAATCAATAACGTATTTCTCAGAAACCTGACATGCTAGCTGAATTTCATTACAGATCTGAAATCAACGTCATTAAATTAACTAAGAACACTTCATAAGTTCTCAGTAGCAAAGAAAAACTTTTTTTGTTGACCAGTGTTATTGATAGAGGCAGGTGGCACCTTACAGTTTAACCAACACAATCAGAACCTTACCTTACCATAACATATAACTCTCACGATTCACAGAGCAACAACCTTATCTGAGAAAAGGCAGCACTTTAAATATTACACCAGGCTCTAAAACATCAATATGCCAGCTAGTGAAAGAAAAGCAGAACAAATAAGGCTTCCTAGAAGATCTCCACACAGAACCCACATGCTAGCAGAATAACACACCTTGGTCATACGCACAAAAAATGGATTCTCAACAAATATGAAACAAAAGACCACAGGTCAGTAACAGATATGAAAGCAAAAAACTGAACCGGAAACCTCAAGAAGTCAGACTCTGTATATAGAGCACACAAATACCAGAGAAATAGAAACTAAAATGCAAGATATGAGAGATGCCTTTCTCAAAAGCTGGCATGTTCCAATTAATAAATTCCAAATACAATACTTTTTATTTCTATCTTGTTGTCTAAGCACTTTCTTTTCTTTTTTTCAGTGTCTTGGTCCATTTGTCATTTCTCTTTTCTGCTGTCTGTCCTGTCCTGTCTAGGATTTCCCTCCTGTATGCCTATTCCCTATCTTTCCCAATGTTCAGCACCTCCCTCTATATTCAGATTGCCCCCTCTATATCCCTATTCCACCCCCTTTTCCAACACTGCCTCTCTGTCTCTGTCCCTATATTCCCCTCATGCCCAGCATCACTTCTCCATGTCTCTGTCCTTCTCTAGCGAAGCTTGAAAACTGGTCTGAAATTTGGCAGCTAAGGTCATGCATTTGGGCTGCAAAAACCTAAGAGAAGGGTACATTTTAGGGGCTGAAGAACATTTTGTACACGAAAGCAAATCAGGACTTGGGTATGATCATGTGATGAAAGTAAGGTGGTCAAACAGGTTGATAAGGCGACAGCAAAAGATAGAAAGATCCTTGGGTGCATAGGGAGAGGTATGACCAGTAGGAAAAAGATAAGTCTCTGGTGAGACCTCATTTAGAATACTGTGTACAATTCTGGAGACCGTATCTTCAAAAAGATATAAACAGGATGGAGTCAGTTTAGAGGAAGGCTACTAAAATAATCAGTGGTCTTCATCATAAGGCATATGGGGACAGACTTAAAGATCTCAATATGTATACTTTAGAGGAAAGGAAAGATATGATAGAGATGTTTAAATACCTGTGTAGCATAAATGCACATGAAGTGAGTCTCTTTCATTTGAAAGGAAGATCCGGAATGAGAGTTCATAGGATGAAGTTAAGAGGTGATACGCTCAGGATTAATCTAAGGAAATACTTTTTTTTACAAAAAGGGTGGTAGATGCGTGGAAATCTCCTGGAAGAGGTGGTGGAGACAGAGACTATGTCTTAATTCAAGATGGCCTGAGATAGGCAGGTGGGATCTCTCAGAGAGAGAAATAGATAATGGTTACTGTGGATGGGCAGACTAGAGGGGCCATTTGGCCTTTATTTATTTATTTCTTCCATTTGCGCGTTGCACATACCTATACAAGCTCTTGGCGACATTACAGAGGAGGGGGTTAGAAGAGAGTATGGAGGGCAGGAAGATAAAGGAGGAGAAGAGAATGCAAGTGATTAGGTGTCAAATAGATGAGTTTTCAGTTTCTTCCGGAATTTGGTGTGGTTAGGTTCCGTCCTGGTCATTTCAGTAAGGTCATTCCAAGTTTTTACACCTAGAAAGGAGAGCATGGAATGGAAAACATGTTTGTATTGCAGATTTTTTTGTGGATGGAGATTTAGAAGTATTCTGTTGAGGGTTCTGCGGGAAGTAGACCATGCCTTGGAAAAGAGCTGGATGAGAGAAGCTGCAGAGTTTCCGTAAAGTATACGGTGCGTGATGCATGAAGTTTGGAAGGTTATTTGTGACGGGATGGGTAGTCAGTGCAGTTGCCTGATGAAGGCTGTAATCGAGTCATATTTTCTCAGGTTGAAGATTAGTTTGACAGCGGTGTTTTGGATGAGTTGCATTTTGTGAATCTGCCATCTGCCATCATGTTTCTGTTTTTATGTAGATCCATGGAATAGTTTCCCGTTAGAGGTGGTAGAGACTGTGTCTGAATTCAAGAAAGTGTGAGACAGGTACATGGGATCTCTTAGGGATAGTAGATGCTGCGGGCGGGCAGAGTTGATAGGCCATTTGGCCTTTATCTGCCATCATGTTTCTATGTTTCCCTCTCATGAAAGCAGCGATCAAGATCAATGCACTGTTACTGAAACTTTTAAGAGTGAGATACAGGGCTCAAAGAATGTGAGAGCTTTCTAAAGTATGTGACACATTCCTAATGAGTGGCATCTCTCATCTCTGTATTGTAGGCCTGCATCTCTCTTCTCCTGCATTCCTCCCCCCACCCCATGTGGATCTGGCATATGTCCTTCTCTATATATATTTCTCTATTCCCTGCCTTTGCAGATCCAGCATTTCTCTCTCTCTCTCTCCCTTTCTCCCAATCCTTCCTTGGTAGATCCAGCATCTCTTGAGTCTTTCTCCCTATCCTCCCCCCCCCCCTCACCCTAGGTTTATCAGACGTCCAGATTTCCCAAAACATGTTCTCCTTTTGAGGACATGTCCGAAGGTCCCGACGGCTTTTCAAAACCCGGCACTTTGTCTGGGTTTTGAAAAGCCTCCTTGTAACCACGCATGCGTGGATTGCCTCCTTCCTGACCAAAGCAGGCAGCAGATGGCAGAGATAGGCAGGACTGGGGGGGTGGGTCTAGGGTGTCTGGATTATACGATCGTAAAATCTGGCAACCCTACCCCACCCCCATGGATACAATGTCTCTCACTCATCCTTCCACGGATCTAGTGTCTCGCCCTTTCCCTCCCACCTCCAGACCTCAAAATATGTGGAACATAAGAACATAAGAAACGCCTTCACCGGATCAGACCGAGGTCCATCTAGTCCGGTGCTCCGCACACGCGGAGGCCCATTTAGGTACTTCCTTTTGGAGACCCGACTTTACCGTATCCCTCAATATGATATGCACGAAGGTGTGCATCCAACTTGCGCTTGAATCCCAGTACAGTAGTCTCTGCCACAACCTCCTCTGGGAGTGCATTCCAAGCACCCACCACGCGCTGTGTGAAACAGAACTTCCTGGCATTTGTCCGTGTCACATCTGAAAATGTTAGCAATGCTTCTTCTTGGTCTATTTTATCAAATCCTTTTAATATTTTAAAAGTCTCTATCAAATCGCCTCTCAGTCTTCTCTTCTCGAGGGTGAACAGTCCCAGTTTCCTGAGTCGTTCTTTGTAGCTCAAATGCTCCATTCCTTTGACAAATTTCGTGCCTCACCTCTGCACTTTCTCCAACAGAGTTATATCCCTCTTGAGGTATGGAGACCAGTGTTGGACACAATATTCTAAGTGCGGTCTGACCATTGTTCTATAAAGTGGCATTATGACATCTTTCGATCTACTCGTGATCCCCTTCTTAATTATGCCTAACATCCTGTTTGCTTTCTTCGCCGCCACCGCACATTGTACCGATGGCTTTAGGGTACTGTCAATCAGTACCCCCAAATCACTTTCTTGTTTGCATTTTGCTAATGTCACCCCCAACATCGTGTTTTTTGTTTTTTTTTCCTAGATGCATCACCTTGCATTTGTTTATGTTGAAGTTCATCTGCCACTTTGTTGCCCACGTTTCTAGCTGGTTCAGATCTTCCAGCTGGAAGCAGATGCAATTAAAACAGGCAGCCTTTGGCTGACTCCAGCTTTCTCTCATTCATTGCCTCCTAGGAGAACTTGTTTCTGTGCAGGTAGAACGCAGCTGAGGGAGGATCCCCGAGCTAACCAGAGGTCATCTGCTTCACTGACTGCTGTGCCATATATCAGTCCTCCACTATATAACAAGGCATGTTTGGAGGATTGGAGTGGGGAAGACACCGGATCTGAAGGAAGAAGAGGGAGGGAGAGAAGTTAGCAATGGAAAAGGCATTTTAAAAATATGCTGCTTTTAATGGTCTGCCAGTAGACAGCCTGGCCAGCTGAAAACCAGCCAGTCTATAGTGGCATATGCACATATAGATTGACTACACAGGAAGGGGGTGGGGCGGTGAGGCCCGGGTGGCATCTTGGTGAGGGCGCAGATACCTGTCCTCCTCTCTGCACCCCCTCCCACTGCCATTTTTGCATGTCGCTTCCCTTCCCTGTACCTCTGTAACGTTCCTGGTGTGAGCAGCAACCCCCAACCTGCTGTCATGCCACTGTTGGCTCTTCCTCTGATGTCACTTCCTGGACCTGCGCCTAGGAAATGACATCAGAGGAAGAGCCAATGCAGGTGCGACAGCAGGTTGGGGGTTGCTGCTCATGCCAGGAATGTTACAGAGATATGAGGGAAGAGAAGCAGGAGAGGGTGGGGAAGGAGTGTGTGGAGGTGGGGGCAGTGGACAAGTGCTACCGCCGCAAATACCTCGCACTCTCGCTACATCACTCTACACATATAAGTGGAAATTTCAGAAAGCTGTTACGGACACATGTACAGAGTGAGGAAAAAAATAAGTAACCAACTAGAGCTTTTTGCTGTTTTCTCAGCAACCACCTTGAATTTTAACAAGAAATTTTATGTACTTATTTAGTCATCATATGTTTTATTGTTAAATAATATTTTATTATTCTTGAACTATGTTGATGTTAAATGACATTTTACTATTACTACCTAATGCTGAAACACAGTCTTCCCCGATATTCAGCCAGTGTCAGGTCAGCATTTTTCTAAATGCTAACTATCGCCAGCTAAATTATGCCCCAATATTCAGTGCTGGGCCATATCCAGGCACTGGCACAGAATATTTGGGCATAATTCTGGGCACCCAGGCCACCCAGAGCTTATGCGGACCTGGCCAATATTTGCCGTCACTCCCCCATGTGTAGGAAGGCCTCCCCAGGCTTACCTACATACCTGGTGGTCCAGCGTGGGGTCCTTAGGGGCAGGAGACTGTGGCAGCCATTTTGTAAAGGTGCCACAAGGGGGTAGAAGAGAGAAGGCTGTGCTTCATCTACTGTAACTTGCAGTGCCAATTCAAAGGAGGCATTAAAAGAAAAATGGAGAGGGAAGCTGCGGAAAGGAATTCTCTTTTTGTAAAGACAATGCACTTGCTCACAAGGCTGGCAAAACGATGAATGTTTTGACATATTTGGGGGTTTCAGTGCATAGATGAGGTGACCATACGTCCCGTTTTGAACGGGACTGTCCCGTTTTTAGCTCATCTGTCCCGTTGTCCTGACACATAGCTTCGGGACACCAAAATGGGTTCATAGACAAAATCGCGCGTGACAACGGCGCGCCGACAACTGAGCGCCGACAACTGAGCGCCGAAGAAAAGCACTATTTTAAAGGGTTCCGATGGGGGGTGTTGGTGGGGAACCCCCCTACTTTACTTAACAGACATCGTGCTGGCGTTGTGGGGGGTTTGGGGGGTTGTAACCCCCCTCATTATACTTGAAACCAAACTTTTTGCCTGTTTTTTAGGGAAAAAATTCAGTTTTAAGTATAATGTGGAGGGTTACAACCCCCCAAAGCCCCCACAATGGCAGCGTAATGTCTGTTAAGTAAAGTGGGGGGGTTTCCCCCCCACACACCCCCATCGGAGCCCTTTAAAATAGTGCTTTTCTTCGGCGCACCGTCAACCTTGTGCTCAGTTGTCTGCGCTCAGTTGTCGGCGCGCCATTGTCTCACGCGATTTAGTCCTGTCACCCCAAAATGTCCTGTTTTCAGAAGGAGCGGGACAGGCAAGCTAAAAACGGGCTGCTGCTACCTCTTTGTCCAAGCCACCACTGCACTAACATCATCTTCATGCACCGACTGCACAAGCCTCCTCCCCCCCTCACCGACATCAATTTTGGTGTCGGAGAGAAAGTTCCGGGCCAGACAGGCAGTCATTGGCTGGGCCGGAACTTCCTCTCAGACGTCAAAATTGACGTCGGGGGTGGGGGGGTGGGGGGAGAGGAGTCTTGTGCAGTCGCTGCACGAAAATATTTAGTGCATTAGTGGCTTGGACAAATAGGCGGCAGCGGTGGTTTGGGCTGGGCCAGGAGAGAGGATGAAAGACCGGGGAGGGAGGGAGGGGGGTGGTAGAAAGAAAGACAGAAAGCCGCTTGATGAGCTTATGGATGGTGACATTATAATGTTTCAGAAAGATGACCCAGAAAATGATAACAGTGAACTAACAACAGCAAAGGAATATTTCAGAGACCTGTATCATCGTGCTAATGTCATCTTCTGTGATAAAACTATTCCTAATGATCCTGGGTTTGTTGTTACATTGTCAAACAGACTGAATTACTTTCCAGGTTGCAAAGACAGTTGCAAAAAGACTTAATACCGATGCAATGTTACTACAGTTTTTTAAGTCCCAAGGTTGCAAAGATGGGCCAGGTAACCCTCTCAGACATAATTATTAAGGTACACTAAGAGATCTACTACAGTTTTTCAAACCTAGACAACCCAAGAAACTACTACCAACAGCTCAAAATGAAAATTACAGATTTTGAGAAGTTTTGAATGCATATGGCTAAACAGCCAGTTTAGGGAAGACGACATAACACTATATCCAGACAAACATGGATGTGTACGGGACTTGTTAGAAGAATGTAAAAAGACTGTAGAACTCTCTGAGAAGGGGTCGGGGAAATTAAGGCTGCTAGAAATTGTAAGCTACAAAATAATTGGAGTGCATCAAGAAGATGAACTGTTTAGAATGTTTATCCCCTGCAACAAGCCGGACCTTTTGAATAGAGGAAATACTTTTGGATCAGGTAGACATAGATAAAGAAAATGAAATGCTTATTACAGTGGCACATTTCCACAAAGAGGTATTTGGGACGTTTGGAATTCCTTTCTTGCTTAGGATACACCAGGGTAAACATTTCAGAGAGGTGATGAAGTGGATTCAAGTGATGCAAGACATCCAAGAAAAAGAATTTGAGAAGTTTAAGTTTGCCATTATAATGATGGGTTGACACCAATACATTGATGAAGATGAAGTGAATTTGAAAGACTGAGTCCCATCCTGGTAATATGTCTCATCCCAGAACTTAGCTAGGACTGGACCATTTCAATAAAGCCCCAAAGAGAAGTCGCTACACTTACCTTGAGAAAGCAATTAAAATCCATAACTGATTTGCATAACCAGTTTATTCAAGGCAAGGGACAAATAAGTGCGTGTGTGCACCTTTTAACAACAGTAGGATTAGGGGTGGGACTGAATATTAATAGATGTCCCGTTTGCTGAAAAAAAATAAATGGTCACGTTATGCATACTCATTCACCCTACTCACCAGATCTTGCTCCATCTGACTATTTTCTGCTTCCAAACTTTTAAAAAAAGTTTGAAAGGGCAACAATTTTTTGAGTGATTTGGAGGTGACTGATTATAGCAGCAGAGCAGTATTTCAGTGACCAGACACCAGATGTGTCTGAAGTTTCTGTAATCTAATGTGCCAAGTGTGTTGAACTTAGGGGTGGATATTTGTGTCTGGGGAGCAATTTGGAGGCTTATCACAAGATCTACCCAAAGTTGCAAACAATCGCCATACTTAAGTAAGCACTGCAAATGATCTGGGACAGCCTGCCACAAGGACTGAATGACAAGGCTGTCTAAAACTTCCCAAAATAACTGAAGGCTTGTTTTAAAGCTCAAGCTGGACACTTTGAAAATTCACAGTGACTGTAAAATTCTGACACATTATTAATTGTATTGTTTGAATGATGTTATTTTACTGGACCCGATATACAGAGTGATATTAGCGGGCCAAAGAAGATCTGGCCTGCTTAAATTGCCAATTAGTGTCTAAATGCTGATATTCTGTGGCACTAAGCCAGGTAGTGCCACTGAATATTGGCTCTGACTGGCCCCCCAAAAAGTGGGCTGGTCAGCGTCGGGCCAGGGGGCAGTGCTGGAGAGGAACTGGGGCTTATGCAGGCTCCAGCAATATTCAGTCAGGGCCTGCTTCAGATTAGTGGGTAAATTTAGAACAGCTTAAAAGTATAAGCATTTTTACCTTTTATTTTTAGAAAAAAAAATAAACCTATACCCTCTCCCGCCTCCCCAACAATGTCTTTTCTCTCCGCCTACCCCGTCCCTGTGTCAAAGTCTCTCCCCCTAATGCATGAAAACTTGAACAAGACTCTGGATTCCACCGGCAACCAGTGGAGTTATTGTTGTGGTGTACAGGTAGGTACAGTAAGTTTTGGGTGGGTTTTGGAAGGCTCACCAAATTATGCTGAAATGTATACATGGGCCTTTTTATGTGACGTTATCTGCAGGACCCCCTTGAGTGCCCTTCTGAGATGTGTCTGCGTGGCCAGTTTGCTTGCTAAGAATGCTTGCTGCTAATACATCCCAATATCTTTTTTGTGTGCGTTTTTCTTTTGGACAGTTTAGTTTTGGAAAATGGTCCTAAAAGATAGGTGCACTGAGCACAAAAATGTCAAGAAAATGGTCATTTTCAAAGCAAAATGTCAGATGTTTTTCTGATTTGAAAAAGGTCATTATCTCTACAGGACTTTTACAGGACTTGTTTCCCAAAACATCCAAACTTGGGCTTAGATATCCTATCGAAAATGCCCCTCTAGGTCTCTTTATAAAATAATATCTATCTATCTAATTTCTCTCTTAAACCAGGCACCCTCATTTTAAAATTGCCCTCTATAAAGGTAATTTTTTTTTTTTTTAAGTCGCTTCTATGTGAGGAATAAAAAGTGCCTATTTGCATTTATAAAATTTATAAAATCATAACACAAATCTTGCAGAAATAGCACCTAACTGGCTTTTTGCCTGCTTGGGAGCAGGCCTAAATGTGAGTGAGTAAAGTGTTAACGTATATCACAACTCCATTCGTGCTTCACCAGTCTACTCTGAACTCACATCAAGTATATGCCTAATTGCACCGTGCATATTTTTACATGCAAGGTAATTTTATATGAGGGATTTTACTTATCTAAGTCAGGATTTTAAGAATGAAATGGATTTCCAGATCCCCCCACCCCCATACCTGTGTTAGCTCTTATACTTGAAAGTTGTGAAATTTCCACTTCCACGTATAATAATTGGCATTTCTGCTTAGAGGCTGCTGAATAATGCCACTCTTGTATTCAAGGAAGAGTTTCAAAAAAATCATTGCTTATAAAAAGTTCTACGTACAGCAGAGTGTGGCGCGGTGGTTAAAGCTACAGCTTCAGCACAATGAGGTTGTGGGTTCAAACCCACGCTGCTCCTTGTGACCCTGGGCAAGTCACTTAATTCCCCCATTGCCCCAGATACATCAAATAGATTGTGAGCCCACTGGGAAAAATGGGGGAAAATGCTCAAGTACCTGAATAAATTCATGGAAACTGTTCTGAGCTCCCTTGGGAGAATGGTATAGAAAATAGAATAAATAAATATACTGTGGCAATGTGAACATCTTAGCCTAGAAATCCTTTTTCCCACATGAAGTCCTTATGCAACATGGGACTTTAAGTTCCAAAAAATGTATTGAAAAGTTTTTCATAGCAAAATATCTAGACAGAAAAATATATATTTCAAAACATATATTATAATAATATGCCCACCCGCTTGCCTATCCCTCTCCAAAGGGATGTATCTACAAAAGATTTCTGGACAAAACCCTCTCTTTCCAAGCTGGCAAATGGAATGACTGCTTGACTACCCTCATCTCTCTTGCCCCATCCTACCTATCCTTCAAGAAATCTCTCAAATCATACCTCTTTGATAAATTTCTCTAACTCTCTCCCTCCCGACCAAACTACTAAACTCGACCCGCCTCCCTTCCTTCCCTTTCCTCTCCCTTCTCACCTATATACCTCATCTCCCCCGGTTTTTCCTATCCCCTTTCTGCACTCCCTTGTAATTGTTACTGGATTATTTTGCAATTGCTACTGGTTACATTATACACTTGTTAACTAACTCTCTGTATCTTCGCTGTATATGTACAGTCTCTTCTCCTGTAAACCGCTCTGAACTGTTTTGTGGTATTGCGGTATACAAAAATAAAGTTATTATTATTATTATTAACATAAGCATGGGATCCACATGTATCCTAAACATAACCCATCCCACCCTCTCCCCACATGCAGAGAGTGCAGAATCCATACGTACAATTACATACACATCCAATCATTCATGACATTCTAACTTTATTACTCTCCACATATCATAATTGATCAAATTCTGCTTTTTTTTTTAACCCCTTTTTCTATTATGGTTGCTTCATACTTCCCAACTACACAAACTAAGTTCCACCAGAATTGAAATGATAGTGAAGATGAATCTTATCCATGGGACTTTAAATTAGCACCTTTATTATTATGTTCATAATTAATTCATTCAACAAAAATTGGAGTGGGAACCTCAGCATAAGGGCACTACTGAAAAAATTGATAGCCATGGGTGTATGCAAAAGTGCAGTAATCCACAAAGCAAGTTTCTACTGTAGTGTATCTCTCTACCTGACACTTTGTATGTAATATATCAGGTCATCTGATGCTATTTCAACATTGTGTTTGAACAATTTAATGGCAGGAAAGCACTAAAGCTATAAATAAATTGAACCACAGGCCATTTCTTGACAGCCTCTCTTAATATGCATGTTTGGAGTCATAGCCTTTGAGACTGCCTAAGAGGTGAGATTAGGATCTGTGACCGGTTTTTGTTGTTTTTCTTTCCCTCGGTCTGCAGCCCCCATGAGGTCTTTTGCATCAGAGAGAACAAGATGTCTCGTGCTGAGTGGGCCTCCCCACAAAAGCATGTACACGTCTGATACAGTGAACTCGAATACTGTTTCCATATGCAGACAAAAACCACTCAAATGTCAACTGATGGAAAAATAAAACAGCTTGCCTTAGTTAAAAAGAAAAGATTGTAAAATGATCTTAAAACACCTGTTTCCAATAATAGAAGCAGCTCCTCGAGGAGCCAGTGATTATGGCCGTTAACTTTATGGTTCTGTGCACAGGACAATTTAGTTAATGCGATGTAGAAAGTAGCCACCACATGTATCCCTATAAATAGAGAAGACAAAACAGAAAGGAAGTAAGATGCACAGTGGTTTGTACAAAAAGTGATTTTATCGTCTTTAACGAGTGGAAGATTTAAAAAGTCTAACATGGTTTTCTAACAGAGATAATTGAATGGTAAGTGCAACGAGATAAGCTTTAGAAAATGTATTTTTTAAAAATAGGCAGAGGATAGAATTGATAAGGAAACCCCCCCACACACACACACACACACACACACACACTTAAGTAGGCAGGGAAGACAAACAAGTAAAGACCCAAAGAGAGAAGAAAATTGCTAATCCATAAAAAGAAGAGAGAAACCCTATTTTGAGAGATGAAAAAGCAAAGAGGGAACAGCTACGATAAAAGATGAAAGTGAGGAAAAACAAGGAGTGGTCCAACAGAAGGCCGACGTGTGTTTACTTGGTATTTGCAGAAGGGGAAGATGCAGGGTTGGCGTTAGGGACGGGCAAACAGGGTAGCTGCCCTGGGCCTCAAGGCTCTGGAGGGCCCCCATGGGCCAACATGTCTTTCCCCTTTTCTCCACACTGATCCAAAGTCACCCTCACCTTCTGTCTCGCTGAAAAATTCACCAGCCTTGGTAGCGATTCAGAAACATTGCCTGCATCTCCCCTTCTTGCTTTCTGTCTGCCGCAGTCTACCTTGGCAGATATAGGAAGTTGCATCATTGGAGAACAGACTGCTATAGACAGAAAAACAGGGAAGAGAGCTATGGGCAATGTTTCTGAATCATTGCCAAGGCAGTCGGATTTTTTTAGCGAGACAGAAGGTGAGGACGATAACAGACCAGCGCGGAGAGAAGAGGGACAACATGCTGGGCTGAGGAAGCCCCCTGGACTAACTTTTATTTTTTTAAATATGAAGGGAGAGAGTATTAAAAGAAGTGCCAGACTGGGTAAGGAGGACAGCTTAGCTTTTGGGGCCAGAAACAGAAGAGAGATAGTGGGCAATGATCTGAAGGGAGAGAAGTTGGACCTGGGGAAAGAGATACTTGAAGGAAGAAATTTTGAGAAGAGAAAAGGAGAGATGGTGGACCTGGGAGAGGGAGGGAAGGAGGCAGGGAATGAGAGATATGGGATGGAGGGGGCAGTTGAGAGGAGAAAGGGAGGGAAGTTGGACCTGGGGATTTAAGGGAGAGAGAGATGCAACATTTCTTTTTATTTCTCCTCTATCTCATTGTTCAGCATCAAGTGGGGAGGGGAGAAGAACAACAGAAAACAGAGGGAGCAAAACGTTGGACTACAGGGGAAGAGAAGAAGAGAGATGGACCCATTGGAGGATAAGAAGATGCTAGAGGATGAAGAGAAAGGAACAGGGAGATATAGCCTGACCAGTGAAGAGAGGGAGGGGTATTCTGAAAGTGGTGATCCATTTGGATGAGGTCAAAAGGGAGACGACAAGATGAGTGAGAGAACCGTGAGTAAAATGTTAGAAATGTGGTAATGGGGAGTAGATAGAAGGAAATGGGAGGCTGTGAAAGGAGTGAGATGGGAAATGGGAGAGCTAGGGACTGAAAGGAGATGGAGAATTGAGAGGTAGCTCAAAATTTAAAAAGAAGAAGGGTGAGAAAGAAGACAAGATTTGAGTGGACAGAGGCAGAAAATAAAAAGTTAGGAAAGCTGAAAGTGAAAAATCAATATGTTGGAGACAGGCATAAGGAGGAAATGGAACAAGAGAGAAGAGGAAAAAAAAATGGACAGAAGACATTGGAAAGACAACTAGTAGAAGATAGACAAAAAGCAGAAAGAGAAACTTGGGACCAAGATGAAGGAAAACCAAAGAACCGGATTCTGTGTAGGACGCCCAGTCTCAGCAGCCATCTAAGTGGCTTTTGAGAATCACACAAGGGCATCCTATATAGAATCGCATCTGTCTTGACGGACAGATGTCTAACCATCCAGATTCTCTAACCATGTCAGAGGCACCGGTTGTCGCTAAACTGCTGCCCCCACTGAGACATCCCTCAGCAAGAGGGATGCCCACTCCCTCCTGTCACCATCCCCTGAGACATCCCCCAGGCAGGAGGGATGCCTACTCCCTCCTGCTGCCACCCCTGAGACATTCCCAAGCAGGAGGGATGCCCACTCCCTCCTGCCACTGGCCCCATTATCCCCACCCCCCCCAAAATCCCCCTGCCATCCCCCCAAATGCCCCCATACCTATCTCTGATGGCTGGCGAAAGGGATGCCCACTCCCTCCTACTGGTAGGCCCACCTCCACAGAATGGCAGGCATCCTGGGATGCACTGGGGAGGAGCTTAAGGTTCCAATTGGCCCAGGTGCCTAAGGCACCTCCCATAAGAGGGGCTTTAGGCACCTGGACCAATCAGGGCTTTTGGTTCCTCCCCAGTACATCCCAGGATGCACCAGGAAGGGGAAGGCAGGATGAAGTGGACATAAAGCATCTGTCCCCTCTCTTTTCCAAGCATATTGGCTTAACCAGTTAAGTGTGTGGTGGCCAAAAAAAAAAATATGCAAAACCAGTCATCCGAAATGACCTTGCATTAAATGTCCAGATTTAATGCCGACTGGGTAATCAAAGTGCTGTCCATTGCTGGCTGAATATCAGCCCCTAGAATACTGTAATTTACGTGCCTTCCTGCCAGATCCTTATAGAACTACCCCCTATCTGGTCAGTGCCAAGACAGTCTGCAAGAATTTTCAGTAGTGTAGAGCATTTGACTGAAAATTGACAGTTAGAGCATTTATGTGTATAGTAGTTGCTACTATACAGACAAGTGCTTTTCTATGTAATTTGGCAGATATATGGGAAATAAGAAAAGAGAGAGGCAGAGGAAAGAGGTCTGAATGAGATGAAAGTGAAGGGTGAGTATTGGGAGCTACAAAAGCTGCTCCAACTTACATCAATCACTCTTTGTGGCTGTAGGAAGCAGACTGCTTTTGCTTGAGGCAGTAGTAAATTGATTTATTCTAGAAAGATCAGTACAGCTGATTAAAAGAGGTTAAGAATCTTGCAGAATAGTAGTGAGTCAGAATTGTGGCTGTCTGTGGAATTTCAGTGGTGATCCCTCCCATCGTTCAGAAGGTGTACATCAAAGTAATTCCATTTGACCTAAGTATTTTCATGCCTTACAAGAAAAAAAAAACTATGGAGAGGTACTTTGCTGATGATGAATGTTTGACATTTAGCACAACAAAGGCCATTATTTTAACAATGAGCAACAATTGGTGCTTGGCAAGTTCAAACCCTACTATAGAAATGATTTGATAAGGCATTTTTAATGCACACAAAATAGGAATGTCTAAAACTGCCCTGAAATTTCTGTGAGTAAATGTGCATGCATCCATTCCGTATGCCCATAAATATATAGTTTATAGCAGTGTCTCTCAAACTTGTTTAGCTCTGGCACCCTAGGCGGAGCAAATGTTTTTCACAGGACATTATAACTGAAACCAACAAAAAAATAAAATCTGAGCATTATTTATTTAAAGTTCTTTAAGCTATGTATAAGTAATTGTAACAATGGTGAAACTAAGTCGATAGAATAGAATTGGTAATCAATGTGATGGATGTGCTTGTTTTTGAGTGCAAATTAACTAAAATTGCAGCTCGATAGTTGACAAGCAAACACGCATTTGATCATCCACCATCTGCAATCATTCTTTTTATTTCAATTGTATTTCCAAGTTTATTGTTTATTGTTTATTGTTTATTGTTTAATTAGTTTCTTGATTAAACGCTTTATCGATTCTGCAAAGCGTTGTACAAAGCACTTGATAAAATAACATTGTAACAAACAGAATTACCATTAAAACAAACTTTTTTAAAAAAAAAAACGAAAATACAAAATTATTAGACGAACTACAACACGTACTAGGTTAAATAAGGACGCACTAACAAACGATACATGAAGGAAAAAGGGAGGAAATACAATAATTATAGTAAATGAGAGAGACATTAAGGGAAAAAAACAAAAGGGCAGGACTTAATGGAGAAAAAAGAAGGAGAGAAAAGAGAAAAGAAAAGAAGAGAAAAAAAAAAAAATAAAAAATAATGAAATCACAACTTCAATTAAAAGCATCTTTAAAAAGGAAACATTTTAAGCTACTTTTAAACGTTTTTAAATTATTTTCTGTTTTTAGATAAAGCGGAAGAGCATTCCAAATAGTAGGAGCTGTTACAGAGAAAATAGAGGTTCGACGTGTACCGATTATTTTTAAGGAGGGGATATTTAAATTGGATTGAGTTATGGATCTTAAAGATCTTGGTGGATCATAGGGAATCAATATTCGATCAATAAAAGCTGGGGAATTAGTCTGCATAGTTTTAAATGTCAAAAGGGCAATTTTGTAAGTTATCCTGTGTGAGATAGGTAACCAGTGGGCATCTTTTAACAGAGGAGTAACGTGGTCATACTTTGTTGCTCTGTAAATTAACTTAATTGCCGTATTTTGAATTAGTTGCAGACGTTTCAAATCTTTGTGAAATATACCTTTTAAAAGCGAATTGCAATAATCTATTTTTGAAATTATGAGTGAATGGATCAAAATGTTGAGAGAACTGGTTTCAAGAAAAGGGGTCAATGATCGAATCATTCTTAGTTTGTAAAAACAGTTTTTAACCAGAGCACTTATTTGCGGTCGGAAAGTAAGCTTGTTATCTATAAGGACCCCTAAGATTTTTATGGTTGAAGTTGTTATGAGTGGTATGTTGTCGATGTTGCAAAAATAAGAAGATCCAAACAGTAACAAAGCCTCAATTGCTTTGTTGCTCAAGTTAGGATAACTACTGCATGAAAAATAAAAACAAAATTACTTGATATTAGTTTTCAAGGACCAATCAAGTCAAAGAATGATGCATGTCTGGGTGGTTGTATCCTTATGCACACAAATGCTCATCTATTCTAGTGTATACTTATGAAGGGAATTTTTAGAAATAAAGTACAATTCTGGAATCTCTCATGGCATACCCAGAATCTCTTCAGGACACACCACTGTGCGCCGTGGCACACAGTTTAAAAGACACTAATTTACAGTTTATAGTCTGCTTTTTTTGCAAAGTGGATAAAATCACATCCATAATATGCATAACAAGCATCCATACAAAATTAGACTAAACTAAACTAAAACTTAGTTTCATAGACCGGGTCTTCAACCAAAAGGGGCTTGACTTGGTTAACAGTGAGCTAAGCATAATACATAAACATAGAAATAAAAGAAATAAACTAAAATGGCTTAATTTCCAAAATGTTTAGTAAACAGGAAAGTTTTCAGGGCTTTCCAGAATGAAAGAAGGGGCCTAAACTTCTCAGTACCAGTGGTAGATCATTCCAGAGTTCTGTCAGTTTGAAAGCGAAAGAATGACTAAATCTCCAGAAAGTTATGTTTTTACCCCTAAGGGAAAGAAATGTAAGTTTTAATTTTTAAGAACTTCTGGCGAGTTGAGATCTATGCATATTCCTATCTAAAGGAACCAAAGTGATAAAAATGCCAAATAGAATCTTAAATGCAATACAAATGCACTTGAATTGAATTCTAAGATACACAGGAAGCCAATGTAATTCCCTAAGGAGCAGAGTCATGTGATCAAATTTACTCTTACCTAATATGAGCTTAGCAGCAATGTTTTGTATGAGCTGGAGTCTCTGTAGACCAGTGGTCTCAAACTCGCGGCCCAGGGGCCACATTCGGCCCGCCAGGTACTATTTTGTGGCCCTCAGTATGTTTATCATAATCACAAAAGTAAAATAAAACAGTTTCTTGATCATATCTCGTTAGCTATAAATGACAATATTATTATTAAGACTTAGCCAAAAGGAAAGATTTATAAACTATAAAGAGTTTTACCTCATGCAAAATTGTCATTTCTTTAATAAGACATTAACTATTTTTTTCTGCGGCCCTCCAAGTACCGACAAATCCAAAATGTGGCCCTGCAAAGGGTTTGAGTTTGAGACCACTGCTGTAGACTGACCTTTGAAAGAACCAGGTACATTGGGTTACAATAGTTCAATCTTAACAAGATAAATTGACTGAACCAATACAGAGATATGTTGCTGATGAAAGAATGCTCTCACTCTTCTCAGAATACGGAGGTTAAAGAAACACTTTTTAACAAGAGAATTTAGTTGATCCTTTAATGTAAGTGATGAATCAATGACATACCCAATATTAACAAGGAAAATTCAATTTTCAAAGACAACAAACAAATATACATCTTCTCTCCACCACAATGTCCATTATTCCACTATAGCATAAAATGATTTTTCAACACCCATAGTTCATTTTTCATTAATCTTTTACAAGTCGTCACATCTCCTTGCTGCCTTATATAAATTGAGAGCTTATTCCATTCTACAGGGCTTACACATGAGAAAACACTTGGTCTAGATGTTTGTAATCTTATTTCCTTTCATGTTGGTATATATAAATCATAATGGCCCGCAGAGCCATTTTGAAGGGAAGCATAATGTAAAATTCTATCAATCAGGTATTTTGTTACTTACTGATGTAGTAACAACAGTTTATACTACACCCTGTATTCCATTTTAAGCCAATAATATTTGACATAATAATCTGACACATGATCATATTTCCCTACTCCAAAGAGGCTTTAAATAATACAATTTGGGATAACCTTTAAGGCATGCATAGTGGTTGCAGAAACTCGTAAAAAAATAAAATAAAATAATCAAGGCTGGACACGACATTCGCTTAGAGAACATGCTTATAGTCACTACCAGGGAGATATGATCAAAGATTATTTAATAGTCACAGTTTAAAATATACCTTCTTTATTGTTGCCTATATATATTCTTTAAAAGACAACTGTGAATCAATGTGTCTGAATTCAAGTGGGCCTAGAATAGGCATGTGGGATCTCTCAGAGAGAGAAAGAAATAATGGTTACTGCGGATGGGCAGACTAGATGGGCCATTTGACCTTTATCTGCCTTCATGTTTCCATGTTTCTATCCCGGTAGAGATGGTGGAAACAGAGACTGTGTCTGAATTCAATGAATCCACTCAAATAACAAATCTCAGAGGTTTCTAACACACTCTCAAACAACCAGAAAAAAAAAACAGTTATCTGACATCCACCAATCTCTGTGGGTGCCGGATAACTGAGATTCTACTGTATAGTTGTTTGCCATCCACTTACACATTAACCATTTGTACTAAAATGTCTCACTATAATTTTCATTAAGTTAATTCCTTAAAATAGACCTCTTTAATTTCAAGCTGTGCTTCTGTGATAGCATATCTTAAGGAGGGAATTGAACAGATTAAGGGATAAGAACCTTAACAAGGTTATATGAAGCAAATCCCAGTTCAGTTGCCCCACCAAACCTTTGCACAATTTAGCATGTTCTAGGTTTTTCGAATGGGATACTAAGCTCAAATGATCCATTCATGTAGGAGAGATCGTACCAAGTTAAGGAGGGACACGCTTTAGTGTATGGGAAATGGGGGGTCGTCCCAGCAAAATCTCCTCCCAAGTCTACCTCTGCTGAGTAAGGAAACAGCCATAAATCTAGGTATAAAAGCATAGAAGAAAGATAAAAGTTGTAATGCCAAGAGCCTTGTCATGCACACACAAAACACAATCACCCTAGTCCTACCCATGCCCCTCCCTACATTCCTTCCTAGACTATACAGTCTACCCAATTCCCTGCATACCTGTGTCAGCTCCTAGACATGTACAAAACATGACCAGCATCTTTTGTCCATTTGATCCTCTATTCTATGGGGAGGTTCCTTGATACTACACATACCAGAATGAACACGCTTCAAGTTATACACACTTTGTGCTAGGTCTCAAGTCAAATGAAACATGAGCATCCTCCCCTTCACTAAGACAGAATTTGGTAGGAGAGTTTAAGGATCAAACAGATAATTCATGAATGTATAAAGAGCAGTAAACTGCGAACACAACATGGATCACAAAACCATGAAACAGCATACATCTCCCCAAACTCTTACTTTGTCCATTAGAGCGCTACTCTGTAATATCATTGTGAAGGCATACATCTCTGACATTTGTTGTAGAAGTGCTGTGTAAATTGTCATTCTGTATATGGCATCCTATTTGTTTGTCTTGTCTGTTTAGATCAGTGGTTCCCAACCCTGTCCCTGAGGACCACCAGTCCAATCGGGTTTTCAGGCTAGCCCTAATGAATATGCATGAAGCAGATTTGCATGCCTGTCACGTCCATTATATTCAAATCTCTCTCATGCATATTCATTAGGGCTAGCCTGAAAACCCGATTGGCCTGGTGGTCCTCAGGGACAGGGTTGTGGACCACTGGTTTAGATTGTAAGCTCACTTGAACAGGGTCTGTCTTCATCGTTACTCTGTATAGCGCTGCGTACATCTGGTAGCGCTATAGAAATAATTGCCAAAACTTGTAAAGACATGCTGAAATAATTATAATCCAGTAGACAATACAGTGCAGTACACCAAGATCTCTGGAAGTATAATCCACACAATCTCAGATCAAAATATTAACCATTATGATTATCTGGGGAAAGTAGAAGATTTTGAACTGCCCACAACTGGAAGATTGTGTACGAAGAATTCTAGCTTTTTTTGTAGACTCCACATAGAAGACCTTAATATTGTAGACCGCTCTCGCCCGAGCTGGATAAAGCAGGGAAATTTGAAAGTTACGGTGTCAAGTCAAATGCACGCTGACAAATGTGCACAGACATTTCAGCACACCGGCAATTGTGCGCACGACAACTCAGTGCACCAACAATTGCGCCAGGACAATTGCGCAAATGACAACGCAGCGCAGGATAATTGTGCAAATGACAATTGTGCACAGTGACAATTGCGAGAATGACAACTCAGTGCAGGACAATTGCACGCAGCAAACTACAACGCATGCACAGGAAATTTTACCAACACAATCACGTGCAAGATGTTCACGTAAGGATGTATGGAACGTCATTGTCATACGTGACTACGTTTTGTAAGTGCATTTTTATCACTATGGTTATCTAGCCTCTTTGTGCTGAGAATATGAGTCGCGTGAATGCATTTTCATTACTATGGTTACGTTGGCTCCTTTTATATGTGCTGAGAACAGCACGCCCTTCTTTCGCTGCCTGACTGTATCTGTTACAGGTAAAGGTCTGGTCTCGCTAGAGCTTTCTCTGTAACAGGTATTTGTCTTGTGCGGATTTGACTTGCCCCTGGTGAGAGCGACACTACTTCCAAACTTCTTCATTTGCAGGTATATTCATATTATCATTTCCTTACTTTAGAACGTGGCTTAATGTTTTTAAAGCTATATAAGATGCGTGCTAGAGAATCGCAAGATAAGCGCGTGTAGCAACCAGAAATAAATACATTTTTCTACAACTACTGACTCCTTACTTTCAATTGCCATGGTAATTTATTTTAACCTCAGAAATAAAATGACAAAATGAACATCATGAACACTTTGAAATATGTATTGTCATGTAGAGGTTATCATGCAAATGTAATGAGCAATGAGCTTCAACACATTTCAACCTTTATTCAATAAAATTGCCAAACACAGATCACATTATTCAAGAAAAAAGTTTGTGAAGTCATGGAACAAAGATATCCTGCAGGGAAAAGAAAACCACAAATAAATGATTACGGTAAACTTAGAATAAGATAAATAACAGAACTTACTGAATGTTACATACCTCTAGTAGGTGGCCTGGTTGTATTAGCGGAGAGAACAGGTGAAAACCCCACAGCAAAAGAGAAAGACCAGGAGGGGAGAGGGGAGGAATGAAGAAGGTTAGCTTGGGTCAGATGACTAGACACTGGGGGGCATAGGAAGGAGGCACTAGGGGCAACAGACCACAATACTGCAAACACAATATAGACCTACATACATTTGCCTTGCGTGCTATTGTCTTGCGCTATAAAGACTTGCGTGCATTTGTCTTGCGCGCAAATGACTATGAACCAAAAGTTATATTTGAAGAGCTCTTTACAACAGGGCACCACAGCTTGGTGATGTGATGAAACGTGCCAGGAAAATCTGTATCATGTTACTTCATAAAGCTGTTCCCTGTGTTGGTGATACTGTAAGTGTACTTTCTCTTTGATGGCATAATTAAGGAACCAAGAAATCACCGGACTAGGTCTCTGATCATCCTCCCGCCTTTGACCCAAGCGGTGAACTCTCTTGATAATAAATTGGGCAGTTAAGGCCTCTAGACCCAGAACACCTGGCAGCCACTGTCTGTATAGGGCTCCTTTGACTAAGCTGCGCTAGCGGTTTTAGCACGCACGCTAGATGCTAACACCACCATTGAGCTGGCGTTAGTTTTTATGTGCAGCACGGGGGGCAGCGCACAGTAAAAATGCTAGCGCACCTTAGTAAAAGGAGCCCTATATCTTTAACTGAGTTAGGGATATCAATGAAGTGGAGGCTTATTTTCCAGTTGTCTGCCCAATTCTCTTATTTGTGTAATCCAGTCTTCCGCCCTTTGGATGCAATCAGCATGGAGATCTAGGCCAGGGGTAGGGAACTCCGGTCCTTGAGAGCCGTATTCCAGTCGGGTTTTCAGGATTTCCCCAATGAATATGCATGAGATCTATTTGCATGCACCGCTTTCAATGCATATTCATTGGGGAAATCCTGAAAACCCGACTGGAATACGGCTCTCGAGGACCGGAGTTCCCTACCCCTGATCTAGGCCTTCCTTGATTTCTTCTATTTTAGTTCCTGTATTGTGGCTTCTTGCATCGTGAAAACTGGTGCCTTGCGGTTCTCTGCCATGTTGCTTTCCTGTTGTCACAATTTTTCCTTCAGTCCCCTTTACAATCTGAGCTATTATTTCTTGGTTAAGGCATACCATTTTAATTCAGCGTTATCCCTGTAGGTTGCAGACTCGTACGTGGAGTATTTAGAAATTAAACTGGGAGTGTACAAACAGCTGAGTTTAAGATAACATGCTCCAGAGCTGCTGTGAGGGCCTTCTGCTCTGCTCTCTTGCATCACATGGCCCCTATTATTTTCTTATCAGTATAAACTATTCAGGAATGACAGGGTAGGAAGAAAGAGAGGAGAAGTAGAACTGCATGTTAAAGATTATAGCAAAGCGACTGAATTGTAAGACTTAATGCAGTCATGACAGGACATTCTGGTTTAATCTGGAAAGAAGGAATTGAATATCTGTTTACACTGATGTGATACACAGACCTATTGCTCAGGGGCAGAAGGAATGGACAGAGATTTAATTGAAGACATTTACAATAGTGCTATGAAAGGAAAGTCCTACTGATAGGATAGCCCTGCTGTGTTGTCATCTAAAAGTTCTCTAAGGAAGAACTGTTCTACCAACTGATAAAGGAAATCCACGTAGAATGAAGCCCTACTAGAACTGGTACTTACAATGGGGAGAGTGTTTCTGATATTATAGTGGGTGATCATGTGGCATATAGTGATCCCTGGATATTGTGATATAATTTTAGGATATGCATTGAGAGGGCTAGGTTCACTAAAGTCAGCGATTGTCGCTAAACCTGTTTTCACAGGTTTAGCGACGATCGCTGCTAATCAACCCGATTCCCCTTGATCGCCCGTTTTCCAATCCAGCTATGCAAATTAGGAAAACCCCATGCAAAATAGCCAAACGATTGATTCACTTACATTGCTTGGCTATTTAGCATCATGTTTTACCGATCCTAAAACCCAATTGCTGTAGACCTGTCAGCAACTGTGTTACCGACAGGTCTGCCTGTTTTTATTTCTTTTTTTGCAATGGCACAGATATTTTGCATGTATTACACACAAAAAATATCTGCACAATAAAAAAAATGAAAAAAAAAGTCTCCCGACAGCACCCCCCTCCAAAAAAGTGCCCACTCCCTCCTTCTGATAAAGCACCCCGCCCTCCCTCCCTCCCCAAACCAAAAAAAAATGGCAGGAGGGATGCCCACTCCCTCTTGGTACCAGATGCTTCCCCCTGCCAAACTTAAATATGGCAGGAGAGATGCCCACTCCCTCCTGCCAGTGGTGGCCCCCCACTGCCTCCCCCATACCTTTAAGTCGAGAGCATGAGGGGTGCTCAGTCAGTCCCTCCTGCTCCTCCACCAGCCACTGTCTGCAATGCGGGCTTTAAACCCCTCCCTGGTTCATCATCTGATGCATGGGTAGAGGCCTAGGGCCCTGATTAGCTCAGATGCCTCAAACCCCTCCCCTTGGGTGGGGTCTTAGGCGTATGAGCCAATCAGGGACTCCCTTAGGCTCCCTCTGTATCCCGAATAAAAGGGGGGAGGAGCCTAAGCCTAAAGCACCGGAGAGGGGCCTAAGGCCCGCATTGCAGACAGCAACCAGCATTGGAGCAGGAGAGACTGACTAAACACCCCTCCTGATCCCAACTTAAAGGTACGGGGGGAGCCGATGGAGGGGGGGGCGATGGAGGGTGGTCTCTGCTGGCAGGAGGGAATGGGCATCCTTCCTTCCATATTTATGTTCGGCGGGGGAGCGTCATGTGGCAGGAGGGAATGGGCATCCTTCCTATCATATTTCAGTTCTGGGGGGAAAGCGTCCAGTGGCAGGAGGGAGTGGGCATCCCTCCTGCCATTTTTTTATTTTTTTGGTTGGGGGGCGGGTGCACATCCTAACAGCAGTGACAGGAGGCTGCTTTCCCTGTCACTGCTGTTAGGGCTGTGCACATGTTTCAATCGCTCACTGAGCGATTGAATCGGTCGCGTTTGCATGCAAATCATTCGCACCTCTGTGCAAATCATTTGCATGCAAATTTGATAGTGAATCAATCGCTGTTGGAGAATCGTCTAGAGAATCAGCCAACAGCGATTGAGTCACTTATCTAAGTCTAAAGTGTTTTGTGGTGAATAACTTGTTTGAACGTGCTAAGCAGGTAGTATTTTATTTATTTATTTATTTTCTGAGTATGTCAGGGGCAGAGAATAGATGTGGACACACTATCTAGCTTGCAAGTTCCAGTTACTGCACGCTAACTGGTTAGCGTGTCCATAATGCGGGAGCTCTTAATGCCTCCTAAATAGGAGGCAGTAAGGGGCTGATTCTATAAGTGATGCCAGAAATGTCAGGCGACTAGAAAAATGGCACCTAATGATGAACTTAAGAACTGGTAATATAGGTCATGGTTTCAAAAGCCTATATTTCCAGCACCTAGGTTCATTGTAGGATTGTGCCTAGCAGCACTTAGTAATTCCTAAGACCAACTCTGTCCCTAAACATGTCTACTTAGGCATGCAGCATCACTAAACACCACTAGTTGCTCAGGTATTAGGCGCTGGTCTTGGAAGGCGCTTAGCTGTACCTAGGTTTGGGGTTTTTTAAATTTTAAAATCAGCTTTTAATGGCACAATCAATTATCGCACCACTTAAGGCCCGTTAAAACAATTAAGGCCCCCTTTTATCAAGCCGCATCTGATATCTTTTCCCTCTGGCATCTTTTGCCCCCTCCTTCCCCTTTGTGGTCTGGCATCTTTCTGTTCTTCCCTTCACCCTCAAGCCTTGAATCTCTTGCTCTCTTCCTTCCCTCCCCCCCTCCAATAGTTCACCATCTTTCTCCTTTTCTCACACTTTCCTGTGGTCTGCTATGTCTCTCCTCTCTCCCTTCCCGCCTTCCCTGTCTGGCATATCCCTCCCCCTCCAGTAGTCCAATATTTCTCTCCTTCCCTTTCTCCCTATCCGGTGACCTGGAATTTCCTCTCCTCTTCTCTCCTTCTCTTCTCCTCCTCCTTCCTTCCATGGCCAGGCATCTCTTGTTCTCCCCTTCCCTTCCCTGGAGGTCTGGCATCTCTTTCTTTCCTCCCCATTCCCATGGTACAGCATCTCTTCAGTAACCCTCCCCCTGTGATTCCCCCCATGATCTGGTGCTTGCTTACCCTTTTCCTTCCTGGCAGCCACTCTTTCACTCTTTGGGCCACCAGCAGCAAGAATGAAGTAAACATGCTGCCTTTGGAGGCCAAAACGTCTCTTTCCCAGCAGTTACTCTGTCACTCTTCAGGCTGCCGGCAGCATGCGTGAGGTAAACATGCTGCCTTCGGTGGCCTGGAGGCTTTCCCTCTGCTACTGTTTCTTGCCTATGCAGGGACAGGAAACAGTAGCAGAGAGAAAGCTTCCAGGCCACCAAAAGCAGCATGTTTACTTCATTCATGCTGCCGGCAGCATGAAGAGTGAAAGAGCGACTGTCAGGAAAGAGAAGCTTTTTATCCTGTGGGGAGAAAGGGGAGAATGGAGCCAGAGACAGCTGCGTGGGCCGCCCAGAAGGTCTCTGCGAGTGATCATTGGCTCACGGCCTTGCATTGAAGACCACTGGTATATAGCAATACGCTTTTGTGTCATGCTTTTTAGCATACACTTTCCAACTCATTGCCTTTGAACTGACCTCCATCTATCCGAAGCTGCTGGCCAGCTGCATGAAACAATCACACACTGAATACATTGTACCCCAGCACTGTAATTGATAGATTAAGGTTCTGCTTAAGCAAGAATGATTCTTTGATGACTGGCAATAAATTATCACCAACAGGCAACAAATTAACAGCAGTATTGCAGTTTTATGACCTTTTATGACCTTCAACTGCAAACACAACAGGAAATAAAATTAAACCACTTCCCCTCATGTTAAGTCATCTCTGGCTGGTCCTAAATTTGTTACTATCTCATTTTCAAAAGAAATGTCCTCTGACTTCATTCACCAATTTGTTTGTCTTTTGAGTATCCCTGCTTTGTTTGAAAAAACTGCAGACTATTTACCAAGTACAGCCTGTTATTGAAGGGTCCCACCCTAGGTCTCCGCTCATTTCCTGAGAACTGTTTTGAGAATATTAGGTGAAGACGTAACAAAGCAAAAAGTGAGATGGCGTGGCTTTTTTTTTTTAATGGAGTCATAGCCAAGCAATTTATTACCTTTGCTTGAGTGGGGAAAAAATGTGTACTACAGCACTCACCAAGAATGCACAACCCCAAGAGCTTGGAAGACTGATAAATGTTTATTTTTGTACTTTAGTTATTTCCTATGAAAAAGACACAAGTAGTGTAACTTTTAGCCATATTCTGTAAAGAAAACACAAGTGTACCCTTAGTCCTAAATAAATGTGACCCTGGATTCTGTACGGATGTGATCTTAAACTCTACCTGAGCTGAACCTTAAATTCTACCCAAACTGATTAACAATTAATACCTTGCAAAACAAAAGGGATTAAAAAAAAAAAAATAGACAGCCTGCCTTTTTCCACTTCTATCAAATTAAACTTTTTATTATTATTATTACTAGTTTTTTAACCCGTTACATTAACGGGTGCTAGAATTACCTTTCCCCTTCCCCCCCCCCCCCCATCCAGCAGCACCCCTTACCTGTTCCTCTGTCTAGTGGTGCCCCTTCTCCCTGCCGGGACAGACTCGAAAGAGGAGCTCCGCCCCCTTCCAGCAGTCTTGCTGAAGATTTTGATGCGGGCACATGGTGGTCTGTTGGCGGGCCGGGCTGCTGTGTTCTAGGCCAAGGAACCTTTCCTGCGGGGACAGCGGGCGCCTCATCTCTGGACAGCGAGCTCATCATGCACATCTTCTCCCAGACTGGCTGCGGGCCTCAGCCACCTGCTCGCGCCGGCGCAAGCGCCTCTTCTACCCATTACGAGCGCCTCTTCTACCCATTGCGAGCGCCTCTTCCACCCGGCGTTCTGGCGCCAGCTGGGGCTCAACATCTGCACCTCGATTTTCTCATGTGAAAGGGTGAGCCTGCGGGTCGAGTTCGCCGCCGAGAACTACCTAAGCGTGAGGCGGCGGCTGCGGTGACAGGTGGCAACGCGGAGCCCGAGGCGGATGCTGGTAGCCCCTCCTCACGCTGGCTGGATGACCTGCGCGCTTCCCTGGTGCAGGTGCTGTGTGTGCTGAGCAGTCCGTGAAGTGTATGGGATCCGGAGCCGGGAAGCCTGCACATCTCCTTAGGGTCTGCGAGAGAGAGATGCATTGTAAGCGCACATGCGCACTCCTGCTGACCACGGAACTACAGATCAGGGATCAGTGAACACGGCAGTAAGAGTGTGCATGCATGCTTAGCATTTTATTATCGTAGATTATTATTATTATATTAAGGGGCTCATTTTTGAAACAGAAAAACATCCAAAAAATGCCACAAAGTGGCAAATGGACTTTTTTCCATAAAAATGTCCAAATCATTATTCTCAAAATGCATTTTTAAGATGGTTTTCTCTAGTGTTTATTTAAGGGGGTCCTTTTATTAAGGCGGGCTAACTGATTTAGCGCACTAACCGATTTAGTGCACGCTAAAGATTAGCGCGCGCTAAATGCTAAGGCATCCATTATATTCTATGGGCGCCTTAGCACTTGGTGCGTACTAAATTGGTTAGCGTGCCTTAATAAAAGGACCCCTTAATTTCAAAGGGGTGTGTTTTGGTTGGGACTAGGACAGGCTTACTGCACTGATTGAACTAATTAAAATAATTGTTAGGTGGCATTAGGATGCCTAACGCTGCCTAACATATGGCACCATTATTAGAATCTGAACCTTGATGTCTAGATTCTGTTATAGAATACTAGCATAATTTTGATGAACCTATCATTTAGGCTACAGAGTTGGCTAAAGTTCCCCAGTTTCACAGGGACATGCGTACCTTATAGTATTCTGTAAGTTATGTGTGCAAATGAAACATAGAAACATGATGGCAGATAAAGGCCAAATGGCCCATCCAGTCTGCCCATCCGCAGTAACCATTATCTCTTTCTCTCTCTGAGAGATCCCACATGCCTATCCCAGGCCTTCTTGAATTCAGACACAGTCTCTGTCTCCACCACCTCTTCCGGGAGACTGTTCCACGAATCTACCACCCTTTCTGTAAAAACACATTTCCTTAGATTACTCCTGAGCAGTGGAATAGTAAGGGTGAGCGGCGCCCGAAGCAGTGGCGCCCCTCCCCCCTCCACCGCTGCATGCATGCTCCCTTCCCTTTCCCCAGTACCTTTCTAACTTCTCCAGCATAAGCAGCATGCCCACGTCGGTGTCGGCTCACCCTTTGACGTCACTTCCTAGGCGTTGGTCCTGGAAGTGACATCAGAGAGTGCACCAGTGCTAGCATGGGTGGCAACTTCATGCCAGGGAAGTAAAAAAGGTACGGGGGGGGGGAAGGTAAGGGGCGTGTGTGCGCGGCAAAGTAAGGAATGGGGGGATGGAGAGGAGGTGTGTCACACCCTTAGAAAGACCATGCCCGGGGAAGACCACACCCTCTGCACCCCCCTTAGTACGCCACTGCTCCTGAGCCTATCACCTATCAACTTTATCCTATGCCCTCTCATTCCATTTCACATGAAAGAGACTCAACTCATGCCCATTTATGCCTTGTAGGCATTTAAACATCTCTATGATATTGCCCCTCTCCTGCCTTTCCTCCAAAGTATACAGATTGAGATCCTTAAGTCTGTCCCCCAATGCTTAATGATGAAGACCATGCACCATTTTAGTAGCCTTCGAGCAGTGGTCTCAAACTCGGGGCCTGCCAGGTACTTTTATGAGGCCCTAAGTATGTTTATCATAATCACAAAAGTAAAATAAAACCGTTTCTTGATCATATGTCTCTCTAGCTATAAATTACAATATTATGATTAAGACTTAGCCAAGAGGAAAGATGTATAAACTATGCAAAACTAAGCAAAATTGTAATTTCTTTAATAAGACATTAACTATTTTTTCTGAGGCCCTCCAAGTACCTACAAATCCAAAATGTGGCCCTGCAAAGGGTTCAAGTTTGAGAACACTGCTATAGACCGACTCCATCCTTTTTATATCTTTCTGAAGGTACAGTCTCCAGAATTGTACACAGCATTCTAACGGCTAAATGCAGTAAAGATAGCGACTCGATCACTGTTGGCCGATTCTCTGGTTGATTCTCCAGCAGTGATTGATGCACTATCAAGTTTGCATGCAAATAATTTGCATGGAGGTGTAAATCATTTGCATGCAAGCGCGACCAATCAATTGCTCAGCGAGTGACTGACACATGCGCAGAGCCCGAACAGCAGTGACAGGGGAAGCAGCCATTTTTTTTTTGGGTGGTGGGGAATGGCGGGGGACCTACGGTGGCAGAAGGGAGTGGGCATCCCTCCTGCCATTTTGAGGGTATTCGGGGTGGGGGGCATCCAATGGCAGGAATGAGTGGGCATCGGAGAATGGGCAATCCAGGGGAAAAACATGCGGCGGGCCATTTTGTGCACTGCGTCAGTAACAGCGATCATCGCTAAAGCTGTGAAAACAGGATTAGCAATGATCGCTGACTTTAGTGCATCCCCATTTATGAGGTCTTACCAGAGTCTTATACAGGGATATCAATACCTCCTTTTTCCTACTGGCCATACTGCTTCCTATGCACCCTAGCATCCTTCTAGCTTTTGCTGTCACCTTTCCAACCTGTTTGGCCACCTTAAGATCATCACATACAATCACACCCAAGTCCCGTTCTTCTGTTGTGCACATAAGATTTTCACCCCCTAAACTGTACCGTTCCTTTGGGTTTTTGCAGCCTAAATGCATGACCTTGCATTTCTTAGCATTACATTTTAACTGCCAAATTTTAGACCATCCTTCAAGCTTCACGAGGTCTTTCTTCATGTTATTCACATCATCCGGAAGTCTACTCTGTTTCAGATTTTGGTATCATCTGCAAAGAGGCAAATCTTACCTGACAGGACCACTGCTGCTTTGGGGCACTGAGGGAGGAAAGGTTGGTACGTCAGGACTGCTGCTGCCGCCTCGGGTAAGTAAAGACTCTGTCAGGAGGGCCAAAAGGGTACAAAGGAAACGGTGAAAGGTGAGGTGGTGGGACTGGGATCAGTGGGAGACAGGGTCCAGGCATGATAGAGGCGGGGCATGGGTGGGGTCAGAGTCAGGGTATAGGTGGGGCTATTCTAGCACCCGTAACTGTAACGAATGTAACGGGCTAAAACACTAGTAGAATATAAACACTCGCTAATGACTAGAAAAAGGTTTATTAAATACCTTGTACTTAATAAATACCAACAACACCTAAGAATGAGTTGTTTCAGTCTGTAGTATCAATCATCCTACAGTACTGTATATAATAATTTACTGCCGTTGTCCATCTAGGCTGAAATGTAATTGAGCTGCCCTGGACAGCCAATGAAAGGTCCTTCTATCTCAACTGTCATTCTGAGACAGCACACCTGTTCCAGCACAGACACGCCATGGTGCAAGTAACAGCCAAACACAGCAGTTTAGTTTTACACCGATTATATTCTGCAGCAAGCTCTCAGAATTGCCAAAATCAACAATAATTTGGCCAGCACTGAACGTTGTACTGGATTGTACACAATCTGCACCACCGTATGCTAGTAATAAAGTTTAGCCAGCTTTGTAATTTTTCTTGTCCTTCATATTGATACTTGCAGCTGGTTCAGTTTGGATTGAAGAAAATATTTTATTAACTTTGGGCCCTTTTACTAAAATGGAATTAGTGCATTTTAACATACCACTGTTCTGTGTGCTAAGCCCATTTTAAGATGCCATTAAGGACTTTATTTATTTATTTGGTGCTAATTTTCACATTTAAGAGGTGGTAAGTGCCCCTGCGTTAACCCTGCATTATCCAGCTATAGCATGCTAATCCAAACACACTAGCTGGTTAACGCGTCCATACACGTTCCCTTCCAATTATACCCCCTCCTGAAAAAATTACAAAAAAAAAAAAATCCCATGCAATTGGTGTGCACTGACAGGCATATGACTGCAAAATGCTTTAATGCATTTTGTGTTACGCCTTTTTCCCCATGTTAAATGTGCATTAACTGTTTTAGTAAAAGGACCTCTCTCTTATGTTAGACATATTGAAAAGCTATTTAAATCAGGATAGGCTGTTAGCCCAGGTTATGGCACTGACACGTTTGGATTATCATAACATTTGCTATTTGGGTTTACCAGGGAAAGTGATGAAGAAATCACAGGTTTTACAAATGTTGCAGCTAAATTGGTTTTAGGGGGATACAGCTGGGAGAGGGCCACCCCATTTTTAATTCAATTATATTGACTGCCAATTGAAGCACGTATTTTATTTAAGCTTATAGCATTTGCTTTTAAAATTATTTATGGACTGTTCCCATTATACTTGATTAAAACCTTTCTATTAAGTGCGCCCCTTAGATCAACCAGGACAGCATAGTTGACTAAATTAATGTTTCCTCCTACTAGCAGCCATCATTTTAAGAGAATGGCAGTTAGAAAAATAGATTGTAGGGTTACAAAAGAATTAAAGAGCTCCCTCGCCCCTCCTATGATTAGGCAGGAGATTAATTATTTGGCTTTTGGGATGTTAGTAAAATCATATTTATTTTGGAAATGTATACTAAATAAGGTTTAGCCTGCTCAGCTAGAGATTTTAGATTCCTTATGGAAGGATTATTAGCACTTATTTGCACACCTTTATCCCCCTCTTCGTCGAAACTGCGATAGCAATTTCTAGCGCAGAGAGCCAGAGCAGCGTGGGCTATTCAGTATGGCTCCCCGTGCTAGAAACTGCTATCACAGTTTTGTAGAAGAGGGGATATATGTCTTTTTGGCAGAAAAAGATCGAGATTTTTTTTTCTTTTTGGTTTTACAATTATAATATGGAATTTAAGGAAACTGATCCTACAAATCCATAGATATACTGAAAATGAAGCTCTTTTCACATGGAACTGCATGGTCTGTGAGTTCTTCTTTCTGTATCAAGGTTCCTCACACATTTCACATGAATGATCAAATAGACATTTCAAATGTCCACAAGGGCCAAACAGGGGTTGAGTCTGTCATCCAGAAGAGTTTGCTGAACATAGCTGGTCCTTTCAATAATTTAAATACAGAGAAAGGAGGAAGGCAGGGGATATGTTTAGGGCTGGATTAACACTATATTGTGGGGGCTCCTATCAGGATTTCCCCTTCTTTTTCTCCCTGATTTACTTCTTTCTTTTTTTACCCTTTTATACCCTTACCCCTCCAGAAGTTGTTAGGACATTAATGAGATTTCTTGGGGAAATCCACTACGTTTTCCTAGGATAAGCAATATATAATCTGTTTTACTATTTGGGATCTAGCTAGGTATTGGGACCTGAGTTGGCCACTGTTGGAAATAGGATACTGGGCTTCAGTCTGTCCCAGTATAGCAATTCTTATGTTCTTATGTGAGCCAAGTATAGGACAATCAAATCATTGTGACATCACTGGTGAGTTTGTCTCTTAGGCATTGGTGGAATGAGGCTTTATGACATCACAACCTCAGCTCTGGAATGTTGCTACTCTTTGGGTTTGTGCCAGGTACTTGGGACCTGGGTTGGCCACTGTTGGAAACAGGATACTGGGCTTGATGGACCTTCCGTCTGTCCCAGTATTGCAATTCTTATGTTCTTATGAAAGTGCACAGCCTATCTATGGGCATGGTGGCAGTAATACTTTGTGGGTGAGCAGGAGGACCCTGCAAACAGGTGCCTCAAATGGAGAGCTGCCAAGTTAATCCACAAAAGTAGAGATGAAAGAGATGCTTCAACTGGGAGTTTATTGCACTAAAACAAACATCAGACTAGACACAGCCTGTGTCAAACTATTGTTACATATGATACACTCGTTGTTATGCTTCCTGTTAGCTTGATTTATTTGGGCATAAGAGATTGATATTGCGGTGTTTGGGCTTTTATGTGTACCATTATGTGAATTGTCATTCTCAAAACAACAGAATATATCAACAGTTCGACTCCTGAAGAAAGCACTAAGGTGCCGAAACACAGGCTGTCGAGTCTAATGTTTGTTTTAGTGCAATAAAATCCCAGTTGAAGCATCTCTTTCATCTCTACTTTAGTGGATTGAGTGTGATATTTCGTAGAGGTGTTTCTCAGTGGGGTTTTTTTTGTGAGCTGCCAAGTCACCGAGTTCCAGGAGGGTGATTCTGAACTAGACCCGGATTTCTGCAACCCTACCCTGGTACGTTATGGGATCTGAAGCACTGATTTCACTTAGTAGTATTAGGGACAACAAATAGAACACTAAATTGGAATGTAAGTTCAATAACTGGAGTGTCCAAAAAGTCTCCTTCCTGGAGCTGGGTAACTTGGAAACTCTGCATCACTGAGCCAAGAAGTCATCCTCACCCTCCATTGCCTCTGGTACAAACTAAAGGTGCCAAAGGACAATGCAACTGAGGTATATATTTATAAGATGGAAGCAGCAAAATAAAAAAATTCTCTTTCTTTGGGGTTTATGAAATGATATAGACAGAGAGAAGGCAGTATTAGGACAGTGTTTAAATGAATTTGTCTAGGAAAGTAATAGCTAGCTGGGTAAATTTCCCAGGCTGAAAACTTCCCTTCATGAAGTATGCACACAGGTACATTCATGGCAGTGGACTTTCAAAGGGAAGCTCAGCCCACTTTTTCAAAGGGACACTCTATTTATATGACACAGAAATATGCACAAGTGCATGCACTTTCTCAGACAGTATTCCCACCTCCATATGCATTTGCTACTAGTTCTTTTCTTCAGCCCTTCACACTTTCTATTCATAAATTCCTGCTCTTTTTCAACAATCTCATCTCCCCAAAATACTCGCTAGTTTCACATCTCTCTCATAAACCCCATACAGGTTTCAGCCTCCACCTACTCTCCGGTCAAGAATGGCATGGTAATGGTTGCCATGCTAATACTGTGTTAATGTGGAACATTTTTTTTTTTTAAGTACCCCGGAATATCACAGTAAAGGTAAACCATTCAGCTGTAGTGCTGCAGGAACAGGAACAGATATCACGGTATTCCCATCATAATGGAGATGAACAGATGGTTCCTCTGAGCTTACATGAGCCCTTCCTGGGCCTATCTTAAAAGGCCTGGTAGTATAGTGCAGCGATTCTTAACTGATGTGTCATGGGGCCGGCACATATAGCAGCTTTTTTATCCCGCCTGCTTTTCTTTCTTCTACAGCCATGGATCCTGATCTCCTTCTTCCTTCCCCATGAGTTCAGTGTGTCCCTCCCCCATGCGAGTTTGGTACATCTTTGTTCTCCTCCCTTCGGCATTACCCAATCCACAAATACCTGATTTTTTTTTTTTTTTTGCTGGTGCCAGCTAGCAGTTGCAACAAGCTGTCTGGACTGACCAGGTTCTTTCCTCTGCAGCGACCCGCCTCTTTGACATAACTTAGGGTTACCAGAGGTCCAGGAAACCCTGGACATGTCCTCTTCTGAGAGGACTGTCTAGGTTCCTGAACGGGCAAACCAAGCAGTTTGTCCATGTTTTGGAAAGCCCCGGGCTCCGGCTGCATCTGGTGAATCTTCAGCAAGCATGCGTGGATGATGTCACATGCATCCGCGTATGCTGGAGGCCCTCCAGACGCAGCCGGAGGTCAGGAAAAAAGAGATATAGCTTTTGGGGGGTGGGGCTATAAGCGGAATAGGGCAGGGCTGGAGGCGGAATGGGGCAAACCATGCGTCCAGGTTTCTCCGTCTTCAAATATGGTAACCCTAAAATAAGTTCTTGATTATGATCTGACATGATGCTGCAGAGGAAAAGACCAGGTCGACCCAGACAGCCTGTTGCAGCTGACAGCCGGCACCAACAAAGAAATTAGGTATTTTGTGGACAGGATTTTAATCTGTAGTAAGCACATGTTACTGTTTATTGCAGCTTAGTGAAAGGGTCCCAGTATTTATAACTATGAGGGGGTGCTGAACAGTTCTCAACCCATCGAAGAAGAGAATGACATGGAGCCATGAAACTTACAAGTTTTTCCACATATTCACCCCTAGGTTCAACACACATGGCACATCATGTCTGAACTTTCTGTAACCCTTCCCAAAAAAATACTCTGATATCTGGTCACTGAAATACTGCTCCGCTGATGCAATCAAATCCAAATCACTTGAAAATTGTCATCCTTTCTAACTCTTTTTAAGGTATGAAAACAGAAAATATTCAGATGGAGCAAGATCTGGTGAATAGGGTGGATGGTCTGTGCACTGAAACCTCAACTGCATCACAACATTCATCGTTTTGCCAGCCTTACGAGCAGGTGCATTGTCTTGCAAAAAAAGAGAAAACTCCTTTCTGCAGCTTCCCTCTCCTTTTTTTTTTTTTTTCCAATGCCTCCTTTAATCTGCATAAGAAGTTACAGTAATAATAATAATAATAACTTTATTTTTGTATATCGCCATTCCCAGGGAGTTCTAGGCGGTTCACATTTGTTTATCAAAGTTACAAGCGGTTCATGACAATTGAACAAAGTTGCAAGCAACGAAGTAGTTGAGGTTGGATAGAGAAGGAATGAGTAGGTCATGGGAGGAGGAGGTTGGGGTGAGTAGGTTGGGGTAGTACAATAGAGGGGGAAGGGAAGGTAGTATTCTGGAGGCAGTATTCTGCATTAACTATTTGGCCCCTTGGAAGATGACACTTCCTGATCCCAAAACATTGTGGTCATGACATTTCCTGCTGATTTTTGGGCCTTAAATTTCCTTGACATTGGAGAATCTGAGTGCCGCCATTGCATGGACTGCTGTTTTGTCTCGGGATCCTGGTGGTGTAACCATGTTTAATTAACAGTAACTAGTCGTTCCAAAAAGCTGGCACCAGCTCATTGAAAATGTTGCAAAATCAACTTGGGAGTGTCCACTCAATATCATTTCTCATCAGCATTCAAGCATTTGGGCACCTACATGGCTGACAGCTTCTGACTACCCAGCTACTCATGGATTATACAACGACACGTTCCCTAGATATTGTCTCAGCAATTGTTTTAGCTGATATTCACTGATCTGCCAAAATCAGGTCATGGACGTGGTCAACAATTTCAGGAGTTGACACCATTTGAGACCTCCCAGATCTTGCTGCCATCTTCAGTCTCAAAATCATCACACTGAAAGTTTGCACACCACTTCTTGACTGTGGAGTATGATGGACATTTGTCACTCGATGTTTGCATCATACATTCTTGGATTTTCTTTGGAGTTTTCTTCTGCAGGAATAGGAAGTTCATGACAGCTTGGAGTTCCACACTTGAAAATTCCACACTTTTCGTTGACATGGGTCAATCAATGATCTGAAATAATGTGAAAACATAACATTACGATTCTGCAAATTACACTTTGCAAAATAAAATAACACTGTTTTCAGCTACAGTGGCAAAATAATACTCAGAATTGAGATTGGTTGGGCTGAGAACTTTTCAGCATCCCCAAAAAAAAGAAGAACAAAGAAGAGAGAAGACCTTGAATGTGTATTTTCTGTTCTGTCTGGATACTATTTATGAATAATTGTAACTGTTCTCTCCTTTTCACTCTTTTTTCTCACTCTTTTCTCCTAATGTTCTTCTCTACCACCTGATTTGATTTTAGTTTATTGCAAACTGCTATGCTGGTAGTTCCAAATGATGAATATCAAATATTAAATCAGCTGTAAACTATAAGAGTAAAATCAAGAATGGAATGAAAATGCCCAAGCCTCCCTTGATTCAAGATTTGAGACTAACTCTTACCCTCTTTCCCCTTGTATCCCATGTGCTGACAAAATGTATCTTTATTGTAAACCGCTTTGAACTTCACGGTATAGCGGTATATAAGAAATAAATTATTATTATTATTATTATTGATTGAGGCAAAACAACAATAACAAAACCCAAAACCCACTGCACATATTCTTGGATGGTAATTTCATAACAGGGTGGGTAGGTTTGGAGGATAAGTAAACACCTATTTTTAGCCTATTCTATAAAATCACACAGGCATGAGTGTCTCTATATCAGTAGTCTCAAACTCGTGGCCCGGGGTACTATTTTGAGGCCCTCGGTATGTTTATCGTAATCACAAAAGTAAAATAAAACAGTTTCTTGATCATATGTCTCTTTAGCTATAAAAGACAATATTATTATTAAGACTTAGCCAAAAGGAAAGATTTATAAACTATAAAGAGTTTTACCTCATGCAAAATTGTTATTTCTTTAATAAGACATTAACTATTTTTTTTGCGGCCCTCCATGTACCTACAAATTCAAAATGTGGCCCTGCAAAGGGTTTGAGTTTGAGACCACTGCTCTATATGAAGTACTAGGGGTTGACCATCAGAAATCACAGTTATATAGAAGCTCAGGAGCAGATGTAAGTTTTACCATGTAAAATACACAAGTTTACATATAGAGGGGTAGTATTTTTTTTTTTTTTTAATTCTTTATTCATTTTTGAAATCAAGTACATATTGCAAACAGTTGAACAATCAAGTAATATAACATATTGCACTTTATTCCAACAAATAAAGTTTGGCCCTTATTCAGTTTAAAGCTGTTTAACCCCCTCCCCCTCCCCCACCCCTCCTGGATGTGTATAACAATCTTTCACGAATCAAAGGGAAATATTGTTCATAGTTCACAATCATATCTTACAATACTTTGTTAATGGGCCCCAAATTTCCTTGAATTTGCTATGGTGTCCCCTCTGTAAAGAGTTAATGTTTTCAAACTTATAAATCTGGCATAAGGATTCCCACCAGAAACTATAATTTAAGTTATCCCAACTTTTCCAATTTTTCATTATCACCTGCATGGGGTAGTATTTAGCCCATGACAGAGAGCAGCTTGTTAACTGCTCACAGCTGCATGCTGAAGTAACCCCAAATATTCAATGCCTGGGCATGCACTGATCCCAACACTGAATATTCGATATGTGCGCTGGCCTTATATTCAGCTGATGTCTGGTTAATTTGGTGCATAAAGTTAAGGCAGCCTTTTCATTGTCCTATCTTTAGACACTTATCTAGCTGATTGGTGGACCGAATATTGCCATTAAGTTGTGGTCCCACCCAAACTCCACCCCAGATTACTCCTAACCTAGCCTGTTAGAGAATGGCCAGTTAGCAGAGATATTTAGTGACCCTATCCTTCTCCTGCCTAGTTAAACCCCTTTGGATATTAGGCCTATATTTTATAAAAAGCATACATTCTTTTGAGTCCTCTAATAAAGTATGAAAAGGCTTTGCCCTTACCGTGCATTAACATAGTGTAATGCATAGTAAGTGCAAAACCTGTTTGGTAAATGCAAGAGGCATGCTCAACACCTGCCCTGCATTTACAACACTGGGCAGAGCCTTACTGCATTTGTTCCAGTTGCAGTAGCAGATGACCTCCACTATCTAGCACTGCTGATAACATGGCGGGGCCCTTGCTGAAATAAATAAACCAGAAAAATGTCACAGTAGCCCTCCTTCCCAACCACATTCCCCCCCATCTGATACCTCCCATTTGATCTTCCCTGACATGCAGTTTCCCACCTCTAACCTTCTCTTAATTGCATCTCTCAAACCCTCCCCAATTATATCCCCTCCTAATGGCACCTCTCTATGATCCCCTAGCCTGCCTCCATTTTCAAAAGTCGATAGGTCATCTCTGATCTATAGAACTGCTCACATATGCTCATATGAATCTTCTTCCTCCTCCAGTCCCCTCTTAGTAGCCTTAAGATATTGTTTCTAGGGATCAGTCGTCCATCTAAGGCAGTGGTTCTCAACCAATCCTCGGAAAACACCTGGCCAGTTGGGTTTTCAGGATACTCATAATGAATATGCATGAGATAAATATATAGGCCAAACCAAAAAGGACTCCAACAGGTCTGCAGTAGAAGTCAAACAGTAGAAACAAAAGAAGGGACTGCAGAAATGATGTATAAAGCACAGGAACGTTATTAGAGTTAATAAGATTTTGTTGTCCACAAGATGGTTCTCCTTTATAAGAAGACAGGACCTGACACGCTCCATTTTTCAGAAAACACTCTTTCCTCAGGGGTCCTAGGGGAGATAAATGTATGTACAATGGAGGTAGTGCATGAAAATCTCATGCATACTCATTGTGGATATCCTAAAAGCCCGACTGGATGGGTGTGTCAGGAGAACTGGATGACAGGCTGAACTTTAGTAATAGTATCACAAGACAAGTGATTCCGGAACTTGGAGGCGAGGAGGATGGCAGTTTGAGTGCAGAGCTCCTCTCCCTGGACAATCTGCCTGCTTTTAAATATCAGCAGCAGTGGGAGATCAATTACTTTTACACCTAAGCAGCAACGGGACCAACCCAGCAAAAACCCACAGTCCTGGTCCTGCAAAAATATGAGCTCCACCCTCCCTGCAGTTCGCTAGGAAAATCAACTGCTTTTACACCTAAGCAGCAGCAGGACCGATCCAGCCAGGCATGTGAGCTCCTCCCTCTGCAGTCCATTGGAGAGATCAATCTACCTGCTTTTAAATATCAGCAACAGTGGGAAATCAACTGCTTTTACACCTCAGCAGCAGCGGAACTATCCGCAAGTACCAAGAGCACACAGACCCGATCCAGCCAAGAGTGTGAGCTCCACCTCCCCCTGCAGTCCACTAGGAAGATCAACTGTTTTTTACACCTAAGCAGCAACAGGACCAGCCACCACTACCGAGAGCCCTTTGCCCTGATCCAGCCAAACAAGTAAGCTCTTCCCCCAGCATTCCGTTGGAAAAATCAATATGCTTGCTTTTAAATATTATCAGAAGTAGGAGATCAACTGCTTTTACACCTAAGCAGCCTATAATAGGAGCCCTTGCCCAGATCCAACCAGGCATGTGAGCTCCTCCCCCTATATCCCGTTTAAGAGATCAATCTACCTGCTTTAAATATCAGCAGCAGTAGAAAAACAACTGCTTCTACATACAAGCAGCAGCGAGACCTACCACAACCACCAAGAGCCCACAGACCCGATCCTGCCAGGAGTGTGAACTCCTCCCCCTGCAGTCCATTGGAGAGATCAATCTGCCTGCTTTTAAATATCAGCAGCAGTGGAGATCAACTGCTTTTACACCTAAGCAGCAACGAGACCAGCCACAACCACCGAGAGCACACAGACCCAATCCTACCAAGAGTGTGAACTCTTCCCCCCATGCAATCCGCTAAGAAGATCGACTGTCGGCTCCGGGCGGCTTTCCCGCAGAGGAGAGAATCCTGCATTCACCGTGGGCCTCCTTGGAGCGGCTGGGGCACGGGCAGTGTGTCTGGGAGGGAATGCATGGATGGGAGAACATCGCAGGGGAGGAGACATAGGCATCCTGGGACTGTCTGCCAAGTCTCTTCCCTGAAGAAGCCCTTTCTGGAAACGTCAATCGCTCCTCCTAAACTTACTTGCTCCACTTCATCACTGACGCTGAAACCGTGGATTGAAGACAAAGTTTTATTTTATTTTTCTTTCCAGCTTATGATTTATCTTTAATCTTATCTATTGTTTTGCCTTTTGTCTTTGTTTTGTTCTATTTCTATCATTTAAATTTCTCCAGAATTCTACTGTTCAACAGCTCCCCCTTCTGCTTCTATTCCTTTCTCTCCTCTCTTCTACCTTCCAAAGTATTTAGATCAATGCTGTCTTGTTAAAATGTTTATTTTATTTTTATTTTTCCTCTAACTCTACTTTTCACTTCTCTATTACCCTCCAGGTACTTTAGTTAGATAGTGAGCCTTCGGGACAGTAAGGGAATTTTTCAAGTACCTTTCTTATTTCTAATCTTAATGTATATTTTCTGTAAACCGCTTAGAACCTAACGGATGTAGCGGTATATAAGAAATAAATTACATTACATTACTATCACTAGGAGGCAGAGTGGTGGTCATTTTGAGATCCAAAGCCAGATGAACAAGAGCAAAGGACCACTCCTAACCTGGCCCACTGTACTAGCATAGATCACCTCCAGGTAAGTTCTGGGGGTTCCAGGGTGTCAAAGATAGGGGGAGAATTTGGATATGCACATGTGAATGGGGCTTTCGACTGGGAAATGCTTATTAGACTTTTGCAAATGAGGGGTAGTTGAGTGGACTAGAAAGGGGCGTAATAATGGGGATTGGGGATGTCATTGGGGGGTGGGGGTTCTAGAAAAGTAACAGGAGAGTGACAGAGTGGGTAATTGGGTGTTAAGGGATTTTGGATGGCGGTCCAAGAAATTTTGCTGACAAGGCCATGGCTTCACTACTACAATGCCGACAGCATGGCTACATTTACAACCTTCTTGTGAGGTGGTAGCAAGTGCAGCCATACCATTGGCAGTTGTGTTGTGATGAAGTTAAGAGGTGATAGGCTCCAGAGTAATCAAAGGAAATACTTTTTTACAGAAAGGGTGGTAGATGCGTGGAACAATCTCCTGGAAGAAGTGGTGCAGACAGAGACCGTGTCTGAATTCAAGAAGGCATGGTCTAGGCAAATGGGCAAATGGGGTCTCTTAGAGAGAGGAAGAGAGAATGGTTACTGCAGAATGGCAGACTAGATGGGCCATTTGGCCTTTATCTGCCATCATGTTTCTATGTTTCTATCGCCACCTTGCATCCAGATAAGTAATCTGTAATAGTTTGTACGTTAGGTTACAATTTGATACAAACTGTTGGGTTTCATAGCAGGTGGCAGAGACAGTGAATTAGCTGTAATGGTCTCTATAATAACTGGTTCTGTGAATTTTCACTAGAGTTTCAGTTATGGATCTGAGCGTTCACTTAGAAGCCTAGAGTCACTATAGTGACCATGAGAAGTATTGATTTATCCATTAATATGTTGCAAAAGAAGATCATTGTTTGAGAGATATATTACTATCACCTTAGAAGAAAGAAGTTCCCTTATATTTTGTTTGTGTCTATGTTTCTATGACCATAAAGCTCTATGACATCACAATGCAGCTGTAAAGAGCCTTAGCCAATAGGGAGAGGAGGAGATAGTGGATGCTGCGGTTGGGCCATTTGGCCTTTATCTGCCATCATGTTTCTATAACTATTAAACTCTATGACCTCACAATACAGGTGTAAAGAATCTTAGCCAATAGGGAGAGGAGGAGATAGTGGATGCTGCGGATAAGCACACCAGATAGGCCATTTGGCCTTTGTCTGCCATCATGTTTGTATGTTTCTGTGTGATAATGAATACATGGTACTTATCCATGTGCTAACTACCACCGATAGACATGCCTGCGCTCTGCCCTGTCATACCCACTTACTGCATTAAGCAACTAGCATGTTGGATGTTTTAACTTGTTTTAGAGGTTAGAGCAGGCACGCACTCATCTCAAATGCGCAGTGAAACCCATGCTTATTACTGCTTAATGCAGCTTAATAAAAGGTTCCCTTTGTGACTCTGCCTTGCTCCACCCAAACTCCTCCCCAGAACACACCTACATATATAACCACATATACGTATATGATGTTTTGTCGCCGTGCATGTTTTCATGCGTGCAACCCCCGGAGTAATTTTATAAAAGTGCAGAAAAAGTTTCTAAAATGACACCCCCTTTGTAAGTCCTCACCCAGCTGTCTGATTTGATCTTTAGAATGATCACTCTTTCCTGTCCTCTGAAAATTGCATTTCCTATCATTTCTTTCTTCTGAGTTTATATAAACGAATTGTAAACTGCCCTGAAAGGTCTCTCAAGAGCAGTATATCAAATAAGTTATAAACTGGGAGAACTGAAATCTTCTACTTCCATTGCATGCAAGAAGAGACAAAATTACATTTATCTGCATGCAGTGGCTTTAAACCCTTGATGTGTCGCCGCATTAGACTTACAAGATGGTTTCTTATCACAGGGAGCAGACTGAACAAGATCTGGCTTCAGCCTGGCAACGGCTAACCCTATATTTTATTTAATACTTTCTGTTAAAGTTCTCTGTTTTTATCCACTAAATACTGGTTTGAGAGATCAGTACATCAGTCGTAGAACTTTTTATCAACTTAAGGGGCGGGCCTGGAAATAGCTACAGTACACTACTGCAAAGAGAACTTCCTGAACAAGGTTTGTAACCTGATCAGCTAAGCTTTGTAACTGAAATGAATGAATAATACAGTATCATATCTATCCAAAATGAATAGGTTTCTCATTAGACTACTCCCTGACGCAGCGGGATTTATTTGGCTAGTTAGGGATTTGGAAAGGATTCGCACTCAGGGTGAACTGTAAAACCTCTTAAACCCCTATCTGACTGATGCCAGATAGATATTTTGGACGGGGCAATGGAGAAGGCAGCTGGATTATGCTACCTGTTGTCCAGTTGACTACTTTGGTGGCCTGCCACCCACCAGAGTGATAGCAATGTTGTAAACAGCCTGCACAATGTTCAGAAATAATAAAATAACCACACACACACACGCTGAGGCAATAGTTAAATACTGATCATGAACTTTGACCTGTACTTTGCTGCCCGATTCACCAGTCATGTGGAGGGGATTTTTTTTTTTAAGATGACATATGCCAGGACAGCAGTGGGGCACCCTAGAGAACACTACTGTGAGTGTGAACTTCATATCTCACCATAACCCCCATACGTTATATGGTGAGCACTCCAAAACTCCCCCAAAACCTACTGTACCCACCTATCTTCCAACCCAGGGGTGCCCAATAGGTCGATCGCGATCGACCGGTAGCTCGCCAAGGCAAAGTGAGTCGATCATCCAGGACTCCCTTTGCCTTGGCAACCTATTGGGCCGATCAATCTTCCTCTCCCCGACGTCAATTCTGCCGTCGGAGAGGAAGTTCGGGCCAGCCAATCGCTGCCTGGCTGGGTGGAACTTCCTCTCCGATAGCAGAATTGACGTCGGGGAGAGGAAGATTGATCGGCCCGAAGCAGAGAGAGCATGGGGCGGCGGCGGCAGCGGCTTTAGGGCCTGTTATCCATTGGTGGCGTTTGGGTCCTGTTCCCCGATGGCAGCGGCAGTGGCAGTGGCTTGGGGAAGGGCAGGGAGAAAGAAAGAAAGGGGGCAGGCAGGGAGACAGAAGGAAAGAAGAGAAACAGAAAAAAAGAAAGGGGGCATGAAGAGAGAAAGAAAGAAAGGTCAGGGAGAGAGGAAGAAAAAGTTGGGGGAGGGAATGAGGTGTGGAGGAGAGGAAGCATACAGGCTGAAAGAAAGATTGGATGCACAGTCAGAAGAAGAAAGTGCAACCAGAGACTCATGAAATCACCAGACAAGGTAGGAAAAATGATTTTATTTTAAATTTAGTGGTCAAAATGTGTCTGAATTTATATCTGCTGTCTATATTTTACAATATGGTCCCCTTTTACTAAACCGCAATAGTGGTTTTTAGCGCAGGGAGCCTATGAGCGTCAAGAGCAGCGCTGGGCATTCAGCGCAGCTCCCTGCGCTTAAAACCGCTATCGTGGTTTAGTAAAAAGGGAGGGGGGTATATTTGTCTATTTTTGTATGGTTGTTACTGAGGTGACAGTGTATAGAGTCATCTGCCTTGATCTCTTTGAAAACACCCCGGAATATAAATGGTAATTAACATTTTCTCTGCGTACAGTGTGCTTTGTATTTTTTAAAAAATGTTATTGTTGGTAGATCATTTTGACTTGGTCATTTTAAAAGTAGCTCGCGAGTCAAAAAAGTGTGGGCACCCCTGTTCCAACTCAATAGCCCTTATGCCTACAGGTGTCTCCTATATGGCAGTACAGTGGGTTTTTGGTGGGCTCACACTTTCCACCAGACGTGTACTAGTTAGGGTGGCAGTCCACTACACTGCCCACCAGGCTACTCCAAAAACCTGCTTGCAGCTTTACTAGGACTGGCCATAATATCTGTAGCTTTCATAGAGATAGATATGTGCTGTTTCATGCAGATCTTTAGGGGTGGAAGGGGGCCAGTGACCACTGGGGGAATGCGGGGGAGCCATATTTTCATCCCTTCGGTGGTCATCTGTTCAATTTGGGTACCTTTTTGGCCCTTATTTGTTTTAAAAACAGGTGTAGCCCAAAATGCCTATATTGTTCCTTGGATGTTTTATAAAATGTTTGATTATTGCTGTAAAACGTCCAAGTGCTAAGCCCATCTTCTTTTTTTTTTTTCTTTTTTTTAAATTTATCTTTATTAACAATTGCAAAGGAACAAACAACCACAGGCTAGACAGCCAAAACAAAGCTATCAACAATCTTCTGAGTGATATAATAACCTCTCATATCGAGGATGAGTCTCCAAAGGCATGTGCCCAGGAAGGAAAGGTTAGGAGACGTGTTATAGTTGGTGATTCAATCAATAAGCAAAAAGATAAAGGCAAGAGAGATGGCCTAATAACCAAAATGTATTAAAATAGTTTAAAATCATGACGTTATTAGGACATCTCTCTTGCCTTTCCCTTTTGCTTGTTCACTACTGTAAGGCATGGTCTTCTATTTTGCTTGGCCAATTCAGTCAATAGACATATAGCTGATGGAAATGAGGATCGCTTGGACAGTCACCTGTCTATTGCAAAGGTGGTGGTCCTCATGAGTCACCTAGATAAGATGTTAGACAATGCTGGGGGGGAGGAGCCAGCAGTCTTAATACATATGAGTACCAACAATTTGGGAAAACAAGGGAAGAAGCTTTTGGAAGCCCAATTTAGGCCGTCAAGTAGAAAACTGAATTTCAGAACCTCCAGGGTAGCATTTTCAGAAGTGCTCCCCAGTCTACACTCGAGACCTAGGAGGCAGGCAGAGTTCCAAAGTCCTAAAGAGAAATTTAGATTTGTTAAGAAACGGGTAACATTCTGGGGTAAGGGAGAGCCTATTTTGAAAAGATGGGCTCCAGCTTAACTGAGATGGAAACAAGCTGTTGGTGCTAACATTAAAAAAAGGAGATAGAACATAAGAACAGTCATCCTGGGTCAAACCAATGGTCCATCTAGCCCAATCTCCTATTTCAAACAGTGGCCAATCCAGGTCATAGTACCTGGCAGAAATCCAAATAGTGGAAACATTCCATGCTACCAATTTAGGACAAGCAGTGGCTTCCCCCATTTCTGTCTCAATTGCAGAGTAGCTTTTAAACTGGGGAAAGCCAACAGTCTCTCATAAGCGCATGATTCAGATAAGATATCTTTGAAGGATAGTTTCAAAACAGGATGTTAGGGGATCCCAACAGAGAAGTTGCAACAAGGACAAATGTAAGTTAGGAGCCCTTAGTAGAGCAAAGGTTGTACATTATCTCTGTCAACCACTAAGCAGCTTGTGGATACAAACAAAAACATGCATTTTGAAATGTCTGTATACAAATGCTAGAGCTACAAGAAGTCCAGCACGATACAGACCCACGTAGGCAAAACATAAGCATAAAAGTGGGACGGGACAATGGACCTTCCACCAGCAAATCAAAGCCAATGGACCAAACCAAGCCAACAAAATGTAGTAAAGCTATTTATTAGTTTGGTTTTGGACTGTTTGTTATTGACATTAATAAATAGCTTTACTACATTTTGTTGGCTTTGGTATGGTCCATTGGCTTTGATTTGCTGGTGGAAGGTCCTGCCCCATTTTTTTGCTTCTACAAATGCTAGAAGCATAAAAAAAATTAAGATAGGAGAGTTAGAATATATACCACTAAATGAAGAGGTAGATATAATAGGCATCTCAGAGATCTGGTGGAAGGAGGATAACAATCAATGGGACACTTTGAGGTACATAATCAAAAAGAAAATATGTCTAAAAACCCGCCTAATTTAGTACTTGGACAATCAAAAAGAGTGGTCGTTCAAGTACCAATAATCAAACAGGGCTTTAGACGTATCTAAAACCAGCTTAGGCCTTTTCACGGCCTAAGTGAAAAGAGGTGTTTTTGGAGGAGTAGGTAGGGCGGGAGGTGGGTGGTGAGAGGGAAAGGAAGATGGAAAGAAGAAGAATCATGGAAAGTTCTGGTATAAAAATCCTTGTTAGTCCTGATATAAAACAGGTGAAGCAGGATAAGAAGAAGCCAGAGCTCACAGAAACTCTCCCTCCCCCCTTCTCCTTCTGCAACTGATATCTCTTTCTGCAACTGATAAATCAGTAGATTAACTGTAAAAAGATGAACATTTCACAAACCACTTACCAGAAGGCATACAAGGATGGGGAAATACCCTGCTTTTAAGTTAGCTACTGTATAGACAAAACTTGAGAGAAATAAAAGGTCCGGATATCATGCAAAGATGAACACAGCCCATGGTCAGAAAATAGAATTCTCAAGAATTATCATCTAGCAACATATGCCAGAAATGTGTTAGGACACAACAGCAGGGAGGGGTTTGATGCTCGGAATTGCTTATATGGTATAGGGAAGGGGCATTTGCGGGAAAAGGTTAGGTCTTACGGTAAACAGAGCAAACGTATAACATGACACAAATAAACAAGCCAATAAATGAGTCCAGTTAGGTAATGATGTATAAGAAAATAGCCAAAAAGATGTATCATGTGATTTAGGCCAACGTGGTGTTGGCCACCAAGAAATGTATAAAAACAGGCCTTTAGGAGGAAGTAAGCAGAACAGACATCAGAGGATCCTCAGGCCTGAAGATCACATTCTGTTACTCTATATGCTGAATGATTTATTTCTGTAAAGCTGTTACTGATTTATTAATAAATATATACTGATACCAGTATATAGAGTGTGAGGTCTCTATACCGAGGTAGGCCTAGACAGCGGCCTACTTCAGTGGGATGTGGGCTGACCTAGACTTAGTCATCTGGCAGCCATAATTGAAAAGTTTAACAGATTGTCTGGATGGAACTTATATGTTTTGACTTAGACCAAGTCAAAGCAGGTATAAGTTCTGGATCGGGCCACTGAGCTGATTGCTGCTGCCGTGATTAGCTCAGCAGCCCAGGCAACCGGTCCCTCCCCCACCCCAGCAACAATCACGGCAGGAGAGATGCCCAATCTCTCCTGTTGACACCTGCCACAAACCCCCCCCCCCCCCAAATGATCATGGCAGGAGAGATGCCCAATCTCTCCTGCCAACACCTGTCATGACCCCCCCCCCCCGAATGCAGCAGGAGAGATGCCCAGTCCCTCCTGCCCAACGCCTGCCACAAACCCCGATAGATCTCCAGCAGGAGAGATACCCTTGGGGGTGGGTGGGAGGTTGTCCGGCAGAAGGGACTGGGCATCCCTTCAACTGGTGAACTTTGGGAGGTATCCAGCAGGAGAGATTAGGTAACTCTCCTGCTGGAGAACTATCGGGGGTCACAGCAGGTGCCGGGAAAGAGGGACTGGGCAACCCTCCTGCCGCTATCATTTGGGGGGGTTGCGGCAGATGTTGGCAATAGAGATTGGGCATCTCTCCTGCCGCGATCATTTGGGAGGGTGGAGACAGTTCCACGATTCTCTAACCTGCGCTGACAGACACCGATTAGAGAATCGTGCTTTTAGGTGAAGGACTCATCCCTCCCATGCCTAAAAGGTCTTGTTTTTGGCATTTGGGACTTGGGCAATTTTATGGGAAGAATAGGGCTTAAAGGTAGAAGTAGTAGCGATCTGGGTGATTAAACGCCAGAACGAACAAGTAGGCCATTCCAAAAAAAAAATACACATTTTGGACTTTTTTTTTTGAGAATGGACATTTCCCTGCTGCCTTCTTTGGGCGCTTAAAGCCTTAGGCCAAAAAGAGACTTACTCCCTCTTTTACTAAGGTGCACTAACCGATTAGCATGTGCTAATCGAATTAGCGCGCGCTAAACTCTAATGCGGCCATAGACTAACATGCACATGTTAGCATTTAGCACGCGCTAATCACTTAGCACACCATAGTAAAAGAGGGCCCTAAACTTTTTTTATTATGCCCTCTTTGTTACCAGGCTATAAATTATATTGCAAAGATAGAGTTGATAAAATTAGAGAAGGGGGGTGCTATATGTTAAAGAGGAAATGGAGACTAACAGAATAAAAATTTAGCAAGAAATAGATATTAACATGAATTCCTAATGGACAGCAATTCCATGTGTGAAGGGAAAAAGAATACCAGTAGGGCCAAAATGATCAAATTTATTTATCTGTTTATTTATTTATTTATAGATTTTCAATTTTACATACCAAGCATATACTTGTACAGAAAGTTTGTCCGAATGGAAATTATTATTATTTCAAATGTATAAAACAATTATACCTTGAAATTCTTAACAACAAAAAAAAAGAAAAGAAAATATATTTCAACTAACAAAACTCAAGTCCTCAATAATTAGGATCCAAAGTTTCACATAAGTGAGAAATTAAGAAAACTTATAATTCTTATTAGACTATGCTATACATAGTGCTGTGGTAGGAGTAACATTTTAAACTATAGAGCACTTGATTTTGATTTCCCTTCTTCCATTTGGTACAGGGCCAAGAAAGCAGTTAATTGTTGAGGCTCAAAAAATACATATTTGACTGAGCGGTGGCAAATAATACACTTACAAGGATGTCTCAAATAAAATGTAGCCCCCAATAAGAAGACCCCAGGTCTCAAAAGAAGAAATTCTCGACGACATTTTTGAGTCTCTCTACAAAGATCAGGAAACATTTGAATTTTACATCCAAGAAAATCCTTCTGTTTATTTTTAAAGAAAAGCCTCCATAACCATGCTTCCTCTATCGATAGAGCTACTGTTAATATCAAAGTAGAATGATTTACCATGTCCTTGTCAGACGTTCCAAAATTTCAGACACATTCAGTTGTGCTTGACCTGGTTTTAACTGTGCTTGAGGCCCATTTTTTTATTTGGTAGATAATACACTTGAGAGAATGGAGGTAAATTTTCTTCCGAAACTTGTAGTACTTCTACCAAATATCTCTTTAAGCATCTCCCTAGGAGTTACCAAAGGTAATCTAGGGAAATTAATAAGTCTCAAATTGTTATTTCAAGAATTGTTCTCCAGCATTTCTAGTTTCCTTCTTAAGTTCACATTGTACTTAACCAGGGTCTTTGTAATTGTTTAGACACTTTTAAATCTTGATCAAGCTTTTGAATAGAAGATTTTGAACTCATCTGATCTTCTTTTAAACCTTTGAGCTCTTTAGTATGTTGTATCAATTTATTCTGTTTATTTAAAAACATATCTCCCGCCTAATTCCTAGGAGAATTCCAATCAATAAACAATAATTCATACACACACAAAACATTACCAATAAAACAATCATATTAAATGTTAACAGAAATTAGAGAAGCTAGCAAATTTGGCTCTAATAATGGGTGATTTCTATTACCAGAAATACACACCAGGTAGAATAGAAAAATATCACAAATTAGAATTATGCTATTCTCTTCTATTGGGGAAGAGGCAGTTAATTCACATATACCAGCAGTGGAGACAAAAAGTCCTCACATTTCAACTCAGAGCTTAACATAACAGCAATGCTGAAAGTAAGTCAGCTCACTGCTCATCATAGGCCAAAGAAAAAAAACTCCGCTCCAGCAACAAAAAATGGTATAAGCTCCTCTTCCAACAATAGGCAAAGCGGTATTAAATGGCACGCCAAATATAGTTTTGCTATATAGTCTGCTGTTAAACATTCATGCTAGAAGATTGCAGGACTTAAGCTAAGTACAATTTTTATTTTTTTTTTTCAGTTTTAAACTTTATTTTATTCAACAAAATGAAAACCAATACACAGGCAGAATGCCAACAGCAAATCAACAATCTCCCACAAAAAACACTCTCCCACAAAAAAAACACCCCCCCCTCCCCCAACCGAGTGACAGAGCATAATACAAAAACAAAAGACAAATAAAAAATCAGATAAAAAACAAAACATATGCAAGATTCAAAAAAGGCCCCTCCAGGAGCCATACCTATGCCAAATACGATGAAACGCACCACAGGTGTCATTGTTCAAAGCAGTCAACTTGGACATCAAATAAATTTGATCTACCTTATGCAAAAGATCAGAACGAGTAGGCAAATAAGTACGTTTCCAATAAGTGGCCACGCAGAGTCTAGCCGCCGTAGCAACCAGGGCCACAAAATGGGTCTGATCGCTATCCAGGCTCCCCAAAGGATAATTAAGTAAAAACACTTCCATGCGCAATAATATGGGTATGTGCAATACATCAATCACTAGTTGTTGAACCATCCTCCAAAAAGGTACAATCTTAATACAATCCCACCAGACATGCCCAAAAGTGCCTAGACCTCCACAGTTACGCCAGCAGCGCCCATCTCCACAATGATAGAAACGGTACAACTTGTCAGGCGTAAGGTACCACTGAAATAACATCTTATAACCCTGCTCAACTAAGGGGGATGCTAAAGAAACCCTAAGTAAAGTACCATAAAGGCGGTCCCATTGCTGAAAATCAAAGGTCTTACCCAACAAGGTTTCCCACCGATGTTCATATGTGCGAGCCTGAGGCCTGGTGTATAAAAGAGCCCTATACAAACGGGAAATAAGGCCCACCCCAGATCCCATCCTAAAGACTTGAAGAAAGGCAGAATCCTCCCCTTCCCATTCAGGAATCACCCTCTTTTTCAGAAAGTCCCGAAGCTGAGCATAAGCGAAAAAATCCTTCGCCGGTAGGTCATATAAAGACTGTAATGCAGCAAAGGGGATCAAGTCTCCACCCAATACTAATTGACCCAGCACCCGGAGACCCTCCAATTCCCAGCGTCGAAAAATCCCAGTATCTCTGGCAGGCAAAAAACCAGGGGCAAATCTAATGGGAGTGGCATAAAAATAACCCTGACGCGGAAACCAAGTCCGTCGGACCTGGCACCAAGCCTGCAGAGTACACACCATCCCAGAGGAAGCCCCGTTCTGCAAATCCCGAAGGATCTCAAAAGGTAGCCAAGGCAGGGCTGCTAATGGATAAGTCGGCTGCAGGGCCTGTTCTAAAGATACCCAGCGTTGAGAGGGATAAGCCCAATGGAATAACACCTGCAATTGGGCCGCATAATAATAAGTGAAAAAATCAGGAACACCCATTCCCCCATGTAACCTGTCCCAATACATACATTCCCTCCGCACCCTAGGCGGTTTATGTGTCCAAATATAAGCAAAGGCCCGCCGTTGAAGCCTAAGTAAGAACTGTTTAGGAATTGAGAGAGGCAGGCAGGAAAACAAATATAAAAATGAGGCAACACATTCATACGCAAAGCACTAATCCTACCCATCCAAGATAACCGTAAACCTTCCCAGCGATCCAGATCCGCAAAAACAGTCCGCAACAACGGAGGGTAATTCAATTCAAAAAGATCAGAGAGCTTTCGAGATATACGAACACCAAGGTACCGAATAGACTTAGCCGCCCATCGGAACGAAAAAGTGGCACGCAAGTCAGCTACCAATGAGTCCGGAAGCGAAATATTAAGCAATTCAGATTTGTCGATGTTAACTTTAAAGCCGGCCATCTTACCGAAGAGGTCCAAAACACGAAGCACCACGGTCAAAGACTGAAGCGGGCGAGTCAATGTAAACAAAATGTCATCAGCATACAATGAGATCTTATGTTCTTCACCACCCACCACAATCCCATGAATATCCACACTTGCGCGAATAATGGCTGCTAAAGGTTCCAAAACCAACGCAAAAATCAGTGGTGACAAGGGGCAGCCCTGTCTGGTACCTCGACGAATCGAAAAAGAGGCGGTATATCTCCCATTAACCCTTAAGCAAGCCTCCGGGTCAGTATACAATAAAGTCACCCAATGTAAAAAAGCCCCCGAAATGCCCATCCGCTTCAAAACCGCTAGCATAAATGGCCAATAAACCCTATCAAAGGCTTTTTCAGCGTCTACTGATAATAAAACAGATGGAACAGAATACTGATGGGCCACTCCAATAAGATCTAACACCTTTCTAATGTTGTTACCAGGATGCCTCCCCGAAATAAAGCCACATTGATCACCATGAACTAGGGAAGGCAAAAAACGTTGCAAACGGACTGCCAAAATACGGGTAAACAACTTATAATCAACTCCTAACAACGAAATAGGACGGTAAGACCCACAAAGGAGGGGATCCCTACCAGGTTTAAGAAGAAGAGAGACCGCTGCCTGCCGGAATGAGTATGGCAAACACTCCTCTTCCAAAAAAGAATTAAACAACCGTGTAAGAGGGTCAACAATATAGGTCTCCGTTTTCTTATAAAATAAAGGCGAGAAACCATCAACACCCGGAGCCTTTAAAGTGGCTAAATGACGAATAGCTGCCACCACCTCAGTGGGCTGAATAAGGGAAGAAAGCCAGTCCGCATCAACCTCCACCAAACGAGGCAAAGTTACACCAGAAAGAAAAGTATCAATCTCCCCCTCGGTTGCTTCAGACTCCGGAGTGTACAATAGCTGATAAAAAGACAAAAACGCCCGATGAATAGCCGCATCATCTGAGCAAAGCTGTCCCGACGCATTACGAACCTGCGTGATGGAATGCTGCGCCTGCGTTTGCCTAAGCTGTGTAGCTAGCAAGCGGCCCGCCCTACCACCCCATTCAAAAAACCGTTGTTTCCGCCGTTGTAGGGCCCAAGCCATTCCCTCCAGATCAAGCTCCTGTAAATCCCTGCGACACGCCGCCAGTGCCACACCACCAGCCACCGACGGGGCTTTTTTATGAGCATTCTCCAATCGCCGGAGACGGGTTATTAACTCCAACCTGCGAGCAACCCGACAGTGATTGCGATACGACCCTCTCGAGATACAACAACCACGAAGAGTGGCTTTAAAACTTTCCCATAGCACAGCTACACTAATGCCGGCCACATCATTAAAAACAAAAAACTCTTTAACATCAGTCTCCAAAAGAGATAAAGTAGTGGGATCTTTCAACAAAAAATCATTCAAACGCCACAGACGACGACCACCCCTATCCAAGTCAACCTGTAACTCCAAAGTCAGGGGAGCATGATCAGACCTTACACGTGGTTCAATACGGGAGTCTAAGACTCACGGAAGAACAACACGAGGCAGCATCCACATATCAATCCTGGTATACGAATCACGCTTTGACGAATAGAAAGTATAATCCCGATCACCTGGGTGTAAATAGCGCCACACATCTATCAAATCCTGCCGACGAAGAAAGCGCAAAAGAGCCCGTCTATCACCTCTAGCATAACGGATGGAAGAATTTGAATTATCCTCCGGAGGATAGCAGGTAAGATTAAAGTCCCCTCCCATGAGGAGAGTACCCTCAGCATGATCCAACAGCACACGTTCTAACAAAGTAAAGAAAGCCCCCTGACCAACATTAGGTGCATAGATATTCAATAAGCTATATAAGTGGCCATCCAACTCAGCTTTGACCAGAATGTAGCGTCCCTCAACATCCCGCACAACCTCTCTCAATACTACCTGAATATGTTTATGAATTAAAATACCCACCCCCTGAGTTTTTTTCCAGATCTTATTAGAGGAAAGAAAAACATGAGGATAACTTTTATGGGTAAGCAATTTCTCATAATGGGACTGAAAATGGGTCTCCTGAATAAATCCAACAGCAATATTCAGGCGACTCAATTCCTTAAACAACAGGCGTCGTTTTTGTGGAGTATTCAAACCATGAACATTATAAGACAACAAAGTAAGCTTATCCATTCATACAGTAAAAAGAAGAGCACAGCAACGCCAGACCCTTACCACATTCCAGAACACCCAAACATCCAACCCACTCAATCGCACCCCTAAAGAAAACAGTACACAAACACACTCCCAAACATCCACACTCAATAGCACTCGGCCATAACCCATCCCACCACCCCAACACCCCCCCCCCCAACACCCCCATCAACACCCCACATGGTCCAGCTACCAAAGTACCTGGAAACCACGGTACAGGAAGTGTAGAAGAACAGCTCTAAAAAGGACCCCCATTACAAACCCATAAAACAACCCCTGCAGAAAAAATCACACTGCAAAAATAAACATATACATCACAAGAACTCAGGAACAAGTCCCACATATGCAAGAGTTCAATGAGATGAAGACGAAGCTGCTTCCAAAGGACAACGAGCAGCAGCCGACCTAGCCACTCTCTGCCAGCCTAGCCCTCGCACAGATTTGGTAGCAGGAGACCTCTGTGGAAGCGGAGCCATCTCCGAGGCCGACATCATCCCCGCCTCCACCAAGCGAGATTGAACATCGGCCACCATTATCGCAGAATAGGTCTTGCCTGCATGAGTAAAGGCCAGCCCTATAGGGTAGAGCCAGCGATACCGAACATTGCGCTCCTGCAATATTCGGGTACAATCTCGATACGTGCAACGGCGGGCCAAAGTCGCTGGAGCCATATCAGGATATACATCTATGTCAGTGTCCTCCCATTTAACAGCTCCTCCAGAATGTCGCACCGCCCGCAGCACATGCTCTTTATCCACATAGCGATGAAAACAAGCCACAACATCACGGGGGCGGTTGGCATCACGAGGTCCAGGAATACGATGAGCCCGATCAAGCAAAGGTTTCCCCACCTCCACAGGTAAGCCAGCAGTCTCGAGTGCTTGAATGCAAATAAGATCAATCACTTCCATGCAGCGAGAGTCGGATACAGTGTCAGGCACACCCCGAAAGCGAAGGTTGCTACGCCTGGAACGATTCTCCAGGTCTTCCAGCTTTAGAGTGCTTACATCAGCTCATTCCTCCAGCGTGACAATCCTGCCCCGCAGCTGGGTCAACTCAGCACTATGAGCCTCCACTGCAACCTCCGCTTCCCCCACACGGTTCCCAATCTCCCCCACCTCACGTTTCAGGTCAGCGACGAAGCTATGAATATCAGCCCGAACCGCTGAGAGCTCTGTCTTCAATTCCTGCAACCAGCCGCGCATCTCCTGTTGAAAAGTCGGCATCGCGGTGTCAGGAGGAGAGCCCACAGCAGCCGCAGCCGAATCGGGCGCCATCTTGGAAACAGCTTTAGCCGAAAGTGGCGACGAAAAAGCCTTTATATCAGTTTGTTTTTTCCGCGTCGCCATCAAAACTCTGCATGCTGATACCACCAACAAGCAGAGGGAAGAGGAAAGTGCAGGCACTCGAGTTCACGCAGAAGTAGCAAAAAACAGCACCGGGGTCCGCGGAGCTATTACTTTAGGCTGCCATTAGCCACGATGATGTCACTTCCTCCTTAAGCTATGTACAATTTTGATGGCTTTTTTTATTTAAACGAATGTTCACTACTATCTCCATGGTGTTTTTGCAAGACTAACCCCCCCCCCGCCCCTCTTTTTACTGAACCGTAACATGGTGTTTAACGCCGGCCACAGTGGTAACAGCTCTGATGCTCATAGAATTCCTATGAGCATCAGAGCTGTTACCACCGTGGCCAGGACTAAAAACCATGCTATGGTTTTGTAAAAGAGGGGGGGAGGTTAGTCTGGCAAAAAGAAGACTAAGAACATTATAATACTTCTGTTTCGCTCCATGATGTGACCACACCTTGAGTATTCTGGTCTCCTTATCTCAAGAAAGATATAGCGGCACTAGAAAGGGTTCAATGATGAGCGACCAAGATATTAAAGGGGATGGAACTCCTCTCATATGAGGAAAGACCCATATGACCCATAGGGCCCTAAGACGAGATCCAAGATGGCTGCTGCCTGAGTGATCAGGTACATACCGCCGACCGAAGTGCTCCAGTTACCTGTTTTCTGGCTGGCGACTGCTGTTTCCAGCTTGGTTGCACTCGTTTTTGGGACATGCTGCTGAAGAGGAGAGGCAGGAGCACTGCTGGTGCCTCACGGCGCTCCAAGGGGCCGTCTCTCGACAACATTGAGGATCTGCTTCGGAGGATGCAGGGAACTGCGTCTGTGACTCCGGTTGCTAGCCCGTTGAGGATCCCGGGTGTGAGTGAGACCGGCGGGATCTCTCTTGGGCCAGACACCACCCTCAGCCCAGAGATCAGAGCACCGCCTCCTCCACCACAGTCGGCCAGTTCTCCCAGGGGCCAGGAAACCCCGAAAGAAGGGGCAGTACTATCCCCAGAGGCGGACAATTCAACATCGGGGAGCTTGGAAATGGAGATCCCGGTTCTGGTAATCTCCGAGGAAGATTCTGTGGGAATTATAACAGCAGGAGGACTGAACCAGAAGGAACAAAACCCAAGATATCCTAAGGAAGGTGAGAGACTATGCACTTCAATACAAGCTTCCTTTTGGGATAGGCCTGCTGAGGTGACCTTAGAAGCCCTTTGGGACCTGGTAGCAAATTTTGGGAAGGTAATTAGTCCCAATTTCCAACAGATTGAAAATAAACTTATTCATCATTCAGAAGAATTAGAAAAATTAAAATTGGACATGACTTCTTCTAATAATTTACTTCAAAAGACCCAGCAGGATATGGTTTCAGTAAAACAATTCCAGGAAACTATATTTAAAGATAATTTGAATCTAAGAAGAAAAGTAGAGTCATTAGAGAATCAGGCGCGTAATAATAACTTGAGACTAACTATATGGGTAGTGCTACTGGAATTCTTACAGACTGCTGAGACACTATCCAGATAGAGCCAGGATAGAGCAAAAGGTGTTCCTTCTAACTCTGTCACTAGTTGCTGATACTCTGACTAAAGATCCCTCCCTAGTAGAAACCAGGAAACTCCCCCTAACAGAAAACCTGACCTACTCCTACACGGAGAGACCAAAACAGCAAAGATAAGCTTTTAAAATGGATCTATGCCTTCATCAAGAGCCAATGGTTCTAGCATTCTGCAGTTTTTGACATCCCAAAGTCAGACTCGGTGCCATATTTTGGACTACCTGCAGTTTTTCAACTTCCCTCAGAAACCTATGCACAAACCATTGAGGTAGTCCAAAATCGGAAGAAAGCAGACCTGAACCACTATTTTAAAAATGATCCTGGATCACCAAGGATCTCAATTTGCAGATTCCTAACTACCCTTGAAATCTGGCTGAAGGTCCAAAGAGCTATCTAAAATTACATCTAGATCTCTCACTTATTCTGGTCATTGCTTCATCCTTCTGGAAAATGAATTTTAAAGAACATATAGTAGATGGATTTACATCTTTTAAATTAGGGAAGATTGATATGCTATATTTATTTGTACGAGGATGGAACCTTGAAGTATTAGATGGAACACAATCATGTTGCAGTAGTCACCCCCCTTTGAAAGTGAACAAATATATATGTTAAGTATGAGCTTTAAAAAAATATTCTTTATTTGGAGAAAGCTATCGAAGAAGAGTGGAATATATGAGGGATCTTCAAAAAGTTACCACACTCATATTTTTGCAAGAAATGGTTGGAGCAGGAGAAGTGGTAAGAGGGTGTGTCATAGAATGTCACATGTATATGTCAGTCAGGCAAGTTGGCTCATCTTGCAGGTAATAATGTAATTTGCTTTTAAGATATATAATAAATAGTGCTTTAAAAAATACAAGTGCAGAAACTTTTTGAAGCTCTCTCGTAAAATGTTATAAAAATATATAAAAGAAACTGGACTAAGGGGTCATTTTACTAAGGCACGCTAACTGATTTAGCACGCGATAATTAGCGCAGGCTAAATGCTAAGGCGCCCATAGAATATAATGGGCCTTAGTAAAAGGACCCCTAAGTGACAAGTGACTGGTGAAAAGTGCTCTAAAAAAAGTGATATTGAGAGGCTCACCTCTGATTGTTCATGGGAATTACTCTGAAATTATTTTGAATATATTAAACACAGCCACTAGAACTGAAATAGCATGTCAGTTAAAAACATCCTCACCAAGGGCAGGATTAACCAATAGGCCAAGTAGGCACGTGCCTAGGGCCCGAAATGGTCAGGGAGGCCCGATGAAGGAGGGCATCAACATTGTTTTTTCCAAACGGCGATGGGCCCCTCCAGCATCGATCGGCAACACGGGCCCCACCCTGAATGGCAACGCGCCCCCTCCCCCCATCAACGGAAAGTAAGACAAGCAGGCAACGTGGGTAAGAAAGGCAACGGGAACTGTAACTGTGTAAGCGGTGCTGCTTGCTCCAAAACTTCCCTCTGAAGCAGCTTCCTGTTTCCGCCTGGGCGCATGGTGGAGTGGGGCGGGGCAGGGGGGCCCAGTGTACTGGTGTGCCTAGGGGCCTTCGATGAATTAATCCTGCCCTGTCCTTACCTACAAATTTTCTTTTGATCTCCTCCAGTTACCTTCACCTCCTAATCAGAACTACAGCACCTTATAGTCATACAATCTCTTTCATCTATCAGACTTATACTATTAGGCAATTTTTAATATACATAGGATGCTGCTGACACCATTGTCACAATCATTCAATGTTTTATTTAAAATCTTTATCTAAAATAACATGTCTCTTTCCCTGTACAATTTGGCAAGGCACATTTTAGAACTCATTCTAACTAGTCCTCTGTACTTTAATATAACTCACTTGAAGCATCTACTACTCCCATGGACCGATCATCTGCTGGTGAATTTTCCAGTTCTGGAGTTCTGCTTACCCACACATTGTGAAACGTTGTCTGCATTTGAAAGCAGATCAATAAACCAAATCATTTTTGAGGTTCTAGATAGTGAATTTTGATAGGTGCCCTTAGGTGTGATTCTGTACATGGCACCTAAGTGTGAAATAAACACAATGGCACACAGCTACAAAGTTAACTTTAAGCAGCATCACTCCCATTAAATTACTTTCCTCTAAAGCAGAGTATCATGATCATTATATTGTCGGCATAGGTGAAATGTTTTATTCATGCGAGATCTAGGTTGGCTCCCAAGGATTGCGTTAGGAGGTTGAACACTGATGGCGAAAGTGGAGATCCTTAGGAGACCCCCCCACTAGGAGGGTGCCAGCTATCAGAAAGTTCACCATCCTTATGTACAGTATAGTGCCAAGTAATAAAATTTTGTTAAACTATTTAGGGCTCCTTTTACAAAGCTCTAGTAGAGGTTTCTACCATGGGCTAGCAAGGTAAATACTCCAATGCTCATAGGAATTCTATGAACATTGGAGCATTTACCTTGCCGGCCCGCGGTAGAAACTTCTACTAGACTCAGCTTTGTAAAAGCCAACTTTAATTAGCAGAATTCTGCTGACAACAGATAAATACAAAGAAATTTTTGTACGGGTAGATTTTATGGATTTAATAATAGCTTTATTTATATTCTGTCATACCTTTCAGTTCTAGACAGTTTACAAGAGAGACTGCATGATATGCAGCGAAATTACATCATTAGCACCAAGTAGGAGCATACAAACAGGTGTAATTACATTAGAAACAAGAAGTAGGAGTATCCAAGTAGACGTAGAGCAAATCGGTCAAGCAAGTTTAAATAAATTTGTCAAATAAATGAGTTTTCAGTGATCTTCTGAATGTTTGGTATGTCAATGAGTTCAGGAGTAAGTCACTTAAGGTATTGTTCCAGGTTCCTGCTTGAAAAGATAGTGTTTTGTTGAGGAATCTTTTGAATTGGCATCCCTTGGGAGTCGGAAACGCAAACAGTAATGTTCTGCGTGAGAAGTGGAGTTTGTCCTGGAGGACAAAGTGTCTCAAAAGGTAAGTGGGTGCAGTGCCGAATAGTGTTTTGAAGCAAATTATTCTGGCCTCAACTGGTAGTCAGTGTAATTTCTTGACATATGGAATGATGTGGTTGGATATTTTCAAGGCGAAAATTAATCATACAGTTGTGTTTTGGATTGTTCTCAATCTCTTGATAGGTTTTTTTGTAGGATCCTAGGTAAATGATGTTGCAGTAATCCAGTGAATTTAGGATTAGAGATTGTATTAACAGTCTAAACCACTGTTCTTCAACTGCTGGTCCGTGGACCGGTGTCGGTCCGCAGGAAATTTCTGCCGGTCTGTGCAGGGCCGGCAAGATTAAAATGACCATAGGTCCGTTTTCAGACCTCATGTCCCGTTGTCCCCACACACAGCTTCGGGACATTTCCTGTCCCTCCCTCCTTCCTTTCCCTGGGTCCCCTTCTCTTACCGCCCTGCTACTACTGCTAAAGCCGACAGGAAGTCTTCTTTCCGACGTCAATTCTGAAGTCGGAGAGGATGTTCTGGGCCAGGCAGCAGGGCGGTAAGAGCTGAGGAAAGAAAGCAGGGAAGCTTTTTTTTGTGTGTGTGGCAGGGAGGGAAGAAGGTAAGCAGGCAAGCAGGCTGGCTTTGGCCAGGGAGGGAGGGAGAGAGGTAGAGGTAGAGGTGCAGCAGGCTGGCTTTAGGGGTGGGGGTGGGACAAAGTGTGGAAGGCAGCACTGGGGGCACTAAAAACATGGGAAGGATGCACTGGGGGCACTAAAGACAGGAAGGGGCACTAAGGACATGGGAAGGAGGCACTGGAGGCACTAAAGACATGGGAAGGAGGCACTGGGGGCACTAAGGACATAGGAAGGAAAGAGGGAGGGAATAGAAAGGGACAATTCTTGGGCCTGAGTGAAGAAAGAAAGGATACACAGACAGAAGGAAATGCAACCAGAGACTCATGAAAACACCAGACAGCAAAGGTAGGAAAAATGATTTTATTTTCAATTTAGTGATCAAAACATGTCAGTTTTGAGAATTTATATCTGCTGTTTATATTTTGCACTATATTTGTCTATATTTCTATAGTTACTGAGGTGACCGTGCTCGCGGAGATGGGGCGGAAACGGGGTTTTTAAATTTTAGTCCTAGTAGTTTGCCGGTCCACAAAATAATTCTTTTATTTCTGCTGGTCCACGGGTGTAAAAAGGTTGAAAAACACTGGTTTAAACGATGCGAAGTCAAAATATTGTTTTAGCGTACGTAATTTCCATAGTAAGCAGACTGGTTCTCTATTGCTTCAATCCTTCAAAGTAAATTAAACTTTCTTTGATCCCAGAGACCCTTCCGCCTATAGTGTAACATGCTGTGGCTCCAGGGACCCAAACCAGGGCTCCAGATTAACCAGTCTATTGTCTATCTCCACCATCTTATCAGCAGTCTGGAAATTCAAACAGCTCAGTCAATTCAAATAGCTCAGTCAGCTTCAGCAAACCCTTGGATTTTGACACAATCTTCCACATACCAAGTAAGGAAACCTCTTGTTTAATTTTGACCTCAGCCTTTTATACTTCCTGAACCATAACTTCCTGTCTTTACTACCCCATATTACTACCCCCTTGGGTGGGACTAGGGTTTTAAGGTGGCCCTGACACTACGAGGGAGTGTTCTCAAGGGGAAATAGAAGCATCCTATAGACTCCCTCACAAGAGGCAAGAGAAAAGAAATTTTCCCTCAAAAACTGGAGCCTTAAACAATCTAAGAACGTTTCTAAACCTTTCCTCTGGGCACAACAGTTGGGTACCCAGCTAGAATAATCTTTGGTGTTTATTTCCACATGCTATTTATGGGACAGTTGCTCCTGAAAGTACATAGAAGAACAATCTGCTCCTTTACTGTAAAGGATTTAGTGATACCCGAGTCACACTTGGCTTTGGGGATCCCCAGTAAAGGTATTGTATTTAAAGATATCGTTGGTATCCATTTGGCTCTACTCTGGATTCTGGGTGGTGATTTTACTGGTGTACCTAACTCTAGTGAAAGCCTTGAGATTTTTCTTCCCTGCTCCACCTAAAACCTTAGCTGCTTCTGCACTAGTCATTGTGTTTGGTGTTTCCCCCCTTTTATGTAAATCCCAGTGTTTCCTTCCCTTTTTTTTTCTTTAGTATCTTTGGGGTTATCTTCAGTCCCTGAACGGGAGATGGGTTGCAGTACAAAGCCAGATCTATATGCCTGTATTTTTGAATGTTATTGGAGCTCAGACTTGTGGCTTGCCGCCACATTTCCCCAGACTGGTCAAATAATATACCTTATGATAAACTCATCACTAGGCAGAAATCATATTTGACTGCTAAATCACCTCATTATTGCTGATACTTTAACTTTCATCGCTGAAATCAGTGGGAGGGAGAAAACTATACTGCTGAGCAAAAGCATCTACCCTAAGCTTTGTGGATACTGAGCACTTTTTTTTTTTTTTTTTAATGCATTAAGGAATAGATTTATCCCTGAGTTTAGGTATGCAGTCATGCAAAAAATAAAATAAAGGGCTGACACATTTATTAAATCTATGGGAATAGCACTAGCAAAGCAAATGACAGAGAAAAACTGCCATGAACTGAGAGGAGTGGAAGGACCCTGAGGTAAGACCGAATAAGCAAACTCCTACAGCTCAAGGGCTCAAGTGCGAATGGCCATGTGCTAATGGAGAAATTAGCACATGGCAATTATCAGAGAAATAGAAAAATCAGCTTTTCACTGGCAATCTTTAAAGCAGTGTCACGCAAACTTTCTGGCTGGAAGGCACTCAGAAGTGCGCGGTCATCGACGTGATGGCATCACGTGCATGTGTGACGTCCTTGCGTCAATGTCTGCGCATGCGCAGAGGCCCATATGGCCGTGACCTGCTTCGGTGGGGGGATCCGGGAGGAGGGGAGGTGCGGGCAGAGGAGAGACACTGGCACGGAGGAGAGTCTTCCGCGCTAGCTGACTGCCTGCAGGACATGCCTCTCGCAGTGAGAGGAACGTCCTGTAGGCAGTCAGCCAGCGCGGATGACTCCTCTCCTCGCTGGTGTGTCGCGGCACACCTGAAATCTCAGGAGGCACACTGGT